>NC_061814.1:40141375-40744116 GCF_021462225.1 Girardinichthys multiradiatus | reverse complement strand
CACACTGATAAACTCAGAGAAGGTATGCAATGAAGACACAAGCGAGTCAAAGTTATCTTTGGCTGGCCATGGAGAGACAGTCTGCTGCTAATCAGTGACTTCCTTCTCTCAGAGGAGCTGCTCTCTGAACACACCTTTTTATTAGTTCATAAAACACTCAAGATAAATGTGAAATGTATTCAAACCACTTCCATCAAAGTTGACCAAACTAAATAAATGAAAATGTCTTTTAATGATAATTCATAAGGATAAAGAAACTTCTTAACCAAGCAGTGATAATTTGTGTACAAATCTTCCAACAATAACATTGAAAGAAGGGCTGCTAATAGGGGGGGCGGCAGTGAACAGGACACGAAGGTTCAGTAATCCCTTGTTTAAGAACTGAACCTACTGCTCTCAGCGACTCCTTAAATATGATAAATAGGTATGTAACAAGAAAATGTAATCAATCGATTTGAAACAGTAAAGCATGTTTTCCTTTTTTACTGAGAATGAAATGTTTTTGAAAAGACTTTATTTGTCTGAAGAAAGTTCTGTCCTGCAGTCCAAGCTCACTTGATGGCAGTATTGCACCCTTAAACTAGTCTGCCTGCCACCGATGGACAGAAGAAGAAGAAGAAGACGAAGAACAACAACGATGGTGGCTACTTGAAGGCCCCTTTACTGCAGCTGTCTGTGGGCTGCAGTTCCCGCTTAAAAAGGAGAAGAAGACATGCAGCAGCTTTGGCTTCCGGTCCGAGAAAACATGGTGAGTTGCGGGCTGACTGGTCAGCCTTGGCTGGGTTGAGTGGTTGTAGGGACTGAGAAAAGTGTCGGTTTGCAATGAAAGAAAAAAAGTAAATGAAATAAAAAGAGGTATTTAGTGTTTTTCCAAAGCCTAAAACACAGAAGTAGAATGAAAGAGTGAAGAAGTGGAGCCACTCTAGCTGTAGCAAGAAGAAGGACATTGCGCATGCGCAGGTGGAACGTTCCGTGACCGTTTTACATGTCAAATATATGTTTTAGCCTTTCAGATGTCGGCTGGAATTGGTGGCGTACTGGGTAGAGCCGCTGGGCCGGCAAGCGTGTGCTCCCTGGTTCGATTCCCGTCATTTCCAGTTTTTGTTTTGTTTTACTTTGCCGCCATTTTGCTCCCCCCCACTTCAAATCATCATGTCTAAGCACAGGTCGTCGCTATCACATTCTCAAACTTTCATAACCTTCAGGGAAAATAGCACATTGTCACAGGGTTTAAACAAGAACTGACACTTGTAATACTTTATCTACATCATTTTTATTTGAATTCCCATACATTGCAGCTACATGTAGATGTGTAGCAGTTCCACGTGGCTTTAAAACATGGTTTCCTTTATAAGACTCAAAGCTTGGACTCCTTTAGCTTACACACCGTGTGTCATTTTTTTTCCTGAGAAGGAAAAATGGAGAAATCGCCGGTGCACTTTCTCTGTCATCTCCTTCAAAGGACTGCTGTCCAATCTTTCAGATTGTGTGTTTTTCATCAAGAAAATAATAGGTAACATGCCAGGACTGTAGTTCACATGCCTCTTGAGATCAAACTGGGACACTCGTGGGATGCATCTAGGTGAAATAAACCATAACAATGTCTGCTCTCAAAGCATGCATCACGCTGCCAGTATACAGCCAGTCTTAATGGTCATTTTTATTCTCTGTTTTTATCCCAGGTGCTTGGTAGGAAACCCCAGAGAGAGGAGCTCTGTTGCGTAGCTGCTGAAGCATCCGTACCTCCGGCTGAAGCCACGTTATCTCCTGATCCAGGTACAGATGAGGAAAGTAAAAGGATTGACGTTGTTTGGTGCCAACAACACGCATTGTCTACAGTCCAAACGGCAACCGTAAGAGGATCCTAACAGACCTGCCAACCTCTCAGCCTACGAGCAGCAGAATCCTCTGAGCAGCTGATGTGAGACTTATATTGTGTAGCATCTTCTACCCCCCTACCCACCCCTATTCAACGCTAACTTTACTGTTTTCTTCTTCCTATTATTTATTTATTCTTTACAGAATTTGGCCAGAACTGTACAGCAGCAGCAGCAGAAGAGGCTGGATGTCACAGAGTGTACATAGACCAATCGCATCCTGTTTCTGCTCACATGCTCGCCCTCAGCTGCACTTCACTCCACCCACTACCTTCTCCGTGTCAGAGAAGGAAGTCAATAGACTGTTTCAGAGGCAGGAACCCTGTAAAGCAGCTGAGCCGGACTATGTCTCCCCATCCGCCCTGAAGCGCTGTGCTGATCGGCTGTCTCCGGTGTTGGCAGACATTTTTAACACCTTACTGGAGACATGCCATGTGCCTGCCTGCTTTAAAGCATCCACCATCATCCCTGTCTCCAAGAAACCAAGGACCACAGGACTAAATGACTTCAGACCCATCACCCTGCCCTCTGTGGTAATGAAGTCCATCAGGACCAAAACCTCTCGTGACAAAAACACCTTCTTTCCCTCTGCAGCTAGCCTCATTAACAAGGCCCCGGTCCTCCACGGACACTTCCCCCTTGCAAATAATACGAATATCTCAGCACATGTCAATACTATTTTATTCAATTTTATATTGTTATTGTATTCTCATGACATTCCTATACAACTTGTTTTTGCTTTTTAACTATATATTTCCAGATGTATTTATGTCAACTGCATGTGTGTCTATGTCTAGCACCTTACCACCAAAGCAAATTCCTTGTACGTGTGAAACACTACTCGTTTTTTTTCTGATTCTGATCCTGAAATGTTGCTTGAGGTTGTCATTTTTCAATAAAAGACATTTAATTGCTTTCCATCTTACACTGACTATTACTGCAATCTTAGACCCTGAAAACATGTGGTGGAACATTCAGAACATGGTCAGTGTCGGCAAGGCAGGTGGAAATGGGTGATGTGCCACTAAGAAGATCTGAAATGGTGCTGACAGATTCGGCCAGTCTCCAGTGGCATGTGGCAATACCTCTTGTAGCCCCCATCTTAAATGACTGCTGGCAGCCTAGGAGTAGATCATTCACAATATAGCCTTCGAGCCCCACGTTCTTCCATCGCTCCCTGGGTTTTTCCACTACTTACATGTAGAATTTAATATCCAGAATGAACTAAAGGGCAAGTAGACACATGGTGTTGCCTTGTTCACAATTACTTTGATAAATACTACCCATATTCAGTGTTAGTGTTGACTGGATGGTTCTAAGGATCCACATAGCGGGGTTGAATGTTCCATCTACAGGAGTAGAGTATATCATTTAAAATACACTGGTTGTTTATCCATTCATTCTGTTGAACTGCTAGCAATTCATTTGCTTTACAGCTGATAGAAGAGAAGGGGTTGAGTAGGCCATTCAAATTCCATGAAATAAGTCAGAAATCAAGTCACTCGTTAGGCGTTTATGAACACAGAACCCTGAGATGTCAGTGATACTGGAACACATCTAGATAACTGTCAGAGTTAGACACACTGATAAACTCAGAGAAGGTATGCAATGAAGACACAAACGAGTCAAAGTTATCTTTGGCTGGCCATGGAGAGACAGTCTGCTGCTAATCAGTGACTTCCTTCTCTCAGAGGAGCTGCTCTCTGAACACACCTTTTTATTAGTTCATAAAACACTCAAGATAAATGTGAAATGTATTCAAACCACTTCCATCAAAGTTGACCAAACTAAATAAATGAAAATGTCTTTTAATGATAATTCATAAGGATAAAGAAACTTCTTAACCAAGCAGTGATAATTTGTGTACAAATCTTCCAACAATAACATTGAAAGAAGGGCTGCTAATAGGGGGGGCGGCAGTGAACAGGACACGAAGGTTCAGTAATCCCTTGTTTAAGAACTGAACCTACTGCTCTCATTGACTCCTTAAATATGATAAATAGGTATGTAACAAGAAAATGTAATCAATCGATTTGAAACAGTAAAGCATGTTTTCCTTTTTTACTGAGAATGAAATGTTTTTTAAAAGACTTTATTTGTCTGAAGAAAGTTCTGTCCTGCAGTCCAAGCTCACTTGATGGCAGTATTGCACCCTTAAACTAGTCTGCCTGCCGCCGATGGACAGAAGAAGAAGAAGAAGACGAAGAACAACAACGATGGTGGCTACTTGAAGGCCCCTTTACTGCAGCTGTCTGTGGGCTGCAGTTCCCGCTTAAAAAGGAGAAGAAGACATGCAGCAGCTTTGGCTTCCGGTCCGAGAAAACATGGTGAGTTGCGGGCTGACTGGTCAGCCTTGGCTGGGTTGAGTGGTTGTAGGGACTGAGAAAAGTGTCGGTTTGCAATGAAAGAAAAAAAGTAAATGAAATAAAAGAGGTATTTAGTGTTTTTCCAAAGCCTAAAACACAGAAGTAGAATGAAAGAGTGAAGAAGTGGAGCCACTCTAGCTGTAGCAAGAAGAAGGACATTGCGCATGCGCAGGTGGAACGTTCCGTGACCGTTTTACATGTCAAATATATGTTTTAGCCTTTCAGATGTCGGCTGGAATTGGTGGCGTACTGGGTAGAGCCGCTGGGCCGGCAAGCGTGTGCTCCCTGGTTCGATTCCTGTCATTTCCAGTTTTTGTTTTTACTTTGCCGCCATTTTGCTCCCCCCCACTTCAAATCATCATGTCTAAGCACAGGTCGTCGCTATCACATTCTCAAACTTTCATAACCTTCAGGGAAAATAGCACATTGTCACAGGGTTTAAACAAGAACTGACACTTGTAATACTTTATCTACATCATTTTTATTTGAATTCCCATACATTGCAGCTACATGTAGATGTGTAGCAGTTCCACGTGGCTTTAAAACATGGTTGCCTTTATAAGACTCAAAGCTTGGACTCCTTTAGCTTACACACCGTGTGTCATTTTTTTTCCTGAGAAGGAAAAATGGAGAAATCGCCGGTGCACTTTCTCTGTCATCTCCTTCAAAGGACTGCTGTCCAATCTTTCAGATTGTGTGTTTTTCATCAAGAAAATAATAGGTAACATGCCAGGACTGTAGTTCACATGCCTCTTGAGATCAAACTGGGACACTCGTGGGATGCATCTAGGTGAAATAAACCATAACAATGTCTGCTCTCAAAGCATGCATCACGCTGCCAGTATACAGCCAGTCTTAATGGTCATTTTTATTCTCTGTTTTTATCCCAGGTGCTTGGTAGGAAACCCCAGAGAGAGGAGCTCTGTTGCGTAGCTGCTGAAGCATCCGTACCTCCGGCTGAAGCCACGTTATCTCCTGATCCAGGTACAGATGAGGAAAGTAAAAGGATTGACGTTGTTTGGTGCCAACAACACGCATTGTCTACAGTCCAAACGGCAACCGTAAGAGGATCCTAACAGACCTGCCAACCTCTCAGCCTACGAGCAGCAGAATCCTCTGAGCAGCTGATGTGAGACTTATATTGTGTAGCATCTTCTATCCCCCTACCCACCCCTATTCAACGCTAACTTTACTGTTTTCTTCTTCCTATTATTTATTTATTCTTTACAGAATTTGGCCAGAACTGTACAGCAGCAGCAGCAGAAGAGGCTGGATGTCACAGAGTGTACATAGACCAATCGCATCCTGTTTCTGCTCACATGCTCGCCCTCAGCTGCACTTCACTCCACCCACTACCTTCTCCGTGTCAGAGAAGGAAGTCAATAGACTGTTTCAGAGGCAGGAATCCTGTAAAGCAGCTGAGCCGGACTATGTCTCCCCATCCGCCCTGAAGCGCTGTGCTGATCGGCTGTCTCCGGTGTTGGCAGACATTTTTAACACCTTACTGGAGACATGCCATGTGCCTGCCTGCTTTAAAGCATCCACCATCATCCCTGTCTCCAAGAAACCAAGGACCACAGGACTAAATGACTTCAGACCCATCACCCTGCCCTCTGTGGTAATGAAGTCCATCAGGACCAAAACCTCTCGTGACAAAAACACCTTCTTTCCCTCTGCAGCTAGCCTCATTAACAAGGCCCCGGTCCTCCACGGACACTTCCCCCTTGCAAATAATACGAATATCTCAGCACATGTCAATACTATTTTATTCAATTTTATATTGTTATTGTATTCTCATGACATTCCTATACAACTTGTTTTTGCTTTTTAACTATATATTTCCAGATGTATTTATGTCAACTGCATGTGTGTCTATGTCTAGCACCTTACCACCAAAGCAAATTCCTTGTACGTGTGAAACACTACTCGTTTTTTTTCTGATTCTGATCCTGAAATGTTGCTTGAGGTTGTCATTTTTCAATAAAAGACATTTAATTGCTTTCCATCTTACACTGTCTATTACTGCAATCTTAGGCCCTGAAAACATGTGGTGGAACATTCAGAACATGGTCAGTGTCGGCAAGGCAGGTGGAAATGGGTGATGTGCCACTAAGAAGATCTGAAATGGTGCTGACAGATTCGGCCAGTCTCCAGTGGCATGTGGCAATACCTCTTGTAGCCCCCATCTTAAATGACTGCTGGCAGCCTAGGAGTAGATCATTCACAATATAGCCCTCGAGCCCCACGTTCTTCCATCGCTCCCTGGGTTTTTCCACTACTTACATGTAGAATTTAATATCCAGAATGAACTAAAGGGCAAGTAGACGCATGGTGTTGCCTTGTTCACAATTACTTTGATAAATACTACCCATATTCAGTGTTAGTGTTGACTGGATGGTTCTAAGGATCCACATAGCGGGGTTGCATGTTCCATCTACAGAAGTAGAGTATATCATTTAAAATACACTGGTTGTTTATCCATTCATTCTGTTGAACTGCTAGCAATTCATTTGCTTTACAGCTGATAGAAGAGAAGGGGTTGAGTAGGCCATTCAAATTCCATGAAATAAGTCAGAAATCAAGTCACTCGTTAGGCGTTTATGAACACAGAACCCTGGGATGTCAGTGATACTGGAACACATCTAGATAACTGTCAGAGTTAGACACACTGATAAACTCAGAGAAGGTATGCAATGAAGACACAAACGAGTCAAAGTTATCTTTGGCTGGCCATGGAGAGACAGTCTGCTGCTAATCAGTGACTTCCTTCTCTCAGAGGAGCTGCTCTCTGAACACACCTTTTTATTAGTTCATAAAACACTCAAGATAAATGTGAAATGTATTCAAACCACTTCCATCAAAGTTGACCAAACTAAATAAATGAAAATGTCTTTTAATGATAATTCATAAGGATAAAGAAACTTCTTAACCAAGCAGTGATAATTTGTGTACAAATCTTCCAACAATAACATTCAAAGAAGGGCTGCTAATAGGGGGGTCGGCAGTGAACAGGACACGAAGGTTCAGTAATCCCTTGTTTAAGAACTGAACCTACTGCTCTCAGCGACTCCTTAAATATGATAAATAGGTATGTAACAAGAAAATGTAATCAATCGATTTGAAACAGTAAAGCATGTTTTCCTTTTTTACTGAGAATGAAATGTTTTTTAAAAGACTTTATTTGTCTGAAGAAAGTTCTGTCCTGCAGTCCAAGCTCACTTGATGGCAGTATTGCACCCTTAAACTAGTCTGCCTGCCGCCGATGGACAGAAGAAGAAGAAGAAGACGAAGAACAACAACGATGGTGGCTACTTGAAGGCCCCTTTACTGCAGCTGTCTGTGGGCTGCAGTTCCCGCTTAAAAAGGAGACGAAGACATGCAGCAGCTTTGGCTTCCGGTCCGAGAAAACATGGTGAGTTGCGGGCTGACTGGTCAGCCTTGGCTGGGTTGAGTGGTTGTAGGGACTGAGAAAAGTGTCGGTTTGCAATGAAAGAAAAAAAGTAAATGAAATAAAAAGAGGTATTTAGTGTTTTTCCAAAGCCTAAAACACAGAAGTAGAATGAAAGAGTGAAGAAGTGGAGCCACTCTAGCTGTAGCAAGAAGAAGGACATTGCGCATGCGCAGGTGGAACGTTCCGTGACCGTTTTACATGTCAAATATATGTTTTAGCCTTTTAGATGTCGGCTGGAATTGGTGGCGTACTGGGTAGAGCCGCTGGGCCGGCAAGCGTGTGCTCCCTGGTTCGATTCCCGTCATTTCCAGTTTTTGTTTTTACTTTGCCGCCATTTTGCTCCCCCCCACTTCAAATCATCATGTCTAAGCACAGGTCGTCGCTATCACATTCTCAAACTTTCATAACCTTCAGGGAAAATAGCACATTGTCACAGGGTTTAAACAAGAACTGACACTTGTAATACTTTATCTACATCATTTTTATTTGAATTCCCATACATTGCAGCTACATGTAGATGTGTAGCAGTTCCACGTGGCTTTAAAACATGGTTTCCTTTATAAGACTCAAAGCTTGGACTCCTTTAGCTTACACACCGTGTGTCATTTTTTTTCCTGAGAAGGAAAAATGGAGAAATCGCCGGTGCACTTTCTCTGTCATCTCCTTCAAAGGACTGCAGTCCAATCTTTCAGATTGTGTGTTTTTCATCAAGAAAATAATAGGTAACATGCCAGGACTGTAGTTCACATGCCTCTTGAGATCAAACTGGGACACTCGTGGGATGCATCTAGGTGAAATAAACCATAACAATGTCTGCTCTCAAAGCATGCATCACGCTGCCAGTATACAGCCAGTCTTAATGGTCATTTTTATTCTCTGTTTTTATCCCAGGTGCTTGGTAGGAAACCCCAGAGAGAGGAGCTCTGTTGCGTAGCTGCTGAAGCATCCGTACCTCCGGCTGAAGCCACGTTATCTCCTGATCCAGGTACAGATGAGGAAAGTAAAAGGATTGACGTTGTTTGGTGCCAACAACACGCATTGTCTACAGTCCAAACGGCAACCGTAAGAGGATCCTAACAGACCTGCCAACCTCTCAGCCTACGAGCAGCAGAATCCTCTGAGCAGCTGATGTGAGACTTATATTGTGTAGCATCTTCTACCCCCCTACCCACCCCTATTCAACGCTAACTTTACTGTTTTCTTCTTCCTATTATTTATTTATTCTTTACAGAATTTGGCCAGAACTGTACAGCAGCAGCAGCAGAAGAGGCTGGATGTCACAGAGTGTACATAGACCAATCGCATCCTGTTTCTGCTCACATGCTCGCCCTCAGCTGCACTTCACTCCACCCACTACCTTCTCCGTGTCAGAGAAGGAAGTCAATAGACTGTTTCAGAGGCAGGAATCCTGTAAAGCAGCTGAGCCGGACTATGTCTCCCCATCCGCCCTGAAGCGCTGTGCTGATCGGCTGTCTCCGGTGTTGGCAGACATTTTTAACACCTTACTGGAGACATGCCATGTGCCTGCCTGCTTTAAAGCATCCACCATCATCCCTGTCTCCAAGAAACCAAGGACCACAGGACTAAATGACTTCAGACCCATCACCCTGCCCTCTGTGGTAATGAAGTCCATCAGGACCAAAACCTCTCGTGACAAAAACACCTTCTTTCCCTCTGCAGCTAGCCTCATTAACAAGGCCCCGGTCCTCCACGGACACTTCCCCCTTGCAAATAATACGAATATCTCAGCACATGTCAATACTATTTTATTCAATTTTATATTGTTATTGTATTCTCATGACATTCCTATACAACTTGTTTTTGCTTTTTAACTATATATTTCCATATGTATTTATGTCAACTGCATGTGTGTCTATGTCTAGCACCTTACCACCAAAGCAAATTCCTTGTACGTGTGAAACACTACTCGTTTTTTTTCTGATTCTGATCCTGAAATGTTGCTTGAGGTTGTCATTTTTCAATAAAAGACATTTAATTGCTTTCCATCTTACACTGACTATTACTGCAATCTTAGACCCTGAAAACATGTGGTGGAACATTCAGAACATGGTCAGTGTCGGCAAGGCAGGTGGAAATGGGTGATGTGCCACTAAGAAGATCTGAAATGGTGCTGACAGATTCGGCCAGTCTCCAGTGGCATGTGGCAATACCTCTTGTAGCCCCCATCTTAAATGACTGCTGGCAGCCTAGGAGTAGATCATTCACAATATAGCCCTCGAGCCCCACGTTCTTCCATCGCTCCCTGGGTTTTTCCACTACTTACATGTAGAATTTAATATCCAGAATGAACTAAAGGGCAAGTAGACGCATGGTGTTGCCTTGTTCACAATTACTTTGATAAATACTACCCATATTCAGTGTTAGTGTTTACTGGATGGTTCTAAGGATCCACATAGCGGGGTTGCATGTTCCATCTACAGAAGTAGAGTATATCATTTAAAATACACTGGTTGTTTATCCATTCATTCTGTTGAACTGCTAGCAATTCATTTGCTTTACAGCTGATAGAAGAGAAGGGGTTGAGTAGGCCATTCAAATTCCATGAAATAAGTCAGAAATCAAGTCACTCGTTAGGCGTTTATGAACACAGAACCCTGGGATGTCAGTGATACTGGAACACATCTAGATAACTGTCAGAGTTAGACACACTGATAAACTCAGAGAAGGTATGCAATGAAGACACAAACGAGTCAAA
Source organism: Girardinichthys multiradiatus (assembly GCF_021462225.1). Taxonomy (NCBI): domain Eukaryota; kingdom Metazoa; phylum Chordata; class Actinopteri; order Cyprinodontiformes; family Goodeidae; genus Girardinichthys; species Girardinichthys multiradiatus. Next base: position 40,733,706 of record NC_061814.1, on the reverse strand, counting down.
GTTATCTTTGGCTGGCCATGGAGAGACAGTCTGCTGCTAATCAGTGACTTCCTTCTCTCAGAGGAGCTGCTCTCTGAACACACCTTTTTATTAGTTCATAAAACACTCAAGATAAATGTGAAATGTATTCAAACCACTTCCATCAAAGTTGACCAAACTAAATAAATGAAAATGTCTTTTAATGATAATTCATAAGGATAAAGAAACTTCTTAACCAAGCAGTGATAATTTGTGTACAAATCTTCCAACAATAACATTGAAAGAAGGGCTGCTAATAGGGGGGTCGGCAGTGAACAGGACACGAAGGTTCAGTAATCCCTTGTTTAAGAACTGAACCTACTGCTCTCAGCGACTCCTTAAATATGATAAATAGGTACGTGACAAGAAAATGTAATCAATCGATTTGAAACAGTAAAGCATGTTTTCCTTTTTTACTGAGAATGAAATGTTTTTTAAAAGACTTTATTTGTCTGAAGAAAGTTCTGTCCTGCAGTCCAAGCTCACTTGATGGCAGTATTGCACCCTTAAACTAGTCTGCCTGCCGCCGATGGACAGAAGAAGAAGAAGAAGACGAAGAACAACAACGATGGTGGCTACTTGAAGGCCCCTTTACTGCAGCTGTCTGTGGGCTGCAGTTCCCGCTTAAAAAGGAGACGAAGACATGCAGCAGCTTTGGCTTCCGGTCCGAGAAAACATGGTGAGTTGCGGGCTGACTGGTCAGCCTTGGCTGGGTTGAGTGGTTGTAGGGACTGAGAAAAGTGTCGGTTTGCAATGAAAGAAAAAAAGTAAATGAAATAAAAAGAGGTATTTAGTGTTTTTCCAAAGCCTAAAACACAGAAGTAGAATGAAAGAGTGAAGAAGTGGAGCCACTCTAGCTGTAGCAAGAAGAAGGACATTGCGCATGTGCAGGTGGAACGTTCCGTGACCGTTTTACATGTCAAATATATGTTTTAGCCTTTCAGATGTCGGCTGGAATTGGTGGCGTACTGGGTAGAGCCGCTGGGCCGGCAAGCGTGTGCTCCCTGGTTCGATTCCTGTCATTTCCAGTTTTTGTTTTTGTTTTTACTTTGCCGCCATTTTGCTCCCCCCCACTTCAAATCATCATGTCTAAGCACAGGTCGTCGCTATCACATTCTCAAACTTTCATAACCTTCAGGGAAAATAGCACATTGTCACAGGGTTTAAACAAGAACTGACACTTGTAATACTTTATCTACATCATTTTTATTTGAATTCCCATACATTGCAGCTACATGTAGATGTGTAGCAGTTCCACGTGGCTTTAAAACATGGTTTCCTTTATAAGACTCAAAGCTTGGACTCCTTTAGCTTACACACCGTGTGTCATTTTTTTTCCTGAGAAGGAAAAATGGAGAAATCGCCGGTGCACTTTCTCTGTCATCTCCTTCAAAGGACTGCTGTCCAATCTTTCAGATTGTGTGTTTTTCATCAAGAAAATAATAGGTAACATGCCAGGACTGTAGTTCACATGCCTCTTGAGATCAAACTGGGACACTCGTGGGATGCATCTAGGTGAAATAAACCATAACAATGTCTGCTCTCAAAGCATGCATCACGCTGCCAGTATACAGCCAGTCTTAATGGTCATTTTTATTCTCTGTTTTTATCCCAGGTGCTTGGTAGGAAACCCCAGAGAGAGGAGCTCTGTTGCGTAGCTGCTGAAGCATCCGTACCTCCGGCTGAAGCCACGTTATCTCCTGATCCAGGTACAGATGAGGAAAGTAAAAGGATTGACGTTGTTTGGTGCCAACAACACGCATTGTCTACAGTCCAAACGGCAACCGTAAGAGGATCCTAACAGACCTGCCAACCTCTCAGCCTACGAGCAGCAGAATCCTCTGAGCAGCTGATGTGAGACTTATATTGTGTAGCATCTTCTACCCCCTACCCACCCCTATTCAACGCTAACTTTACTGTTTTCTTCTTCCTATTATTTATTTATTCTTTACAGAATTTGGCCAGAACTGTACAGCAGCAGCAGCAGAAGAGGCTGGATGTCACAGAGTGTACATAGACCAATCGCATCCTGTTTCTGCTCACATGCTCGCCCTCAGCTGCACTTCACTCCACCCACTACCTTCTCCGTGTCAGAGAAGGAAGTCAATAGACTGTTTCAGAGGCAGGAACCCTGTAAAGCAGCTGAGCCGGACTATGTCTCCCCATCCGCCCTGAAGCGCTGTGCTGATCGGCTGTCTCCGGTGTTGGCAGACATTTTTAACACCTTACTGGAGACATGCCATGTGCCTGCCTGCTTTAAAGCATCCACCATCATCCCTGTCTCCAAGAAACCAAGGACCACAGGACTAAATGACTTCAGACCCATCACCCTGCCCTCTGTGGTAATGAAGTCCATCAGGACCAAAACCTCTCGTGACAAAAACACCTTCTTTCCCTCTGCAGCTAGCCTCATTAACAAGGCCCCGGTCCTCCACGGACACTTCCCCCTTGCAAATAATACGAATATCTCAGCACATGTCAATACTATTTTATTCAATTTTATATTGTTATTGTATTCTCATGACATTCCTATACAACTTGTTTTTGCTTTTTAACTATATATTTCCATATGTATTTATGTCAACTGCATGTGTGTCTATGTCTAGCACCTTACCACCAAAGCAAATTCCTTGTACGTGTGAAACACTACTCGTTTTTTTTCTGATTCTGATCCTGAAATGTTGCTTGAGGTTGTCATTTTTCAATAAAAGACATTTAATTGCTTTCCATCTTACACTGACTATTACTGCAATCTTAGGCCCTGAAAACATGTGGTGGAACATTCAGAACATGGTCAGTGTCGGCAAGGCAGGTGGAAATGGGTGATGTGCCACTAAGAAGATCTGAAATGGTGCTGACAGATTCGGCCAGTCTCCAGTGGCATGTGGCAATACCTCTTGTAGCCCCCATCTTAAATGACTGCTGGCAGCCTAGGAGTAGATCATTCACAATATAGCCTTCGAGCCCCACGTTCTTCCATCGCTCCCTGGGTTTTTCCACTACTTACATGTAGAATTTAATATCCAGAATGAACTAAAGGGCAAGTAGACACATGGTGTTGCCTTGTTCACAATTACTTTGATAAATACTACCCATATTCAGTGTTAGTGTTTACTGGATGGTTCTAAGGATCCACATAGCGGGGTTGCATGTTCCATCTACAGAAGTAGAGTATATCATTTAAAATACACTGGTTGTTTATCCATTCATTCTGTTGAACTGCTAGCAATTCATTTGCTTTACAGCTGATAGAAGAGAAGGGGTTGAGTAGGCCATTCAAATTCCATGAAATAAGTCAGAAATCAAGTCACTCGTTAGGCGTTTATGAACACAGAACCCTGAGATGTCAGTGATACTGGAACACATCTAGATAACTGTCAGAGTTAGACACACTGATAAACTCAGAGAAGGTATGCAATGAAGACACAAACGAGTCAAAGTTATCTTTGGCTGGCCATGGAGAGACAGTCTGCTGCTAATCAGTGACTTCCTTCTCTCAGAGGAGCTGCTCTCTGAACACACCTTTTTATTAGTTCATAAAACACTCAAGATAAATGTGAAATGTATTCAAACCACTTCCATCAAAGTTGACCAAACTAAATAAATGAAAATGTCTTTTAATGATAATTCATAAGGATAAAGAAACTTCTTAACCAAGCAGTGATAATTTGTGTACAAATCTTCCAACAATAACATTCAAAGAAGGGCTGCTAATAGGGGGGTCGGCAGTGAACAGGACACGAAGGTTCAGTAATCCCTTGTTTAAGAACTGAACCTACTGCTCTCAGCGACTCCTTAAATATGATAAATAGGTATGTAACAAGAAAATGTAATCAATCGATTTGAAACAGTAAAGCATGTTTTCCTTTTTTACTGAGAATGAAATGTTTTTTAAAAGACTTTATTTGTCTGAAGAAAGTTCTGTCCTGCAGTCCAAGCTCACTTGATGGCAGTATTGCACCCTTAAACTAGTCTGCCTGCCGCCGATGGACAGAAGAAGAAGAAGAAGACGAAGAACAACAACGATGGTGGCTACTTGAAGGCCCCTTTACTGCAGCTGTCTGTGGGCTGCAGTTCCCGCTTAAAAAGGAGACGAAGACATGCAGCAGCTTTGGCTTCCGGTCCGAGAAAACATGGTGAGTTGCGGGCTGACTGGTCAGCCTTGGCTGGGTTGAGTGGTTGTAGGGACTGAGAAAAGTGTCGGTTTGCAATGAAAGAAAAAAAGTAAATGAAATAAAAAGAGGTATTTAGTGTTTTTCCAAAGCCTAAAACACAGAAGTAGAATGAACGTGGAGCCACTCTAGCTGTAGCAAGAAGAAGGACATTGCGCATGCGCAGGTGGAACGTTCCGTGACCGTTTTACATGTCAAATATATGTTTTAGCCTTTCAGATGTCGGCTGGAATTGGTGGCGTACTGGGTAGAGCCGCTGGGCCGGCAAGCGTGTGCTCCCTGGTTCGATTCCCTGTCATTTCCAGTTTTTGTTTTTACTTTGCCGCCATTTTGCTCCCCCCCACTTCAAATCATCATGTCTAAGCACAGGTCGTCGCTATCACATTCTCAAACTTTCATAACCTTCAGGGAAAATAGCACATTGTCACAGGGTTTAAACAAGAACTGACACTTGTAATACTTTATCTACATCATTTTTATTTGAATTCCCATACATTGCAGCTACATGTAGATGTGTAGCAGTTCCACGTGGCTTTAAAACATGGTTTCCTTTATAAGACTCAAAGCTTGGACTCCTTTAGCTTACACACCGTGTGTCATTTTTTTTCCTGAGAAGGAAAAATGGAGAAATCGCCGGTGCACTTTCTCTGTCATCTCCTTCAAAGGACTGCTGTCCAATCTTTCAGATTGTGTGTTTTTCATCAAGAAAATAATAGGTAACATGCCAGGACTGTAGTTCACATGCCTCTTGAGATCAAACTGGGACACTCGTGGGATGCATCTAGGTGAAATAAACCATAACAATGTCTGCTCTCAAAGCATGCATCACGCTGCCAGTATACAGCCAGTCTTAATGGTCATTTTTATTCTCTGTTTTTATCCCAGGTGCTTGGTAGGAAACCCCAGAGAGAGGAGCTCTGTTGCGTAGCTGCTGAAGCATCCGTACCTCCGGCTGAAGCCACGTTATCTCCTGATCCAAGTACAGATGAGGAAAGTAAAAGGATTGACGTTGTTTGGTGCCAACAACACGCATTGTCTACAGTCCGAACGGCAACCGTAAGAGGATCCTAACAGACCTGCCAACCTCTCAGCCTACGAGCAGCAGAATCCTCTGAGCAGCTGATGTGAGACTTATATTGTGTAGCATCTTCTACCCCCCTACCCACCCCTATTCAACGCTAACTTTACTGTTTTCTTCTTCCTATTATTTATTTATTCTTTACAGAATTTGGCCAGAACTGTACAGCAGCAGCAGCAGAAGAGGCTGGATGTCACAGAGTGTACATAGACCAATCGCATCCTGTTTCTGCTCACATGCTCGCCCTCAGCTGCACTTCACTCCACCCACTACCTTCTCCGTGTCAGAGAAGGAAGTCAATAGACTGTTTCAGAGGCAGGAACCCTGTAAAGCAGCTGAGCCGGACTATGTCTCCCCATCCGCCCTGAAGCGCTGTGCTGATCGGCTGTCTCCGGTGTTGGCAGACATTTTTAACACCTTACTGGAGACATGCCATGTGCCTGCCTGCTTTAAAGCATCCACCATCATCCCTGTCTCCAAGAAACCAAGGACCACAGGACTAAATGACTTCAGACCCATCACCCTGCCCTCTGTGGTAATGAAGTCCATCAGGACCAAAACCTCTCGTGACAAAAACACCTTCTTTCCCTCTGCAGCTAGCCTCATTAACAAGGCCCCGGTCCTCCACGGACACTTCCCCCTTGCAAATAATACGAATATCTCAGCACATGTCAATACTATTTTATTCAATTTTATATTGTTATTGTATTCTCATGACATTCCTATACAACTTGTTTTTGCTTTTTAACTATATATTTCCATATGTATTTATGTCAACTGCATGTGTGTCTATGTCTAGCACCTTACCACCAAAGCAAATTCCTTGTACGTGTGAAACACTACTCGTTTTTTTTCTGATTCTGATCCTGAAATGTTGCTTGAGGTTGTCATTTTTCAATAAAAGACATTTAATTGCTTTCCATCTTACACTGACTATTACTGCAATCTTAGACCCTGAAAACATGTGGTGGAACATTCAGAACATGGTCAGTGTCGGCAAGGCAGGTGGAAATGGGTGATGTGCCACTAAGAAGATCTGAAATGGTGCTGACAGATTCGGCCAGTCTCCAGTGGCATGTGGCAATACCTCTTGTAGCCCCCATCTTAAATGACTGCTGGCAGCCTAGGAGTAGATCATTCACAATATAGCCTTCGAGCCCCACGTTCTTCCATCGCTCCCTGGGTTTTTCCACTACTTACATGTAGAATTTAATATCCAGAATGAACTAAAGGGCAAGTAGACACATGGTGTTGCCTTGTTCACAATTACTTTGATAAATACTACCCATATTCAGTGTTAGTGTTGACTGGATGGTTCTAAGGATCCACATAGCGGGGTTGCATGTTCCATCTACAGAAGTAGAGTATATCATTTAAAATACACTGGTTGTTTATCCATTCATTCTGTTGAACTGCTAGCAATTCATTTGCTTTACAGCTGATAGAAGAGAAGGGGTTGAGTAGGCCATTCAAATTCCATGAAATAAGTCAGAAATCAAGTCACTCGTTAGGCGTTTATGAACACAGAACCCTGGGATGTCAGTGATACTGGAACACATCTAGATAACTGTCAGAGTTAGACACACTGATAAACTCAGAGAAGGTATGCAATGAAGACACAAACGAGTCAAAGTTATCTTTGGCTGGCCATGGAGAGACAGTCTGCTGCTAATCAGTGACTTCCTTCTCTCAGAGGAGCTGCTCTCTGAACACACCTTTTTATTAGTTCATAAAACACTCAAGATAAATGTGAAATGTATTCAAACCACTTCCATCAAAGTTGACCACACTAAATAAATGAAAATGTCTTTTAATGATAATTCATAAGGATAAAGAAACTTCTTAACCAAGCAGTGATAATTTGTCTACAAATCTTCCAACAATAACATTCAAAGAAGGGCTGCTAATAGGGGGGTCGGCAGTGAACAGGACACGAAGGTTCAGTAATCCCTTGTTTAAGAACTGAACCTACTGCTCTCAGCGACTCCTTAAATATGATAAATAGGTATGTAACAAGAAAATGTAATCAATCGATTTGAAACAGTAAAGCATGTTTTCCTTTTACTGAGAATGAAATGTTTTTTAAAAGACTTTATTTGTCTGAAGAAAGTTCTGTCCTGCAGTCCAAGCTCACTTGATGGCAGTATTGCACCCTTAAACTAGTCTGCCTGCCGCCGATGGACAGAAGAAGAAGAAGAAGACGAAGAACAACAACGATGGTGGCTACTTGAAGGCCCCTTTACTGCAGCTGTCTGTGGGCTGCAGTTCCCGCTTAAAAAGGAGACGAAGACATGCAGCAGCTTTGGCTTCCGGTCCGAGAAAACATGGTGAGTTGCGGGCTGACTGGTCAGCCTTGGCTGGGTTGAGTGGTTGTAGGGACTGAGAAAAGTGTCGGTTTGCAATGAAAGAAAAAAAGTAAATGAAATAAAAAGAGGTATTTAGTGTTTTTCCAAAGCCTAAAACACAGAAGTAGAATGAAAGAGTGAAGAAGTGGAGCCACTCTAGCTGTAGCAAGAAGAAGGACATTGCGCATGTGCAGGTGGAACGTTCCGTGACCGTTTTACATGTCAAATATATGTTTTAGCCTTTCAGATGTCTCCCTGGTTTGATTCCCGTCATTTCTGGTTTTTGTTTTTACTTTGCCGCCATTTTGCTCCCCCCCACTTCAAATCATCATGTCTAAGCACAGGTCGTCGCTATCACATTCTCAAACTTTCATAACCTTCAGGGAAAATAGCACATTGTCACAGGGTTTAAACAAGAACTGACACTTGTAATACTTTATCTACATCATTTATTATTTGAATTCCCATACATTGCAGCTACATGTAGATGTGTAGCAGTTCCACGTGGCTTTAAAACACGGTTGCCTTTATAAGACTCAAAGCTTGGACTCCTTTAGCTTACACACCGTGTGTCATTTTTTTTCCTGAGAAGGAAAAATGGAGAAATCGCCGGTGCACTTTCTCTGTCATCTCCTTCAAAGGACTGCTGTCCAATCTTTCAGATTGTGTGTTTTTCATCAAGAAAATAATAGGTAACATGCCAGGACTGTAGTTCACATGCCTCTTGAGATCAAACTGGGACACTCGTGGGATGCATCTAGGTGAAATAAACCATAACAATGTCTGCTCTCAAAGCATGCATCACGCTGCCAGTATACAGCCAGTCTTAATGGTCATTTTTATTCTCTGTTTTTATCCCAGGTGCTTGGTAGGAAACCCCAGAGAGAGGAGCTCTGTTGCGTAGCTGCTGAAGCATCCGTACCTCCGGCTGAAGCCACGTTATCTCCTGATCCAGGTACAGATGAGGAAAGTAAAAGGATTGACGTTGTTTGGTGCCAACAACACGCATTGTCTACAGTCCAAACGGCAACCGTAAGAGGATCCTAACAGACCTGCCAACCTCTCAGCCTACGAGCAGCAGAATCCTCTGAGCAGCTGATGTGAGACTTATATTGTGTAGCATCTTCTACCCCCCTACCCACCCCTATTCAACGCTAACTTTACTGTTTTCTTCTTCCTATTATTTATTTATTCTTTACAGAATTTGGCCAGAACTGTACAGCAGCAGCAGCAGAAGAGGCTGGATGTCACAGAGTGTACATAGACCAATCGCATCCTGTTTCTGCTCACATGCTCGCCCTCAGCTGCACTTCACTCCACCCACTACCTTCTCCGTGTCAGAGAAGGAAGTCAATAGACTGTTTCAGAGGCAGGAACCCTGTAAAGCAGCTGAGCCGGACTATGTCTCCCCATCCGCCCTGAAGCGCTGTGCTGATCGGCTGTCTCCGGTGTTGGCAGACATTTTTAACACCTTACTGGAGACATGCCATGTGCCTGCCTGCTTTAAAGCATCCACCATCATCCCTGTCTCCAAGAAACCAAGGACCACAGGACTAAATGACTTCAGACCCATCACCCTGCCCTCTGTGGTAATGAAGTCCATCAGGACCAAAACCTCTCGTGACAAAAACACCTTCTTTCCCTCTGCAGCTAGCCTCATTAACAAGGCCCCAGTCCTCCACGGACACTTCCCCCTTGCAAATAATACGAATATCTCAGCACATGTCAATACTATTTTATTCAATTTTATATTGTTATTGTATTCTCATGACATTCCTATACAACTTGTTTTTGCTTTTTAACTATATATTTCCAGATGTATTTATGTCAACTGCATGTGTGTCTATGTCTAGCACCTTACCACCAAAGCAAATTCCTTGTACGTGTGAAACACTACTCGTTTTTTTTCTGATTCTGATCCTGAAATGTTGCTTGAGGTTGTCATTTTTCAATAAAAGACATTTAATTGCTTTCCATCTTACACTGACTATTACTGCAATCTTAGACCCTGAAAACATGTGGTGGAACATTCAGAACATGGTCAGTGTCGGCAAGGCAGGTGGAAATGGGTGATGTGCCACTAAGAAGATCTGAAATGGTGCTGACAGATTCGGCCAGTCTCCAGTGGCATGTGGCAATACCTCTTGTAGCCCCCATCTTAAATGACTGCTGGCAGCCTAGGAGTAGATCATTCACAATATAGCCTTCGAGCCCCACGTTCTTCCATCGCTCCCTGGGTTTTTCCACTACTTACATGTAGAATTTAATATCCAGAATGAACTAAAGGGCAAGTAGACACATGGTGTTGCCTTGTTCACAATTACTTTGATAAATACTACCCATATTCAGTGTTAGTGTTGACTAGATGGTTCTAAGGATCCACATAGCGGGGTTGCATGTTCCATCTACAGAAGTAGAGTATATCATTTAAAATACACTGGTTGTTTATCCATTCATTCTGTTGAACTGCTAGCAATTCATTTGCTTTACAGCTGATAGAAGAGAAGGGGTTGAGTAGGCCATTCAAATTCCATGAAACAAGTCAGAAATCAAGTCACTCGTTAGGCGTTTATGAACACAGAACCCTGAGATGTCAGTGATACTGGAACACATCTAGATAACTGTCAGAGTTAGACACACTGATAAACTCAGAGAAGGTATGCAATGAAGACACAAACGAGTCAAAGTTATCTTTGGCTGGCCAGGGAGAGACAGTCTGCTGCTAATCAGTGACTTCCTTCTCTCAGAGGAGCTGCTCTCTGAACACACCTTTTTATTAGTTCATAAAACACTCAAGATAAATGTGAAATGTATTCAAACCACTTCCATCAAAGTTGACCAAACTAAATAAATGAAAATGTCTTTTAATGATAATTCATAAGGATAAAGAAACTTCTTAACCAAGCAGTGATAATTTGTGTACAAATCTTCCAACAATAACATTGAAAGAAGGGCTGCTAATAGGGGGGTCGGCAGTGAACAGGACACGAAGGTTCAGTAATCCCTTGTTTAAGAACTGAACCTACTGCTCTCAGCGACTCCTTAAATATGATAAATAGGTACGTAACAAGAAAATGTAATCAATCGATTTGAAACAGTAAAGCATGTTTTCCTTTTTTACTGAGAATGAAATGTTTTTTAAAAGACTTTATTTGTCTGAAGAAAGTTCTGTCCTGCAGTCCAAGCTCACTTGATGGCAGTATTGCACCCTTAAACTAGTCTGCCTGCCGCCGATGGACAGAAGAAGAAGAAGAAGACGAAGAACAACAACGATGGTGGCTACTTGAAGGCCCCTTTACTGCAGCTGTCTGTGGGCTGCAGTTCCCGCTTAAAAAGGAGACGAAGACATGCAGCAGCTTTGGCTTCCGGTCCGAGAAAACATGGTGAGTTGCGGGCTGACTGGTCAGCCTTGGCTGGGTTGAGTGGTTGTAGGGACTGAGAAAAGTGTCGGTTTGCAATGAAAGAAAAAAAGTAAATGAAATAAAAAGAGGTATTTAGTGTTTTTCCAAAGCCTAAAACACAGAAGTAGAATGAAAGAGTGAAGAAGTGGAGCCACTCTAGCTGTAGCAAGAAGAAGGACATTGCGCATGCGCAGGTGGAACGTTCCGTGACCGTTTTACATGTCAAATATATGTTTTAGCCTTTCAGATGTCGGCTGGAATTGGTGGCGTACTGGGTAGAGCCGCTGAGCCGGCAAGCGTGTGCTCCCTGGTTCGATTCCTGTCATTTCCAGTTTTTGTTTTTACTTTGCCGCCATTTTGCTCCCCCCCACTTCAAATCATCATGTCTAAGCACAGGTCGTCGCTATCACATTCTCAAACTTTCATAACCTTCAGGGAAAATAGCACATTGTCACAGGGTTTAAACAAGAACTGACACTTGTAATACTTTATCTACATCATTTTTATTTGAATTCCCATACATTGCAGCTACATGTAGATGTGTAGCAGTTCCACGTGGCTTTAAAACATGGTTTCCTTTATAAGACTCAAAGCTTGGACTCCTTTAGCTTACACACCGTGTGTCATTTTTTGTCCTGAGAAGGAAAAATGGAGAAATCGCCGGTGCACTTTCTCTGTCATCTCCTTCAAAGGACTGCTGTCCAATCTTTCAGATTGTGTGTTTTTCATCAAGAAAATAATAGGTAACATGCCAGGACTGTAGTTCACATGCCTCTTGAGATCAAACTGGGACACTCGTGGGATGCATCTAGGTGAAATAAACCATAACAATGTCTGCTCTCAAAGCATGCATCACGCTGCCAGTATACAGCCAGTCTTAATGGTCATTTTTATTCTCTGTTTTTATCCCAGGTGCTTGGTAGGAAACCCCAGAGAGAGGAGCTCTGTTGCGTAGCTGCTGAAGCATCCGTACCTCCGGCTGAAGCCACGTTATCTCCTGATCCAGGTACAGATGAGGAAAGTAAAAGGATTGACGTTGTTTGGTGCCAACAACACGCATTGTCTACAGTCCAAACGGCAACCGTAAGAGGATCCTAACAGACCTGCCAACCTCTCAGCCTACGAGCAGCAGAATCCTCTGAGCAGCTGATGTGAGACTTATATTGTGTAGCATCTTCTACCCCCCTACCCACCCCTATTCAACGCTAACTTTACTGTTTTCTTCTTCCTATTATTTATTTATTCTTTACAGAATTTGGCCAGAACTGTACAGCAGCAGCAGCAGAAGAGGCTGGATGTCACAGAGTGTACATAGACCAATCGCATCCTGTTTCTGCTCACATGCTCGCCCTCAGCTGCACTTCACTCCACCCACTACCTTCTCCGTGTCAGAGAAGGAAGTCAATAGACTGTTTCAGAGGCAGGAATCCTGTAAAGCAGCTGAGCCGGACTATGTCTCCCCATCCGCCCTGAAGCGCTGTGCTGATCGGCTGTCTCCGGTGTTGGCAGACATTTTTAACACCTTACTGGAGACATGCCATGTGCCTGCCTGCTTTAAAGCATCCACCATCATCCCTGTCTCCAAGAAACCAAGGACCACAGGACTAAATGACTTCAGACCCATCACCCTGCCCTCTGTGGTAATGAAGTCCATCAGGACCAAAACCTCTCGTGACAAAAACACCTTCTTTCCCTCTGCAGCTAGCCTCATTAACAAGGCCCCGGTCCTCCACGGACACTTCCTCCTTGCAAATAATACGAATATCTCAGCACATGTCAATACTATTTTATTCAATTTTATATTGTTATTGTATTCTCATGACATTCCTATACAACTTGTTTTTGCTTTTTAACTATATATTTCCAGATGTATTTATGTCAACTGCATGTGTGTCTATGTCTAGCACCTTACCACCAAAGCAAATTCCTTGTACGTGTGAAACACTACTCGTTTTTTTTCTGATTCTGATCCTGAAATGTTGCTTGAGGTTGTCATTTTTCAATAAAAGACATTTAATTGCTTTCCATCTTACACTGACTATTACTGCAATCTTAGACCCTGAAAACATGTGGTGGAACATTCAGAACATGGTCAGTGTCGGCAAGGCAGGTGGAAATGGGTGATGTGCCACTAAGAAGATCTGAAATGGTGCTGACAGATTCGGCCAGTCTCCAGTGGCATGTGGCAATACCTCTTGTAGCCCCCATCTTAAATGACTGCTGGCAGCCTAGGAGTAGATCATTCACAATATAGCCCTCGAGCCCCACGTTCTTCCATCGCTCCCTGGGTTTTTCCACTACTTACATGTAGAATTTAATATCCAGAATGAACTAAAGGGCAAGTAGACACATGGTGTTGCCTTGTTCACAATTACTTTGATAAATACTACCCATATTCAGTGTTAGTGTTGACTGGATGGTTCTAAGGATCCACATAGCGGGGTTGCATGTTCCATCTACAGAAGTAGAGTATATCATTTAAAATACACTGGTTGTTTATCCATTCATTCTGTTGAACTGCTAGCAATTCATTTGCTTTACAGCTGATAGAAGAGAAGGGGTTGAGTAGGCCATTCAAATTCCATGAAATAAGTCAGAAATCAAGTCACTCGTTAGGCGTTTATGAACACAGAACCCTGGGATGTCAGTGATACTGGAACACATCTAGATAACTGTCAGAGTTAGACACACTGATAAACTCAGAGAAGGTATGCAATGAAGACACAAGCGAGTCAAAGTTATCTTTGGCTGGCCATGGAGAGACAGTCTGCTGCTAATCAGTGACTTCCTTCTCTCAGAGGAGCTGCTCTCTGAACACACCTTTTTATTAGTTCATAAAACACTCAAGATAAATGTGAAATGTATTCAAACCACTTCCATCAAAGTTGACCAAACTAAATAAATGAAAATGTCTTTTAATGATAATTCATAAGGATAAAGAAACTTCTTAACCAAGCAGTGATAATTTGTGTACAAATCTTCCAACAATAACATTCAAAGAAGGGCTGCTAATAGGGGGGTCGGCAGTGAACAGGACACGAAGGTTCAGTAATCCCTTGTTTAAGAACTGAACCTACTGCTCTCAGCGACTCCTTAAATATGATAAATAGGTATGTAACAAGAAAATGTAATCAATCGATTTGAAACAGTAAAGCATGTTTTCCTTTTTTACTGAGAATGAAATGTTTTTTAAAAGACTTTATTTGTCTGAAGAAAGTTCTGTCCTGCAGTCCAAGCTCACTTGATGGCAGTATTGCACCCTTAAACTAGTCTGCCAGGGTCTAAGATTGCAGTAATAGTCAGTGTAAGATGGAAAGCAATTAAATGTCTTTTATTGAAAAATGACAACCTCAAGCAACATTTCAGGATCAGAAACAGAAAAAAAACGAGTAGTGTTTCACACGTACAAGGAATTTGCTTTGGTGGTAAGGTGCTAGACATAGACACACATGCAGTTGACATAAATACATCTGGAAATATATAGTTAAAAAGCAAAAACAAGTTGTATAGGAATGTCATGAGAATACAATAACAATATAAAATTGAATAAAATAGTATTGACATGTGCTGAGATATTCGTATTATTTGCAAGGGGGAAGTGTCCGTGGAGGACTGGGGCCTTGTTAATGAGGCTAGCTGCAGAGGGAAAGAAGGTGTTTTTGTCACGAGAGGTTTTGGTCCTGATGGACTTCATTACCACAGAGGGCAGGGTGATGGGTCTGAAGTCATTTAGTCCTGTGGTCCTTGGTTTCTTGGAGACAGGGATGATGGTGGATGCTTTAAAGCAGGCAGGCACATGGCATGTCTCCAGTAAGGTGTTAAAAATGTCTGCCAACACCGGAGACAGCCGATCAGCACAGCGCTTCAGGGCGGATGGGGAGACATAGTCCGGCTCAGCTGCTTTACAGGGTTCCTGCCTCTGAAACAGTCTATTGACTTCCTTCTCTGACACGGAGAAGGTAGTGGGTGGAGTGAAGTGCAGCTGAGGGCGAGCATGTGAGCAGAAACAGGATGCGATTGGTCTATGTACACTCTGTGACATCCAGCCTCTTCTGCTGCTGCTGCTGTACAGTTCTGGCCAAATTCTGTAAAGAATAAATAAATAATAGGAAGAAGAAAACAGTAAAGTTAGCGTTGAATAGGGGTGGGTAGGGGGATAGAAGATGCTACACAATATAAGTCTCACATCAGCTGCTCAGAGGATTCTGCTGCTCGTAGGCTGAGAGGTTGGCAGGTCTGTTAGGATCCTCTTACGGTTGCCGTTTGGACTGTAGACAATGCGTGTTGTTGGCACCAAACAACGTCAATCCTTTTACTTTCCTCATCTGTACCTGGATCAGGAGATAACGTGGCTTCAGCCGGAGGTACGGATGCTTCAGCAGCTACGCAACAGAGCTCCTCTCTCTGGGGTTTCCTACCAAGCACCTGGGATAAAAACAGAGAATAAAAATGACCATTAAGACTGGCTGTATACTGGCAGCGTGATGCATGCTTTGAGAGCAGACATTGTTATGGTTTATTTCACCTAGATGCATCCCACGAGTGTCCCAGTTTGATCTCAAGAGGCATGTGAACTACAGTCCTGGCATGTTACCTATTATTTTCTTGATGAAAAACACACAATCTGAAAGATTGGACAGCAGTCCTTTGAAGGAGATGACAGAGAAAGTGCACCGGCGATTTCTCCATTTTTCCTTCTCAGGAAAAAAAATGACACACGGTGTGTAAGCTAAAGGAGTCCAAGCTTTGAGTCTTATAAAGGAAACCGTGTTTTAAAGCCACGTGGAACTGCTACACATCTACATGTAGCTGCAATGTATGGGAATTCAAATAAAAATGATGTAGATAAAGTATTACAAGTGTCAGTTCTTGTTTAAACCCTGTGACAATGTGCTATTTTCCCTGAAGGTTATGAAAGTTTGAGAATGTGATAGCGACGACCTGTGCTTAGACATGATGATTTGAAGTGGGGGGGAGCAAAATGGCGGCAAAGTAAAAACAAAAACAAAAACTGGAAATGACGGGAATCGAACCAGGGAGCACACGCTTGCCGGCTCAGCGGCTCTACCCAGTACGCCACCAATTCCAGCCGACATCTGAAAGGCTAAAACATATATTTGACATGTAAAACGGTCACGGAACGTTCCACCTGCGCATGCGCAATGTCCTTCTTCTTGCTACAGCTAGAGTGGCTCCACTTCTTCACTCTTTCATTCTACTTCTGTGTTTTAGGCTTTGGAAAAACACTAAATACCTCTTTTTATTTCATTTACTTTTTTTCTTTCATTGCAAACCGACACTTTTCTCAGTCCCTACAACCACTCAACCCAGCCAAGGCTGACCAGTCAGCCCGCAACTCACCATGTTTTCTCGGACCGGAAGCCAAAGCTGCTGCATGTCTTCTTCTCCTTTTTAAGCGGGAACTGCAGCCCACAGACAGCTGCAGTAAAGGGGCCTTCAAGTAGCCACCATCGTTGTTGTTCTTCGTCTCCTTCTTCTTCTTCTGTCCATCGGCGGCAGGTGGACTAGTTTAAGGGTGCAATACTGCCATCAAGTGAGCTTGGACTGCAGGACAGAACTTTCTTCAGACAAATAAAGTCTTTTAAAAAACATTTCATTCTCAGTAAAAAAGGAAAACATGCTTTACTGTTTCAAATCGATTGATTACATTTTCTTGTTACATACCTATTTATCATATTTAAGGAGTCGCTGAGAGCAGTAGGTTCAGTTCTTAAACAAGGGATTACTGAACCTTCGTGTCCTGTTCACTGCCGACCCCCCTATTAGCAGCCCTTCTTTGAATGTTATTGTTGGAAGATTTGTACACAAATTATCACTGCTTGGTTAAGAAGTTTCTTTATCCTTATGAATTATCATTAAAAGACATTTTCATTTATTTAGTGTGGTCAACTTTGATGGAAGTGGTTTGAATACATTTCACATTTATCTTGAGTGTTTTATGAACTAATAAAAAGGTGTGTTCTGAGAGCAGCTCCTTTGAGAGAAGGAAGTCACTGATTAGCAGCAAACTGTATCTCCCTTGCCAGCCAAAGATAACTTTTACTCGCTTGTGTCTTCATTGCATACCTTCTCTGAGTTTATCAGTGTGTCTAACTCTGACAGTTATCTAGATGTGTTCCAGTATCACTGACATCCCAGGGTTCTGTGTTCATAAACGCCTAACGAGTGACTTGTTTTCTGACTTATTTCATGGAATTTGAATGGCCTACTCAACCCCTTCTCTTCTATCAGCTGTAAAGCAAATGAATTGCTAGCAGTTCAACAGAATGAATGGATAAACAACCAGTGTATTTTAAATGATATACTCTACTTCTGTAGATGGAACATGCAACCCCGCTATGTGGATCCTTAGAACCATCCAGTCAACACTAACACTGAATATGGGTAGTATTTATCAAAGTAATTGTGAACAAGGCAACACCATGTGTCTACTTGCCCTTTAGTTCATTCTGGATATTAAATTCTACATGTAAGTAGTGGAAAAACCCAGGGAGCGATGGAAGAACGTGGGGCTCGAGGGCTATATTGTGAATGATCTACTCCTAGGCTGCCAGCAGTCATTTAAGATGGGGGCTACAAGAGGTATTGCCACATGCCACTGGAGACTGGCCGAATCTGTCAGCACCATTTCAGATCTTCTTAGTGGCACATCACCCATTTCCACCTGCCTTGCTGACACTGACCATGTTCTGAATGTTCCACCACATGTTTTCAGGGCCTAAGATTGCAAGGCATCTAGGTTTTTGCAAAATTAAGAGTCAGCAGCTGACATATGAGCAACACATCCATAATCCAGCATGGACCTCAGGAGTACCAAACCTATTTTGGAGAGAGAACCTGCTTACACATCACTTCTGTCCTGCCAACCAGCCACGTACATGAATCATATTTTTTTTACATTGATCAGAAAGTATTTCAACATGTATGGTCAAGTGATCATCACTGTTATCGAAAAACAGGCCGGGCAGGAAAATTGGAAGCGTGAAGATCGCCCAGTGAAAAGAAGGAGCATTCCCTCGGCCAGGTGGATGAGGACTTCTGCCGCTGTCAGCCTTTTTTCCGAGAGGAGAGACCACTAAGCTCATCAGGTCACACCAAAACTAATAGTCAGTGTAAGATGGAAAGCAATTAAATGTCTTTTATTGAAAAATGACCACCTCAAGCAACATTTCAGGATCAGAATCAGAAAAAAAACGAGTAGTGTTTCACACGTACAAGGAATTTGCTTTGGTGGTAAGGTGCTAGACATAGACACACATGCAGTTGACATAAATACATATGGAAATATATAGTTAAAAAGCAAAAACAAGTTGTATAGGAATGTCATGAGAATACAATAACAATATAAAATTGAATAAAATAGTATTGACATGTGCTGAGATATTCGTATTATTTGCAAGGGGGAAGTGTCCGTGGAGGACCGGGGCCTTGTTAATGAGGCTAGCTGCAGAGGGAAAGAAGGTGTTTTTGTCACGAGAGGTTTTGGTCCTGATGGACTTCATTACCACAGAGGGCAGGGTGATGGGTCTGAAGTCATTTAGTCCTGTGGTCCTTGGTTTCTTGGAGACAGGGATGATGGTGGATGCTTTAAAGCAGGCAGGCACATGGCATGTCTCCAGTAAGGTGTTAAGAATGTCTGCCAACACCGGAGACAGCCGATCAGCACAGCGCTTCAGTGCGGATGGGGAGACATAGTCCGGCTCAGCTGCCTTACAGGATTCTTGCCTCTGAAACAGTCTATTGACTTCCTTCTCTGACACGGAGAAGGTAGTGGGTGGAGTGAAGTGCAGCTGAGGGCGAGCATGTGAGCAGAAACAGGATGCGATTGGTCTATGTACACTCTGTGACATCCAGCCTCTTCTGCTGCTGCTGCTGTACAGTTCTGGCCAAATTCTGTAAAGAATAAATAAATAATAGGAAGAAGAAAACAGTAAAGTTAGCGTTGAATAGGGGTGGGTAGGGGGGTAGAAGATGCTACACAATATAAGTCTCACATCAGCTGCTCAGAGGATTCTGCTGCTCGTAGGCTGAGAGGTTGGCAGGTCTGTTAGGATCCTCTTACGGTTGCCGTTTGGACTGTAGACAATGCGTGTTGTTGGCACCAAACAACGTCAATCCTTTTACTTTCCTCATCTGTACCTGGATCAGGAGATAACGTGGCTTCAGCCGGAGGTACGGATGCTTCAGCAGCTACGCAACAGAGCTCCTCTCTCTGGGGTTTCCTACCAAGCACCTGGGATAAAAACAGAGAATAAAAATGACCATTAAGACTGGCTGTATACTGGCAGCGTGATGCATGCTTTGAGAGCAGACATTGTTATGGTTTATTTCACCTAGATGCATCCCACGAGTGTCCCAGTTTGATCTCAAGAGGCATGTGAACTACAGTCCTGGCATGTTACCTATTATTTTCTTGATGAAAAACACAATCTGAAAGATTGGACAGCAGTCCTTTGAAGGAGATGACAGAGAAAGTGCACCGGCGATTTCTCCATTTTTCCTTCTCAGGAAAAAAAATGACAAACGGTGTGTAAGCTAAAGGAGTCCAAGCTTTGAGTCTTATAAAGGAAACCGTGTTTTAAAGCCACGTGGAACTGCTACACATCTACATGTAGCTGCAATGTATGGGAATTCAAATAATAAATGATGTAGATAAAGAATTACAAGTGTCAGTTCTTGTTTAAACCCTGTGACAATGTGCTATTTTTCCTGAAGGTTATGAAAGTTTGAGAATGTGATAGCGACGACCTGTGCTTAGACATGATGATTTGAAGTGGGGGGGAGCAAAATGGCGGCAAAGTAAAAACAAAAACTGGAAATGACGGGAATCGAACCAGGGAGCACACGCTTGCCGGCCCTACCTCGCTCACGTTAGACTGTAACTCTCCTCCAATGAGCTCCGCGCCTCTCCATTCTCACTTTGGACGGATCAGCCAATCTCGCTTTGTCTCACAATGGACCGTCGAATCTATGTCCTAGCTCACAATGGACATCAGCCAATCAAGGCGAAGCACTACGAGCCAATCCACGTACGAGTTCACAATGGAGCTCAGCCAATCAAGGTGAACGGGCCTCTTTAGATTAACAAAATAACTTTAAAGTATTTTTGTTTGAAATTAAGTTGCAAGGACGGTTGAATAAATAGAATTCGTTGGTCGAGTGCCGTCAAAGACAAATTCCACATCGCTTCATTGTGCTGTCACCTCTGCCCACAGCAAACAAACAACTTTACTGTAAGTACCAATATTTAATTGTTTTTGTTTTACGTTCGTGAAACGAAATTGTTCTTGTGACCGTGAAATACATTGTATTTCAGTTCAATTTACTCACATAACTAGTCGATTAGATGTTCCCATTTTACATTGAGGCAGATTTATTTAAAAAACGACATATCCAACACATGTAAAATGTACAAAGATAATTGTCCTCTTCTTGTGATTTAATATATAATCCTAACTGACACTGTAGAAAATTGTCACTAACATTACTTTGTATATTCAGTCAGTCAGTCAGTCATTTTCTACCGCTTATTCCATAGCGGGTCGCAGGGGAGCTGGTGCCTATCTCCAGCAGTCTATGGGCGAGAGTCCAATATACTTTGTATATTTTTTTGTATTAAGTGCACTATAAGTTAAGTGTGCTGTTATTATTATTGTTATTATTAACTGTTATTTAGTAGTGACACAAAATAATGCTTTGCTTTGGATTTTTGAAAATTGCTGTCATATACATTTTTTGAGTTATTAGATATTTTACTTCTTTTGTTGAATACAGTAAAATTGCGTTATTACATTTGATTCTTAAAAATCTGTTGATTTTATCTTCAGATGAGCTTCAAACCAAAGAGCCATAAAGCCCTGGGAGATGAGGAGTGGATGGCAAGGCTTAGGGGATTTTCCAGCGTTGGGGTTTGGCCGTCAAATGCAGGGAATAGACCTGCCCCGAGGCAGAAGAAGTGGCATGCTCTCTATCAGAAGGTAAGGCATACCCACTGTTTTACTCACCTGTATGTGTAGTGAGGCATATGAAGGTGAGGTCTCATACGAATTCACTGAAGCCCGACTTGGTTGCTCGGAAACCACCGGACCCCTCTCTGCCCTCTTTGAGGACCCCTAGCCTGGCACGTTCCTCTGTGAGAACCTCTGGCCCCTTTCCATCCTCTGTGAGGACCCCTAGCCTGGCACCTTCCTCTGTGAGGACTTCTGGCCCCTCTCCATCCTCTGTGAGGACCCCTAGCCTGGCACCTTCCTCTGTGAGGACCTCTGTCCCCACCTTGGCCCCTCTCCATCCTCTGTGAGGACCCCTAGCCTGGCTTCATCATCCACAACACCGACACACATCTGCCAGACAGTTTCACCTGTGAGTACAGCAGTATGTATTAATAAAACCAGTTAAGTTTTTAGTCATCTTTAATGAAATATATGTATGCAGATTTCCACATCTTTTGTTGTTCTCTCCAGGAGGAGCCTGCAGCGTGTGTGCAACAGTCAGATGCAGCTGGTGATGCAGGACCTGGCTGGTTGCCGAGTGAGATGAGGAAGACCATTCCTGTACAGGACCAGAGATGGATGGGAAATACCCTCTTTCATGCCGGCAAAGTGCGCCCAGATTTCAAGTTGTGGTATGAGCCTCCTGTACCAGCCCTCACCTACCACCAGGTACCAACACCCGATTGTTTTTTTACCCACCGGCTTCTGGTGTGGATGCCCTATCATCAGTGGAAAGTTAGGGTGTTCTGCAAAGCTTGTGGGAAGCATCTTACGGGGGCTGGTGTTCCACCACATGCTCCGGCTCTGGCTCCCACTAAAGCACCCCGAAAACTGACCCACAAGGTTTTGCACAATACATGCAAAAAATGTGGGCCGTTTAGAATTGCTGAGACAGGACACAGCCAGTATAGAGGACATATTTACTGTCCCTCCAATGAAAGCATGACAAAGGAGCTTTGGCTATAACACATTAAAAAGCAAAAGTAAATGTGAATCTGTTTCCTCTTTGTCTTGTTTTAAATATGAAAGCTTTTACAAACAGTTTTATTGTGTACAGTTACTCCTGTTTCCTGGTTCTCACTGTTTTAATTGTTGAATAATAAACATTTGGTTCTATAAAAAATATTCAGTTTCTTGTCTTTAACACAGAAAGTACTTTAGGAAAGACATGTTTCCAGAAAATACTATACTTTAAACTGCTAATTTGCAGCAAATAATGAATATAAAAGCTAGATATGATTAATGTTATTAAAGTACACTTGAATGTGTATAATGTGCTTTATCGAAATATGTCATTGAAAAAAATAAAAATTAAGAACACTTTAGTTACTATGAACCTTTAAAAAATTAAGGATTTTGACAAAGGAATGCTGTATTTTCAGTTAAGTTCAAAGCTAAACAGCTAAGTAGTTGCCGACATTTTTATTTGCACAAAATAATGCATTTAACAATGATTTTAGTTTTTAAATGGACATGTTGTTTACATTTAACACTTAAACATTTTAATTGTTATAAATATTTTCTATAAACAACATGCTCACAGGTGGAATCGAACTCACTAAATCCCCTCTTTTCTTCCCCCTTTCTTCCCCCTTCTCTCCTTTCTTCCCCCCCTGGGGCAGACTATTGTTCCCCAGCTTCCTGGTGAGCTAGCCCCTGGGAGGTCAAGACAAAGGGATGTCCACCACAGCCCAGAGTAGCCTATGTGGCCCACAGCACATCCCCAGGGAACCATTGGCTACTAAATGGGAGACCACCAATGCAGGACGTGGCCAGAGCACCCACACAAACAGCACTACACCAAGGGAGGCAGCCCCTCTTACATATGACTGTATGTGGGCAATAAGGAATGCTTTAGATACTTTAGAAAGTTGTCAAAAACACAACCTTGAGGCTCGATCTGTAGAGTAAGGGTTGTGAATGAAATTAGACTTTATGCATCAACTATGACAATACTTCTGATAATATCCATCAGTTAAGACAAACCTCACAAATGAAAGGTCACACAAGAGTGCCTTTTACATGACCCTTGCTCACAGAGTTTGTATTTTCTTTGTAGATGCAAATTGCCTACATACAAACATACACTGCTCAAAAACATAAAGGGAACACTTAAACAACACAATATAACTCCAAGTAAATCAAACTTCTGTGAAATCAAACTGTCCACTTAGGAAGAAACACTGATTGACAATCAATTTCACAGCTGTTGTGCAAATGAAATAGACAACAGGGGGAAATCTTTGGCGATTAGCAAGACACACTAAATAAAGGAGTGGTTCTGCAGGTGGAGACCACAGACCACTTCTCAGTACCGATGCTTTCTGGCTAATGTTTTGGTCACTTGAATGTTGGTGGTGCTTTCACACTTGTGGTAGCATGAGATGGACTCTACAACCCACACAAGTAGCTCAGGTAGTGCAGCTCATCAATGGTAAAATAGTAAATTAACTGAACTTTCCAGTCACACAGACCACTCAAAGCACTTTACACTAGAGCCACATTCACCCAATCGCACTCACTAACAAATTCATACACCAATAAACAGATCAGTAGGCAACTTGAGGTTAAGTGCTTTGCCCAGGGGCACATTGACATATGGCAGGAGGAAGCTGGAATCAAACCCACTACCTTCTGATTGCAAGACGACTACTCTTCCTACTGAGCCACAGTCATCAATGCAAGCTGTGGCAAGAAGGTTTGCTTTGTCTGTCAGCGTAGTGTCCAGAGCCTGGAGGCGCTACCAGGAGACAGGCCAGGACACCAGGAGACGTGGAGGAGGCCGTAGGAGGGCAACAACCCAGCAGCAGGACCGCTACCTCCACCTTTGTGCAAGGAGGAACAGGAGGAGCACAGCCAGAGCCCTGCAAAATGACCTCCAGCAGGCCACAAATGTGCATGTGTCTGCACAAACGGTTAGAAACCGACTCCATGAGGATGGTATGAGGGCCCGACGTCCACAAATGGGGGTTGTGCTCACAGCCCAACACCGTGCAGGACGCTTGGCATTTGCCAGAGAACACCAGGATTGGCAAATTCGCCACTGGCGCCCTGTGATCTTCACAGATGAAAGCAGGTTCACACTGAGCACATGTGACAGACGTGACAGAGTCTGGAGACACCGTGGAGAGAGATCTGCTGCCTGCAACATCCTTCAGCATGACCGGTTTGGCAGTGGGTCAGTAATGGTGTGGGGTGGGGTGGCATTTCTTTGGAGGGCCTCCTAATGCAGGACAATGCTAGACCTCATGTGGCTGGAGTATGTCAGCAGTTCCTGCAAGATGAAGACATTGAAGCTATGGACTGGCCCGCCCGTTCCTCAGACCTGAATCTGATTGAGCACATCTGGGACATCATGTCTCGCTCCATCCACCAACGTCACGTTGCACCACAGACTGTCCAGGAGTTGGTGGATGCTTTAGTCCAGGTCTGCGAGGAGATCCCTCAGGAGACCATCCGCCGTCTCATCAGGAGCATGCCCAGGCGTTGTAGGGAGGTCATACAGGCACGTGGAGGCCACACACAATACTGAGCCTCATTTTGATTTGTT
Source organism: Girardinichthys multiradiatus (assembly GCF_021462225.1). NCBI lineage: Eukaryota > Metazoa > Chordata > Actinopteri > Cyprinodontiformes > Goodeidae > Girardinichthys > Girardinichthys multiradiatus. The sequence continues at coordinate 40,709,132 of NC_061814.1, read as the reverse complement.
TTAAGGACATTATGTCAAAGTTGGATCAGCCTCTAGTGTGTTTTTCCACTTTAATTTTGTGCGTGACTCCAAATCCAGGCCTCCATTGGTTAATACATTTGATTTCCATTGATGATTTTCGTGTGATTTTGTTGTCAGCACATTCAAGTTTGTACAGAACAAAGTATTCAATGAGAATATTTCATTCATTCAGATCTAGGATGTGTTATTTGAGTGTTTCCTTTATTTTTTTGAGCAGAGTATGTAGAATCTTAGAAGAGATTCTCATGAGAAAGTTAATGTTTTCCCTGCACTGTCTGTGGCTTTCACTTAGACACACGCTGTCACGCACACACATTAAAGGATGCAGCGCTGTCTCTGTCATATGTTTGTTTCCTTCACCCAAAGGAAGTGCCCTTGAGGTTACCTAGAGGTTAGAGGAGGCAGACGGATTCGAGGTCAAAAGATTGCCACAGAGATCACAAGATGTTGCCTGGTGTAAGGCCGTCTATTTCTTACTTCAGGTTTAAATAGAACAATCAAAGTCACACAACATGTGTACTTAAACTCCACAGAAATTAAAACAATAAAGGAAAAAACTTGCATGAATGCATTGTTCAATTTTTAAAAATATAAGAGACTTTTGTATCTCAACAAGTATGGTTATTTGTTGAGTACAATGTCCTGAAGGTGCCACGTTTATCTTTTCAAAGATGAACGCAAGTGTTAAAAGCATGGGAATGTCCAGCCATCGCTCTGTTCAGTAAAGAGACAGATTCTGTGTCCCAGAGACAAAGTGTTTTGGGGAAAAATGTGTGAAAAAACCTCAGAGGAAAAGCAAAAGACCTCGTGAAGTTACTGACTAATGCTGGAGATTATCATTATTCACAGTGAAACGAGTTCTGTACCGAGATAGTACTTAAAAGGAAGAAGCCATTCCTGTAAAACATTACCATAAAAATTCAGATGACACCTTTCAAATGAACCTGGTACAGAGAGCCCTAATTTTGGGGACATGTTCTGTGGTCTGATAAAACTGAAATTTGAACATTTGGTCATAATGAACATTATTCATTTGGAGGAAAATGGGGAAACTTGCCATTCTGAGGATACCATCCCTTCTGTGAAGCACCGGGGTGACAACATTATGTTGTGTGGGTGTTTTGCTGCAGGAGGGACTGGTGTACTTCACACAATACGGTGGATGGCATCATAAAGAAAGAACAGTGACATTTTAAAATAGTGTCACAGGACTTGAGACAGGAAGGTAAAGCTTGGCGCAAATGAGTCTTCCAAGTGGAATATGATCTTCATCAAATTAGTTACAAAGTGGCTCACAAACAGCAAAGCCATCACAAACCCCTAACTTCATTCAACCTACAAACCTGACTCAGTTACTCCAGTTGAGAAACTAGTGGAAGGATGCTCAACATGTCTGACACAGGCCATACAGTTTAAAAGGCAATTCTAGCAAATATTAAAAATATGAAAGCAAACTTGTGAACTTTAAGGCTGCTATTGTTATATGTTTCTAAAGCACTTGCAACAAGGGAACTGGAAAAAAATAATCTTTTGTCCAATTTATCTTTTTGTCCCAGCTACTAATATCAATATTTTGATACAGTTTGTATATTTGAATCGATGACAATTTAATTTCCTGTCAACATGTTAATTTAAGTCATTTGACCTTATCCCATCAAAAGGCTTATTTGTTGGGCCTTTTCCTGACTGGGCCAAATTGGGATTGAAAAGGGTCAAACAGCTGAATAATTGAGTAACCAATGCATAAACTCTTTATTTTTGTGTTTCCGAGATCAAAACAATTGCTGATAACACAATTCTAGGCTGAAGGGGCTTGATCTGACCAAGTATTGTATGAATGCTGAATGAAAGCATTCCCATAGGGAACAAAAACTTGGAAAAGACTTAGGACATTCAGTTTGTAAATAGTTAGGAGACGGTAGATAGCCATTGTGTTTCATTCTCGCTAAAGGACCAAAATAGTTGGAGTCCAGAGTCGTTAACACATCGAATGCTGACTGATTCAATGAGGTCTGCATTTCTGAGAATGGAGAATTTTAGAGCAAAAAAAAGAAGGTAAATTTTCTTTTTCTTTTTAGAAAACAAATTTAGAGTGAGTTGGCACTTTATTTTATAAATGATAATAAAGCTAAGCAGTTTCATAGAACACAGGAGTCACTCTCATAAATATTAACTCATTCAAAAACAGCTGCTTTCTGTATTTCTGTTGGTTACAGTGTCCGTTTTTATTAAAAGGAACATGTGGAGTTTAATGTTTTTTAAATAAAATTATTTTCCCATACATCCTTTTTTGTTTCAGGAAGGACCAGTACTTTTTTAGTGTACTTTTGTGTGAGCTGATGTGCTGTTAAAACTTAACATTGCTGTAAAAGGTGACTAAATTACTGCAGTATGGAGCCATAAGGAATTTTTTGCTTTAGCGATATCCTGTGAGATAATGTAAAAGGAATTTTATTTTGGAGGTGCATTAATCAGAGTTTTAAAGCAGATTTCTGATCTCTGGTTTTTGTGAGGCTTTGATCTGCTAATAATAATTTTAGCCAATATTGATTCCTCTTTTTTTAGGGCGTGGCAGTGGTGCAGGGGAAAATCGCTTCAGTCCTTGATGCATCTGTCATGGGTTTGACTCCTGGCTCAGGTGACCTTTGCTGCATGTCTTCCCCCCCTCTCCACCACTTTCCTGTCAGCTTACTGTAAAAAGAAGACTGCCATAAATAAAGGCCAATAGTGCCACAAAAAACATTTAAGAAAGAATGATAATATAAAAAGACATGAGAACAACATTTACATATATAAATATTATTTTAACCTTTCTGTTGTGAGCTTTGATCAACTATTTATATTAGCAGCAATAGTAAGAGAATAATAGCTGTAAAACAGGGTTTTTTCATTTAAAACAAAGGGAAAAAGATTAAGGAGTTTACATTTTAGGTATTCTTTAAGAATAAAGTGGTTATAGAAAATGGATGGATTGAAATGGGTCCTATTTGGATTGTCTCCTGACTCTGTTACTTAAGGTTCACAATAAAGTTAAGTGGTTTAGTAATATGCAGTTGTGCTGCCTAAGCATAACATAAACTCAAATTGGCATGTCAGTCTTGAATCATTTGCTAAAGTAGAAAGGAATGCGTGTAATGGCCATCTTTATTAACGTTCTTTAACACTAACTAAACACTTAATCCACTTGTTGAAAATTCTTGTGGAGTCACTATGAGCAAGGTCCTGTTTTGTAATCTCTGATTTTGGTTACATAGTTAATACAATAAGTAGTTTTCTCTGAAAAGCCTTTTTTGAGCATTAGGTCAAAATGTTGTACAATTGGGGTCAGATGTGTGCTTTCAGAACTGCAATTTTGGTTGATAATGCCATCAATTTAACAAAGACTCACTGAGCATTGCCTTAATCTTATACCTTGTTTTAGAGTAAAATAAATGTTGTAATTTGTGAAGTAAGACATTGTTTTAGATAAACACTTCTAAAGGGGATTTGTAAATTCATCAAACTGTATAAAATACAGGAAAAGGAGAGAAGCATCTGAAGGTAAACAAAAACTGAAAGAGGTAAGATAGCTAACAGCACAGAAAATGTTAAATCCGAACATATGCACCCTTAACATGGGAAACTGTGTGTTGTTTACAGTTTTATATGAGCTCTGTTGGGGGGAACAGTCCCACCCGGAGCAGAGCGTTGTCTTGGGATTGGATCGCAAAGTAAAACACAGTCCTCTGGGCAGCTCATAGGAGAACTGTCCCAAGACACGCATGTCGCACAGGACAGGCAGGCATGCGAATAAACAGACGGTGGATTGAAATAAGGTGAGTCAGATCCCATCATGACATAAAAAAGAAATAAGTCTACTTTATGTGTTTTACCTTTAACAGCAGATGTTTTTTGGACAACAATTTCTTATTCTTTGAATCTTTTTCGCATTTCGTCACATAACCCCAAACTTCAATTTACTTTAGGGATTTTTTGATGATTGACCAACACAAAGGTGCATAATTGGGAAGGTTAAGAAAATACATTGTTTTTTAGAAATCTTTTACTAATCAGAACAGTTTGGCATGCACATGTCAATACTAAGAACCACAATTTTCTCTGAATACAACTGCAAAGGGTTTCTTGTCCACATTTTTGTAGATGGGCAAAACTCTGCCAGTTTCACACATCTAGAAAGTGTTGCCCATTCTTTCTCACAAAATAGTTCAAGCTCAGTCAGATTGAACTTAGAGAGTCTGTCAACATCAGCTGTCAAGTCTTGCTAAACATTTCCAATAACATTTAGGTCTGGGCTTTGATTGGGACCAATTTAACACATACATATGCTTTGACCTGAAACATTCCACTGCAGCTCTGGCTTCCAGCGGGACAACGACAGTGTAGCTGTCTAGCTGGAGCGTGAAGCTCCACCCACGACCTTCAGAGTCTCTTAATAGCTTTTCTCGTCCAGGATTGTCCTGTATTTAACTCGGTCATCAACTCTGACCAGCTTCCCTGTCCCTGATGGAGAAAAGTGCCAATAGCATAATGCTGCCACCACCATGTTCCTCTGTAGGGGTTATGTTTACAAGGTGATATTCAGTCTTAATTCTTTTTTTTTTTTTTTTTCTCCTCTGACCGCAGCACCTTCTACACATTTCCTGGGTCCCCTTCATGACTTATGCATTTTTCTTGTGAATTCTTTACTAATATTTGCTACTTCTTTATATTGGACTATCACATATAAATCCGAAAGGAATGCATTGAAATTTTTGGTTGTAAAGTGGCAAAATGTGAAAGAGTTAAAGGATGAACTTGAACAAGGAAAACTGCAAGACACAGTGAGAATTACAGAAAATTACATTTAGTTTTGTCTGCCTGACATTAATTGCAGTTACCACCAGGGCCAGAGCTAGGTGGTGTGCATCTTCCAGTTAAGCATGGACCATGCACACTTAACACTGTGATCTAACAAATCTGGTTTTCCCTTACCGACCAAGGTTGTTTTGACACCTATAGTTTGTTTAGGTCGGTCCAAATCAGTTAATGCATTTGTTAACCTGTGACTTTTTTTGATGGCTCAGTTATGTATACCAAAGTATACCGAGTTGATTTAAAAAAAATTCTTGAAAGTTGCATAGAGCTTTATGCTTTACAAAAAAGATGGTGGTCTTTTTTATCAGCTTGTCTACTCTACCACGTCCCAAAATAAAATGCAAACCTGGCTACGGGAAGGTGTTTGGATCAAGCTTGCAGTGAACACCTGGTAGATGTGTTGGATCGAAGTAGGCTCACATTCATACTATAAACAACCTGCTCTAGATGTTATTTAGAACCATACTGAGACCACCTCCCAATGGTACTTTTGCGAGTCCGATTACTGTGTTCACATCTATACAAACACCTCAGGTGTATAGTCACCCTAAGAGATTTTCACCCAACACATTGATAAATAAAAGAGCAGTGATCTACTTGTGCGATGCCCAGATGAGGCTCCCCTCTCCTTTTGACCTAAAGCCTTGTAAGGGAGACCTCATGACTGCTAAGAACTAAGGGAATGGATGGCTCAACAGAGCTATGACTCTGTGTAAGTTTAGCAACTGTACTAAAGAGAAACCTAGGATTATTCTTGTTCTCTTCTATTAATGATGACAAATAAGCTGTTCTAGCTTGGTGAAGTGTCTTTTTATACAACAGTAGGCTATTTTTCCAGATTAAGTAGGAATCCTCTAGTTGTGTAGAGCGCCATTTTCTCTCCAATTTTCTAACATTGTGCTTTAAAGTACGCAGCTCTGAATTAAACCAGGGAGCTAGCCTCCTATGAATGATTACCTTCTTTTTCAAGGGGGCAGTTGTTTTATTTAATTATAAAAGGTTATCTTTAATGTGCAACTTTGCTGCTAATATACCTGAATTTCCCCACTGAGGGAGGATAAAGGTTATTGCTATTCTATTGTATTATATTGTATTGTAAAAGGACCAAATGAGGCACAGAAAACAATGGAGATTTTTTTTATTAATTTAAATAATAATTGCAGTGAACCACCTCCACCACCAGATGGCACCGGCATGCGAGATGACGTCACTACGTACCAAGCTAAAAGGCCGCTGAGCGCGAGCCGCTCTCGCCGGGTGCGGTGGCTCGCGCCTGTAATCCAAGCTACCGGGAGGCTGAGGCTGGCGGACCGTTTGAGCTCAGGAGCTCTGAGCTGCAGTGGATTATGCCGATCGGGTGTCCGCACTAAGTTCGGTATCGATATGGTGCTCCTGGGGGAGCCCGGGACCACCAGGTCGTCTAAGGAGGGGTGCACCGGCCCAGGTCGGAAACGGAGCAGGTCAAAGCCCCCGTGCCGCTCAGTAGTGGGATCGCGCCTGTGAATAGACGCTGTAGCGCAGCCTGAGTAACACAGCGGGACACAGTCTTTTTACACCACCTGCTCCACCTAACTAACCGCTCCACACTGACCTGCACCAAGAAAGCATCTTAAAGCAGCAAAAACCTTCTCTTTTACAAACCCAAAATCACGGCGGCTTGCTGGGATCACAGCGCCTCCACCTGGACAACAATGCAAATAACATCCAGTTTCATTTACACAAATATGCAACGTTATAGGTTACTGTTGTTATCTCACCAGTTCTAATAAAAACTGATCTTCTAAAAATAAGTGCACCACAATTTGTCGATAAATTAAAAAATAAAACATCTTTATGAAGACGAAAGTTTAATACCCACCACAAGGTGGCAATAAAGACACATCAAACCTTCGCCTTTCTCTTCCTGTGTCTCAGACATTTGTTTCCTGTCTGGTCCATGTGGTAAACAAGCTCATGACTGCCTGCAAGTCCAACAATGGAGCTCTCTGCTAAGTGGATGAATGTGCCTCATGGACCGAGTCTGAAAAACCTGACAGATGGAGGGTTCGGGAGACTGAAGGAGAAACAACATGCTGCTGTTCAGGACCTAACTAAGGCTCACATTGAGTCGTTTGACCAGGCTGTTACCGAGGGACTCGGACGGGTCGTACAGGTCGGTCACTTCAACTGCAGCACCCTTAAACATGAAGTAAAATGCGTTTAAAAAAGGTTTGCGTCAGTAATTCCGTGTAAAAAGTGAAACTATAGGTTCGTTACACAGGTACAGTATCTCACAAAAGCAAGTACACACCTCGCATTTAAAAAAAAATATTTTATTATGTCTTTTTATGGGACAACATTGAAGTTATGAGACTTCGATACAATGTAAGTCAGTGTATAGCTTAGCTGCCCCTTCAAAATAACTAAACCGCTGGTAACAGAAGTAAGTACACCCCTAAGTAAAGATGTCCAAACGGTGCCCAGTTAGCCAGTTTCCCCGGTGTGATGTGACTCGTTAGTTTACAAAAAATGAACTGCTAAAATAAGTCAATAACCTTTCCCTAATGTTTTAATTTAAGATCCACCGGTAATAAAAAGTACCGACTAGGTGCCATCCAGGTTTTCAAAGTGTAATTGACTAACCTGCTCTTGTTTTATTTAATCTAATGTTTCTCAGGCCATCCCACCCTTGGAGTTCATGTTCAAACAGGACAAGGTGACCCTTGCATTTGTGGAAGCAACCATTCACAACCCAGTGGTCTCCAAAGGGAGCATCTGCTCAGAGATGAAGGTGTACCCTGCAGAGTGCCGGGGAAGGAGATGTTCATACAAAGGAAAGCTGGTGGTAAGAAGAGATTACTTGCACATTAGCAGAAAGTATCCCTCAGATGGGGCTCATAACAGAAAGGTTTGTCCTCTGATTATATCAGCGTCGTGTCATTTTAGGCTGACATCAGCTGGGCGATCAATGGAACTTCTAAAGGCGTCATCAAGCAGTCTCTGGGTCAGCTACCGATCATGGTGAAGTCCAAGCTTTGCAACCTCCATGGCTTGTCCCCCAAAGAGCTCGTAAAGCATCATGAAGAAGCAGAGGTTTGCTTTCCTGTTATACTTGCAGTTCCAGACAGCTGTTTGCATACAGTTGTCATTGACGATGAATGTCCTATTAGATTTAGGTTTTAAGTGATTTATTTTAACCATTCTAAGTCCAATGTGGAAAGATTGCACACCATACAAGTTGTTGTTGAAAATCCAGACACCTATTGTAGATATTAACAAAAACGCTGTGCTAACCGTCAAGCATGGTGGTGGCAGTATCATGCTGTGGTGGGATTTGGTGTCAGTAGCGTTGCCCAAAGTGGATGAAAGAATAAAGAGTGGAGAACAGTCCAGCCAGAATTATACCAGCAGCCTGTTGATGGCTATAAAATGTTTGGTTTCTCTGAGACATGCTGAGCGGTATTTATCCACTTATTGTTGGTTTATGTTTAAAGTTGTATGCGGTAATCATTCCACGGCTTAAATAAACCATTTAAAGGCCAGAATTATTATGACATTGACTGTATGCAAACGTCTGACCATAACTTTATGAACTGAGGAGTTAATCCAGTGAAATCCTGCTGAATGTGGCGTATACGGCCTTTAATTTAACAGGAAATGGGAGGTTATTTCATAATGAATGGGATTGAGAAGGTTATCCGTATGCTGATAATGCCGAGGAGGAACTACCCGATTGCCATGTCGAGACCTAAGTGGAAGAGCAGGGGTCAGGGATACACGGAGTACGGTAAATATATCCGTCCCATTACAGGAATGTGCAAAAGCTCCATTACTTTTAACGAGAGCTCCTTTGAAATAAATGCTTTCCTCATCTGGCAGGTATTTCTATGCATTGTGTGAGGAACGAGCACTCAGCCATCAACATGAACCTGCATTACCTGGAAAATGGCACCATGATGCTGAACTTCATCTACCAGAAAGAGCTCTTCTTCATCCCTTTAGGCTTTGCTCTGAAGGTATCAAGCCTTTTAAAACAGTTTAATCTCCTCTTATGTACTTCATTTGATCCTGTTCTCTGTTTTGCTCCTTAGGCTCTGGTAGACTTCACAGATTTCCAGATCTACCAGGAGCTGATCAAAGGCCACGAGAACAACTCCTTCTACAAGACCTGTGTGTCGGAAATGCTGCGCATGGTGTCGGAGGAGGGCTGCACCACCCGCAGCAAGGTGCTTGACTACCTGGGAGAACGCTTCAGGGTTAAGCTGACCGTACCAGAGTGGTACACCAACGAACAGTGCGCCACCTTCCTTTTAAGGTAAGCACATGCGATTTTGAAGGTTTTTCTTGATTTATTTGCTGAAGATGTGCAACCTGATTGGAGGGCAACTTCTGAAGGACAGAAGATACAAATGAGCTCCTAGACATAAGCTGTAACAGGAGAAAAAGCTGCTTGTTTTGCGAAAAAACATTTTACCCCATTGCTTTGCAGGTAGTACAGGTACATCTGAAAAAGATTTAATATCTTGCAAAAATGAAACTCTTATATCATGTATCTACATGATATAAGAGTACAGGTACAGGTCCTCAAAATATTAGCATATTGTGATAAAGTTCATTATTTTCCATAATGTCATGATGAAAATTTAACATTCATATATTTTAGATTCATTGCACACTAACTGAAATATTTCAGGTCTTTTATTGTCTTAATACGGATGATTGTGGCATACAGCTCATGAAAACCCAAAATTCCTATCTCACAAAATTAGCATATTTCATCCGACCAATAAAAGAAAAGTGTTTTTAATACAAAAAACGTTAACCTTCAAATAATCATGTACAGTTATGCACTCAATACTTGGTCAGGAATCCTTTTGCAGAAATGACTGCTTCAATGCGGCGTGGCATGGAGGCAATCAGCCTGTGGCACTGCTGAGGTCTTATGGAGGCCCAGGATGCTTCGATAGCGGCCTTTAGCTCATCCAGAGTGTTGGGTCTTGAGTCTCTCAACGTTCTCTTCACAATATCCCACAGATTCTCTATGGGGTTCAGGTCAGGAGAGTTGGCAGGCCAATTGAGCACAGTGATACCATGGTCAGTAAACCATTTACCAGTGGTTTTGGCACTGTGAGCAGGTGCCAGGTCGTGCTGAAAAATGAAAACTTCATCTCCATAAAGCTTTTCAGCAGATGGAAGCATGAAGTGCTCCAAAATCTCCTGATAGCTAGCTGCATTGACCCTGCCCTTGATAAAACACAGTGGACCAACACCAGCAGCTGACACGGCACCCCAGACCATCACTGACTGTGGGTACTTGACACTGGACTTCTGGCATTTTGGCATTTCCTTCTCCCCAGTCTTCCTCCAGACTGTGGCACCTTGATTTCCGAATGACATGCAGAATTTGCTTTCATCTGAAACAAGTACTTTGGACCACTGAGCAACAGTCCAGTGCTGCTTCTCTGTAGCCCAGGTCTGGGGAATGCGGCACCTGTAGCCCATTTCCTGCACACGCCTGTGCACGGTGGCTCTGGATGTTTCTACTCCAGACTCAGTCCACTGCTTCCGCAGGTCCCCGAAGGTCTGGAATCGGCCCTTCTCCAGAATCTTCCTCAGGGTCCGGTCACCTCTTCTCGTTGTGCAGCGTTTTCTGCCACACTTTTTCCTTCCCACAGACTTCCCACTGAGGTGCCTTGATACAGCACTCTGGGAACAGCCTATTCGTTCAGAAATGTCTTTCTGTGTCTTACCCTCTTGCTTGAGGGTGTCAATAGTGGCCTTCTGGACAGCAGTCAGGTCGGCAGTCTTACCCATGATTGGGGTTTTGATTGATGAACCAGGCTGGGAGTTTTAAAGGCCTCAGGAATCTTTTGCAGGTGTTTAGAGTTAACTCGTTGATTCAGATGATTAGGTTCATAGCTCGTTTAGAGACCCTTTTAATGATATGCTAATTTTGTGAGATAGGAATATTGGGTTTTCATGAGCTGTATGCCAAAATCATCCGTATTAAGACAATAAAAGACCTGAAATATTTCAGTTAGTGTGCAATGAATCTAATGCATGGTTGTTTGTGTGTTGCCCTGTGACGGACTGGCGACCTGTCCAGGGTGTATCCTGCCTCTCGCCCATAGACTGCTGGAGATAGGCACCAGCTCTCCCGTGACCCACTATGGAATAAGCGGTAGAAAATGACTGACTGACTGAATCTAAAATATATGAATGTTAAATTTTCATCATGACATTATGGAAAATAATGAACTTTATTACAATATGCTAATATTTTGAGAAGGACCTGTATAACACATAGAATGTAATATATTAAGTGTTTATTTCTTACAAATAATAAACACCCAAAATTCAGTTTCCCAGAAAATTAGAATATTGTGAAAAAGGTAAAAAAATAAAAACTCATGGTGTCACGCCCACGTGTCAGAATATCGTGCATGAGTTTTAGTTTTGTTCAGATTTTCTGAAAATGCCAAAACATCAATGTTTCACATGGAACCTTAATGTTCAGTCACCTGCTTATATAAAAAAAAATGCCACTTATTCCTAATGAATAAAATCAATACATACAGTTATTACAAGTCAAGGATGTCCCCAGTAGCACTTTATTACATTCACAGCCTTGTCCAGCAGAAGTTCTTCACAGCTTTTAAAAGTTTCTACTTTAGCCAAACGATGTGTGTTCTGTACAGCGAATGCATCTGCATCCACCTGAAGTCAGACTTGGAGAAGTTCTACCTGCTTTGTCTCGTGACCCGGAAGCTTTTCACATATGCCAAACAAGAGTGCATGGAGGAGAACCCGGACAGCTTGATGTGTCAGGAGGTTCTCACTCCTGGTCAGCTCTGCCTCATGTTCTTGAAGGTAAGTTTCAACATTTTAGCCCTAATCTGTGTTTCTACTTCTTCTCTCCAGGGTTCCTTTTAAGGTTTGGAAGTGTGTGAAATTTGGTTTTAATATTTCCCAGGTTTCAAAAAGTATGGAAACAGAAAATTAATTTTAGAATAATATTTATTTATCCTGACATTATTTTCCTTCCTTCTGCCCTTTCTTAGATCCTTGTTCTTGTTCTTTCTTTCTTGTGTTTGTCCTTTTTTCATCCTTCCTTCCCTCCTAGTGCGCTTCCTTTCATGTGGCCTTCCTTTCCTCTGTCCTTTTTATTTTCATGTCCTTCCTTCCTTCATTCCATTCTTCTTTCTTTTATTGTTTCCTTCCTTCTTTCATTCCTAGTGTCCTCTTGCCTTTCGTCTGTCCATCCTTCCTAGTTGTCCCATATTTAAAGGTGGACGACTGTTGAAACTTTTGTATTTTAGCTTTTAAAATGGCCATAAGAACTGGGAATTCAGGACACTGTATGAACCCGGTCAAACATGAATTACACAACAAAATCTGAAATATAATGGTGGAAGTATTATTTTTGTTCCTCCTGAATCCTCCTTTGAATCATTCACAGGAAAAAATGACGGCATGGCTGTCGTCCGTAAAGCTGTGCTTCGACAAACGAGGGTCTAAACTGAGCGGTGGATGGAGCACTGAAAATGTGATGAAGATGTTGAACATGGGATCAGATTTAACCAAACCTTTTGAATATTTGATGGCCACCGGGAGCCTCCACTCCAAGACCGGTACGGACACAAGAACCCCATAGATGTTTGAGATGAGTTACAGAAAGCTTTGTCATCCTGTATTTATATAAATCATAAGTTCAATTCATTTTATTTATATAGCTCCGATTCACAACGCATATCGTCTCAAGGCACTTTACAAAGTCAATTCAAGCCAATCATACAGATTTCAAGTCAGGTACATACATTCAAATAAATCCTACCTATCAAACAGTTTAGTCAGATTCAGTTATTTATTCAAATTGGTTAAAAGTTCTTCTATCTAAGGAAACCCAGCAGATTGCATCAACTCTGTGAGACAGATAAATATATCTGTCTCAGCCTCATTACATATCAAAACTTTGAAGGATTCTCAGTGTTAAAGAAGGCAAGAGATTTTTCAGATAACGATTAATTTATTATCAATTAAATATATTTACATTTCAATAAAGGATTATATACGAAAAAAGAGAACAAATAGTATAGGAAATTATGAATTTCATCATTATCTATGCTAAGGTCTAATTCCTAGCTATTTAATTAAGTAAAAATAAAATGAAAACATGCAAAAATAATTCTACTTCTGTAGGGAAAAAATTGGAAAGGTCTTCTGAATAATAAAATATCAAGGCTGATTAAAGGTTTAATTTATCAAAACTTTATTGATCTATCAACAGATTGAAGTAAAGGATTCATGCTAGAATTTTAACTTCTAATATCTTGAAGTCTGGGAACTGCCTTTGGGTCTGTCATCCTGCCGCACCAGAACACTTGGTAGCACAGAGAAAGAGGGCCTATTGTGGTCCAGATATCAGACTGTTGACTCACTAACAGATCTGACTGGATCGCTCCAGGTGTGCTGCTCCAACAGTCCATCTCTCAGTTTGTAGACATGGAAACCTTGTCACAACAGCTTTTGTTCCTGCCAAAAGCTCGGCCAGGCTGTAAGGCTACTGGTTCTGGCCCAGTTCGTGAAATCAAACTGTCCACTTAGGAAGCAACACTGATTGACAATCAATTTCACAGCTGCTGTTCAAATGAAATAAACAACAGGGGGAAATCTTTGGTGATTAGCAAGACACTCAATAAAGGAGTGGTTCTGCAGGTGGGGACCACAGACCACTTCTCAGTACCGATGCTTTCTGGCTGATGTTTTGGTCACTTTTGAATGTTGGTGGTGCTTTCACACTCGTGGTAACATGAGACGGACTCTACAACCCACACAAGTGGCTCAGGTAGTGCAGCTCATCCAGGATGGCACATCAATGCGAGCTGTGGCAAGAAGGTTTGCTGTGTCTGTCAGCGTAGTGTCCAGAGCCTGGAGGCGCTACCAGGAGACAGGCCAAGACACCAGGAGACGTGGAGGAGGCCGTAGGAGGGCAACAACCCAGCAGCAGGACCGCTACCTCCACCTTTGTGGAAGGAGGAACAGGAGGAGCACAGCCAGAGCCCTGCAAAATGACCTCCAGCAGGCCACAAATGTGCATGTGTCTGCACAAACGGTTAGAAACCGACTCCATGAGGATGGTATGAGGGCCCGACGTCCACAAATGGGGGTTGTGCTCACAGCCCAACACCGTGCAGGACGCTTGGCATTTGCCAGAGAACACCAGGACTGGCAAATTCGCCACTGGCGCCCTGTGATCTTCACAGATGAAAGCAGGTTCACACTGAGCACATGTGACAGACGTGACAGAGTCTGGAGACACCGTGGAGAGAGATCTGCTGCCTGCAACATCCTTCAGCATGACCGGTTTGGCAGTGGGTCAGTAATGGCGTGGGGTGGCATCTCTTCCATGTGCTCACCAGAGGTAGCCTGACTGCCATTAGGTACCGAGATGAGATCCTCAGACCCCTTGTGAGACCATATGCTGGTATGGTTGGCCCTGGGTTCCTCCTAATGCAGGACAATGCTAGACCTCATGTGGCTGGAGTGTGTCAGCAGTTCCTGCAAGATGAAGACATTGAAGCTATGGACTGGCCCGCCCGTTCCTCAGACCTGAATCCGATTGAGCACATCTGGGACATCATGGTGTGATTTTGTTGTCAGCACATTAAACTTTGTACAGAACAAAGTATTCAATGAGAATATTTCATTCATTCAGATCTAGGATGTGTTATTTGAGTGTTCCCTTTATTTTTTTGAGCGGAGTATGTAGATTCCTTTATTGTCATTGTATTTGATTACAACGAAACAGAATTCAAATAAAAATGGAATAAAATGCTTAACTCTAGTCACATCAAAGCAAATACCAACTTGTTGCCCTCAGCTTGGTGCTGTAGATTAATTTGCACATACTGTTATGATTTAAAATTTGCAGTTAGTTACATTAAAGCAAGACCTAAAAATCTCAACAAACTACCCTTGTAGATGAAACTACCTTCTGCCTCGAGGTGTTTTCATAATCAAGGTTTCATCTTATAAAATAAATAAGACGAGTTCAGTGTTTGACACATTGGTCACCTTTTAAAGTTACAAATAAAGCTCTATGACTTTCTAAGTTACAAATTAAGATATTTCATATTTACACTCTGAGCATTGTACTTTAAGGTTATAAAAACATTCGGAGCACCATCTGTGTGGGATAGTAGCTTGTTGTGGATAAATCTAAAAGGTCCATGAAGGACATTTTGAAATATCGTTAGAGAAAAGACCTCCTTGTCGGTGAAAGGTGATATCTGTGTGTTCTGTTTACTGCAAAGTCCTTTTCCTCCTCACAGGTCTCGGCATGCTGCAGAACACGGGCCTCTGCGTTGTAGCCGACAAGCTCAACTTCATACGCTACCTGTCCCACTTCCGCTGTGTGCACAGAGGAGCGGCGTTCGCCAAGATGAGGACCACGTCTGTTAGGAAGCTGCTGCCAGAGTCCTGGGGCTTCTTGTGCCCCGTCCACACTCCGGACGGAGAGCCGTGTGGACTCATGAACCACATGACTGCCAGCTGTGAGATTGTTGCTACCACCACCTACACTACATCCCTGCCTGCTCTGCTGTGCTCCCTCGGTAAGGCGGGAATTTAGACGAAGCTCATCCATTTCTTTCTTTCCGGAGTCTTTTATTTCAACAGTCTCTGCCTGCTGTTGCAGGTGTGACCCCGGTGGATGGATCTCCTGGCCAAGCCTTTTCAGACTGCTACCCTGTGATCTTGGATGGAGCTGTTGTGGGCTGGGTGGAGGCTGACTTGGCTTCAGCTGTTGTCGACTCGCTACGGAGATTTAAGGTGCGTGAACTGCATGAATATATCATCTCTCCCCCGTCCTGTTTGCATGTTAACTAAATATTTAAGCTCTACCTTCAGGTGCTGGGACAGAAGAATGTTCCTCCCTGGACTGAGATTGTCCTGGTTCCAAAAACAGGGAAGGCCAGCTTATATCCAGGCCTGTTTCTGTTCACAACACCATGCCGCATGATGCGACCTGTGCAGAACTTAGCTCTTGGGAATCAAGAGTTGATTGGGACCTTTGAGCAGGTAAATTATAACACTTGTATGGTTCCTTATATTCTCTAGATGCGCATCGCTGGTAGGGACATACCCCAAAAGACCTGCAGCTGTAATTTCAGCAAAAGGTGGTTATTCAGCATATTGACTCAGGGAGGATGAATGAAAATGCACATTTCTAATTGTATTTTTTGTTTTAAAGCTATGCATGATGGTACTTAAAATTAGGCACTACTTTGTGCTGGTCTGTCCCATAAAATCCCAATAAAATACACTTTTGTGGTTGTGGTTTTAACTGGACAAATGTGGTAAATTGTAAATGGTGTGAATACGTTTTTGAAAGGCACTTTAACTCAATTAAATATGGATCAAAACCCTCAAAGGGAAACGTTGACCTCTTGGTGATACTATCGTTAAAGCATTTATTCTGATAATTATGAGATCTGTATTTAGAAGCACAACCAACAACATCCCGTCCGTTTGACTGCAGCTTTACATCAACGTGGGGATCATGGAGGGGGAGATAGAACCAGGTGTTACAACACACCAGGAGTTGTTCCCTCACAGTATGCTCAGTGTGGTGGCCAACTTCATCCCTTACTCAGACCACAACCAGAGTCCCAGGAACATGTACCAGTGTCAGATGGGTAAGTCAGGGGTCGCCACGTCATGCAAGGGGCGTTGCATGCTATAAAATAATTACATTTTCTTCTAGCAGATATTTAAGCTGTAGAGTTGTGAAATGAATTATATTAATCATCTATTTCTTACCTTTAAGGTAAGCAGACTATGGGTTTCCCGCTGCACTCATTCATGGATCGCTCTGATAACAAACTCTACCGGCTCCAGACCCCACAGAGCGCTCTGGTCAGGCCCTACATGTACGACCATTACAACCTGGACAACTACCCGAGCGGCACCAACGCCATTGTGGCTGTCATATCCTACACGGGCTACGACATGGAAGACGCCATGGTAGACCTAAATTTACTCTCTGCTTCCTGTTGTTTTATGGAAGAAATTCTGATGCTTTTCGATCTCATTAGATTGTGAACAAGTCATCGTGGGAGAGAGGCTTTGCTCACGGGAGTATCTATAAGACCGAGTTAGTGGACCTGGCTGAAAAGGTGAGGGGAGAAGATGGTGTCGTGTTCGGGACCAAGCCAGGCGATCCGAAGGTAAATGGAAAACTGGATGTTGATGGGCTGCCTCACATCGGATCAGTGCTTCATTACGGAGACCCCTACTACAGCTACATCAACCTGAACACAGGCCAAAGCTACGTCACCTTCTACAAGTAACTGTCATATTTCTCATTTCTAGCACCTTGCAAAAGTATTCACACCCCATTTAACCGTATAACATTACAAATACAAACTTGACTGTGTTTTTTGGATTTTATGTAACAGACCAATACAAAGTAGCACATAGCTTATTTTACAAAGCAAAATTGTAAACGTGTTGTAAGCATTTGGATCCTGCAATCAGTTTCCTTCAGATGTCACCCAAATATTAAATCCACCTGAGCACATGTGTAGTTTAATCTCAGTGAAACTACTGCTATTCTGCGAAGGCCTCAGGGACAGGACCATCCACGTAAACTGACAGGCGGGCCAGGAGAAGCAGCCATAAGGCCCATGGTAACACTGGAGGAGCTGCAGATATCCACAACTCGGGAGAATCTGTTAATGGGACAACCATGAGTTGTGCACCCCACAAATTTGGCCTGTAAGAAACGGGGGCAAGAAGAAAGGCATTGCTGAAAGAGAGTCCATTAGAAGTGGGTGAAATGGGATTTTGTTTTTGCTTTATTGTTAAATGCTATGTGGGGCAGAAATTGCACATCACCATTAACACACCATCCCATTAATGAGACATGGTGGTGGCAGCATCATGACGTGGGGATGTTTTTCTTCTAAACCAAAAAATGGTTTAGATCAAAGCATATTCATGTGTTAAAATGGCCTAATCAAAGGTGGTTCTACTAGTTTTTATTCCAAACTCGTTAATAAAAAATAATTTTAAACCACAGTATCATTTTCCATCTGCTACACAATTATGGGCGATTTGTGCTGATCTATTACATAAAATACACAGAAGTTTGAGATTGTAACAAGAACTTTTGCACAGAACTGAACTTTTGTCATGAAAATTAAGCGCCAGACTTAAAGAACTTTAAATTTTTGTGTCTGTAGGAGCCAAGAGGCTTGTGTGGTCGACAACATAAAGTTATGCAGCAACGACATGGGCTCGGGTCATTTTAAACGTGTCTGCATCACCGTACGAGTGCCACGAAACCCCACCATCGGTGACAAGTTCGCCAGTCGCCACGGTCAGAAGGGCATCCTGAGCCGCCTGTGGCCGGCGGAGGACATGCCCTTCACCGAGAGTGGCATGACTCCGGACATCCTGTTCAACCCACACGGTTTCCCATCCCGTATGACGATCGGGATGCTGATCGAGAGCATGGCCGGAAAGTCGGCCGCCCTGCACGGTCTGAGCCACGACGCAACGCCCTTCACCTTCTCCGAGGAGAACTCTGCGCTCGAGTACTTTGGAGAACTGCTCCGGGCGGGCGGCTACAACTACTACGGCACGGAGCGGCTCTACAGCGGACTGAGCGGACAGGAACTGGAGGCGGACATCTTCATTGGCGTCGTCTACTACCAGCGGCTGCGCCACATGGTCTCCGACAAATTCCAGGTGAGGACAACGGGAGCGCGGGATAAGGTGACCAACCAGCCAGTCGGAGGAAGGAACATCCAGGGAGGCATTCGTTTCGGGGAGATGGAGCGTGACGCCCTGCTGGCCCACGGCTCTTCCTTCCTGCTCCAAGACCGTCTGTTTAACTGCTCGGACCGCTCTGTGGCTCAGGTGTGCGTGGACTGTGGCAGCCTGCTGTCCCCGCTGCTGGAGAAACCCCCGCCCTTCTGGTCGGCCATGCGCCACCGGGAGACCGTGTGCACCTTGTGTGGGAAGAGCGACTCTATTGACTCCGTGTCCGTTCCTTATGTTTTTCGTTACTTTGTGGCTGAGCTCGCAGCGATGAACATCAAAGTCAAACTAGATGTTAAGTGAAATTTCCAGGAGGAAAAGGAAAAAGTTGCCTTTAAATTTGATGGAAGAAAACACCAAACCTCTCTCCTGATGCAGAGACGCCAACATGTTGACGTTTAAATGTTCCGTGTTCATGTTCCAATGACCACTGAATAAAAGACGTTAAACTGTAGCAGTTTTATTTTAAAGGCTGATTCATAAAATGATTAAACAACAGTTGGTTGTGGAGAGTTCTGGAAACATGCTTCCTTACAGTCATCATGTGACTTTTAATGATTTATTTGACCCTTCCAACAATAGATATGTTTTTCAATACTTACCTCACAACCTGGAGCCGAATATAAACACGTACTGGTACTGGACAACGATTAGCTAAGGTCCAAATCCAGCTGCCTGTTGTAATGTGAGGAGAGCTGAACCTTTAAGGTGCATTCAGGGACAACTCGTATACTGGATTGTTTATATATCAGAACAACTGATCTCTGGTCCGTTCTTTACTAGCCTTTCTTTGCAGTTCTAAAACATCATAAAACGTTTTTCACAAATTTGAAAAATAATTTTCAATGATAAATAAAAACAAAGTTTGTTTCTCTTGATCGAAGCGCGCCGATCCGGGACTTTAAAACCGCGGTATATGCTGGACCGGTGTAGTGACAATCCTACCCGACGACCCGTCCTACCTTACGGCACTGCGCATGCGCAGACCGATGTTACGCCGCCAGCCAGTCGCTTACCTGAAAGACCTATGGAGACATCCCCACTGTGGAGGTCTCATTTCATCCAAGTTTATGGTACATTTATTTTTATGACTGTTTTAACTTTAGTTCCTGGTTTTAGGTTTGTACAGCAGTTGGTCTGATATTTATCAATTACTTTAGTTGGACAAGGAGCATCAAAACACTGGGACTTGGGTGTAGCTTTCCATCCCCTAACAGTGGTACTAGTGGATGGAGTAAATGAAGATGGAGAAGTACCTCTGAATTCTTCAGCTTCACCTCAACAACTAGCTGATTTAAACTTGGAGACTTCAGGGTGTCCCGTCAGGACAAGGATATCAAACATGGTGGATAAAACATGATATCAAGCTTTGATGGCCCCAGATCATGGTTGTACCACCATCATTTACTTATTTGCAAACCTTTCTCCAGAAGGCATCTGGGTTGTCCATCTGCAAATTTCTGTAGGATAAATATACAAAGCAGGGTAACATTAACCTTCTGGAAGCACCTTCCCAAACCTTAGCCCCATTGAAACCTTGTGAGCCAACCTTATAATCCAGGTCTATGCCTGGAAACCAACCAGTTTAAATGAACTCCTCCAATTCGTCCAAGAAGATTGGCCAAGAATGTATAATAAGAAAAATTATAACCTGTGCACCCAGTTATTCTTTATTTAATAATTGAGGTTGTACAATGATAATTTATACTTCAATGTAGTGTTGTCTCTTAAAATTACAATAAAATGCTAAAAAGTTGGTAAGAAAAAATAAAAACATTTGTAAACATAGAGAATAAAGAGGAATCCCATAAAACCAACACCATCATTCACATGTACAGTTCTGCAGCTGTGCCAGGATACGGGGCAGGTCGAGCACAGTGGGGATGGTGTAGTCTGGTTTCACTGGACCATCTAACACAGACCCCTCAGCTCTGTGAATCCACACTGTGGCCCGAACTCCAGCATTGAAGCCCCCCTGAACATCGGTGTCCAGAGAGTCCCCCACCATAACGCAGTCCCATGCCTCCACCTCCAGCTTGTTGAAACACAACTGGAAGATGGACGGGAAGGGTTTCTGCTCGGCGTGATCTCCAGCGATCACTACAGCATCGAAGAACTCCTCACAATTGACTGCCTCCACCTTCTCCCTCTGAGTCTGGGCTTCCCCGTTGGTGAGCAGCAGCAGCTTGTATCTGCTGCGGAGTTGCATCAGGAGGTTGCACACTTCAGGAGTCAGGCACAGATTCTCCAGGCGACTGTTCTTCCACAAATAGTAGCACTGAGAAGCCAGATCGGATATGGAGCAACTTCCTATAGTCTCTGCAATGCTTTCCTCCCAGTGGCACACGCGGAGGTCATCTTTGGATGTGCCAGGAAGCTGGTCAGAACTTTCATGCAGCAGCTTCAGCTTGAATTTTTCACAAATGCGCCGGATTGTGTTGTCGTCTAGGCTCAGTTTGGACTTCAGGAGCTCCCCAGTCTGTAAAATTCACACACAGCAGATTACCTTGAGATTTTACAGACTTCATCACGTTACAACCATAAACTTTATCATAATTCATCGAGACAGGATTTTATGTGAAAACAACCCCAAAACATGATGCTGCCACCACCATGTTTCACAGTAGGGATGGTGAGCAGTATTCATGTTTCACCAAACGTAGGCCAAAAAGTACAGTTTTGATCTCGTCTGAAAGGAGCATCTTTTCCCACATGTTTGCTGTGCCTTCTGGCTTCTTGTAGGGTTCTAATGGCTTCCTCCAATGACTTTATTTGTCCGTAAAAGCCAGATTTATGGAGTTCACGACTAACAGCTTGCCCTGTTGAGATTCTCCCACCTAAGCTTTGAATCTCTGCAGCTCCTCCAGACTTCCATTGTGTACCTACTTTCCAGGCCTGTACCTTTAAGAATATTTTGCATGGGTTACGTTTGTCTTGCATGGTTCTGACTATTTAGTAATGTTGGCTACAGGTGCAACATTCATACACTAAATTGCTGTTCTCTGCAGTCCCATCACTAAGGTTTGCCCTTTAAACGTCCTAATTCACAGGCAGCTGTAGATAATTAATATTTTCATTACCATAAATAAAGGTAGGACAGAAATCAGGTGCATTACAAAAGGTGAAATATGATAAATACACTTAACTCCAACTACTATGCCAATGTTTACTCCATAAATGATTTAAAAAGAGAGAAGCACGAGCCAACTACAGTACAGCAGTGACTCCGCAGGTCGCCAGGTAAAGGGTGACGTAATAGAAAAATCCTTTTTTATCCCTCAGTGTGGAAATTCAGGTGTACCAGCAGCAAAGTTAAAATCAAACGAAAGCCTGCAGATTCACAAGGTAAAATGTAATATTAAAAAAAACAACATAAGAAACTATACGGTAACAGCAAATTAACAAAGTAAGAAAAAATTATTAAAAAAAGCACTCAGGTTTAAAGAAATGTGCAACTAAATAGGATAATTTAAAAAAAAGTGTGCTGAATAGTCTGCTGTACAGACTATTTTAAAGAATATGGAAAAACTATTCAAATAACAGCAGGGATGTGAAATATTTACTGAGTTTGTTGAAGTAGTGATGGTTGTAAAGTCTAACAACAGCTGGGAGGAAGAACCTGGGATAATGCCTTTCAAATTAATATCAATAATATCAGTAATAAAACTGTATCGCCCTGACTGGTAGTCCCTAATTTGAGTTATGTTTATAAACTATCAGACCCCACCCAGACAGTTTCCCCCAGCATTTAATAGGAAACTCCTCCCTCGCTGGTCGTCATCACCCCTACCCGGGTCATGCGCCGGCTGACTGCTAAGGAGCGGAGACCAATCTCCATTCAGCCATGACTGTTTCTTATCGTTGATGTTTATTGTCGCGAAAATTAAACCAAAAAGCTGCACATGTTCATTTCGTCGTTAAAAAACTATCAACTCTGGGGTTGTTTCCTTTAAATCAGGGAACCTAAGCTGACGACATCAACAACCAGCGCAAGATTTAACTCAGATGTCCCGGCAGGAAAATTCAGCCTTTATCACCTTCTGTAGAGCAACTTCTCCAGCTCGACTCGTTTCTATGAGCGTGTTATCCAAATCAAACAGGATCGCTTTCACAGCTTTACCCTCCATAGCTGAAGCACGCTGTCATTCAACGCCAGCCAGGGGAAAAAAAAAACAACAACACAGCTTTACGGAAGCAGTGCAAAGCGAAGTGCTTGATGGGATTTGTAGTTCTAAGGATATACATTACGCATTTGCCCAATTTCACCTCTAGATGGCGCCATGTGTACATTGAAACTACTTGATAGATAGAATGGAATAAGTAATTTAATGTAAATTTACTTAATGTACAAAAATCTGATTTGCAATGTGTTAAGCACTAACCCAAAATGACCTGTTAGAGTTAGTCCAGTTATTGGTAGCTTAGAGAAAAGTGTTGGCGAGACAATATCATTCCGTCATTCTGACTGAATTAGAATAGCTGAATATTTCCTTAATAACTGAGTTGCACTTGAAATCATTCTTCATTTCTCAAATAGCTTTGCCTCTAATGAAATGCATGTTGACATCACTGCTTTGCATCAACAGGGCTTGCAAGGCAAGGACATTGCTGCAACTAAGGCTACACCCAAATCAACCACCGATCAAATCTCCTGTAACTTCAAGGAGAGAGGTCCGGTTCCTTTGATGAAAGCTTTAAGGTGCCCAAGAAAGTTCAGCAAGTGCCAGGACGTCTACTTAAAGAGGATTGAAATGTACGATCAAGTTACCAGCAGTGCAGGGCTTGCTCAGACTCTTGGATGCTGGCCTCTGCCCAAGAAAAAAATGGTATTCTGGAGGGAGTCAGTCAATTCAATTCAATTCAGTTTTATTCATGTAACGCCAATTCACAACACATGTCGTCACTTTACAAAGTCAATTCAGTCACCAGCACCAGGATTGGACTCCAGAGGACTGGATTAATCATGTTTTCTCCTTAAAAAAAAAAAAGGTTGTCCAAAGAAGAAAATGTGAACACTAAAGAATAGTATCAAACCCTCAGTATAACTTTGGACGACAATCCAGGAATAATTTGGGGATGACTGATTGTTTTGCAGCACCATGGAACATTTTGGGCACAAGGCAAAAGTTACAATTTAGTGGTTCAGGGATCAAAATCTTGACATTTTTGGACCTTAGCCAGGAGAATCTCCAGAACTTGATCCCAGAGAAAAATGTGGTCAGAAGCACAGGCAAAACACAGGAAAGCAAGACCACATCACCATCAGTCAGCATTTAGCACAGAAGCTGGTATCCAGCTTGGCAGGACAATGGGTAGAAATCTTAAAAGAGAAAGTTATGCATGAAATCAGTATTTATTTGTCAGCAGAGGCTTCTGGAAGCCTGGCTGGTGTCAAGAAGAGGCGAGGCAAGTTTATTTCTATACCACAATTTATACACAGGGTAATTCAAATTGCAGATGATACATAATCTGTAGTTATGCACTCTGCTACATTCTCATACTACTCTCCAATTTCGTGTTATTTGCTGTTATTTCAACTCTATGTTCTCTCTCTGTTTTTTCTCTTTCTAGAAGCTACACCTGACCCGGCTCTGTGTTTAGCTGTGGCACCTTCCTGGAGGGGAATATTGGCTGAGCTGCTGCTGCCAACAACTTAATGCTCACCTTCTTCAGATGATTTGTTTGGCCCTGTCTTTCAATGCGTGTGCATGTAGGGGCTTGGCAAAGTCCCCATATTGCCCCGCAAAGAGGCAGCGGATAAAGAATAATAATAAGAAACATAGCGATTACAATAGGCCCTTGCAGTTTTCCTGCTCGGGCCTAACTAGACATGACTACTGGCTGGGCTTCTACTATGACTAACTCTATGTGCTCTCTTTCATCCTCTAGACTTGAAAACTGGTTCAGAGTTCATCTGCTTAGCTGTCTTTCTCTCCTAGATAAAGCGACTACACGACTGCAGTAGCCTTTAACGTTTTTGTTTTACATAGAAAGTACTCCTGGATGGGTGCTTCTGTTTGTTTTTTGTGTGCATGATCTGCCTTCTCAATCCTCCAGTCGGTCGTGGCAGGTGATCACTCATACTGAGCCTGGTGCTGGTTCTGCTGGAAGTTTCCTCCTGTTAAAAGGGAGTTTTCCTTTCCACTGTTGCTACATGCATACTCAGTACGAGGGATTGCTGCAAAGTCAATGCAAGTGAAAGTGCCTTGAGATGACGTGTTGTGAATTGGCGCAATATAAATAAACTGAATTGAGTTGAATAAAACTGATAATTGGCTCTTTTGAGGTTTTACATAAAAACGTTAAAATAACGTTAAAATAATTACAGTAAAATGTAAGTCTTGAATAAAAGAAAGGAATGAAAGAATACAAAATGCTAGGAATGGAGTGTTTAAACATTATTTGAAGTAAAACTGCAGTAAACAGTAATGTTTTCAGTTGTGATTTAAAGAAGGCAGCAGTTTTAACTGGTGACAACCAACTCTCAAATGTATTTTGCTCCAAGGCCATTCAGTGCCTTATAAACCAATAACAATGTTTCAGAATCTATCTTGTCACGGGAAGGAAGGTAGTGCAGTGATTTAGGGACTGCCGTAATGTGATCCTTTTCCTGGTGTTTTTGTTAAGACACGTTGATTACCATAATCTAACCCAGTGAAAATAAAAGCATGCACATATTTTTCTGTGTTGTGAACTGAGAGGAAACCTTTATTCATGACAAGGATTTTAAGGTAGCAATAAGCTGATTTATTAGTAGACTTTATGAGAATGATAAAATTGAGGTCTGGGTCATTGATAAAACATATTTGTTTCTTTTTTTTTTTTGCCTACTTGGTGTTTTTTAGTTTCATAAAGTCTAGTTAAGTGCTGACCTTTAACCTTGTGCTTTTAAAACAAAACAAAACAAAAACAAAAAACGTCTGTTTTATCTACATCAAGCTGGAGGAAGGTCTGACCCATCCACCCACTGATACCATGGACACCTTCTCTTTGTGACTGTAACGGACCAAGAAAAAAGTTTTTGATGCATTTCGGTTAAGATGAACGTCATTTAAAACCTGTACCAATGCTGTGAAGTGATCAAAACCCTGAGTTGAAAGCATCAAAGAGATTGTTGTCTATTAAAATTAGGTCAATTTGTTGACAACCCACCCTCTCACTGTTACTTGCCCAAAAGAGCAGCAAAGAACCCACTTTTCTCCAGCAAAAAACATTAAGGACAGGCCGAAATTCTGTAGGAATTAAAAGATTGGACTGCTGAAGAATAGGGGTTCAAGATAAACAATAATAATAATAATAATGTATTTGTATAGCCCATTACAGTAACCACTAGGTTAACCAAAGTGCTTTATAGTGAGTAAAATAAAATAAAACACAAGCAAAAAAACAGTGTTAGTTTGAAAAAAAGACATAAAAACACAAGAAATAGAAAAATAGATGTAAGAAGTATCACTCTATTTGGTATTAGAAGCCATCATAAATAGAAATGTCTTAAGAGTTGACCTGAAGAGGCCCAGGTCAGAGATAAGTCTTAATTCGGCTTGGAGTTTATTCCAATGTCAAAAGAATAAAGACTGGGAGCAAGCATCCTTCAGGGACAGTTTGAGGAAAAATGCTTTTTCCAGCACAATGAAGCACCGTGTCACAAATATTAGAACTTTTGGGTCTATAGCCAGGAGGCTCCCCAGATCTCAAGGCCCTCAATAAAAGGCTAGAAAAACAAACCCCAAGCACTGATGAAGCAAAAATGGGTCAGAATATGTCCTAGAAGGTAAAATCCAGAATGACAGAACAAACTGTAAAAAAGCAGAAGTAACTTTAAAAAGTATATACAATGTTAATTTTTTTGATTGGTCTTAAAAATCTAACAACATTGAAGCAGTTTCTTTTTATTTGACCTAGAATTATAGACAGAACCTGCTAATGTTACCTTTCAGATCTTTTTTCAGGAACTTTATGATACTTATCAGCTCTGATCTGTAAACAGTAACCTCACCTTTCTAAATAAAAAAACCCTACGTGACTCCTGAGCATACATAATGCCAATTTAAACAGCATATTCCGTGACACGCAGTCTTTTACAAATAAAAACATTCCCCAGCTCTTATGCAACCCGCACTTTAACTCAGCCTCTTATCTGGCAGAGGGCCAGAGGTTCACACGCAACACCATGCAGAGTGGTTGCACTACCATGCAAAACCGTCCAATCAGAAATCACAACAAGCCTTTGTGACACTACCCAGGTATTCTGATTACAGTACAGGTGCCTGTGTGACAAAAAAACTTGGCCTAAATATTTCTGGAACATTGATTCAAAGCTGCCAGAGATACATGCCAACAACACCTGCTGCTTGCACGGCAAGGGAAAGAAGTTTCTAAATTAAAGACCAATGCAAAAAAAAAGGAAGTGAAACATGGAAAGGTGGATGATTAAAAAGAAAACTAATAAGCGTAAAAATGGAAGTTCCCCACTAATGTTTAGGAGGGAAAAAGAGTGAAACGACTTCCTTAACAGTTGCTTGAAAGCAAAAGCAACCGAAGGAACGGTGAAGCCCGAGTTCATGTCTGCACGGAACCATTCATCAGTGTGGGTGGCTGTGGCTGCACAGTGTCACGTTATCTCTCAGCTTCAGGGAGTTATTAAGTGTGTCACCAACTCTCGGGAGTCTGTAATGTTGTTATGGGAAAGGTATATTCCAAGTACACTGCTGGTCAAAGGTTTTAGATACACTTTCTAACTTAATGTGTCTCTTTATTTTTATGACTATTTACATTGTAGATTCTCACCAAAGGCATCAAAACTATGAATGAACACATATGGAATTATATAGTAAACAAAAAGTGTGAAATAAACAGTTCTATATTTTAGATTCTTCCAAATAGCCACCCTTTGCTCTGATTACTGCTTTGCTCTCTTCTCTCCATGAGCTTCATGAACTTCTGAGACGGGCAAAGGTTAATATTTGAGTCATCGCAGCGAAGGGCGGCTACTTTAATTAATTGCAACATACAAAACATAATAAAATTAATTTTTACATTTTTCATTTGATACATTATTCACAAAACTGTGTTCATTCACAGCTTTGATTCCTTTAGTGAGAATCTACGTACAATGTAAATAGTTATAACTATAAAGACACCATTAAATGAGAAAGTGTTTTTTAAAACCTTTGATCGGTAGTGTATATCAGTTGCATCTTTGTGCTGGTGAAAAATGCTGCAAAGTGATGCTTGTAGGTCAAATTTCTTTGCTTTAAAAAAGGATATTTTTATTATTTTTGTATTAAAGGGTGCCTCTTTGTTCCCCATCTTGTTTCTGAATCCCAAACCTCATCACAGGCAACTTGTCACAAAGTGATTTCAAACATTGTGCTGCTTACACCCAGACTGATACTGCATAAAGTATTCATACCCCTTAAACTTTAGTGTTAGCCTAAGCCCTGAATTTTCAACATTAACATTTAAATGACCAAATATTATGCAGCACTTCCTCAGACTGAATTTCAAAAAGAAGAAATTAGCTGTTCTCATTACAGTCACAAATTTCAATTTATTTTATTGGCACCTATTTTGGAAATTCAAATGCAAAGTAGTGCATAATTGTGAAGTGTAGGGAAATAAATACATAGTTTTCAGTTGTTTTTACAAAAAAATGTTTGACATGCATTCATGTTTAACCACCTTTACTCTGATACCCCTAAATAAAGTCCAGTCCAACAAGTTGCATTTAGAAGTCAACAAATCAGTAAATATAGTCTAGATGAGTGTGATTTAATGTCAGTTTCGATCCACCTAAACGGACAAGCAGCAGGAGAAAAGAGCAATAATCAGAGCAGCAGTCAAGAACCCATGGACCTACAGAGATCCATAGCTCAGCTGGGAGAAGGTGTCGACGGAACAACCTTTAGTCGTGGACTTCACAAATCTGGCATTTATGGAAGAGGAGCAAGAAGAAAACAACTGTTGTGAAAAGATGCGTACATGTAAAAGTGACACTAGCACACCACTGTAACACATTACCCACATTGTAAAGCATTGAAGTGGCAGAATCATGTTGTGGGGATGGTTTTCTTTAAAAGGAACAGAAAAACTGGTCAAAGTTGAAGGGAAAATAAATACAGGGCAAATCTGGGAGACAACCTGTTAGAAGCTGCAAAAGACTTGAGACTGGGGTGGACGTTTGCCTTTCAACCAGATAGCGACCGTAAAAATACAGCCAGATTGAAAATATGAGGCAAGACTTGAAAATGTATGTTTGCCCATGCTCTCTTCAATCTGACAGAGCTTGAGCTATATTGCAAGGAAGAGTTGTGAGAAAAATCAGTTTGCAAAGCTGTGCAAAGCTGGTAGAGACATACCTCAAAATACTTGCAGCTGTAGCTGCAGCAAAAGGTGGCAAAGCTCTGTAATTAATGAGCAATTCTTGGAAATTCATCAGCCCTGAAAGATTTAGATCAAATATGGCTGTGCGACAGGAACAGAAAGCGATAACTAAAACTCTGGTTGCCGTTTTTTTGTCAGGGTGATCCAATCAAACCTCTCTTCTGATAAAGAGACAAACTCTGGCCCCACACACATAGATGTAAGATTTTATCAAAGTCGGGGGAATGTATGAAGCAATGTCTAAATACAGAAACAGTGGTGTTTCCAATGGCACTTCTCAGGGTAACAGGGAGAATGGCAACCTGCACGTACACATAAACAAAAGGCACCGGCCTGCACATGGACTGGTGCAGGCTAGTTTGGGTGGTTATGTAAAGCTTGTTATGATAAAGGAGGGATGTCCTTACCTGCAAAGTTAATGAAAACCACTGTAATGGAAATTCTTTTATTAAGTGTTCCAAAGTGTATGACCTTTAGGTTACCTCAGTCCTCAGAACATCTGTGTTAGAGGAGGAAGTTGTAAAAGCCATTATCAGAAGTTTAGTGGTTAAGACCCATCATTTAGGGTGATGCCTTTGAAAGAGCAGTTAGATGAGTTCCTAGATGACTTTGTCACCTCTGAACCCGAGAAGGGTCTAGGTCATAAAACACAGACTCTTTGAAGTTGAGATAACACTGTCTTGTTCTGGTATAAATACTGTGTGTAAATGTTGATCGGGGCTCTGTTTCACTGACTAACCTCTGTGACAGGGTCTTCAAACGCTGAATGCCTTTGAATAAAACTTATAAAGACAAAGTCCGGATTTTCTCTTGTTACGAGTCAACTTCTACCCACTTTGATAATAAAATTCCACAACAATTTTGGCGTCACGAACAGGATCTAACGTGCCAGAGGAGACCGCAGGACGGGACACGGACACCTGGCCAGCCTGAGAGTTGTTCTCAGTCCACTTCCATATTACGGAGGGGAGTTCTGGTGCCCGCCTGCGGCTTCTGGTCGATTGGATCCGAACTATTTGTCTTCAAATATATCTGGGTGAGAAGTTGCTCTGTATGATATAATGTATATTATTTTTTTATTACACATTAACCATCATCTCCTA
This sequence comes from Girardinichthys multiradiatus, assembly GCF_021462225.1. Taxonomy (NCBI): domain Eukaryota; kingdom Metazoa; phylum Chordata; class Actinopteri; order Cyprinodontiformes; family Goodeidae; genus Girardinichthys; species Girardinichthys multiradiatus. The sequence goes on along the minus strand of NC_061814.1, from coordinate 40,678,968 downwards.
ACTAATTAATTAGGTTCCAGAGTTGCGAGAGGGAGGACATCAGCTGAGGGCCAGGTCACTCTGTTAAGGAATGACAGGGAGGTTCTCATTGGTAACAATGGGATAAAGCAGAACACAGGGTTTTGCGGGTGGTTTTTAGCAATTTTCTACACCTCATAAAGGAGAAAAGCCAGACGGCAGACGTGCCGCTGAACGGGTAAAAAAAAAATGGTTCTGGAACCTTGAGGCATCAGGGGTGTCTCCTTCTTCATACTCTGATTTATAAAATAATGAAAGGAAAAAGTGGGGATGATTGTGTTAAATGTGCTTTAATTTGGAAGATAACATTGTTTTTTTTACAGTGTGGAAGTTTAAGTGTAAATAAGTAAAAAAAAAAAAGTTTAAACTTTCCTGAAGGAAGTTTCGTTTGTCTTAAATATTCCGATTAGTCGGAAAATAAGGTAAAAAGTGAAAAGGGACATTAGAGATGCGAAAAGAAAGTTGTTTTAGAAAGGAGTATAGTTCATGTTGTGGAAGGAAGTGACAGGCAGGTGGACAACTGACTGACTGATAATATTTCTGTGTCCAAAATCTGAACCTATACTAAACTTTTTCTTCTGCCTCTCTCACACACAAATACACACATATATGGGATTTGAGTTCAACATCTGCGTTTTTGAGTCTGGATTTTAGAAACCTGCCCTTCTCCATGGCTACTCCGCCAGAGATGCTTCTCCAGCACGGCCTGAAAGACAGAGATCTGCCTTCCTGTCTGCCTGCTTGTTGAAAATCGTAGTGTGAGTTTCCACCAAAACAAAACTCAGAAGAAGTCTGGACCCACTGAGATGGACAACGATCCATGCTGCTGCAGAGCCAGAAGAGTGATACACTGGATTTATATTGAAAGCATCTTATGCGGGCAGAAGAGAAACAGGCCGGAGCAAAGTTTCTTCTTTCTCCCTCCTGGAGAAGTTAAAAGCGGACAAAGAATGATTCAATGTCTCACCAACAGACCTGGGAAGGGCTTGGTTGTTTTTTGGACTGATAGAGGACTGTGTGCCTGACAGTCTGACTCTGGAGCGATTTAGAAACTGATGGGGGTAACGTACAAACACACACACATTTGCATAAATCTTTTCCTATTTTCTGCAATGAAGAACGCTTATTAACCGCTGCTCATGTGACGCTTGCTTGACGTTGACAGATATAGCGGGTTAAAATATTATTTTAGGGTTAGAAAAGTATCTTTAAAAGGGTGATAACTTAGCTCATTTGTATTGTATTGCACTGACTACGCCAAAACAAATTCCTTGTATGTCCAAAAACGTACTTGGCAATAAAGCTTTTCTGATTCTGATTCTGATTCTGATTCTCATTTGATACTTTCCAGTTAATTCTTTTAGAGAAGCAAGTTCTCTTTCATCGTGGAATATTCAGGGTCAATTATTCTAGTTATTAAAAGTTATTAAAAAGAAGAGGAAGTTACAACATCTCCAAAACTCAGCAGTAACCATGTGTTTCTATGTTATTCTCAGGACAGCTCTCATGAAGGAGTATTTTTAAAACCCAGCGCATGCGTAAAACCTGATGGGTCTCTTTCAGGTATTATTTTCTGTTGTCAGAGTTTGTATCCCATAAATCTAATGGGTAGAAACCTTATTAAAACAGGCTTAGTTTTACTGCAGATGGTCTTCATACAGTCTCTGACACAGTACTTACAGTTTGGTGCAGTTTTGTCCACAAGTGTTAACTGACGCTTATGGAAAGTACAAATTCATTGTTTTTCACAGCAGCTGCTGGGAAGAGGTTATATTAGGTTTTTTTCTTCCCTCTTCTGATTCATGCAGCGTGTTGATTTACACTGTACCTTATATCAGGTCCTGACAAAAACTATGAAAGGCTTGGTTCTGCAGTTTCTTTTTTCTCCCTTTGGAGAAGGAAAGGAAACCTGATCAGTTCTGTGTTGCACAGAAATATTATAACACTTGTTGTTTTCTAAGATATCACCAGCTAAAACTTTTAAAACTTTTGAGAGTAATTGGTTTTGTTAAACACATTTTCCTTGGTAAAACAAACCTTTAAAATGAGAATGAAAAAATTGGGTTATTTTTGAAGGTAAGAAAGATTCTGATTGGACAGTGGTACCACACAAAAATTAAACTAATCTCATGTTTCCTAAAAGACTCTGCATGAAAAGGCCTTCAGAACCATGGAGTTATTTTCCACCACAGTAACAAGTTTTTTAAGCATGCTTTTTTCTTTATTTTAAAACAGATCTGGTTTTTGTTTGTTTTGTTTTTGTTTTTTTTTAGCATAATGTTTGTCTGAAGCTTCTTATGAACTGGGATAGGAGCAAATATGATGTGGGGTAAATTAGGAGCTGTGAACTAGTGATTTTAAATCTGATTATTGACCAAGCAGAAATAATATATTTAGCCAATCCTTCAATCTCTGCAGAAAGTTAACACCATTGTTCAATGCAGTAGTACTCAACTTGTGGTTCCTGGACTCCTGAAGCCCGTGAGCCATAGATTTTGGGTCCATAAAATTATAATATTTAATTAAAGGTAGACCAATTACCTATTAAAATAGATCTAAGCCAATGATGAGTTCCAGTCATTTGGTGGCTTTGAAATGCAATAATACAAAAAATTTCTCCTCTGGGGGACACAGATTGGGGTTGAAGAGTTTAGTTTTGGAACCAAGGTTAGGATTTTTATAACAGAATCAAGACAAGTAAAATCCTTCATTTTAGGAAAAGAAAAGAAATAAAGGCTCTCTTAACAGTAAGAGGATGGTCGGCTCAAACTCCAGTCTCCTTGTTTGATTTCTTAGGGTTTAAAGTTTAAAGGAATACATATGAGTACAAAGGTACACAAGGTGATTTCAGATTACTAAGAGATAAAATATTGGAACATTTATCAGCATTTGGATTGTAAAAGAGGGGTTTTAGTAATAGGTTATCCCCAACTCTCAAAATTTAAATAGCCAAATTAAAGAAAATGATGTTTGTTCTTTTTTGAAACACTATGTGGGAAAAAGTCCAGTTTGGAGACAAGCTTCTTATCTTAATTTCTGATTAAGTCAAACACTGCAGTTTTGTTTAGTTTGGGTATACCATAAAAATGTCAACGCTGACTTTTCTAATTTCCCCTCGGGGATCAATAAAGTATCTTTGAATTTGAATTGAATTGAATTAAAATACTTCTTTACATTTAACCTGAGCAGAGAAATTCTGCAATGCAGCTGCGATCAAATTGAGCGAAACAAAAAGAGAATTATAACAATAACTCTCAGGATTGTAGTTGTTATTATTATAGAGTTACAGTACAAAGAATTAGCAAAAGGTTTCAGTATCAGTAAATTTGGATTCATTTAAGAGAAAACTGTTGCTGTGCTTCTAAATACTTTGAGATCTTTTTGGACTATGTGCACTCATTTTTAAAAAAGGATCCTGAAGATTGTCATAACAAAATTGATCAATTATAGCATTAAAATATATGGCTGAGAAAACATATTCTGAAAAGAGATTGTTAAAAATTTCTTTTAATTCTTGAAGCTTCAAATTTGGCCATTTGTTTGTCTTTGATGTTTTGTCTTTGTTTTGTTGGAATGAATGTTAGTTTATATGTTGCATGACAATAATCCATGTTTAGAATAATGTTTCTAAATCCCAGATTGATTAAAACTTTGAGTTTTCAGGAGAGTTAAGAAGCAGCTTGTTTCTGAGGTAGGTGCATGTTAACAGTTTTGTAGTTTAAGGTTCACTAAGATGGGTTGGAATGAAGAAACTGTGGGTCCCGCCCATAGGCTGCCAATCAAAGGTTAGTTCTGCCTGACTCCGCCCACCTACCAGGTTGGTTCATGCCTTTGTTGCCATGGTAACAATCACTACAAGCATTTTGATTCTATTGTCTCTTAAACAGTGTTAAAACTCAGGAAGGGAGGTGCTGAGCGTTGCCTTAAAAACATGTTTTTTGTATAATACAGGTCCTTCTCAAAATATTAGCATATTGTGATAAAGTTTATTATTTTCCATAATGTCATGATGAAAATTTAACATTCATATATTTTAGATTCATTGCACACTAACTGAAATATTTCAGGTCTTTTATTGTCTTAATACGGATGATTTTGGCATACAGCTCATGAAAACCCAAAATTCCTATCTCACAAAATTAGCATATCATTAAAAGGGTCTCTAAACGAGCTATGAACCTAATCATCTGAATCAACGAGTTAACTCTAAACACCTGCAAAAGATTCCTGAGGCCTTTAAAACTCCCAGCCTGGTTCATCACTCAAAACCCCAATCATGGGTAAGACTGCCGACCTGACTGCTGTCCAGAAGGCCACTATTGACACCCTCAAGCAAGAGGGTAAGACACAGAAAGAAATTTCTGAACGAATAGGCTGTTCCCAGAGTGCTGTATCAAGGCACCTCAGTGGGAAGTCTGTGGGAAGGAAAAAGTGTGGCAGAAAACGCTGCACAACGAGAAGAGGTGACCGGACCCTGAGGAAGATTGTGGAGAAGGGCCGATTCCAGACCTTGGGGGACCTGCGGAAGCAGTGGACTGAGTCTGGAGTAGAAACATCCAGAGCCACCGTGCACAGGCGTGTGCAGAAAATGGGCTACAGGTGCCGCATTCCCCAGACCTGGGCTACAGAGAAGCAGCACTGGACTGTTGCTCAGTGGTCCAAAGTACTTTTTTCGGATGAAAGCAAATTCTGCATGTCATTCGGAAATCAAGGTGCCAGAGTCTGGAGGAAGACTGGAGAGAAGGAAATGCCAAAATGCCAGAAGTCCAGTGTCAAGTACCCACAGTCAGTGATGGTCTGGGGTGCCGTGTCAGCTGCTGGTGTTGGTCCACTGTGTTTTATCAAGGGCAGGGTCAATGCAGCTAGCTATCAGGAGATTTTGGAGCACTTCATGCTTCCATCTGCTGAAAAGCTTTATGGAGATGAAGATTTCATTTTTCAGCACGACCTGGCACCTGCTCACAGTGCCAAAACCACTGGTAAATTTTTTACTGACCTTGGTATCACTGTGCTCAATTGGCCTACCAACTCTCCTGACCTGAACCCCATAGAGAATCTGTGGGATATTGTGAAGAGAACGTTGAGAGACTCAAGACCCAACACTCTGGATGAGCTAAAGGCCGCTATCGAAGCATCCTGGGCCTCCATAAGACCTCAGCAGTGCCACAGGCTGATTGCCTCCATGCCACGCCGCATTGAAGCAGTCATTTCTGCAAAAGGATTCCCGACCAAGTATTGAGTGCATAACTGTACATGATTATTTGAAGGTTGACGTTTTTTGTATTAAAAACACTTTTCTTTTATTGGTCGGATGAAATATGCTAATTTTGTGAGATAGGAATTTTGGGTTTTCATGAGCTGTATGCCAAAATCATCCGTATTAAGACAATAAAAGACCTGAAATATTTCAGTTCGTGTGCAATGAATCTAAAATATATGAATGTTAAATTTTCATCATGACATTATGGAAAATAATGAACTTTATCACAATATGCTAATATTTTGAGAAGGACCTGTAATTAAGGATGTAGCATAACTTTTAGATTTATGTGTTTTACTATTAAAAGGTTAATGAAATAGTTTAAACTAGTTTGAAGAATTAGTTTTGCATACAGAATCATTGGTGATTTATTGGATTGAAAGTTTCCCTGGTACCATTAAGCTAGCTGACAGTTCAAGATATGCAAAAGTAAGGAATATATTTTTGATAAAGAATCTGAGTCATGACTTTATACTTGGTGGGAATTATTTATTAGATTCGAATTTGTAGGGTTTATGCATCTGAATTACATTAGATGTCTATTAATCTAATACTCATCTTCATGCAAGACAAATCAGGATGATATGTGACTAATTTCTAAGTGAGACATTGATGAACTGAATAATTAAAGTTTGTGTTTTGTTGTTAATGGAACTGAATTGCAGTTAAAAACATCTGGATTTTCTTTATGATGCTTTCGTTAAATTCATAGTGACACATAGTTATGTCAGAATTCATTTCTTTGGTTCTATGTAATGTGATCTTGGTTACTAGAACCTTTTTGTTTAAACTTTTTGCTGGATTGTCGCATGGGTTGGACCCTGCGTCAGAAGAGGGGAATGTCAGAATGAAGTAACATGGGGTTCCAAATGTTTTAGCACTCATGGGAAAAAGGGTAGCTCAGACCTCCAGTGAAGACTTAGTGACAATGCGAGAGAGACGTTGTACTTTGTTTATATAAATGGTGCATAGCTCCCTAAGACCACATTATGAAAACCTCTCTGAAAGTATGCTGTTGATTCTTTTGTGAAATTTTACATCTCCACAGATTAGACCATTTTTGAAATAAGTTTTGGGTATTCTGAAACTATGGAAATATTGACCTGTAATCAGGCCTTCCTCAAACATCATGTCACATTTTTGATATTCAGAATATTTAGCTGATGGTCATTGCTAGAATACCAGGTGAAGTCTGAAGATTAATTCTTTTGATTTTGTTGGATGTATTGATGAAGTTCATGTAGTTAAGCACTTAGGCTTGAGAATGGGACTTTGAATTGAAAATTAGTCAAGCGTTGTGAAGGCCCTGTTCTCACTTATATGAGATTGAGACAAAGGACACAGGCAAATCTCAGTCCTTTTGAAGTGCTGTGTGGCAGGTCTCCTAATTTGGACATGGGGATATTGCCAAGATAATTTTTTTCCACATCTTTGTGTGAAGATAGGATGTTGTTTTACTGTCAAAACCTGTCCACTGTGTTTTCTCAAGTTTCACAGACGGTGAAGGCTGCATTACCACAAACAGCCACTTCCACCCTCCAGTCCTTTATTCCTGGCGACTGGATTCTGGTCAGAGAATTTAGGAGAAAACACAGGAAGTCCAGGCGCTGGAATGGCCCATATCAGATCCTACTAGACACCCAGGAAAGCTGCAGGAAAGCTCCAGCTCCTCCAGCTTCATCTGGCTTCCAGGACACAAGTCATCTTCCAAATGGATCATCCACGGCCTGAAAGGTGTGAGGACAGCGGACCACCACAAGACAAAGAACTGTAAGCTGATCACTGGCGAATGATTGAAGAGGTGGTTGAAGAACACTGTTCTTACAAGGGCACAATAATCCCTTGGGCAGTGCAACGTTATTTCAGAATCTACTTAAGGCCATCGCATTGCCTGAAAGTTAGAAATCATAAGGTCATTTGCCTCACTGCACACACACCACAGTGAGAGATACATAGGAAACATACAGGAAAGACCTCTGCACATTGCACACAACCTTTCTCTGGATGATGGACTGGCGACATCTGCAATAGAGAGACAGTCAACAGGCGCCATGATGCTTATTCTCCTTAATTTCTTAACATTTGGTGGCTACTAGGCTGCTTTGCCTGGACAGCGAGGGTCAGCCAAATTATTTTCTCCCACTTTGACAGCGAAACTGACTCTGAGGAGGAAATCTCGGATGCTTTTATCTAACTTTCATGTTTATTGCTTGACATCTATCATTATGGTATTATTACAAATTTGAAATGTGTTCTTTTCCACCGTTGTTTAGTTGGACTTTGGAAGCCTAACTTCCAGCAGGTTAGAGTTCCTGTTTCTAAACATATTTCTAGAGGAGCTTCCTACGACCGCCTACCTGTACCAGACTGGTAACAGGGCAGCTTGAAGCCACTCAGGAGAGACAGCAGGATTTTTAAGTTTGTTTATAATTTGCTTTCTTTGAGAAAAAACTGTTTGCTTTCAGTATCAGAAGAAAGGACATTCCACTTCAAGGTCACGATGCAGCTATATGGAAGATGGTCTGTTCTGATGCTAATGATTGGTATTGCAAGTATTTTTATAACTCTTGTGTTCATTTGGAAAAGGTGCAGCAAAGACAATGTAAGGCTAATCTGAGGAATTATGCTAATAATACTCATCAGCGGATTCGAAGAGAGATTCATCACTTTCCTGACTACTATGATCATGCTGATAATGTCTGGTAGCAACGGATGCATCAAACGGTGAGGAAGATAAGAAAGGACAGTTGCTATGTTTGTTGTTTGATTCCACGTGTTATTAATGATCAACCATTTTTGGTACCAGTTCCTATTGATACTGCTTATACCCTAGCTACTTTCTTTCCAGATAACTGGTTGGTGGAGGTCATTTTTCCTTGGGTGAGGAATTATACTGTAAGACAAAGCAGAAATGTCAGTAGATTTTCTAGTGAGACTAATTTAACGTGTGCGTCTACGGGAACTCTTTATAGAATTCGGGGTAATAGAAATCCGATTAAAGATCCAGATATTTGTATTGCTCAGGAGGAAAGCACACCTTATTTCCTTGGACAGGGATTTTGGGTACAATTATTTCTAGTTATGGTGCTGCTAACGCCGCCCATAGGATTAATGAGTTGTCAATTGAGTTAGAAAATCTTACTGCTTTATCTGAGGAAGGTTTCACTGTTCTGACTACGGAGCAGCAGGCTATTAGAACGATGAGTTTGCAAATAGAATGGCTTTGGATTATCTGTTAGCTGGGAGGGTGATGGTTTTGAAGAATTTTCCTTTAGTTGTGATTATCTTGTAATCAGAAGAAAGGAGTTGTAATGGAAATTCTTTTAGGTTACCTCACTCCTCAGAACATCTGTGTTAGAGGAGGAAGCTGTAAAGCCATTATCAGAAGTTTAATGGTTAAAACCCATCATTTAGGGTGATGCCTTTGAAAGAGCATTTAGATGGGTTCCTAGATAACTTTGTCACCTCTGAACCCAAGAAGGGTCTGGGGTCATAAAACACAGACTCTTTGAAGTTGAGATAACACTGTCATGTTCTGGTATAAATACTGTGTGTAACTGTTGATCGGGGCTCTGCTTAACTGACTTGCTCGGTGACAAGAGTCATTCAAACGCTGAATGCCTTTGAATAAAACTTATAAAGACAAAGTCCGGATTTTCTCTTGTTATGAGTCAACTTCTACCCACTTTGATAAGAAAATTCCACAACACCGCCCATTAGAGATCTGCTTCATATGCATGCATCATTAGCTGCCATTGCAGAAATGCACATGCATATAAATTGCACATTTTCTTTGCTTTTATGCAGATAAATATCATTTAAAAAGGGGGTTATGGCAATGATCCTGCCAATGAAAAGATTGGACCTCCCATTGTTGTCGGGCAGATTGCCAGTGCTGCTGTTCTGATACACCTGAGGTCCTCTGACCCGCCGCTGAACCGCTGCATGAGCATGGAAGCAGGCGAAATGTGTGTGGCCACCGGACCCTGGAGGATCATCCAGAGTTTGGACTGTGAGTGTGTGAACTGACACCACTAAGACAAATAGTTGACCTGTCCACACACCTGTGAATATTTAGCAGGATCTGTTTTAATGCTGTTGTATCTTTTGTGTTATTGTTTTTTGCTCATTTCATGCACAAAACAAGGTTTTATGAACTGACAAAAAATGTCTGCATCAAGCAAAGTTACACAGCACCCTCTATATTTATTGGCCTCCCTGATAAATGTGTGTTAATCTTTTTAATGCAGCAGCATGAGCTCACTGAAAAATGTGGAAAATTTCAGCCTTTAATCCGAGTACCTTTATTCAGCAGGGAACATTTTACGCATTAGGACTTAATGTTTTGGATCAAAGATGATGTCATGCACTGTGATCAGGTTCTCATGGTCTTATGGTTTGTGTCTCTGGTAATTACACTCACCTGTTTTCATGTAGCCCCTCACATCCATCCAACCGTCCGTCCATCCCATCATCCATCCATCCATCCATCCATCCATCCATCCATCCATCCATCCATCCATCCATCCATCCAGTTGCTTGCATACAGGGTTGAGCTGGTCTATCTCTAGCAGTCAGCACCCAGGACAGGTCGCCATTGTAGCCCGTCACATCTCAGTTGTATTTAAGTTCCACCAAGCGTCTGCCGATGTCCTGTTGCCACTTTGTTTCTTCAGCTCCACAAAACGTGACATATGAAGGACAAAAAGGCCTTCAGAATTACAGATCCTTCACAGTGGGCATCATTTTTATTTTCTATATATTTTTTCTTTCTTTTTAATATTTTCTTTTATAGTGTCTCTTCTCATCCTCCTGCTACTTAATCTGCCTGCCCATGGAGTCTGAATGCTTTGTAGAGACATGTTAGGGTTGAAAATATGTTCCTGCAGCCGCATTCCCGATATTCCCGCTGTGCAACCTCAAATTCCTCTGGATAATCACAAAAGAAGCTGGATTAAAGTTTCTCCTTCTTTCTCTTTGTTTGCCTCCTGCCTCCATGAAGTCTCCTCTTTACGCATGTGTCATCTCTGGCAGCTATTTCCCTTAAAGGAGCAAACATCACGTTCAGGACAAAAGAGCTCCATTGCTGGGTCAGTTTGTGTTAGCGTGTGTACATGTTTGTGTAAGAGCTGCTCTAATCCACCGCCCGAGTCTTAGTCTGGATTCTGGATCGCGTCATCGTATCCTAAAGGTGCAATTTTAGGGCTGACTGGATGGGGAGGCAGGAACAAGCTGAAACAGAAGACAGATGAGTGGGTGAAGAGGATCAGAGGGTTTGATGCTTCACTCTGACACATGCAAAGAACACCAAAACATGCACACACACATCTTGGAAGTCATTTATACTGCAGCCCAACTTATCAAAGTAAGATGTTCCTTAGCAGAGCAGTGCAGAAGCAAATGTCTGCAAACCTCTAGTACATAAAGAGTACAGTCATATTACACCAGAGGGTGTACATTCTAACTCTCATCACTGTAGCATCCATTATAGAGGTTAAATGTAGGCTTTCCACATTAAGATGGTAAGTGAAAAAGATTTAATAACCAAAACTCACTCACTACAGGAGGCAGGAACAAAACAAACAGGCAGGCAAGACAGGCATGGCATGATCAAAAAATAAGACTTGAGCATCAAACTTGACATGAGCATGAGAGTGAAAGATGTTTCCGCGAAGACTAACAGAACAGGTGTGAATATATGGCGTGAAAACCAGGTGGAGTAAGGAGACAGATTAACTTGAAGCAGGTGAACTGAATAAACTTAATTAACAGAACAAAACGTGACTGGAGCAAAACAGAGACTCTTGAACACAAACTAGAAAAACATGAAGCAAAAGCATAACCAGATCCAAAAACCAAACTTGACAAAACATGAACAAGACGACAAAACAAAAGCATGACCAGGAAAATAAACAGAAACATGATTCAAAACTTGAACATTGAAAAACATAAGGAAAAAAACTCAAAACCAAAAACCAAACAACCCTACATCATGACACAAATAAGATTATATCTAATGTTGCTTTGTGCTGAACAGCCCAAAAAAAACAAGACAGTGTGATACTACTTCTGATTCCATCAACATTAAATGGATTACATGGCTGTTTAGATGATCGGATCAAGTGGATTTCACTCAGAAAAGGTGGAATATTCCTTCCAGTTTGGGGGGAGTCTCTGCCTCAAATGCAGATGTTCTGGTATGATGAAGAAAGAGTAAAGCCAAAAGCTCTTCATTTACTCCTCTATTTGGACTTCAATCCCCACTTGTGCATCTGACATTTGGATCATGACTGACAGAACGAGCTAAAAGGAGATTCCTCCACAGGTTTCTGGAGTCACTAACTTCATTTCTAAGGCAGAGCCCAGAGATGCCTGAATGTTTCACTTTTTAGTGGGAAGGGATTCTGGTGCAGAACCAGAACAAGCCAGAGGGACTCTATATCCCTTCTAGAGTGGAAAAGCACTGGGATTCATGGATGGATGGATGGATTTTAACACATTTTTGGACATACAGCAGCCAAATGTGAAGCACTCACGTCAGCTCTAAAATATTTTTTTACAGTGAAAATATGTGGAGGTTCCAGCAATGCTGGTGAATCACAGTCCACTGTGGTTTTTGTACAAGCCTTTCTCATGAAGCAGAACGGTTCTGATAAGGGCTGATGACAGATGGCCCCCAGTTGCCCCAGAGGTACACCAATAACTGGATCCTGGTTTTATCTCATTTTGCTGAGGAGAACAGGGCCTTTAGCAACTCAATTGAACCTTTGTTGTTGGTATGACACAGCAGCACACATGACCCCCGCCCCCCGGCCCACCTATCATTAGTACCTCCAGCACTGTGGGTGCAGCTGCAGCAGATATCTACTGTTTTGTGTCTGGAGTAGATCAAATGATCAGCCCAGCTTTGGTAAACTGAGTTTGCACATAGAATATCAATAAGAAGCAATCATGCTGTCTCAGTTTTAATGAGAAATTAAAGAACCGAAACTATATTTTTATTTTGGGGTCTTAGAACAACATCTAACTTATACAACAAGCAGAACCACCAGACTTCTACAAAACTCCTGCTTCAAGCTGTTAAAATGCTGAACTGCTCTTAAGACTTTGATCCTGTTGAGTAAAACTTTTTTTTTCATCTATTTTGCACTAAAATCCAAGATCCAAGTGAAACAATGTTGTTGTTGTTTGACATCAAAATCACAATCAATTGATTTGATTTAACAAAACAAACACATGCATTTTATTGGATGCAAAATTCAATGTTTATGGAAAATTAAGAAAAGCATGACGTTTGCAACATAATGAAAAAAATGACTAATCAAAATAAAATAGTACTGCTTGCTCCAAGAGGCTCATTCTGAGTTTCAATGCAGATATTGAATCAAACCACATAGAAAAACTGCTATACGTCTGCTTTCAAGAAAGCTCTGGTGCCCACAGGTTGCAGACTCCTGTGCTGGGTAGACCACAAGGTCTGCTGTCTTACTGGGAAGGATAACAGACAAAAAAGACCTTTGATTTAACTTTCTCTGTTTCACTTGTCAACATACAGTAAATTACAGAAAGCATTAATTATCCTTTTACACATTTAGTCACGTTACAACCACAAACTTCAATGCATTTCATTGGGATCTTATGCAATGCACAAACACACAATAGAAAGAGTATAGCTGGAAACCTTCCAGGAAATGGCTGACCATGGAAACGGCCAGGCTGGGTAAGGAGAAAATTAATCAGACAAGCAGCAAAGGTAACTCTGGAGGAGCTGCAGAAATCCAACGCTCAGGTGGGAAAATCTATCGACAGGACAAGTATTAATCATGCACTTTACAAATCTGGCCTTTAGTGGAAGAGTAGCAAGAAGAAAGACATAGTTAAAAAAAAGCCATTAGAAGTCCTGTTTGCTACCAGCCATGTAGGGGACACAGAAAATATGTGGAAGAAAATGCTCTGGAGACCAAAAGTGCACCTTACCCTTAACACACAGTCCCAACTATGAAACATGTTGGTGGCAGCATCATGCTGCGGGGAAGCATTTCTTTAGCAGTGAAGTGAAAGCTGGTTAGAGTGGACTGGATGCTACATGGATGGAGCTAAATACACGATAATCCTGGAAGAAAATCCATTAGAGGCTGCAAAAATACTTAAGACTGAAGCGGGAGTTCACCTTCCAGCAGGACAATGAACCTAAACACACAGCCTTTGGTGGAATTGTTTAAATCAAAGCATATTCAGATGTTAGAAAGGTCCAGTCAAAGTCCAGATTTAAATCCAAGATATAATACATGATAGAATTGCAAATGGATGTTCACAGATAGTCACCATCCAAACTGAGTTTGAGCTGTTTTTCAGTGAAGAATGGGCCATAATTGTCAGTCTCTAGATGTGCAAAGCTGGTGGTTCTACAAAGGTGGGCTAAAGGAAAATACATGGCACGCAGCTTAGATTTTTATCCTAAATAACATCTACAATCATGCATCATTGTCCTTCTACTTCACAATTGTGCATTGCTTTGTGTTGGTCTATCAAATACATTCCGAATAAAAATAAAAAAGTTAATGCTTTTGCAAGATACCGTACAGGTAGCAATGGTGACCTGTTTCAGAGAAGGAGAAACAAACTAGGTGGATCAGTAGTGTCAGAGTACACACACTTCAGTGCTGTTCCATCTAACACAGAAGGATGAAGGACCAGCGCTGTGTGGCCAGTGGTGCTTGACCCACCTGGATAGAACACAGCTTTTAAAAAGACCATCTGATGCTGCTATAGTTACAGGGAAGCAGGAGCAGCTGGATGTGTAAAGTGACCACCTATCGGTTTGAAGAAGACAGAGCGTGATCTGCTGCCTCTGGGATGTAAAGCATCCATTCACCATCACAGTGTTTGGATCTGTGACGACATATCTGCTGACAGATAACTGAATGCAGTGTTTCTCTTGGCTGAATCACCAACATTAAGACAGTACACCATAGCTAAATATGTTTGTAGGTGGTTAAGGTGTTCACAGGCGACGGCTTTACATGTCAGGGTGTAATAAAGTGATCTGGCCTTTAACAGGTTTTACATAGCCACCATCATGGCTTTTCAGCCTTTCTGTTGTGGGTTTGCAGCTGTGTGTTAAAATGTCGTGTTTTGTTTTCTCAGAGTTGACGAACATGTCTACCTTGGTCCCATCTCTCCATATAACCTTTTTTTGAGACATATGTGGGTCATTCAGACACAACTGTGCAGAACTATTTCAAACTGCCAGATTATCTTCAGGCAGAAAATAGGGTTTTCAGTCTTTTTCTAATTCTCTTGTAATGAAGTTTAACATTTAATATGGTGAAGCCTGTAGAGTATCAGTATTTGTAATTTTTCTCAGTAAGGTTATTTCTGATGTCTTTCTTCCTTGTCATTGTGTTTACTTAGTTGTTTGCTCAAAAGAATGCATTTAAGTTGAGCTCACTTTTTGTTTTAGCAGAACAATGCTGTTTTTGAATGAAAAGTAACACAGCTTACTCTCTTCTGGGCTGACCAAAAGATTTACTCTGTGTTGTCATGGACATTTTGGGTATTTCACAAAGAAACTGCTCCAGCATTAGCCCACTCCGTGTCTGCTGGGTTCCTGGGTGAGCGCCTGGGCAGCTTGTGAGGGCCTATATTTGTAAATTGGGTCCAATGTTTCAATTTTACAGTGCTGAACAGAGAAGCTGCAGCTTTGAGCTCATCTCTCTGACCATCCTGCAGGTAAATGACTGAAAGAACAACAGAGATGTATTTAATTTACATTACTAAGATTGTGAAATGCAAAATGAGTGTTGCTTTTGTCAGACTACTTCAACTTTGAGTATTTTGCAAAAACAATTTAAAAGGAGAAAAGATAACAGTCTTGATGGTGATAAGAGGGTTAAAAGTGAGTTGTTACAAATGCAGTGTAAATGGACGCTTTCCTGTCAACATTTTCTTTTCTGCTGATGAAACTAATAAAATGTGTGAATGAGAGCCGCTGTTATGAAGATTCGGCCATTATAAAACACAGTTTATGAGAGCAAAACAGGAGAGAATAAAATGCTAGACAGTGGGATAGTCTATAGGCTAATATGTGAATGATGTCATGACACAAATACCTTCTTTCAGACACATTAAGATAAATGATGGAGAACTGGTTCAGGCTGGAGATGTGAACTTAGCTCAGAATATTTAGGTGGTGAACTGTGAACATGAATCAATCCATTTTAACCTGACTGAACTGTGTTCGGGAACTAGTTCTTGTTAAAGATGAACTGACAACACTGGTGGTCACCCTAATGATGATCAGTTAATCAGTGCATTTGATTAAAAACACCGTTCTGCTAATTTCCCTCTCACTCAACCTCGCAAATATTCATTTCCAATTGAAATTTCTTACTTTTTTATGTCACATTACAAAAATAAAGCCTAATTGTGTTTTCTGGGGGGATTTGATGCGACAGTCTCTCACATATTCTCTCACAGGGGTGACTGTGGATCAGGTGGTAGGAGTTTGTCCTGTAACCGGTACATGTTCATGTGTGGACTTAGCAAACATCTGACCAGTAAAGGAAAATCTTGCAGCCTTTTGTTTTCACTCTTGGTCAGCATTAGAGGTTTGTGTGGTTGGGAAAAGATGTGGATAAGTGGATGTCAAAAAAAACTAAAATATCTGTTTCAGAAGATGTACCATTTTTCATGACTAAGGAATGGTGAGTAATGCCATGTTAATGTGTAACATCATGGGTTGTTGAGGGCTGAAGAGGGTGCAATGCGATGATCAAACTATGGCCACATTCCTGGTTGGATGTTAGTGAGTCAGATGGTTCATCAGAAGAACATGATGTTCTTATTGTCTAATCCTGCTACCAGATCAGGCATTTTATGACTTACAGTAGCTCTCAGAAGTGTGCAAACCTCTGGTATAATGCCAGGTTTTTGTGACATAAGATAAATAAAGAGATCATGAAAAATTATTTTATTCTATGTTAATGTGACACACAGTTGAAACCTACTGTCATTTTACTGACTTAAACATTTTCTGTTTTAAGTCAGGATCACCAAAATCATGCAAGAATAATGAGATAAACAGTTTTTAAACTAATATTCAAAGAGGATTACTTTAAACACAGTCTCAATGTATCTTTAAACAATTTGAAAAAGCCCTGATGATGATGTCATGGCTTTGTAACCCTCTGATAGGTTGATACACCACATTTGAGTTAACTGGTGTCCCACCTCAAACACACTGCTTCCTTGTGATGTCAGAGGAAAATACAATGAAGTCAGGCAGGGTATCAGGAGGAGAAGTCTGGTTTATTCTCATTGGGTACAATTTCCAGATACCTGGAGGTGCCATCTTCATCTGTGTAACAGTTAAATGCACGTATGAACAGATTGCTAATGTCCAGGCATTAAGAGGCAGGTTCTGTGTCCCAGAGATGGATGTATTCAGGTGTGAAATGTGTGAATCTCCCCCCAGAACAAAAGTAAAAGACCTTGTGAAGATGGTGGCTGAAGTTTGTAAGAAAGTGTAATCATCCACAGAGAAACAAGTCCTGGACCAACATGGCCTGAAAAGCCCCTCTGAGTCGAAGAAGCTGTTACTCCAAACCCAACATAAGAAGACACATTACAGTTTGCAAAGGCACTCAGAGAAAAATACTTTACTTTTTGGAGACATGTCCTGTGGTCTGAAGAAACTACATTTGGAGTGTTTGACTATATTGACCATGGTTACAGCCGGAAGAAAATTAATCTTGCAAACCTGAGAACAGCATCCCAGCTGTGAAGTACGCTGGTGGCAGCATCATGTTGTGGGGCTGTTTTGCTGCTGGGACACTGGGAAACTTCACATAACAAATGGCATCATGATGAAAGAACAATATCTAGAAATATTTAAGCAACATATTAATACATTAGGAAAGAAGTTAAGGTTTAAGGACAACTGGGTCTTTTGAATGGACCATAACCCTAAGCATACAGCCAAATTAGTCACAATGTGGCTTAAGGAGTGGTCATCACAATGTTATGGTCCTAATCTCACAGTAAATTTGATGGCTTAGCTGAAAAGATGTGTGCGAGCAAGACGGCCTAGAAACCTGACCCAGTTTTAGGAGATCAGACAGTAAAGGTAGAGCAGTAAATACTGCAGAGCAAAGATGTGGAAAGCTACCAAAGAAGACAAGATGCTGTAACTGAATTAATGCAATGCGAACGAAACTCCTACTCCGCTTGTACAAAGATCGGATGGCCCCTAATAAAGGGCCCCTGACTTCATACTCCTGGAGCACCCCCCCACAGGGCATCACGAGGGACACAGTTGAATGCCTTTTCCAGGTCCACAAAACACATGTAGACTGGTTGGGCAAACTCCCATGAACCCTCGAGCACCCTGTAGAGGGTATAGAGCTGGTCCAGTGTTCCACGGCCGGGACAAAAACCACACTGCTCCTCCTGAAGCCGAGGTTCGACTATCGGCCAGACTCTCCTCTCCAATACCCTGGTGTAGGCCTTACCAGGGAGCCTGAGGAGTGTGATCCCCCTGTAGTTGGAACACACCCTCCGGTCACACTACTTATGAAGGGGGACCACCACCCCAGTCTGCCAGTCCAGAGGCACTGTGCCCGACCGCCACGCAATGTTGAAGAGGCGTGTCAACCATGACAGCCCCACAACATCCAGAGACTTGAGGTACTCAGGGCGCATCTCATCCACCCCCGAAGCCCTGCCACCGTGGAGGTTTCTGACCACCTCGGTGACGTCAGCCTGGGTGATGAAAGAGTCCAACCCCGAGTCCCCAGCCTCTGTTTCCACCAGGGAATGCGTGATGGCAGGATTGAGGAGATCCTTGAAGTACTCCTTCCAATGCCCGATAATGTCCCAGATGAGGTCAGCAGCCTCCCACCCCTACAACAGTGTTGGCGAAGCACTGCTTCCCTCTCCTGAGGCAGCGGTCGGTATGCCAGAATTGCTTCGAGGCAAACCGGTAGTCCTTCTCCATGGCCTCACCGAACTCCTTCCAGGCCCGCGTTTTTACCTCTGCCACCGCCCGGGACGCGGCACACTTAGCCTCACAGTACCCGTCAGCTGCCTCAGGAGTCACACAAGCTAACCACAGCCAATAGGACTCCTTCTTCAGCTTGAAAGCGTGCGTCTCTTACTGCCGGTGTCCACCACCAGGTTCGGGGATTGCTGCTGCGATAAGCACCGCAGACCTTACGGCGGCAGCTACGGGCCGCAGCATCATCAACAGATGCGGCGAACATTGTTCACTCGGACTCTATGTCTCCGACATCCCCCGGAATCTGGTCAAAGCTCTCCCGGAGGTTGAATACATCCCTGGCCAAGGGCTCCGCCAGATGTTCCCAGCGGACCCTTACAATGTGCTTGGGCCTGCCAAGTCTGTCTGGCTTTCTCCTCCTCCACTGGATCCAACTCACCACCAGGTGGTGATCAGTTGACAGCTCAGCTCCTCTCTTTACCCGAGTGTCCAAAACATGCAGCCGAAGGTCTGATGACACGACAACAAAGTCGATCATTGACCTCCTGCCTAGGGTGTCCTGGTGCCAAGTGCACTGATGAACACCCTTATGTTGGAACATGGTTTTCATTATGGACAATCCGTGACTGGCACAGAAGTCCAGTAACAAAGCACCACTCGGATTCAGATCGGGGAGTCCATTCCACCCGATCACGCCTCTCCAGGTGTCACTGTTGTTTCCCACGTGGGCGTTGAAGTCCCCCAGCAGAATAATGGAGTCCCCGTGAGGGGCACTATCCAGCACTCCTGACAGGGACGCCAAAAAGGCCGGGTACTCCGCACTACCGCTCGGCCCGTAGGCCGAAACGACAGTCAGAGACCTGTCCCCAACCCAAAGGTGCAGGGATGGGACCCTCTCATCCACCGGGGTAAACCCCTACACAAGACGGCTGAGCTGGGGGGCAACAAGCAAACCCACCCCAGCCTACCGCCTCTCCCCGCGGGCCACTCCAGAGTACAACAGAGTCCAGCCCCTCTCGAGGAGATGGGTTCCAGAGCCCACGCTGTGCGTGAACTATTTCTAGACGATATCTCTCGACCTCCCGCACAAGCTCAGGCTCCTTCTCCACCAGCGAGGTGACATTCCACGTCTCTAGAGCCAGCCTAAGCATCCAGGGATCGGGCCGCTGAGGTCTCCACCTTCATCCGCCGCCCAATCCTCTTTGCACCGGTCCCTCACAGTTCCCCCTGCAGGCGATGGGCCCACTGGGGGATGGCCTTGCGTCTTTTGTTCGGGCTTGGCCTGGCTGGGTCCCGCGAGGAGCGACCCAGCCACCAGACGCTCTCTGACGAGTCCCGACCCAAGGCCTGGCTCCAGGGTGGGACCCCGGCTCCGCTGTACCGGGCAACGTCACGTGCCTCAATTTAATAGTCGTCATGAGGGGTTCTTGCTTTATTTCATTGGTTGATTTAGACGTTGCTTCGGTGCACCTAAAAAACCATGTTGGTTATGATTACTAGGAAAAGTTACATCATAAATGAGCTCATCTCAAACCCATGGGTTTAAGCAAAATGGAAAAAAAAATTAATGATATTCTCCCAACTGTTCTTTGGTTGGTCTTCAAGCTGCAGTGGAGGGTGATGAAAGCAGCAGATGTGGACATCAATTAGCTACCAGTAAACATTTGCAAACTGTTAGGGTTTTTATGACTTTTTGTATTGTTTATCACTCATCTAAGTGCTTTTCCCTCCTTACGTGTTACAGGAAGGGAGATAGTCACAAGAATGAGTTATACTTTTATTATTTTATTATTTTATTATTTCACTAGCAGCATCTGGGGGCTATTCACCAGGTCCCCACTTCCCACTTCCTCTGTTTGTTTATAATCAAGACACATGAACCCTAACCTTTCTGACCCCACACACACACACACACACACACACCCACCCCGAATGATGTTTGAACTGTGTGTGACCAAGCATGTATAAATAAAGAGAGAGGGGGCTAATACTTCGTAGTTTGTGTTGCACAGCTACCCTTGCCGCAAGTATAACTGACTCTGTGTCTTTCCTTACCTCTGAGTTGACTAAATAATACCTATCATTAATTTGGTCCTTCGATGCCGGATATTATAAGAACTAAACTGATTTTATCTTTCTTTGCAGTGACTGGCAGATCTCCGGAGACAGCCTGACGTCGAGTTAAGCGCTGCCGCACAGCCGCATCTAGGCCTGGTGGCTGAAAGTCCCGGTGTGTGACGTTCGCACCTGGCCGGTGGATTATTGTCTTGCTCGATGCCAGGGTGACTCTGGAGGTCCGACAGAGTCACCTAGAAGTCAACTCCGAGGTGAGATAGTTTTAAAATACAATACATGAGATAAGAGTAAGCGCTATATAAATGAAAGAAGAAAAGTACTTAAAAGTCGTTTGGTAGTGTGTCGCCGGTTAAGGACACTGCATTGGGATGGTTTTATTTCGCCACAAAGAAATAGTGATAAATTTGGGTAGTTATCTCGCCGTAAAGAGATTAAAAACGACTAGGCGCCGTAAAGTGAACTGGATAATTTGGTTGGTAACATTCCGCCGGAAGGGAATGAAATTAAGTGTTGAATAATAAAGAGATCTCATAAACTAAGCTAGGTCGACCATACATATTGCTGAAGGGACATAAATATGTTAAAATACTAACTGTGTGAGTGTTGTTTTGTGTGTGTTTGGAAGACTAAGCATTTTGGAAGAATCTTAGTAGGATTCTGCTGGTCTTGTGTTTTCTTTTGCCCAGAATAGAAAGACGTATTGGTGATTCTTGGAGATAAAGGTCGGGTTTAATCCCAGAAAATTAACACCGCTGCGGATTAGTCACAGTAGAAGGGCGTGTTAATGTCCTCTCCTTGAATTTTATGCCAGTGAACCTCTATCTGTTCCTTGGGCCTCCTCCCAGGAGGGGGTAAGTAATCACAAAAATGTTAAAATCTTATGAATAATTTAATTCTCTAAAGATTTTACATTGCACTCTATTCCATTGATTGTGGTTCTGATCCTCATTCAGGCCAGTTGATATATGAAACATAACAGAGTTTAACTTCAGATATTATTTATAGGAATCATAATCACAACCCTTTACAATAGACTTTTAGCTGATTTTTGAAAATGACTTTAAATCATCATGTCATAAGTTTTATGTATTTGTGTTTTCATTTGTGTTTACTTTCTGATCATTCATGGGTCGTTTATCATTGTTGTTAAGGTCTTGCCATATTGCATTTCCTTGTGTTCAGTTTCTTACATATTTCTTGTGTTTCTCTTCTTTGTTCATTTTAGTTTTTGTTTCCTATGTTTGTAGATAGGCTTTTTAGGCTTTTACTCTGTTTTGTATCCTTTGTGTTTAGTCCAGCTCTCTTTGCATTAATTTGTCTCCTTCCCTCAGCTCCCCTGCTCTGTACGCTCCCCCACCTGTCCCTGTCCTGCATCGTTCCAATTCATCTCACCTGGTTTCAATGTCAGTCCTCACTCCTCCTCAGCAGTTCAGCTCTCTGGGTTTCATTCTTCCCTGCTGGTTTCTTCTGTTGCTTTCACTCCTACTTGAGGTCCTGTTCTCCTCATACTGAAAGCTCTTTCCCTTCTATTATTAAAGCTTTTCATTTCACTTCTTTGCCTGGGGTCTACCTGCATTTGGATCCAACAAAACGTGGATTATGGAATATTGACTGTCAGAGTGGGCACGAAACATTCCCAAGGCAGGTACGAAATGATGCACAGTTGGCACAAAATGTTCTTTTTGTAGACATTGTTGGGAATTAAACAACCAAAACTGCAAAATAATGAAATAAGAAAGGGATGAGATGTCTAGGACCTGGCACAAGGAGCTCGAAAATGAATGGCTACCGAACAAAAAAACACAAATAATACAAATGAAAAAGCAATGAATGTTTGTAGGTTGTAAAAACAAATGTATGTTCATGTGCTATTTGTTTCATGTGTGAACTGAAAGTATTCAGATCCCTCCAGATAATTTTAGGAGACACTGTTTATAATAGCAAAAATGTATACAGAGCTAACATTTCTGGAGAAAGATACAAAATAAGTTTGTTTTCTACTCATCTTGTCAAAAAGGCTCATGTTTAGGAACTGCAAGGCGTCAGTAGCAGAAGTGCACATAATTGTTACAGTAAAGATCTTAGTCATATGTGTATTTTAGTGTATGTTGGTGTTATCCAACATACTTAGCTGGGTTGACTTTAGTCTATGTGTTTTTTGCATACTGCAGCCTCACCAAAGGCAAACATATTACTGACATTACAATTGCAGACCTCAGTACAGTTTAACATGTAGCTTTTAATAGTAATGAGCTACAACAACATTTAATTTCACTTTGGGATTAATAAAATATTTTTGAATTGAATTGAATTGAATTGTAGGTCTGGACTCTGATGCAAAGCACTTCAAACAATTATTTGTACTCCTTGGGCTTTTCCAGATTTTGAAATTTCTTCTCTTCTATTTATTTTATTTGGGTTTATATGCTAAACCATCACACATTGACACATCATGGTAAAATGGAAAGAAAGCAATGCATTGTTTTTACATAAACATAATACTTTTTGTTAGTTGATTTTGGTGAAGTATGAGCACACAATGAACAAACCTGGCTGCAAACATATGCCTTTAAAAGATGTTTATATGAAACTATACTGCATGAAAGTATAAAATATCTTACTAACATATTTATGTCTTGTTTTGATGTGTTTTTTCTGTATAAATTTAAGCAAAATCTAATGCCCATTCATACTCTCCTCATATCTGATGTGACAGACTCTAGCAGCACCTCCTGAAGGTTTCTTCATTAGAGATAGCACTGCTCTGCAAATCCTCCCCTCCCTCTCTCAATCTTGTCGTGAGAAGTCAGAGCAACACAGAGCTGTCGGGGCAGAACCTCCACACGTGATGGTTGCACTGTAACAATAAATCCTCCACAGCTCATCTTACCACTGAATACTCTGCTTCCTTCTGTTTCACACAAACCATTCTGTGAGCAAAGGTAGCTTTACACTGGGCAGAGATAAGGAAATTCAACCAGAATTCATTTAAATTCACAAGTTAAAAGAAACATGCATCTGTAAAATTCTCACATTGCTTGTTTGAATGCATTTGCAGCTGCAGTATGATTCCCAGAGCATTGCGTGCCTCAGCCGCTGCAGGCTTGTCCATCCTGTTTGGTTTCCTCCATTCAGCCTGACACAAACTCAACTACATGGCTTCAATCAGGAATGTAAACTACCAAGAATGACAAAAACTCTCAGCTTACGAGAAAGAAGAGACAATCTCATGAATGAATCGCACCTACCATTCATAAATCAGGACTGAATGTACAAAGAAAACAATTGAGTCTGAGCAGGAGAGAAATATAAGGAACAAAGTTAGTTTATGGTACTCTCCAGAGACAGTCACATTTACTTAGTTACACTTACTTGAGTTACTTTTAACTTATACAAGTACTTTTACAGCACCGTACTTCAATAGTATTATTTTGAAGTAAGGCTACTCTTACTTGAGAACAATTTCCAGCTACTTTTACCTCTGGTTACCTAACTAAATGAAGAATAAACATATTTTAACCAAGAATTCACCAAACACGGAAAGACAGTTTATGGTAAAGTGAGCTTCATTGTCCTTTATTATCTATCTGCTGTGCCATTTGGAGCCCAAGTGAATATGCAGTAAACGGCAGCTATTGTCACTAGAGTTACTTATAAACTGTATATAGTGAATTACTTACTATAATTACTGGGTTCAAAAACTTTATTTCAAAATTAGAGTTGGAAATGCATGTTTCTTCTCCCTGAATTTCCATCTATCATCTATACCCGCTTGTCCTAGCAGGGTCATAGGGGGTGAGGGGTGCCTATCTCAGGCAGTGGTTAGGTGAGAGGCGGGGTACACCTTAGACAGATAGGTCTGCCATTATAAGGCAGACCTGAGGGAAATTCAGAGCAACCAGTTCACCTCACACTTGTGTTTTTGGACTGTGGGAGGAAGCAAGAGAACATGGGGGCTGTGCTTTTATACCAAATAAATTTTTCACTCTTTTTTGAATGACTACTTCTTACTTCTACTTGAGTAAACAATTACTGAAGTATTGCTACTCTTACTTAAAAGCTCTTGTACTGTCCATTTAAAATATTCTTCTTCACAGTGAAAATGATCCTTAGTTTCCACAGCTATAGTTTGCTGTGTGCAGGTAAAAAGCCTAATGCTCAGTCACTGTGTGCGCTCTGTCCATGGTTGCCAGTGAGAATGCAGAGAGAAAGCAGAGGCTCTTTCAGCTAAGTTATTTCAGTCTGTCTGTGCACATACAGGTCCTTCTCAAAATATTAGCATATTGTGATAAAGTTCATTATTTTCCATAATGTCATGATGAAAATTTAACATTCATATATTTTAGATACATTGCACACTAACTGAAATATTTCAGGTCTTTTATTGTCTTAATACGGATGATTTTGGCATACAGCTCATGAAAACCCAAAATTCCTATCTCACAAAATTAGCATATTTCATCCAACCAATAAAAGAAAAGTGTTTTTAATACAAAAAACTTAGCATATCATTAAAAGGGTCTCTAAACGAGCTATGAACCTAATCATCTGAATCAACAAGTTAACTCTAAACACCTGCAAAAGATTCCTGAGGCCTTTAAAACTCCCAGCCTGGTTCATCACTCAAAACCCCAATCATGGGTAAGACTGCCGACCTGACTGCTGTCCAGAAGGCCACTATTGACACCCTCAAGCAAGAGGGTAAGACACAGAAAGACATTTCTGAACGAATAGGCTGTTCCCAGAGTGCTGTATCAAGGCACCTCAGTGGGAAGTCTGTGGGAAGGAAAAAGTGTGGCAGAAAACGCTGCACAACGAGAAGAGGTGACCGGACCCTGAGGAAGATTGTGGAGAAGGGCTGATTCCAGACCTTGGGGGACCTGCGGAAGCAGTGGACTGAGTCTGGAGTAGAAACATCCAGAGCCACCGTGCACAGGCGTGTGCAGGAAATGGGCTACAGGTGCCGCGTTCCCCAGACCTGGGCTACAGAGAAGCAGCACTGGACTGTTGCTCAGTGGTCCAAAGTACTTTTTTCGGATGAAAGCAAATTCTGCATGTCATTCGGAAATCAAGGTGCCACAGTCTGGAGGAAGACTGGGGAGAAGGAAATGCCAAAATGCCAGAAGTCCAGTGTCAAGTACCCACAGTCAGTGATGGTCTGGGGTGCCGTGTCAGCTGCTGGTGTTGGTCCACTGTGTTTTATCAAGGGCAGGGTCAATGCAGCTAGCTATCAGGAGATTTTGGAGCACTTCATGCTTCCATCTGCTGAAAAGCTTTATGGAGATGAAGATTTCATTTTTCAGCACGACCTGGCACCTGCTCACAGTGCCAAAACCACTGGTAAATGGTTTACTGACCATGGTATCACTGTGCTCAATTGGCCTGCCAACTCTCCTGACCTGAACCCCATAGAGAATCTGTGGGATATTGTGAAGAGAACGTTGAGAGACTCAAGACCCAACACTCTGGATGAGCTAAAGGCCGCTATCGAAGCATCCTGGGCCTCCATAAGACCTCAGCAGTGCCACAGGCTGATTGCCTCCATGCCACGCCGCACTGAAGCAGTCATTTCTGCAAAAGGATTCCCGACCAAGTATTGAGTGCATAACTGTACATGATTATTTGAAGGTTGACGTTTTTTGCATTAAAAACACTTTTATTTTATTGGTCGGATGAAATAAGCTAATTTTGTGAGATAGGAATTTTGGGTTTTCATGAGCTGTATGCCAAAATCATCCGTATTAAGACAATAAAAGACCTGAAATATTTCAGTTAGTGTGCAATGAATCTAAAATATACGAATGTTAAATTTTCATCATTACATTATGGAAAATAATGAACTTTATCACAATATGCTAATATTTTGAGAAGGACCTGTAGAAACCCTGCTGAAACAGAAGTAATCAAAACAAAAAGGACAACCTCTGATCTTGTTGTCAGAGAACCAAAGCCATGATAGACCTGTGCTATTTTAGCTTATTCACACTTGCAACCATGCCCTCAACATTACTTTAGAGGTCCTGGAAGTCCTGCATGTTGTAGATGATTCCCAGCTTAAAAGCTCTGAATCACATGAACTGCTCTGCAGCTGGCTTCTGCAGGATTGGTGACAGTCTGAGGAGATAAGTCAAAGATTTGATTCTGGTGTGTTGGAGCAGGGACACATCTGAAACATGCAGGACACTGACCCTTGAAGACCAGGATTGGACACCCCTGGTGTAGATGCACAAGTTTGCAGAATGAGATGCAGAAGAGAAGACTATGATGAAATCTGGTGAACTATTCGAGGGTCCAAGATGTGCAAATGGAGATCAGGCATTTCTGTTTAAGCAGGTTTTGCTATTCTTTTTGATATTGGTGGAAAAGCTTTATTTCACACTGCCATTCCTCTTTCTATCTGTACCATGATAGACCAGTTTAAAACCACCTCCAGTACTCTTGGCCTTGCTTCCTTCCCAACTAGTCTCCTATACACATATAATATCTACCTTCCTTCTCTCCATCATTTCTGCAAGCTCTCTGCCTTTACCAGTCATTGTCCCTACATCCACAGTCCCTATTGTAACCTCTGAACTCCTACATTTCCTTTTCTCGTGAAGTAATTTGAAGTAATTTGTTTTTTAGTCATCCTGTGGACTCTGGTTGTGGTCGCATGTTTTGTTTTGTATCTTAGATTTTTATGGATAAAAGTGCAGCTGGGTCCTCCACAAACATGAAGGTCAGAATGGCGTTATGCAAATAAACTCCCCTTGCTTTAATGAAGAACTTTATTAATGTGAGATCTGCAATAAAGGGAAAGTTTACTGAAAGTTAAGCTTCTAAATTCTGTGGTCATTTATGGATGTCATTAAAAAAACAACAATTTAAATTCAGAAAAGTGGGCTTTTTGAAGAGTATGTTTTATGTATTCCTACAGAAACGTTGTGCGATCGTATGAAAGCAAACAGGCGCCTTGTGTCTGTGCAGATAAGGGGGCCCCTGTTCAGCTAAAAGGAAAACGACCCACCAAGCCTTGAGTTTAATTAGAGTCCAGTCTGAGTTATTAGAGCATGTCGGCCGCTGGACTCAACACGCTGAGGACAGACATCCGCATACATCTGACCTCGGTCACACCCGTCAAGTGTGTGTTGTAGGTTCATTTAGGCTTTTAATTTTTTATTTCACTTCACAAACCTACATGATATTAAAACGTGTACCTTGTCACAACAAAAACTGTGACGACAAGACCTGCCATAACCACACTGACAAGATGTAGAGGAATGAGCAACCGGACCACATGTTCTGCTTTCACCACTGTGGATTATTGAGGTATTATCCCTGGAAAAATAGTTGCTTGATGCTGAGAAGGTTGCAAATAGATCTGTGA
This sequence comes from Girardinichthys multiradiatus, assembly GCF_021462225.1. Classification (NCBI taxonomy): domain Eukaryota; kingdom Metazoa; phylum Chordata; class Actinopteri; order Cyprinodontiformes; family Goodeidae; genus Girardinichthys; species Girardinichthys multiradiatus. The sequence goes on along the minus strand of NC_061814.1, from coordinate 40,651,251 downwards.
CAGTAATCATCAAAAACCCTCTTCATTTTTTCTTTCTTCTCATCACAAAAACATCTCAGGAATAACTTTTGGCCGTCCATCTCCCCGATGTCTCTTCCTGTCTCTTCCTGACATTTTATAGCGACCATTCGAGTGCGCCTGGGCCATAACCGCCACAGCCACTGCACCCCACCTCATGCCACCTTTATCTGCACAAAGGAGGAGCTGTGACATTCTGACAGTGTTGTAGCAACATCATGAGAACGTTATGGTTGAAAGATCTGTTGTCGCTGCCACTCAGTCAGCTTGAGCTTGAGGCACAAAAACTTATCCTAAAGTTTGTTGACAAAGGCCATATTTTGGAGACATTGGACACAAGCTTTTCAAAGGACCTCCAAACAGAATGCTTTCATGTTCCTGATTAAATAAGAGGAATATATTTAATAATTTATACACTAAGTAAACAAAGTAACTGTGCCTGCAGCTATTTGTAATCTCACTGTTATATGTTGAAAAGTACCCTTTTACTATCAATGCTAATGATAAATCTTCTACTGAGGATCAAAAAATTCACAATAAGATCATGCAGAGTTGAGGTAAACATAATTAGATTTAAATAATTTGGCTTTACTTTTACTACATTTATCATTTTATGTTTTTAGTAAAATAGTTGTCTGTGGTTCAAAAATTCAAGTCTGATAGACTCCACTTTGTTAGGATAGAAGATGTCTGGACATCTTTTCTCCTGATTTCTGAAGGTGTTCCTCAGGGTTCTCTCATTGGACCAGTTCTGTTCATCACTAAAATCAACAATATTACATCTGCATTACATAATTAAAATAGGCATATTTACTCTGGAGACACAGCTCTGTTTTTTGTTTTTGTTTTTTTTTGCTCAGACTATTCATACTGGAATTAAAAATCAAAAGGTTTGATTACATCTTCTTTAAAACACACCTCTGTTATTTGAAAATGATTTAAACTGTCAGAACACTAACTTAGTGAGAAATTAGGTATTATTTTTAGAAACAAGTCCAGATTTGTTTTTTGTTTTTTAAAGTAAAAGAATTAGAACAGCAGAGTTGTTGTTAACAGCAGAGCAACCTAAAACTCCTAGGTGCTGAAAATACCTTAGAGGTTCATCACTAAAGATAACTATATAACACCCCTCTGTATCTATCGGACCTGCTTTATTAGATTGCTGGAAACGTTTCTACACTAGATTGATTATGCTGCAACAACATTAAACTGATGTGACTAATTTCCTTCGTCTTGACTTTAGTTTTAATCACCAGTCTTATGAGTTTAAACTGACATTGATGTTGATCTAGTTGGTCCTGGTTTGGTTTATTTTGGTTCTCACATTTGACTCCTGTTCTTTTTCAACAGGTTTCCAGAGGAATAAATGATATTGAACAAGTAATCTAATATTCAGTTATGACTTTGGTTCAGAAGCAGAATAAAAACAAGACATTTTCTTTGTTTTAATGCACATAATAAGGTTGATGGGTTTTTTTCTTCTACCCTTTCTTCTCGCTAAAGAATCGAAAATCGAAAGATTTACTTTCACAAGTGGAGCCGGGACTACTGCAACCCCCCAGAGAAGAGCAGGGGAGAGTCCCAGGGGATCCACCCAGCAGCCACAGTGCAGAAGCCCCAGGGAGCTGCAGCGACGAGCCCACAGGCCCCGCCGGCAACCGTCTATGCCCGAGCAGATCCAGCCATGGACCCAGAGACTCAAGACCCCAGGACATATCACTCCCCAAGCAGAAGCCCGACAGAGCCCAGGGCTCCAGGCTCGGGCAAGCAGCCACCGGGAGTGAGCCAGCACACACCAAAGCACCCAGCCCTGGATACCGAGAACCACAAGTACACCGGCGGGCAGAGAGACCAACCACCAGCAGGTAGTGTGGCGGGGAGGGAATAGACCCCACATTTGATGGAAGGCCTAAACTGATCTGGGAGAGGGAGCAGCCCAAAACCCAACCTGACAAAAAAAAAACAAGCACACACAGTCTCAATCACACATTCCCACCCTCATGTGTACACTTAAAATTACTCACACCCACACACCCAACATAAAGACAAACAACAATGGATGTTGCACACTCACTCACACTCCCCATACATATACTATACTCCCAGGTCCAGGTGCCGATACCCCATATGGACAACCAGCCCCCGGACCCAGGAGGTGGTCCCCTTCCCTCCAGGGATGGAGACAGGCAGACCGCCCCAGCACCTGAACCTGGTCCAGGCTAGCCTGGGCTCTTGCCTGAACCTGAGCGACTCCGGCCCGTACCACGATCCCCCGCCCCGACCCCAGTCCCTAATGACCCCCATCCTCATCCGGAGAGGGGGAGTCTTCATGGTCAAACCAGCCTGCCAACCAGAGCTGCTACAGAATAAAATAGTCTCAACCCCCCAATGAATTCTGATCCCAACCCCATGAGTCCCCCCCCCAATGAACCCCGATCCGAATTTCCCCACAGGGCCACCCCCAACCAGGACACAGATATTGAACACATGCCCCCGACCCCAAATGCCACAAATTCCCTCCCTACAGCACATGGGCACACCCCCACAGGTGAGCTTCATCCCTGAAAAGCGGACGAAGCAACACCGACACAGCGCAAGCTCCACACATAGCCCCACCCCAAGTATCCCCGCTGCGTCCCTCCCCCACCACACAGTGCGCTGCGACAGCAAGGCAAGGGCCCCGTGCAACGCCACCCCGGCCCCCCGCCCACAGGCGCAACAGGGCAGACACCATTGAGCACCAAGCTCACAACGGAACACCTGACCCCACACCAAGATGGGACAAACTCAACCGGGAAGAGGTCCCCGGCCGGCGGCAAGCACTCCCCCTCCACACCCACGCAACCACACAGACAAACCACATCACTGCCACTGCAATGATAGCAGGTAGAAACATTATCCAGCTCAGGTCTACTATTCACCGCTCAGCCGATCCAGATGCCGGTGACCCCACATATCCAAGAAGAGGACACAACCCCCCCCCACCCCACACGCTGCAGCCCACCACACCCCCCTCTAGCCCGCTGCCTCAATCCCCCCCCCCAGCCCCCCAGACACAACAGTGTGTGTTCTTTTCATGATAGCAAAAAAAAGCTATTTTAGGGAAAACATTTACTTTTTCTGTGAAATTGCATGAGATATATGTTAACTTAAAGGACAAGTACAGACTTTAGACCCTTTCAAAATCAGTGGCAGGATTTGAACCCACACCTCCAAAGAGACTGGAGCCTAAATCCAGCACCTTAGACTACTCAGCCACACTACCAAGATCTGTAGAGAGTGTGTTCTCTGACAGTATCCAACTCTATGGAGCAACTGAAGAACAGTTTCAGCCTTCACTGTCTGCTCAAAATAGGTTGTGAAAAATGGTACCGCTAAGGTTTTAGCAGGCATTGAACTTATTGCTTTGTAGTGTATCTCATCCTAAAGCTTTTCAATGCAGAATACATGACAATGTTTAGTCCTTTTCTTCAAATTAAATAAGAAAGTGGATGCAATGGACAACTGCATGTACTGTCAGATTAAGGCTTTATTCTGGGCTTGATCCGTGCTCCCTCTGGTTTACGTTAAAAGGCTTTTGATCAAGCAAATCCAAATAGGGCAGAGAGATGTCGAGATATTCTTGCGTTGAGTGGTTTGAAATAACGGGAAAAATGTTTTACAATTGTTTATATCTCGCTTTCTTCTGTGTTTTCTTAAAGGCGACGAAACAACTCTGAGGCTGCACGGTGGTGCAGTTGGTGACACTGTTGCCTTACAGCAAGAACGTCCTGGGTTCAATCCCAGCCTCAGGTCTTTCTGCATTGAGTTTGCATGTTCTCCTGTTGAATGTGTGTGTTCTCTCTGTATACTCCAACTTTCCTCCACAGTACAAAAACATGATTGTTAGGTCAGTTGGTCTCTCTAAGTTGGTCTTGTGAGTGTGTATGGTGTTTTTTGTCCTGCTTGTGTCTGTCTAGGGAGTATCCCGCCTTCCATCCAATGACCTCTGGAGACAGGCACAAACCCCCATGTGGCCCTACAAGGGCAATGAATGGAAATCATTTTTATATTGATTAATCATTCGCGTTGTTTATCACTTCATGTCTTCGTTCTGTTCTGCATCCTTTCCTGTAACTGATGTGGACCTCCTGAGTGTTGTTGCATTTCATGGATGAAGAAAAAGGGCGAGAGTTTAGAAGTCAAGACACTGACTGAGAATGCTAATTGGGAAATGCTTTTAAAATTCATTGAAGTGAAGTAAGGTACTTTACAACATGATGTAATCTGGCTTCATTTTCCCATGAGACAAGCTGTGAATGCTGTATCAGCAGCAGCCACACGGCCAGAGGAAACACAACCCCCTCATGAAACAATGAGCCATGAATTTACAGTTCAGAGCTCAGGGGACTTCCTTTTTCAAAATATAATGCCCTTGAACCTGACAGTTATGTAAATAAAGATGAATAATACAGAGCAAAAATAACATCTGTATTGTGAGCTAGTTTAACCCAGCAAACATTTTCTATTTTTATGCCTTTAAGAGGTTTCATTGACTGAGGACTTTATAAAGCAGCATCTAAAACCTGCAGGACAGCAGTTCTTGATGATTAGACTTTTACACCCCTGCTCTACAGTTCACAGTACGTCAAATGTTAAAGCTCAAACCAGACAATTGACTGAAGAAGTAGCAGTACTGTTGTGATTCCTCCAAGACCATGTGAGATACTGATAAATCCAGAGAGAAAATTACTATTTTCAGGTTTGAGGAAAACATTTTTTGGGTTTTTTTAACATCTAACTACTAACTACTGTTTGGATCAAATGAGGGATGAGTGACAACACCATAACTTTTCATCAGTTGGGTCTGGATATTATATCCCAGCCAGATTAATCTAAGTTTAATCTACCCAAATGGGATCCGTTGGCCTGTACAAACACACTTATAGCCAGAGGTGGACAATTAAGGTCCAGAAAGTAAAAACCCTGCATAGTTTTCCTTCATCCTGTTCACTTAACCAGGTGATTAGTCCCTGTCTATGTCATGGAGATGGAAATGTAAATGGTTGGAACTCATTTCTGTACAGGCTTTTTACGTTTTGGACCTGGATTGTCCACCTCTGCTTATAGCACATTTTCCTCTGAGGTAAAATAAAAGATTAAGTACTTTAAATGAGTTTTTGATCATTTTCTGCCCATACTAATTTCATTCTGAAGTTTACGGGCCTCGGGCAATTAGGAATGACCATTCGCTGTTGCATGAGAACAGGCTTATCCTCCTTTTGAGTGCTTTTTCACCTTTGACATCTCACAGAGGGGATGAGATAAACACAAGGGGGGGACTTGTAAGCTTCACTGACTTTAAAAGAGAGACCTGGTTTGGGTTAAAACAGCAACTTTGTCTTCCTGCAGAGTCTTGATGAGATTAGGGCTCATCAGGAGGATGAAGGAGAAGTGGCAGAGTGTGGTGCTCCATTTTCTCTACGCCGGCACAGGAAACATCAGTTTCTAAAACAAAACGATCAGTAGAAACTATAATGTGTCGTCACAAACCTTGATGTCAGAGTTCCTGATCAAATTTAAAATATATTTTCAAATCATCTTAATACACAAAAACAAAAATGTCTGCCTTGATTAAAATAACCTCACTGGTTAATTTCCATAGGATTCTTCTCAGTGCCCAACTGGGCCAGGAAAAACAATGGCCGGCTACAGCAGTGGCATAAAGAGAAGCGGGCACGACTGTTTTCCATTAGCCAGGATTTGAAAAGCGCAGTCATGCGGCTGAACACGTCAAAAGCCTCCTGTTCTTTACAAAGAAGTAGCAGCAGTTCAGATGGACTCAACCGACCCTGAGAGGGTCTTTCCTTCAGCAAGACAAAAAAAGCAACAAAAAAAAAAAAAACGTGGACAAGCTTGTCGATTCAGGGTTTAAGGGGAAAATGCCCTTTTAGTGTGAGAAGGAGGGGAGACGCCTTCACGGGCTGCTGACTACGCTTTGGCAAGCGCCTCCGTAGCTTTGCCAGAGGGAAAAAAAAAGACCATAGAGATAGAGGTACCTAAATGTGCACTCAGTTAGGCTGCAGGATCATTAGGATTCCTCAAGCACCCATTAGCATCATTCTCTTGAACTTAGATGGAAAACGCCACCCTTCCCCCTCCAGCTTTGCTTTGGTGAAGATGAGAGAAAAGAGAAAGACAGGTTTCAAGAAACTTTTAAGAAATATTGGGTAGTGAATTTTATTTGTTGTGCGACAATTTGACATTAGAAGTCACCGGGGTCATCCAGTCGTAATGAGGCGCTCCCAGTCGGACCAAAGCAAAGGGTTTGCCCTGGCGCTCAACTCTCTTTGACTCATTGCCAACCGGTTTTAGTTTGGTGGTAGTCGGACTAATCACACAGCGGCAGGTTGATTCATCTCTAGTGGATGGTAATCAACATGACAGGGTTGTACAGACAGTCCTGATTTGTGTGTGTGTGTGTTTATGGTTGTCTCTCTGTCTAACAGAATACAGTATGAGCTGTAGCAATAAAAGATCCAAATGTAGTAAGGATGCAAGCCAGGTTTCGTGCGAAGTGAATTTAATGATAAAAGCAAAACTTATAGAGACAAGGTCCGAAGTGGAAATAAAAAAATCCGGAAGTCGAGGGGAATAATGCAACAAAACAAGCCGGACACAGAATGGGATAAACAACAGGGAGAACCTAGCAGGAATCTTAGCAGGAGTAAGTCGCAGAAAAATCTGGAAATGAACTGTGGAAACCAGAACACGTTTATCCTGGGAAACAGGTGGCTGATTACCAGCAGGCTGCAGCTGTGAGGAATCAGGAACTGGGGCAACTGAGGGAGACAAATAAGAACCCCAAACAAAGACAGACAGTACCGGGCGGACAACTAACAGAACATAAAAACACAAGAAAAACAAAAATACAAAACTAACCAATAATATGCTTTCTGATGAGGCTCGTTTGTCAAATGAAACCTGTTTAAAATAACCTTTAAGCAGGTATAAAATGTACTTTGCTTTAAGCCCACATTTCTGTATTAAAAATGTTTTTCTTATTGGTCAGATGTAATATTCTGGTCTTAAATGTCATGTTTTCATTAGCTGTAGGCAGAAAATCATCACAATTAACAGAAATAAGAAGCTTGTAAACATCAGTCTGTGTGGAATTAATCTACATAATGTGTTTCACTTAGAGGATTAAGTTATCGAAATAAATTAACTTCTAATAATATTCTAATTTATTGAATATGACTGTATATTAGTGTTTATTACTGATTTAATGAGAGAAAACTGCCACAAGTGTTAATAACTTCCTGCCGCTGCCTCGACCTTTTAAAAGTGAAGCAGCCATATTGGAATTTGACGTCAGGGTTGGTGAAGAATCTCAAATTTTCAAACTTCCATTAGAACTTTTCCAGAACTCAGATGGTTCTAAGTCTGAGTACAGATGTAGTCAAATGCCTGAAGTACAGGAATAGTTATTATTATGTTCATTTTTGTCTGTCCCTGTTATTTGTGCATTTAATGTAATTGTAATAATTGATTCTGTGGCTTTTTAGGTATATCAGCAAAGTCTTAAAAAGAGATGTCAGATTCAAAGATTACATAAGACACCAATGTATGTATGAATTGGTGAAGAACCACCGATTTTCCGAGTCTGAATTCTGACTTCAGTGAGCTTTAGAGATGATTGTTTCTACCTTCCTTAACATCGTGATGACCCCATCCATGACCCCACAGCATTAAAGTTGGCGACCCTCATACATCTTCATTTATTATAGTGTAAAAATGTATATATTTTTCACTATTGTTATTTTTCATACAAACTCAATAATAATGATTGAATGCCTCGAAGTTTATTAAGTGTTTTATATAAATAAATTATCTCTATATTTGTAAGAGTACAAATATAGTTATCATATGTCAGCAACTCATTTGACTCCATTGGTTTGTTGTAATTTGACTAATTCTTCTTTTTTTACCGGTGCTGAGGTTTTCATGCCATCTTGGATCCCGGGAGCCAAGGTTAAGAGCAGCTACATGCAGGGATGGCTGATTACCAAAGAGGGGGATGTGGACAATTAGTTTCAGTAATTTTTTACATTTTCTTAAGGATTGGTATTTGGTGTAAAGTCTTAATTAGTTCATTAAAAAAACCTAAATGTTCTGTTTGTTTCTTTTGTAGTTTGCAGTTGTCTTGTGTTGAGTTTCCACCATTATGTTGAAATAATCTGATCCTCTGTGTGACCTTTTACCCACTGATTACTACTTAGTAGTAATCAGTGGGTAGGAGAAAAGTATAAATTTATTCAGACATTCTTCATTTCCTTTGACTTAAAGGATTTTTTAAAAGTTCTCAAAGTTAAAGTTCTTTTTTTTTTTATATTGTGAGATTATGCCGCTGCAAAAAAAAGAGAGGAATTTATTTTTACCTTATTTATTCATCTTTACAAGTAGGACGCTAAAAATGTTACAAAACTGTCACAATGGGGTTTTGGGTTGGACCAAAGCGCAGACAAGAGCTTGGGAAGCGCATTTCAAAGTAGTCTCTCAGCTTTATTCAAAAAGGTCAAAAAAACATAACAAAAACACTGAACAGGGTTGAGATCCAAACACTTACATCACAGACACTGCAGGAACATGGAGACTCATGGCAGGGACGAGGGTAGAGGGTCGAGTTGTAACGCAAGGAACCCAAAAACATAATGAAACAAACCAACTAATATGCAGAGAGAGAACAAAGGCAGGTAATCAAAGAAACTAAGGACAGGTGAGGCAAGGAGGCAGGAAGGCAGAGGGAACAGGTGAACCTAATACAAGTAATTAACAAGACACTGAGCAGACCTAAAACAAAACTATAAACAAAGATAAATAAAACATAAGAATCAAGAATAAACATGAACTAAAGGAAACTGAGAACCTTGAGGGAACACAACAACCTAAGGCCTAAACACTTAACAAAATAGGAACCAAAAGGGAACCCTGACTAAAAAGTAAACAAACCTAAACAAACACTGACTGAACCAAACTGAGGGTGAAGCAGAGGAAACGAGGACCAGAATAAAAGTAAACAATAACTAAAGCTAACCTATAAAGGAGGAAATAGAGAACAAAGATAAACCGGAGGAACAAGGCTAAAGGGGACCGGAGAACTAATAACAATAATAATAATAATAATAATGAAACCATTCTAAGAACAGGAAAGCAACGCCAAGGGAACAAAGGGTGAGAGGAGAACACACTGGGAGGCAGAAGAAGACTAGAACTGTAGGAAAAAACAGAAAACACGAATACAAAACCATAAACAAGAAACCTCTAGTTAACAGTAAACAAAACAAAACACAAAGTCCAAAATGTCACATCCTGACAAAAACACACTTTGACCTGACTCTCTCTTAGGCTATTAACACTTAAATAAATAAATTGTGCAATAAAACTATTAAAAAAAAATAGTATTATTTTGAAAATAAAAGACATTATTAAATAAAGACAAAAAAAGACAGTGAATACATTATTTGTGAATTAATTAGAGGACAAATAAGACTTAACATTAAAGAACCCAGAAAATCTGCGTTTATTTAAAGGTCAATGTCCATGAGTCAAAACAAAAACATAAATCCTGTCACGCTTGAAGTGGGTAAGAATATGTTTTGTGTGTCTTTAAGTGGGAAATCTGTGCTTAATGTAGCTTTCAGCGTCCCCTCCGCTGGCACTGCTGCAATGAAGCACAAGTGCGTGACAGTTCCACGCCCACAGAGCAGCCCTGAGCTGCCCTCTGTTCCTCCTTCCCCCTGAGGTTCCCATCATTACATCCGATTTATAGAAAAGCCTGCTTCTCTTCCGGGCGCTTGCGAAATCTTCCATTAATAGCACACATAAATCAGCCTTAATGACCTGAGGTTTCATTTATCACTCCTCTCTGCAGATGATGTCACTTCCTGATTATGTCCCCCCCCACCCCCACCCTCCTGTGTGAAAGTATCTCATGAATGCGAGAAATGCTGAAATCACATACGCAATCTCTCCATCCCATCAGGCTGGAGCTTCTGCAATGCAACTGTACGCTTTTTTGCATGAGTGCAAACCATCAACTGCAGCACGCCTTGCTGACCTCCATGCTCGCTCACACGCAATGAGCATTTGAGCTGTCAATCAAGTGGGAGGGAGGGGAAACTGCTGGGAGCCAGGAGTTGTGAGGGGCCACAACCAGGGCCCGTCCATCCTACAGTTCACTCTGCAGCTGGAGGTTACCAGCCTGCGCCCTTGAGAGGATTACCAAACTATTCTGCCTCCAAACACCAACAAATGAGGGGATTTGGGGCTCTTTTTAAGACTCACACAGAGTTTATGTAGCGATTAGAGCATGAGGGAAACTGCAGCAGTACTTAATAGATGTTAAAGTGTCTTTTTGTCCTCCCAGAAATAGGCTCCACCCGCCCCCATATTTGTGGTGTGTGTTTGGTGAAAAAATATGTCTTATATTCTAGGTTCTTCAAAGTAGCCACCTTTTGCTTTGATTACTGCTCCACACACTCTTGGCATTCTGTTGATGAGCTTCAAGAGGTAGTCACCTGAAATGGTTTTCCAACAGTCTTGAAGGAGTTCCCAGAGATGCTTAGCACTTGTTGGCCCTTTTGCCTTCACTCTGATGTCCAGCTCACCCCAAACCATCTCGATTGGGTTCAGGTCCGGTGACTGTGGAGGCCAGGTCATCTGGCGCAGCACCCCATCACTCTCCTTCTTGGTCAAATAGCCCTTACACAGCCTGGAGGTGTGTTTGGGGTCATTGTCCTGTTGAAAAATAAACCAAATGCAAACCGGATGGAATAGCATGCCACTGCAAGATGCTGTGGTAGCCATGCTGGTTCAGTATGCCTTCAATTTTGAATAAATCCCCAACAGTGTCACCAGCAAAGCACCCCCACACCATCACACCTCCTCTTCCATGCTTCACGGTGGGAACCAGGCATGTAGAGTCCATCCGTTCACTTCTTCTGCGCCGCACAAAGACACGGTGGTTGGAACCAAAGATCTCAAACTTGGACTCATCAGACCAAAGCACAGATTTCCACTGGTCTAATGTCCATTCCTTGTGTTCTTTAGCCCAAACAAGTCTCTTCTACTTGTTGTCTGTCCTCAGCAGTGGTTTCCTAGCTGCTATATTACCATGAAGGCCTGATTCACACAGTCTCCTCTTAACAGTTGTTCTAGAGATGTGTCTGCTGCTAGAACTCTGTGTGGCATTGACCTGTTCTCTAATCTGAGCTGCTGTTAACCTGCTATTTCTGAGGCTGGTGACTCGGATTAACTTATCATCCGCAGCAGAGGTGACTCTTGGTCTTCCTTTCCTGGGGCGGTCCTCATGTGAGCCAGTTTCTTTTGCGATTGCACTTGGGGACACTTTCAAAGTTTTCCCAATTGTTCGGATTGACTGACCTTACTTTGTTAATGTAATGATGGTCACTCGTTTTTCTTTACTTAGCTGCTTTTTTCTTGCCATAATACAAGTTCTAACAGTCTATTCAGTAGGACTATCAGCTGTATACTGTATCCACCTCCTGCACAACACAACTGATGGTCCCAACCCCATTCATAAGGCTTGAAATCCCACTTATTAAACCTGACAGGGCACACCTGTGAAGTGAAAACCATTTTAGGTGACTACCTCTTGAAGCTCATCAACAGAATGTCAAGAGTGTGTGGAGCAGTAATCAAAGCAAAAGGTGGCTACTTTGAAGAACCTAGAATATAAGACATATTTTCAGTTGTTTCGCACTTTTTGTTCAGTATATAATTCCACATGTGTTAATTCATAGTTTTGATGCCTTCAGTGTGCCTTTTTTTTTAAATTTATTTATTTATTTATTTTTCCCAAGTCCTCAATGGAGCGTAGGAATGGTCTTATGTCAAGAAATCAGAAAATATGAAGTAAATGATTTCAACATGATACATGCTAATCAAATACAAATAAAACACATCTTCTGACAGGGACACTGTGGTGCACATGAAAAACTTTCAGTTATTCATTTCAAAAAGGGAAACTACTTTATTAAACAGATTAGTTACTCACATAGTGATATGTGTCAAACATTTATTTCTGTTATGATTATGAATTTCCAATTCAGTTCAACATTCTAATGAGTTGACTCAAAATCATATGGAAACATTTAACTGGACCTCAACTCTGGGACCCTGAATCCCAAAACAAACACAGAATTTACTTTCTCTCCAAAAATCTTCCACCTGCTTTTCTTCACAATTTTCTCAATGCTGTGACTATACAAATTATTCTACCACCGCTCTTTCTTCCACTAAACTTTCCGTAAATGTCCTTGGATACAGCTCTCGGTCAGCATGCTTAGGAATGATCTTTTGTGGCTTACCCTATGGAGAGTCAGTGACTGACTAATGGACAACTAACTAAGCAATCTTAGGTCATAAGATAAAATGTGTGTTTTAAAAATACATGTAATTTGTTTTGGGTTATCTACATTCTGAGAAACCGACTTCTGTTTTGTTTTTTTAATTAAACCTAAATAATCCAAATCAACAGAAAGAAAGACTTGAAATATCTCGCTGTGTGACTTTATGAGATCCACATCCTGAATTTAATTGCTTTAATATATGAACCTCTACAATTTAAATAGATGCATCTGTAATACCCGTTTCAGCAGTGAACAAAGGAAAAGTTTGGATCAGCTTTATGGTCAGACAAATGCCTATCTGCTTTCAAATAAACCAGTAAATTAAAAAGAGTGCTCCAGTCACAGAATGCATGACCAGGCCCACGTCAGTCATCCACTGCAAAAATTTACTTTATATTAGGTTACATATTTTCTCGCTTGGGTATCAGGTCAGGTTTGGTGTAGGATTCTGGGCCCTTGTGAGTGGGAGAGGCTAGAACTATTTCCACTGGCTTGTCTCCACCCTCGTGGATCAACAGCTAGAAAAACTGTGTGGCATCATGTCAGAGTTACGTTGAGACTGCAGGGTGTTTACGCAGTAAGTACATCTTCTATTAATCTCATCTTAAAATGCAAGGAAGCGTTTCAGGGTTGGAAACCGAGTAAAATGCTTTTTGGACAGACAGCTGTGCCATTCCGTGTAAAGTTGTAGGAGTTTGGATTTTATCTTAATCACAAAACACCTAAAAGGCCACATTCTGTCCTGGATATTTCTCAAAAAAAAAAAAAAAAAAAAAGAAATCTGAACTTTCAAAACAATTTTTATTGTTTTTTTCTTTCTCTTTCCAAATAGTCTAGCAAAAATTTTTAGAAAATCAATTAATATCAAATCAAGATAAATTAATAAGCAGCTGTTACTGTTTTTATGAACTTTATATTAGTACTAAAGAATACAAGAAAATTCGTCTTAATAATAGTAAAAATGATGATTTGTGTCGAGCCAACAAGACAAAGATATGTTTATTGTTTATTGTCTGCAGTGACATAACATTGTTTTAAAATTGTAAATATTATGACCGTTCACTCAAGGCCGTAACCGGCGGGCCAGAATCCACGGACTTTATTTATTAGTTTTATTTATGTACCTTTATTCTAATGCATATGTATGCTTATTTTTAGAGTTTATTTTATTTGGATGAAGTTATTGTAAACTCTTTAGAATAAGGCTTGCATTGTAAAAACGCTTAGATAAAGGAGCTGATCTGAGCGTCAGACAGCATCTTCAGCGGGTTGGTCTGAGCCGCTGTCCGCGGTGCTGAAGCGGGGCTTCTGAAAACGATCACAAATCTGAGCAGCAAAACTGTCAACCAACAAAATACCTGCAGAAAAAAACATAATAAATAAATAAAATAAAACCAGATGAAGGCAAATACAATAACTCTAATGACTGAAAATAAAACAAACTAGTTCTTCAAGGTTAAAAAACACTCAGGGAAGGGATTCATTTGTTTTAGGGCAGTAGAGATCAGCAGGATAGATTTAAATCAATTTTACTGTCATAAATTTTATCATTAACATTTAAATCAGTCCTTGAATGATACAATACACCATTCATCATTTCTGATTATTTTATGCTGCGTTTTCTAACAAATTTATCGTCCAGTTAGATCAACATTAATGTTCCTGCGGACAGCGGCCCGTCCAGCAGGGTCACGCCGCCCGGCACTGCTTGTTAATTACCGGGGATTTAATGAGAGAAACAGCGGGGTTCGCCTCCTCCTTGTGGCTTCACGAGAAAACGCACCCTTGATTTTATAAGAATCGCTGCCAACATCAAGCGTTAGATATAAAAACAGCATCAGCGACGTGTGCAGCCGGTTCACCCACCTCATTCTCGCATTTACTAAAGCTGCAAAATCCGTTCGAATCACACGACTTCCTTACTTCTAATTTAGACTTAAATCTTCTTAGGTTTTAAATATTTGTCGGAGAAAAATGTCCTGCTTAAAACCAAATCATTCGTTTTATTCTAACCAGGCGGGACCTGGTTTACAGGAGGTAAAAGCACATTTAAAGTTAACGACGCATTCACGTTTCTGTTATGTTATAACGCTTCCTTAAACGCATCTACAAAGCTTTTAATTACTTATGTGTTCTGTTCTGATCGAGATATCAGAGAATAAACCTGTGGGATGTCGAGCATTTTTCCCTCCGGCAGGAACAGGTTATTATACAACAGGCGCAGAAACAACCCACTGAATAAGGTCATCAACAAGAAATAATATGACATATCATCAAATGAACAATGTAAATTTGATGTTCAAAATCCCTTTGAAATAAATAGATCAAACCTTAATGTAAAATTATAGCTCCGTGCAGCTTTCAAAAATCTTCGTGTCCTTTTGAGCTTTTTCACCGGACCTGTATGGTGTTGTGAGTGCTGGAGTGCAGTCTGTCAAATTGCTTCTGAAGGGATGCGTTAAAAACTAGAGGGACAATCTGAAAGGATGCAAAGCCAAAACGTTATGAGGGGAAAGCACATTTCATGGCTCTCTGCTTCACCTCTCCACCAACATGCATGAAATCAGGTCTGCAAGGTTACTAGGTCAATAAGAGAAGGAGACGGGTTCTATTTATACTTGAAAATAAATTAGATATGCGTTTGGATGAACATTTTATTAGACAACTTGTGTATGTATATATATATATATATATATATATATATATATATATATATATATATATATTTATTAGATAACTAAAATACGTTTTAATTACGTTTTAAAAATAATAACAATTAAAATGCTCTACTTATGATTGATTTAATTTATTTAAATGTATTTTATTGTGATGTATTATTATTCCTAAATAATAACATGCTAAATATTGCATAGCAATTTTGTTTAATTATGTTTATTAATACTATTATTATGTAATATTGGAATTTATCATATTTTATTACTTTCAATACTATAACGCTGGACGAGGAATAAAATCCTCGTCCAACATAATAATAATACAACTACTACTAATAATTAATAATAATAACAAAAAGAATACTTATGATTGATTAAGCTTAGTTAACTGTATTATTTTTAAACAACAAAATACGAAATGCTGCATACTAACAATAGTAATAATTTATTACTATTATTGCAATTATTATGTCATATTTTAATGTATCCTATTTTATTGCTTACATACTGATGATAATCTCTTCGTCTACCATAATAATAATAATCATAATAATAATACAGATCATAACAACTGTAATCTTAATATGTTGAGCACAGCTTTGTGCCGAGATCAGATGATTACAGCTGGAATAATTACGTCTGCTGCTTGTGAGAAGCCTGAGGAGGGAGGGCAGGGAAGGGGAAGAGAAAGGCTGGCACACGGCAGTCAGAGAGAAGGTAATGGAGGAGGTGATGATGGGAGGAGAGGGGGAGGATGGGTGACCCCCCTCCCCCTCTGCAACAAACCTGTTGTAGCAGAGCCGCTTACGGGCCGAGATGCTGCAGCCGTTTGCAGATAAAAGACCTGATGCGGTGCTCTGCAGGCTTTAAAGCTGCGGACGTAAAGCACGCAGCTGGATGTCTGTGGATGGTCAGCAGGCTGCAGACGCTCCGCAGGACTTTAAGTTAGTCTCAAAGCACAGATGTAGAGTAATCATCTGGTTTTTTTCAGGTAAAAAATAAAGAAGCAGATTTCATTGTTTTACATTTTTGAAAATTTTTATTTATTTATTGAAAATATAAACCGCATGGATGTTTTTGATGAACCATTTGACTTGTTTTTATTTTCTTTATGAATTAGATCAGACTGTTATTATTAGTAATGACCTCATTATTTTATTCTCGCAGGATCTGCATGATGGATATGACTCCAGAGTATATGACCACAGTTAACACTTTAACTCCCAGAGCTCTGTTAGTGGCATGTCTGTCTCTGCTGCTCTCCCTGTGGCTTTGGGTCCGGCAGCGGGGGTCCGTCCCCGGCCTGCCGGGGCCCTTCGCCTGGCCCGTCATCGGGAACGCCGCGCAGCTCGGCAGCGCGCCGCACCTGTACTTTGCTCGCATGGTGAGAAAATACGGCAGCGTGTTCCAGATCCAGCTGGGCAGCAGGGCGGTGGTGGTGCTGAACGGGGACGCCATCAGACAGGCGCTCATTAAGCAGGGTCTGGACTTCGCCGGTAGACCGGACTTCACCTCTTTCAGGTACGTCTCTGACGGTCAGAGCATGGCGTTCGGCACCGTCACGGACACGTGGAGGACGCACCGCAAAGTGGCCCACTACACCGTGCGCATGTTCTCCACCGGGAGCCCGGAGACCAAGAGGACGTTCGAACAGCACGTCCTCTGCGAGTTTCAGGAGCTGCTGCGGCTGTTCCTGGCCAAAACGCGGGAGGAGCAGTACTTCCAGCCCATGACCTACCTGGTGGTGTCCACGGCCAACATCATGAGCGCGGTGTGCTTCGGGAAGAGGTACTCCTACGAGGATGCGGAGTTCAGGGAGGTGGTGGGCAGGAACGACAAGTTCACACAGACCGTGGGAGCGGGGAGCATCGTGGACGTGATGCCCTGGCTCCAATACTTTCCCAACCCCATAAAAACCATATTTGAGGACTTCAAGCAACTCAACCGGGACTTTGGGAGGTTCATCCGAGATAAAGTCACGGAGCACAGGAAAACAATCGAGTCGAGCGCCATTAGGGACATAACAGATGCTTTCATAGTGGCTCTGGAGCAACTCAGAGAAGGTTCAGGACTCCAATCTGGAGAGGACTATGTGACCCCCACAATCGGGGACATATTTGGAGCCAGCCAGGACACCCTGTCTACTGCTTTGCAGTGGATAATCCTCATCCTTGTCAAGTAAGCAACTCTTGAATCAGTTTCACTAAAAGTATTTTATTTCCTCCAAACATTTCCATTACTTTTCTATGGCTATTTAAGGTTTGTTGACCAAAATTTAGCACAAACAAAGAATCTGAAAGTCCAGCTTGGTTAGTCCATTTTATAAACCCCAACAGCTAAGTAAGCAGCTGTTTAAAATCCCTTTTATTAAATATATTGTAGATCCTCCTTACACTAGAAGCATTAAACAGTAGGCTGGGTTAACCCATTTGGGTAACCATTAAATGCCAGTTTAAATATTTTAAATCCACCAAACATATGCATTGACACCTTTTCCATGGCTTGTCAAACTTGGCTTGTTCGTTTGACAAGCCCTGACTTCCAAGTAAGCAGCTCAGTGATCAGTGATATTTGATTTCTTTAGATGTTTCAAACACTGGACGTCCACTGGCAGTTTTTCTATGGGTAGTCAGGGTTGGCCAGTCCAAATTTAGCCTAAGAAAACCCCCTGAAAGTCAGGCTTGGTTAGGTAATTTAATCAATCCCAACCATGAAGTAAGCAAATCTTTTGAATCAGTTAAATTACATGTGCTTTAGATCCTCCAAACTTTAGACCAGCATCTGCATGGTTTCAGGTCATGTCATTTAAAATCAGGCTTGATTTGTCAATTTTTTAAATCCTAACCACATTTTAACCACATTTAGACATCAGCAGACTTCTTTTCACCTCAGTTTTCAACCACTTTGTTTAGACAGAGGGCATTGTCTTTTTGTTTTACGTCTGTTCAATGAAATTTCAGACTTTGGTCAATAAAGGCTGGCACTACTGATTACAAAACAATGCTCCCAGCATTGTGTTAACACTGTGAAGTTATGAGGAAGTTCCATGGCATGTGTGTTATGTAACAGCTTTGTGGGGGAGCTGAGGCATAGACAGATACTGGGAGCGACATAAAGAAGTTTAACTGGACACCAGTGAAAGTGAATGACTTCCACAGTCAGCACTTTACAGCGAGTGACTGCTAGCGTGTTTCTGTGATCCTCAGCTATTTTCCTCAAATAAAGTCCTCTGTTATGCTTGTGTCCAAATGTGCAGGGAACGTTGGTTATTGGAACAACTTTTGCACAGTCATGTGAAGTGGATGAGGTTTTGGAAAAAGGGTTTAATTTCTCTGATGTCTCCCCTTTGACTTTAGGTATCCTGAGATTCAAGCACGTCTTCAGCTGGAGGTGGACAGAGTTGTGGATCAGGACCGTCTCCCTTCCATTGAAGACCAGCCTCGGCTGCCATACGTCATGGCCTTCCTCTACGAGATCATGCGCTTCACAAGCTTTGTTCCCCTCACCATCCCCCACTCCACTCTCACAGACACCTCCATCATGGGCTACACCGTGCCAAAGAACACCGTCATCTTCATAAACCAATGGTCCATCAACCATGACCCGGCAATGTGGTCCAACCCGGAGTCCTTTGACCCAGAGCGCTTCCTGGACCCCCAGGGGGCACTGAACAAAGACCTGACCAGCAGCGTACTCATCTTTTCTTTGGGACGGCGGCGGTGTATTGGCGAGGAGCTCTCCAAGATGCAGCTTTTTCTCTTCACGGCTCTGCTGGCGCACCAGTGCAAGATCACCACTGACCCGGTGAAGACGGTAACCCTGGACTACAAGTACGGCCTGACTCTGAAACCGCACAATTACTCCATAGCAGTGTCTCTGCGGGAAGATATGACTCGGTTGGATGCAGCCATCTCTCAGCCAGCGTGAGACCAGCGTTCATAAGACTAAAGTAAAAGGTCAAAGGCCTCAGAAAATGAAGAATATTGGAGGGACCAGAGCTGTGCTTTGTGCCTGTATATACAGTAGATATACAGACGCAGACAAATCTGTTAACACCTCTGGTAATCAGAATGCTGATTTCTGTGTTCATTTGGCCAATTGTGTTGGAGCATCATCCTACTAAATGACCCAATTAAGACCAATTTTCAATCCACCAAATCGTTATTTAAAATCGCCTGACTTTGAAAAGATTATGCAATGCACTCTAACAAGATTTCCAGGGGGTTTGAAAGAAGCATGTGGCTTACTTGTGAAGGTCATGTTTTCTTGTCTTTCCTGTTTTGAAGATTGGCTAGGAGAAATGGACCTTTGTTTCACATATTTGCACCCCAGGGATAAGAAGACTCTACAAACTCTCTCCAACTTATGTTATAAACTTCAAAAATCTTCACTTCATTCATTTTACAGGTGATTTATTTGATGATTTCAATTAAAAACCAATTCTTCCTTAATGCAGAATTGTGGTCAAACTAAAGGAAGGATTTATTAAAAAACAAAATTATGCTGCTGCAATAAAATGTACATTTATTTTAAGGCTGAAGACACATCTTTGCCAATAACAGGGTCTGTATCTAAATTTCTTACCTGACCTCTCAGGGTCTGTCCTTTGTACAAGACAGAAAGCAATGGGACATCTGTTTCACAGGAGAGATGGTGCAGAGCGCCCACCCACGTACAACATTAGTCAGACGTGCCACATCTCAATTACTTACGATCTTTTGATTCATCAGAGTGGAGGACTGCAGTCAGCTGCTTTATTACCAGACAACTGTCTGGAAAAGGACACAAAGCAATGAAGCTCTGATCCAAAATAAAAAGCTGCTGTATAATGTATCCTTGCAAAGTCTGTACTGCTACTGAAAAAGACTAATTGTATGCTGAAGCCATGTTTTGTTGCTGTTCTTCCCAGTGACCAGGGGAAAAGAAACTTTTACTTTCTTAAACAATTTTCTCTTGCATCTATCTTCAAAAGCGTGATGCTGCAAACTGCAGTCAGACTCCTCATGTGATTATAGTAACAATGCCACGGTCTGAGGAACCAAGGTACAGGTGAATAAGCTCTTCTAGCTCTTAATAAGCTTCAGCTCTACTGACAAAATATTTAGTAGTTATGTGTAAATTAATATATTATAGTGAAAGTATATTACTCAGGAAAAAAAAAAACACTTAGATGCTTAAGTTGAATACTATTTAATCTTAAATGCTTTTAAAAGTCCAATATATTCTGCAACCTTTTACGGATGCTGTTATAAAAGGCGCCCTACGCATGTAAACAGATGTTAGAGCAGTGTTATTTAGATGATTACTCACTTGTTTAGGTCAAGGCCGTACAATTTAGGCATGGGCCAGTAAGAGATTCCCACCTAAAACTTAACGTAAAACAAAAATGTTTGACATGATCGAATGATCGTATTAGAGTAAAAAGTGTAGTAGCTTTCTTTCAGCCAGCTGACTGACAGTGTGCAGAAAAAGGTGGGGATGGGAAGGGCAGCGCTGCATTACTCTACAGATTGCACAATCTTAATAAAAGGGCATTCCCTTGTTGAAACTGTATGATGGATATGTTGAGTTTTCTAAAGCTGTGATACTGGAAACTGGTCCATGTTTGTTATATCATCTCTTCATTGCTTATTATTTATGTCAATCTTCAATGTAACTTCAAAATTTCAATATTTACATGTCTGGTTTATTGCATGCAAGCTCAAATTTTCACTCAACTATCAGAAATACCTTTTTTATTGTAAAAAAAAAAAATTAATAAAATGTTTTATCCGTCTGTAGTTTGGTACAATTCTTTTGTCTGGACCCCTGGAAACACCATTTCATTACAGTCATGTGGTGCACAAAACAGAACGAGAAAAGTCACAGGATGAAGAAAGTCAAAAGCCTAAAATTTTGGAAGCAGAATTTTGCATTTAAACATTTTTAAATACAAGCGGCTGAAATGAGCTTCCTCCGTAGGGTGGCCGGGCACTCCCTTAGAGATAGGGTGAGGAGCTCGGCCATCCGGGAGGGGCTCGGAGTAGAGCCGCTGCTCCTCCACATCGAGAGGTGTGTGACATGATGTTGAGGTGGCTCGGGCATCTATACCGGATGCCTCCTGGACGCCTTCCTCGGGAGGTGTTCCAGGCACGTCCCACCGGGAGGAAGCCCAGGGGACGGCCCAGGACACGCTGGAGGGACTATGTCTCTCGGCTGGCCTGGGAACGCCTTGGGCTCCCCCCGGAGGAGCTGGAGGAGGTGTCTGGGGAGAGGGACGTCTGGGCGTCTCTGCTGAGTCTGCTGTCCCCACGACCCGGTCCCGGATAAGCGGAAGACGACGAGTACGAGTACATTTTTAAATTAGGCCCAGTATGTTTCATGGATGATGTTCCTTGCAATTGGTGCATAGGATAATAAACAACACTAATTAGTTTCGTTGCCAAGGTCATGATTACGTTCAGGGTGCTGGACCAAAGAGTTCAATGAATTTATGAGGCAGAACAAGAAAAGGAACACGACCCTGCTGACAGGACCTGCGCCACTGCTTTTGTCGCTACATGCTGCTTGAGACAACAACAACGCTGAGCACAAACGGAGCAAGCCGTCACTTAAGGCCAAATCCCATTTTAACGCCTTGTTCAAATTGCCTCAAAAGTTAGTTTGTAATTTTCTGACTTCGAAGTACAGTTAGAAGGTACCATTAATACTGTTCAAAAGCATAAACATAAGTGGTTTGTCGATATGAAGTGTTTTAGTTAGTCTGATTTTTTTCAGTATTACAATATTAGGTAACTCTAAATCCTAATGGAAATGAATCTATGTATTTCATTGCCAGATGATTTTTAATCAAATCAACAAGATATTAGAGAAAAATTGGTTCCAAAGCTACATTAAACTTACTAGAAATGCAAAATAAATAGAATATACATTGCACATTTTTCTTTACAAAACAGCTCAAGCTCAGTCAGATTAGATGGAGAGCGTTTGTGAACAGCAGTTTTTAGATCTTGCCACAGATTCTCAATTGGGTTTAGGTCTGGACTTTGACTGGGCCATTCTAACACATGACTATGTTTTGTTTTAAACCATTCCATGGTAACCTTGGCTTTATGTTTAGGGTTGTTGTCCTGCTGGAAGGTGAACCTCTGCCGCAGTCTCAAGTCTTTTGCAAACTCCAACAGGTCTTCTTCCAAGATTGTCCTGCATTTGGGTCCATCCATCTTCCCATCAATTCTGACCACCTTCCTTGTCCCTGCTGAAGAGAAGCAGCCCCAGAGCATGATGCTGCCACCACCTTATTTGACAGCGGGGATGGTGTGTTCAGAGTGATGTGCAGTGTTAGTTCTCCGCCACACATAGTGTTTAGCATTTTGGCTAAAATGTTCAATTTTGGTCTCATCTGACCAAAGCACCTTCTGTGTCCCCAACATGGCTTCTGGCAAACTTCTGATGGTTTTCTTTTAACAATGGCTTTCTTCTTGCCACTCTTCCATAAAGACCACATTTGTTCAAAGCACAACTAATAGTTGTCCTGCGGACAGATTTCCCACCTGAGCTGTGGATCTCTGCAGTTCATCATCAGCGCTCTCCTTGTTCAGTCTGTAAGTTTAGGTGGACGGCCTTGTCTTGGTAGGTTTACAGTTGTGCCATGCTCTTTATTTCCAGATGATGGATTGACCAGTACTCCATGAAATGTTCAAAGCTTGGAAATCTGTTTATAGCCTGAGCCTGCTTTAAACTTCTCCACAACTTTATCCCTGACCTGTCTGGTGTGTTCCTTGGACTTCAAAACGCTGTTTGCTCCCGAATATTCTGTTAACCAACCTCTGAGGATGTCACAGAGCAGTTGTATTTGTACTGAGGTAAGATTACACACTGGTGGACTCTCTTTAGTCTTTAGCAATGATCAGGCAACTTCTGAAGGCAACTGGTTGAACTCAGAGTAAAGGGGGCTGAATACATTTGCACACTACACTTTTCAGTTTTTATTTGTAAAAAATGTTTGAAATCATGTATAATTTTCTTGCCACTTCACAATTGTATAGCACTATGTGTTGGTCTTTCACATAAAATTCTGAAAAAATATATTTATGTTTGTGGTTGTAATGTGACAATATGTGGAAAGGTTCAAGGAGTATGAATAATTTTACAAGCCACTGTATTCTGATGTGTTTTAAATTTTCTATGCATGAACAGGTTGAAGGTGAAAAAGCTAGAAACCAGCATGATGTTTGATGCTCTCCAAGCACTGATGGTCAGGTGGGAACAACAATAGAAGAGATTCTATGATTCCTCTGCCTGTAGAGCCTTTTTTTCCTCAGCCTGCCAGAACATCCTGTACTTGTCCAAAGTGAGGCATGTTGCTGCCAATTAACCAGAGCGTGACAGAACCAGACAGTAGATGGGTGCTGATACGAGTGACCCGCTCCCTTTTTTTCCCTTCCTTTACAAACACAAACTTAATTTCCAAGACTAAACAGTCCCTGGAGTAACGTGTGGCCGTGCTCCAAACAAAAGCTTTATGAATGGGAGTGAAAACACTGTTTTCTTTAGTCAAACTGCAATGCCAGATTATAATTTGTCCAAGTCCAAATTTCACAGTAGATGTAAAAGTATTCCAACCCCTTTACATTTTTCAGTTTTTTGTCATGTTTCAACCAAAAAACTGTATGTTTGATTTAGGATTTTATGTGATTGTCAAAAGCTAGACTAGTGGATCTAAAAGCAGATCAAGAGTCAGAGGCAGTTTAAATGTTTTGTTGCAAACCTCGGGATGGGGGGGGGGGGGGGGGGGGGGGGGGGG
Source organism: Girardinichthys multiradiatus (assembly GCF_021462225.1). Lineage (NCBI taxonomy): Eukaryota > Metazoa > Chordata > Actinopteri > Cyprinodontiformes > Goodeidae > Girardinichthys > Girardinichthys multiradiatus. Next base: position 40,627,360 of record NC_061814.1, on the reverse strand, counting down.
GGGGGGGCGTTTAGCAGAGATGCTCACAAGTTATTTCTTCATAGTCCAAGTCTCAAGTCATGGAGGGCCAAGCCCAAGTCAAGCCTCTGACTAAAATAAATGTTTTCTTATTAAATTCATGGCATCAAGGTCACCTCTAACCCTGCCTCTCTATAGGTTAGGGATCCAAATCTGTACCGTTTGTCCTTAGGCTGTAATTACCACATAAACATTTAATGATAATCTTTTAATCTATTCACTTTCATAAACAATTATCTTTAAACATTTGCTTCAGCATGCTAAATCATCGCTGAAGGCTGCTTTATATTATTTTGAAAATTGATCTAGTGTAATATTAATCCCTTTAGAAACATAAAAAGGAATTTATCAAAAGCAAGTGGTGTCTTTTTATATATAGATATCGATATAGATATCTCTATATATCTATAGGGGTGTTAGGAGTTCGTTCTGTAACCGGTGGGTTGCTGGTTCGAACCTGTGCTCTGTCTTTCTCAGTCGTTTTGTCCTTGAGAAAGACACTTGACCCAACTTGCTTACCGAGTATGAATGGGTGAATGATTGATAACGTGCTATACAAGTTCAGGTCATTTACCATTTATAGAAATAGATAGAGATATATATAAATAATTTTACATTACCTCATGTTGGTTTGTTACATAATATCATGATAAAATACACAGCAGTTTTTGGTTGAAATGTGACAAAATGCACGGATGCTTGTAAAAGGTGAGTGAATGCGTTTGCAAGGCACTGTAGGCTGAAAGAACAAAAACAGAAAGAAGCAATAACAGCCCAGCCAAAATAAAACAAATATATTAAAATCACAGAGAAAATGCCAAGCCTTTCTCTGCAAAGCAGGTGCATGTTCCAAGTCTGTGGACATCATAAAAGGGCCATTTTGTGGCGGTATGTTGCAGAGCAACCTGATATATTGCATTGAATTGGCTATGAGGCAGATCCTATGTCATTACAGCTTAAATCTGTCAGGACTGCATTAGCCAGATTAGCATGAGACTCTGCTAAACGCTTGCATCCTGTACTGTCTGAAGATAAAACACTTGCAAGTTGTGTAACTTCAACAAAGCTCAACCTACGTTATGAATGTGGGAACATGCAGAGTATGAATGATAAGGTTGTGGTATTCAGACAGGCTGACAGAGGCTGAGAAATCCCACAGCAGGGCTGAGACTGGGATTATTTTAGGTGAGACCTGAGCAAACATCTGGTTTAGCCAGAAATAGTCCAAAGTTGTGCAAAGGGGTTGACTTTGGGTCAAGTCCAAGGCAGGCATGTTATGATCAAAACATGAATACACTCGTTATGAGCAATACTGTCATCAACTCAGTCTTCTATTTTATTTGCTGTGTTCTATTCTCAGGGTGACAACAATAAGCTGCAAGGATTTAAAAAAAAAAACAGAACTGGGTGCAAATACTCAAATTCATTGTGGACTTTCTGTAATTCACACAGGCTCATAATTATGCATATAAAGTCATAGATATACACTCACCGGCAACTTTATAAGGTACACCTTGCTAGTACCGGGTTGGACCCCCTTTTGCCTTCAGAACTGCCTTAATCCTTCGTGGCATAGATTCAACAATGTACTGGAAACATTCCTCAGAGAGTTTGGTCCATATTGACATGATAGCATCACACAGATGCTGCAGATTTGTCGGCTGCATCCATGATGTGAATCTCCCGTTCCACCACATCCCAAAGGTGCTCTATTGGACTGAGATCTGGTGACTGTGGAGGTCATTTGAGTCCAGTGAACTCATTGATCAGCATTTTCTGAAATACTCAGACCAGCCCGTCTGGCACCAACAACCATGCCACGTTCAAAGTCACTTAAATCACCTTTCTTCCCCATTCTGATGCTCGGTTTGAACTGCAGCAGATCATCTTGACCATGTCTACATGCCTAAATGCATTGAGTTGCTGCCATGTGATTGGCTGATTAGAAATTTGTGTTAACAAGCAGTTGGACAGGTGTACTTAATAAAGTGAGTGTAGATGCACCACACACCCTGGTTCATTTAAAATTAGTGTCTAGATACGTACCCAGCTTTTTAACATAGTCCACAAATTTTCAACAGAATTGGAAAAGGGCATTTTAAGGAGCATGCTCCTTATAAGAAGACGAATGGTGTCCTGGGCTACATCCTCCAGAATCCTGATCAGGGCAGCACTGAGTTCCTGGACGGTCTGAGGTGCAACCTGGTGGTGTCGGATGGACCTAAACATGATGTCCCAGAAATGTTGTATAGGATTTAGATTAGAGGAGTGTGGGGGGCAATCAATGCCTGCATATTCTGACCACATGAGGGCAGGCATTATCATGCACCAGGGAAGGGTCTAAAGTCGTGTCTAAGGATTTCATCCCGATACCTAAAGACAGTCAGGGTGCCAACATTTATACTGTAAAGGTCTATGCATCCCTCCATGGATATGTCTCCCCAGACCATCACTGACCCACCACCAAACCGATCACGCTGAACAACGTTGGAGGTCACTTTGTACGGCTCTGGCAGTACTCATCCCGTTCCTCTTTGCACAAAGGAGCAGATACCGGTCCTGCTGGTGGGTTAAGGACAGAGTAACTACCTGTCTCCTGGAATCTCCTCCCCGCTCCTGAGACTGTGCTGGGAGACAAACCTCCGGGCAATGGTAGGGGCAAATCTGAGAAACATTTACAATACATTTTAAATAGTGCACCCAATATTAGCTTCTTTGAAAGGCATTAAAGCCGGGCGCAGCGATAGAGCTTTGGCCCTCGACCCAGCTGTCCCCTGGTTCAAGTGTCGGCCAAGGCGGCTTGTGCTTCCCCGTCTTCACCCCATTTCCTGTCTGCCTACTTTCAAGAAATGGGAAAATAAAGGTGACTAGTGTTGCAAAAAACAAATCATTAAAGAAAATAAGAACATTAAAACCCCAGAAAACCAATTCATGCTTTTTTGAACGGTAGCGTCTTTAAATAATCCTCATATCAAACCTAACTGCATGACAAACTCAAACCTGTTTTACAATCAAACGTGGCAGCCAGCCATTCCCCTCAATAAAATGTTGTGCTGCAACAGACAAAATGCGATACAAATCTTTAATGGTGGGCAGCAGACAGAAGGGGGAAACGTGCAGCTCCTGAACTCTTTTGCAACAACTGGCCCTCATGTGTGCAAATGGTTTGTGCAGCTGTCTCGACCGAGGTGTTTGATTAAAGTGCGCAGGAGGCTTATAAAAACAGCCAGCAAAGGTGAAGTTTCCATTACTGTATAAACAAACACCTGCGCTGATTTTGGAAACACCTATTTAGAGCGGCTCTGCAGAGAAAAACAGATGAAACATGACTAGACCAGTGGGAGGTTGGCCTGAATCTAATACAGTAATAAATTCCCCACTGTGTCCTGGCACACAATGTTCAGAGTGAAGTGAAGGGATGAATTAAAGCTTTCACCCCCATCCCCCCTGGCAGGAGCCTACTTGTTACTCCCAGATGATTTTGGATAAGGATCAATTCAGTTTAATATTAAAAACAATCACAGTGTGCTTTAATTATACGTTGGAGATTATACAACATGTTGCCAGAGGTGATTTCTTATAAACAGCAATAAAACTTGAGAACACAAACAAGGCAGGTAAATTATACCTCCAGTCAGTATTTCATAGATTTACTTAAACATTCCAGTACTGTAAACCTTTCAGTACACACCGCATTAAGCTGCAGTTTCATCTCAATCAGTCTTGACATAACTGAATAAAATTTCACTCGGAATCATTCATAGACATTTAAATAGTAAAATAAAATCTGATATGTGACAAAAAAAAAATTCAGCTCCTGAAATTTTTATTTACATAATAAAAAAACACACGTAGAAAAAAAGCTTTGAAAGGATATGCATGATTGACCGAACGCTCTCCGCGCATACTGGCACCCCTGAAAAAGAGCTTCAAAATTAAATTAGGGTTTTATTACAGTTGCATAATTAAGTAGTAAAAAAATATGGGTAAAAGTTTAACTTCAGTTTGTGAATATTTTTGTAGTGTAGAAAAAACCCTCTGTCTAGAAAATACATATATATATTTATATATATAAACAATAACATAAACAAAACATAATATTAATAAAAAGCTTTTTATTATGCAATATTTAGTATTTTATTGTTTAGAAATAATACATTTAAATAAATGTAATCAGTAATTATAGCATTATTATAATGCTGAGAATTTATTTAAGCAATCCTTAATTTATTTAAATGCATGTGTTAAGTTGATACGTTTACGATCTTTTAATCAGTAATCTGTAGCACAATCAGAAGCACATTTCTATTGTTCACCCTTCAAAATGGGAAAGACAAGAGAGCAGGCCATTCAGTTAGGTCATAAAAAGGCTGCTCACCTAAATTTGACAAAATCTTTCATCTGAACCATAATTAAAACGCTTAAAACAACTGGATCAGCGAGAAACAAGACAGGGTAAAGTTCCAGGTTTAATTTGCCAACAACCATTAGTTGCCATCTATATACATGTAAAAACTCCCAAGAAAATCCTTTTTTGGTCCACCATCACTAACAAAAAGGTATGGAGTTTCCCAGATGCTGCTACGAATTTAACTGGACCTGTGTGCTTTGGTCAGATGAAACTAAGGTTTTGGAGCTTTTCTGCAGCACAGGCTCCAGGTAGAGTTTGCGTGAAACAAAAGATGAATATGTGGAAACACATTTCATGCTTACTGTAAAGTACGGTGCAGGATCTGTCATTCTATGGGCCTGGGCGATAGATGTAGTTCTTCCACATCTATCGCCCAAATATGAATTCTTAATAATCTGTTTTATAGGTTAGCTGGGGGTGCCAAGATGTCTGGGGGGTGCCGTAGATCTACTGTGCATCAGACTGAGATTAAATATAAAGACAACATTCAGGAATGAATAATATCAGGAGAAAGATGAAACATTCAAACATACATTCAAATTAACAGGAGCAACAAACCACCAACAAGTTATTTTCCTTCGCCACAACGAAATACCCTGAAAATTAAGTTTTTGTAACACCTTCTTTACATTACCTGTAAGCTACAGCTTAGCTGACTTTCAAAGCAGCATCATTTCAAACTTTATCCATACAATGTAGTGTAATGATCTTCATCTTTATATGAAAATAAAAACATCCTAATGATTGAGAACATTAAAAAAAAAAAAACTCTTTAAGAACAATAGATTGAAGAATGCTTGACTTCATGTTTGCTTCAAGAAAAAATATGTAAATCAGATGATTCACAGATGTTTTTTCCCACAGATCCTAGGACAGTTTTTCCCCATCCTTAACCGCCACCTCCATAAAGATGAAGTAATTTCAGTTTCTAAGTGGCTGGAGAACATGAGAGAGTTCACTTTAACTCAGGTGTGTGGCTTTCAGAATGAGAATTCAAGGTAGATTGAGGTTAAAAAGGTGCAGAGTTAAGACATCGCTGCACCCAGAGCCGTTGGACGTTTTATGTTCTGATGCTAAAAAAAACAAAAAAGGGAGGTCACAGAGGAATATGTCCAAAGGACGGATGCCAAACCATACCATCATTCTGATGATATGGCTTATAGCTAATGAAAACACGAAATTTTGTTTCAAATAAAATTTTAACATGACTAAGACCATTGAAACAAAAGAGTTTTAATACAGAAATGGTTTGTTATGGGCAATGTAACCATAGGAAAAACTGCTGACTAGACAGTTTTCCAGCAGACAGTCACGAACAGCCTTCAAGAGGAGGGTTGGCCAGAAAAGTCACAGCTAAAGAAACTGTATACATGCACAATAATGGAAAGTTTAGTGGAAGAAAAACCTATGGGAGAATAACGCCTAAAAGCAACCCTTAAAATGCATCATTGATAGATTTGTGAAGAAAAACTCATTTAAGAGTCTGGGGAAAATTCACAAGACATAGACCGCAGCTAGAAACAGAGCTCCAAGAGCAACCCCACAGAGACGCATACAGGACATGGGCAAAATAGGCCAAATCCGAGTTGTTTCAGGTCCAGTGTGAAGTTTGCACAGGCAGTGAGGATTTGGGGAGCCATTTCACTTGCTGGTGTTTGTCCACTATGTTTATCAAGTCCATTTCCTTTTCCAGTAGGATGAGTACCAGGTTCATATTTGTATTGTTGTCAGATGCTCAACACTTCAGGACAATCATTAATTCAATTCAAAGATACTTTATTGATCCCCGAGGGGAAATAGTCATCTGCTTCACTGTGGATTGAATATTTTTAACGTAGTAAATAGTATCTCTTAAGCATTCTCATTTTTCAATAAGGTGGTTCCAGTTCTGGACATGGGCTGGAGCGAGGAGAACTTTCTAACTGGTTCTATAATAACAGTCATTAGAGTCTAAGCTAAGTCATTACAGCATCTCTTCCTGAACATGTTTGACCGTCCATCTGTTGTATTCTCGGGCGAAGCTCTTAAACAACTTTAACAAGCATAAAGCAGGAAGCTTTATATGCATGATCTTTGTTCCACTGCTCATGCAATTGAAAGTCCTTTCTAATAAGATGCATAGACAGTGCTGCCCAACCTGCATACATTGCTGAGCACTGCCAGTCTGCAGCCTGAAAGAAGGAAGCTACATTTTTCCCAGGGATGGAAACTAAAGGAATCCCAGCCATCATTAATGTTGTTATAAATAGTCTGATAAGCAGCCGAATGCAGGCCCTGCTTAGCTCAGCTCAGGCACATTGTGTTGCCATGTGAAAGAAAAGTGCTCTTTGAATGAAGACCGGTTGAATTAGTGTGAGAATCTTATACCGGCACATTCACTGCTTTTGAATGATAAAAACACAGTGTTTAATGCCAAAGTAAGCTTGCCAAAGGGAGCTACAGAGCTGCAACAGTCAGCAGAGGTAAGCACAATGCAGGCTGAATGATTCTTTATAAAGTATCCACATTTGGTGCAACCTTTAGGAAGATTTAAATAGAGAGAGACTTGTTAGTACAACTGGCTCGGTGTGTCTCTGGTTCAGTGCTGTGATCCTGTTACGGATGACTTTTTAATGTGAGAAAGGTTTATTTTGTTTCACCACATGTCCAGGTGAGGATTGGCTTCAGCTCACTCCTGATTTGAGTGACAGGACTAACGCCAACTGCAGTCCAACAGGAGCGTTCAGATTCATTTTTGTTTCCAGGGAAAAGCCTTGTTGATACCTGTTACTACTGCCTGTAAACGGTTAGATTTGGCTCAAACTGTGTGGACTGCTTCTCACCTGTTACTCTGAGCACAGGTGGAAACTGAAGGTGATTTCATGCATGTACCACCAGCCCCAGACCTTTCACACCAGAGGTTTATGTTTCATCGAAGTGCCCAACTGTCTAAAGCCTGGAGCATGTACAAAAAAATCAGAAAGTAAAAGGTAAAATATGGTAGATCTACCATACATAACCACACCGTATATCAACCAACTTACATTGTGACAACATTCAGAAAGTATCTGACTGATATAAAGTTTGTTTTTCATGATTAGAAGCGAGGATTAACCTTTAGATTAAAACATAGGTCTAAAAACAGAAAGGTCCTACTGATGATTATATACCGTGGTTACACTCACAGAGTGAATCAAACAGACATCTTCACCCACCATCTTCCTCTGCTTATATACATCTACAGGTCCTTCTCAAAATATTAGCATATTGTGATAAAGTTCATTATTTTCCATAATGTCATGATGAAAATTTTACATTCATATATTTTAGATTCATTGCACACTAACTGAAATATTTCAGGTCTTTTATTGTCTTAATACGGATGATTTTGGCATACAGCTCATGAAAACCCAAAATTCCTATCTCACAAAATTAGCATATTATTAAAAGGGTCTCTAAACGAGCTATGAACCTAATCATCTGAATCAACAAGTTAACTCTAAACACCTGCAAAAGATTCCTGAGGCCTTTAAAACTCCCAGCCTGGTTCATCACTCAAAACCCCAATCAAGGGTAAGACTGCCGACCTGACTGCTGTCCAGAAGGCCACTATTGACACCCTCAAGCAAGAGGGTAAGACACAGAAAGACATTTCTGAACGAATAGGCTGTTCCCAGAGTGCTGTATCAAGGCACCTCAGTGGGAAGTCTGTGGGAAGGAAAAAGTGTGGCAGAAAACGCTGCACAACGAGAAGAGGTGACCGGACCCTGAGGAAGATTGTGGAGAAGGGCCGATTCCAGACCTTGGGGGACCTGCGGAAGCAGTGGACTGAGTCTGGAGTAGAAACATCCAGAGCCACCGTGCACAGGCGTGTGCAGGAAATGGGCTACAGGTGCCGCATTCCCCAGACCTGGGCTACAGAGAAGCAGCACTGGACTGTTGCTCAGTGGTCCAAAGTACTTTTTTCGGATGAAAGCAAATTCTGCATGTCATTCGGAAATCAAGGTGCCAGAGTCTGGAGGAAGACTGGGGAGAAGGAAATGCCAAAATGCCAGAAGTCCAGTGTCAAGTACCCACAGTCAGTGATGGTCTGGGGTGCCGTGTCAGCTGCTGGTGTTGGTCCACTGTGTTTTATCAAGGGCAGGGTCAATGCAGCTAGCTATCAGGAGATTTTGGAGCACTTCATGCTTCCATCTGCTGAAAAGCTTTATGGAGATGAAGATTTCATTTTTCAGCACGACCTGGCACCTGCTCACAGTGCCAAAACCACTGGTAAATGGTTTACTGACCATGGTATCACTGTGCTCAATTGGCCTGCCAACTCTCCTGACCTGAACCCCATAGAGAATCTGTGGGATATTGTGAAGAGAACGTTGAGAGACTCAAGACCCAACACTCTGGATGAGCTAAAGGCCGCTATCGAAGCATCCTGGGCCTCCATAAGACCTCAGCAGTGCCACAGGCTGATTGCCTCCATGCCACGCCGCATTGAAGCAGTCATTTCTGCAAAAGGATTCCCAACCAAGTATTGAGTGCATAACTGTACATGATTATTTGAAGGCTGACGTTTTTTGTATTAAAAACACTTTTCTTTTATTGGTCGGATGAAATATGCTAATTTTGTGAGATAGGAATTTTGGGTTTTCATGAGCTGTATGCCAAAATCATCCGTATTAAGACAATAAAAGACCTGAAATAGTTCAGTTAGTGTGCAATGAATCTAAAATATATGAATGTTAAATTTTCATCATGACATTATGGAAAATAATGAACTTTATCACAATATGCTAAAATTTTGAGAAGGACCTGTACTTATTTATAGAGCGGGTGTAAGATCAACTTCAGAATGATTCCTCAACATGTTCACACTCCGAGTGCCGGGCAGAGTAAATCCAGCTCCCTCTGTGCTTCTTCATCCTAAATAAAAAAATATATTTTACATTTAATATGAAAGCAGGCAAACTGTGTATTCTTACCTCATTTTAGACTTTTATGCCACTAACTGAAGCGTACATTTAACTTCTTTATGCTTTTTCCCATGTTGTCATGTTGGGATTTGTGTGATAGACCAACACAGAGTGGTGCATAAGTGTAAAACGGAAGTAAAATAATAAATGATTTTTAACATTTCCTTTTACAAATAAAAATGTTGCATATGTATTCAGGCCTTTATATTCTGATACTTCTAAACAAAATTCGATGCAACTAATTGCTTTAAGCGGTCTCCTAATTAGCAGATCAGGTCCAGGTGTGTGTAATTTAATCCCAGGATAAATCCAGCTGTTCTGTGAAGGCTTCAGAGGTCTTAGAGTTAGGATCTAAAACATGATCCCAGGATTTGTCTACTGTTAAATCCATCTGTGCAAGATTGAAAGAATATGGCACCCCTGCAAACTAGCTGAGATGCTTATGGCAAGTCTGTAGGAGCTGCAGAGATCTACTGCTCAGGTGGGAGAGTCTGTTGATAGGATTACTGTTAGTCGTGCTCTCCATAAATGTTGCCTTAAAGGACCCCTGGCAGGAAGAAAGCTATAAGAAGTCCAGTTTGCAGTTTGGCACAAGCCATATAGGAGACACAACAACCATGTGGTCAGATAAGGCTAGGGATGCGCAATTATCATAAACTAGAATTTACATACCCCTAAAACTGAAATTATTTTTCAGTTTGTTACTTTTCTTATTTTTCCACAGTTGGCTTTATGAGTGGCAATAAATAGTCATCAGTCAGTCAGTCATTTTCTACCGCTTATTCCATAGTGGGTCGCAGGGAGCTGGTGCCTATCTCCAGCAGTCTATGGGCGAGAGGCAGGGTTCACCCTGGACAGGTCGCCAGTCCATCGCAGGGCAACACACAAACAACCATGCACACACTCATTCATACACCTAAAGGCAATTTAGAGTGACCAATTAACTTAACAGGCATGTCTTTGGACTGTGGGAGGAAGCCAGAGTACCCGGTAAGAACCCACGCATGCACGGGGAGAACATGCAAACTCCATGTGGAAAGACCCCAGGCCGGGAATCGAACCCAGGACCTTCTTGCTGCAAGGCAACATTTACCCACTGTTACCCAACAGCTATGCCACCGTGCAGCCCTGTAAAATAATAAAATTGCACTAGTTATAGTAAGTAGTAGTAGCCTGTTTAATAATCGGTAAGTTGTTCTTTGTTGATTTCTTATGAAGAGCAGAATGTGTGTCTGTGGGGCTCAATGCTAGAAGAAAACCTGTTAGAGGCTGCAGGAGACTTTAGACGGTTCACCTTCCAGCAGGACAACCACCCTAAACATCCAGTGCTACAAAGGAATGCTTAGGTCAAAGCACATTTATAAGTTAGAATGGCCTAGTCAAAGTCCAGACCTAAATCCAACTGAAAATCTTCAGCAAGACTTTAAGAATTTCAAGAATTTATGTTTCCAGATGTCAAGTCATCCTATCTGACTGAGCTTGAGCTTTTAGTAAAGAAGAATGGGCAAAAACTTCAGTGTCTAGATGCGCAAAGCTGGTAGAGACACCCCCCAACGGACTTGCAGCCGTAACTGATGCAGGAGGGTTGTATACAAATGCATACCACACATTTCAGATATTACTTGTTAAAAACAAACTGTTTAACTGTTTATGTATTTTCTTTTACTTTCACAATTATGTACCACATTGTCTTGGTCTATCACACAGATCCCAATAAAACAGTGAGGTTTTGGGTTGTAATGTTAACAGAATGTAAAAAAGTAAAAATGTTTGCACAGCACTGTAGTTTTAGGTAAAAGAACATGAGTTTTGTTTATCTGAGTGAATGTGGCCTTGCTGCTGACAGCATCTACCTCTTTGGAGACGGTGTTCATTGAAGAGGCTGCTACACACATCTTCATGGCCTTATCTGTCTGCCCCAAAGCTTTATAACACTGCCACAGAAAAGAGCAAAAACAGTAAAGGCAACGCTGGTCCCAGTTTACAATCAACCAGACCATCACAAACCAATACTGACCTTAGCCAGGAACACATAGTTCAGTTTTGAGTAAGCGGGATGAATCTCTTCAACCTGCATTGAAGACAAAATAGAAAAACTGGTTAATTTCAGTGGCAGTGAAGTTGAGCAGCAGGCTGACTGAATGCTGATGGCTGTGCTACTTTAGTTAGCTTCATGCGTGTAAAGATGCTAAACAAAAACGCCTGACTCATCTCAAACAAGGCAAGATTATCCAAAGGGCATCCCCTTGGGGATGCTTGAGATGCTTAACAACAAAACTTTTCAGTTTTAACCAAATAAATAACGTTGCAGTGTACACAGGGCAGGGATAACCAATAAGAAACACACTGATGTGATTTACATAATTAGTCAGGTGCAATTATGGAAACCTGCCCTGCCCCAATCCCACCTTCTTTAAACGAACCAGCATTTAAACTGTCACTGATTGATGGAGGAATCAGAATATTAGATGCACTGATGGACGTGAGGTGAAGCAGCAGGTATTTACATAAACTAGTGAGTTACACCATAATGTAAAGGGAATTTATCTGCTCAACAGTAGATGTCCTCTAGGTCTTCACTGGAATGTTGCAGCCAGACCCATTTAACCCAACTGATGGGTGAGACACCAGAGAGAGGCATGCATCTGTGGGAACACAGATAGAGCGGCTCACCCTTTTAAACGCTGAGTGACCTGGAGGCACATTTTTACTGCAGCACCAGATAAACAGGGCTCTGTGGTAAACATGCAATCAGTAAAACATTTTTAAAAAACTGACCACAGATCCACTGGAAACTTAACAACTTTCCTTATTTGAGAACATTTATTTGAGCCACTTATGAGTAACCCACATTTTCCTGCCTCTTTTCTTTCCCTAATCACAATGTCCACCACTCTGTGAGCTTCAGCAGCTCAGCCACTGAAAATCAAAATGTGCGTACCAAGGACCGAGAAGGTGCATCCAACAGGCCAAATATGTTACTGGAAGGCAGAATTTGAATGCAAGGCGCTTAAAATATAGTATCCTACCAAATATTGTTTTCAAGCAGTGCTCTGTGATTTCCAACAACGATTGTGATTCAATTTATTGCGCAGCTCTACATTATGAATGTTGTAACCACAAAGATGCACTTCATCACCTCCATGACTGTCATAAAGCCTCGTAAAGAATCTCCTTCAGGAATAACTTAAAGCTTCACTCATCCCCTTCAGTATCTTATAAACAAACAGTTTAAAATAAATATATATATATATATATATATATATATATACACATACAGAGAGCGCATGGCCTTGCTTGTTTACCTTCAGGAAATTCTTCAGAGCGTCTTCAACCGTGGCGCTTGGAGGTTCTCCAAAGAGTGTTGCAGCAACTTTTCTCTCAATCCATGACAACTGAGCAACCTGGAAAATGATCAAATATCCAGTTTTAAAAGACAACTTTTGATTTTAAAAGAGCAAATAAAAATACAGAGTGATCTATTACTCTTGACACACCTGGTAAAATGCATCTTCTGTGGCATAATTTCACACTTAAAATATTTTTAAAGAAATCTGATATTTAATTTTAGGAAATTTATTCACTGGAGGGAAAATTCCTATGAACCGGATTTATTGATTAAATTCAGTGTAGCACAATTTTTGAGACCCTATAAATAAATTTTACTAAATGAATTTAACTTTATTATTGTTTTAAGTTAATCTGTGTGTCAGGTTTTGAGTAAGCCATGACGTCCTGTTACACTTTGATACGACTTATACACATGCCTTTAGCCACTGTTTAAAATGGGAAAGACTTGAGAACATATCATTCATGTGTGTTGATCTTCATATCAGGAAATAGCTGCAAGAAAACCGCTACTAACCTAAACCTGCTCATATCTATACTCAGAGCAACAATTACAAACCGGAGATGTGACAAACCAGGTTGGGTGAGGGCCAAAGACCAATCAGCATCTTGGTTTCTCCAGATCATCAAAGCAATCATTAGATGCTGTCTTCATGTCAACAGAGTAGTTGCTAGCTTGCCAGAAAAAAAAGCCTTTCTTGTCCTACCATCACAAACGTAAATGTTTGAAGTTTGCCTTAAACCGGAGCCGTGTGCTTCGATCTGACCAGATGGTGATTGAGCTGTTGGATGTTAGATGATCTGTTAGATAAAAGACATTAGACGGGGATAGTTCTCTCGTTGTTTTTAAATCCAGGTTGTTTTCTCTGGTTTTCAACACAATGCCAGTTGAACATATACCTTCAGTTGTTGTTTTTGCTGTCAAATGTGATAAGAGCTGATCATGCGCTGTGCTTAAGCGCAGAAGGAAGTTATGCAAATTATTACCTGCTGGAGCGGAAATAAGTGCAGCACCAGTTTAGTTAAAACCAGTTTCTTTTTTTCACACACAATAATTGTATTCTAATGAGGCAACAGATTTTCCTTACGTTTGTGGTGTCACATTATACTTAAATAGCATGTTCTCCTGTCTTTCCCATTCTGAAGAGTGGCCAAGAGAAAACGGCCTCTGTGTCACATCATATTTATACCCCAACAGGAAGTCTTGGAATAATAATTAATTGTTCCTAGATGCTCCAAATATAAAAGATTAATACATTGTAACACGCAATCTTTTTTTGCACTGAAAAAATGTACCCAAATAAAGGTAAAACTTCTTGACAAATTTTCAGAGTGAAATCATGTCAGTGCAATAAAACATGCATTTATTTTTCTACACCTTCACCAGAGTAACACATAGATGGGGCGATACTTAGAAGTGCAATTTATACTGTAAAAATCTATAAATGTTTTTACAGTACAATTTAAAGCTCATCATTTGTAGATGCTCCTATAATGTAGAGATTCCTGTCTGTATTTTTAAGTAAGGACAAAGTTTTGAGCCTCATTGCTGGCAGACAGTTATTTTAAGTGAGACAAAATAAGTATATATCTCCATATCCTACATTTTAACAACAAAAACCTTAATCAGATATTATTTCCAAATATAACAGCAGTGACTAAGTGAGTGAAAGACATTGCGTGATGGCCGTAAAAACAGTCGTTATCTGAATCAAAAACAACAACCAGAACGGAAAGAACACGAGCCGAATAGAAACAGGATGGAGCTATCACTCTGGTGCAATCTGATTTAAAGCTAACAATGGCTGCTGCTAACCACTCAGAGCAAACTCAGGGAAAAAACAAACCCCTGGAGAGCTTAAACAGTAGAAGTGAACGAGGGGAAACCGTGGTGGGTTAGCATGGGGAGAGGGGAGACAGGGCCAACATGGCAGACACCATGAATTTCACATTTCAGGAGAGAAGGATGAGCTTTGACTGGAGGGTCACGTACAGCATAGCACCAGCGGCCCAGCAGGTAGTAGGACAGGGGGTCCTGCGGCTTCAGCTCAATGGCTTTATCCAGATGATCCTGAGAGAGGACACAGAGACACACAGTCGATTCATGAAACAGCTGGTGTTTTCACTGCCTTCTGTCCTGACGTGATCTGTCCTGCTTCACCAACCCACAAGTATTTCACAAACACTTCTCACACGCACACTCCCCCTGCTGTCACAGATCCTCCCTTCTCCATTTCCACTCCCTGGCTCTCTGGAGCTCCATCTCTCTCTCATTCACCTGTCAAGAGCTCTGAAGGTACACAGTGTTTGGGAAAGCTGCTGACAGAAGATAAAATGCTACGTGCTGTTGTTCCATGCTCCTGCTTATGTAAGCAGATGTCTATAGGAGCCAATCCCTCTGCTCTTTACAGAACATCATAGTTGCAATACTCCAGGTCTTTGTACAGTGACTTGCCAAAGAATTCACCCCCCTTGAACTTTTTCACATTTTGCCATCCAACAACCACAAACTTCAATGTATTTCATTGTGATTTTAGGTAATAAACCAACACAAAGTAGAGCAGAAGTGTGAAGTGGAAAGCAAAGGATAAATGGAGTGGTGTGCATTTGTACTAAAGCTATTTTACTTGGATACCCCTAAATAAAATCCACTGCCTTTAGAAGTCATCTGAGTACAGTTGAGACACATAATAATGTGTTAATTCATTTGTATTATGCCTCCATGAGACAACAGTTTCCTTTTCAAGTTTAGATGCAAGTTCTTTGGGGGATGCTTCCACCAGCTTTGCATATAGTCTAAAAAGTTCAATTTTGTTCTCATTGGACGACAGCACCCTCTTCCACATGATTGCATTGCCATCTATGCAGTCTGTGGCCAACTGCAAATTGAGGCAGTAGATTTTATTTAGGGATGTCAGAGTAAAGGGGGCTGAAAAGAAATGGATGCTTTGTATTTGTAAAATAAAAAGTTTAAAAACATTCATCCTTTTCCTTTCTTTTTACAACTTTGCAAGGCGCTGCAGATCTGTGTAGCTCACCTTAAAGATATAACCGTTCTTTATCTTGTTTTGTATTGTGTCATATTCTGCCATGATCCCACACATAACAGCGTACCTGTGAAGACAAAACACAAGAAAGACATCCGTTTTTGTGTAAGCAGCTTTTTATGCCAAGTGTAAAAACATCTAGCAGAAAATAACAAATGCGATTGCCATGTAGACATTCACTAATATTGTGATGACGACTGTGATTCGATGTATTGTGCACATCTAACAGACAAACTGAAGAGTGCTTAGGTAATGATATTTATTATATTAACATAAGATATTACATATAAGCAGTAACTCCAAATGACAAAAATCCACCATTAAAGACTCAGATATAAGGAAATCCTATTCAGCAGCTCTGCCTCCAAGCATTTTTCACTGAATCATAAACAGTCATTAACCAATTAAATTTTCAATTCAATTCAGTCAGTCATTTTCTACCACTTATTCCATAGTGGGTCACGGGGGAGCTGGTGCCTATCTCACGGTGGCGCAGTTGGTAGCACTGTTGCCTTGCAGCAAGAAGGTCCTGGGTTCGATTCCCAGCCTGGGGTCTTTCTGCATGGAGTTTGCATGTTCTCCCCGTGCATGCGTGGGTTCTCACCGGGTACTCCGGCTTCCTCCCACAGTCCAAAGACATGCTTGTTAGGTTAATTGGTCAATCTAAATTGACCTTAGGTGTATGAATGAGTGTGTGCATGGTTGTTTGTGTGTTGCCCTGCGATGGACTGGCGACCTGTCCAGGGTTTACCCCGCCTCTCGCCCATAGACTGCTGGAGATAGGCACCAGCTCCCCCGCGACCCACTATGGAATAAGCGGTAGAAAATGACTGACTGACTGACCTTCAAAAGAGCTGTCTCAGTGGAGTGCCGTTTCTGGAAGCCAGCCTGAAAAGGGTAAAAATCTGGAGCTCACACCTGACTTTCTACAACTTTCTCTAACATTTTACTAAGAAAAGGCAGTTATGAAATCGGACAATAATTAGTAATAGAACTGCCATCAAGATTGGGTTTCTTTAGTCGTGGAGTTACCTCTACGCGTTTAAGACAGGATGGAACGCATCCCTGTGTTAATGAGCGACAACAATGAAGGACCAATGCTGGTGAGACTCCCAGACAAGATGAAAAGAGGTAAATCTCTAAGGTGCAGGATGAAGGTTTCATTTTGACAATAAATGTACCCAAGTCATCAAATGTGATTACTGGAAAACAAATAAGTCCGGGCACTGAGGACCTTCAACATAAGGAAAGGAACTCGGGAAGATTTAAGATTTCAAGTCCATTACCTTATTCACAACATGATTAAGAAATGTGTTGCAGTCATCATCAGAAAACTAACTCGGCATGCTGGGGTGGAGGAGACACAATGTTGTTGATTGTGTCAAATAATACCTTAGGGTTTTTCTTTTTAAGGTAATGAGATTACTGAATAAGAGGATCAAGCCTCTTACCCTACCTCAAAATACGAATAAAGAAGCTCTTTGAAATATTTTGAGATATTTTTGAGAGCATTATTTCATTTAGTTTTTGGGCTTTGACTGCAGTCGCTTACAGTTACAACTAGATAATAAGGCACTTTGTATAAATAAACTTAAATTATCATTTGTTTAGCACAATCTGCTGAAATAAATAATAATAATAATCATCTTTATTGGTCATTGCACATGTACATTACAACTAAATTTGTCCTCTGCATTTAACCCATCCCTTATAGGGAGCAGTGGGCTGCCATTGTGCGGCACCCGGGGAGCATTCTGAGGCTAAGGGTCTTGCTCAGGGACCCAGAGTGGTAATCTGTGGGATACGAACCTGGCCCCTTGTGTCTCCTCTGGAACACAAACCTCCTGTTCTAACCACTAGGGATCTGATACTGTGCACAAAACAGTTGCAAAAATGGAGCTGATTGCACTGCTTTATAAACTTCCCCTAAATGTCTTCTATATTTTGTTTTTGTGAAATATTAAAACTTTTCCTGTATTCCTAGGCTCAAAACTCTTAATCCCAAACTGGGTGACGAGTTAAATTTGTCAACTTTTGACGGATCAAAATTAAACAAAAAGAAAACCTGCTCAGGTGAACTGAGAGAACCACCACTCTCAGTGGAAAGAAAACCACTTAACTGAAAATCAACAATGATAAGTCAAATACTACCTCAAATTACCCTGAAAGACAAACACCAGCAGGTGATCTGTGGGCTACTGCGACTAAAACAACTTGTGTTTATTTTCCCAAGGCAGCGCAGGATGGGCCCACACAGCCACTGGCTGGCGCTCCATGAGTTTACAACCTCACAGCAGAGATACTATCTATCAGTAGTGCTGCCTGGCTTCCAATAAAAACAGGCAGCTGGATGGAAAGGCTTTGAACAGATCTGTCTATCACCTCTGATTAAATGTCTGCCGAAGGTACAGGTAGCCAGAACACAGCTGGTGTATCCTTGGCCTCAGTGTGTTAATTCAAGTTTCAGCTATTTTCACAAGTAGCCCAAAGTTCCCGAAAGAATTTTAGTTTGTATTTAGCAACTTAGTTGTTAATATGTGAATTATTTGTACCGAAAATATAAATAATTTCATTTAGGAAAACAAATTAACTGATTAAGTTTAGGTTTTATATAATGCCCAAAAAGTGATAAAAAAAAAAAGAGATAAATTGGGTAATTCCCAACTTTACATTTTTCTAAAGAACTGAATCTTTATTAGGGTGTCCTGGTTTTCTCTAGAGGTTTTATAAGAGCCAATCAAGGCTATGAATTTTTATCACGAATTTGTAAACATTATTACCAAATAATACCAAGAATCTGTCCTCTTGTCCTGATGAAACTGTTTATTTCATGGTGTGTTCGCCTAAAACAAATAAGTACACTACAGGTCCTTCTCAAAATATTAGCATATTGTGATAAAGTTCATTATTTTCCATAATGTCATGATGAAAATTTAACATTCATATATTTTAGATTCATTGCACACTAACTGAAATATTTCAGGTCTTTTATTGTCTTAATACGGATGATTTTGGCATACAGCTCATGAAAACCCAAAATTCCTATCTCACAAAATTAGCATATCATTAAAAGGGTCTCTAAACGAGCTATGAACCTAATAATCTGAATCAACGAGTTAACTCTAAACACCTGCAAAAGATTCCTGGGGCCTTTAAAACTCCCAGCCTGGTTCATCACTCAAAACCCCAATCATGGGTAAGACTGCCGACCTGACTGCTGTCCAGAAGGCCACTATTGACACCCTCAAGCAAGAGGGTAAGACACAGAAAGAAATTTCTAAACAAATAGGCTGTTCCCAGAGTGCTGTATCAAGGCACCTCAGTGGGAAGTCTGTGGGAAGGAAAAAGTGTGGCAGAAAACGCTGCACAACGAGAAGAGGTGACCGGACCCTGAGGAAGATTGTGGAGAAGGGCCGATTCCAGACCTTGGGGGACCTGCGGAAGCAGTGGACTGAGTCTGGAGTAGAAACATCCAGAGCCACCGTGCACAGGCGTGTGCAGGAAATGGGCTACAGGTGCCGCATTCCCCAGACCTGGGCTACAGAGAAGCAGCACTGGACTGTTGCTCAGTGGTCCAAAGTACTTTTTTCGGATGAAAGCAAATTCTGCATGTCATTCAGAAATCAAGGTGCCAGAGTCTGGAGGAAGACTGGGGAGAAGGAAATGCCAAAATGACAGAAGGCCAGTGTCAAGTACCCACAGTCAGTGATGGTCTGGGGTGCCGTGTCAGCTGCTGGTGTTGGTCCACTGTGTTTTATCAAGGGCAGGGTCAATGCAGCTAGCTATCAGGAGATTTTGGAGCACTTCATGCTTCCATCTGCTGAAAAGCTTTATGGAGATGAAGATTTCATTTTTCAGCACGACCTGGCACCTGCTCACACTGCCAAAACCACTGGTAAATGGTATATTGACCATGGTATCACTGTGCTCAATTGGCCTGCCAACTCTCCTGACCTGAACCCCATAGAGAATCTGTGGGATATTGTGAAGAGAACGTTGAGAGACTCAAGACCCAACACTCTGGATGAGCTAAAGGCCGCTATCGAAGCATCCTGGGCCTCCATAAGACCTCAGCAGTGCCACAGGCTGATTGCCTCCATGCCACGCCGCATTGAAGCAGTCATTTCTGCCAAAGGATTCCCCACCAAGTATTGAGTGCATAATTGTACATGATTATTTGAAGGTTGACGTTTTTTGTATTAAAAACACTTTTATTTTATTGGTCGGATGAAATATGCTAATTTTGTGAGATAGGAATTTTGGGTTTTCATGAGCTGTATGCCACAATCATCCGTATTAAGACAATAAAAGACCTGAAATATTTCAGTTAGTGTGCAATGAATCTAAAATATATGAATGTTAAATTTTCATCATGACATTATGGAAAATAATTAACTTTATCACAATATGCTAATATTTTGAGAAGGACCAGTACATTGCAAACGTTTCTTGTGAAAGACCAACACATAGAAGTGCATGCTTCTGAAGACATGTTTAGCTAGAACAGAACCTGAAAAGTGTCCAGGACGACCACTTGGCTTCATAAAACACATAGTTCATAAACAGAGTCCACCTGTGTGTAACTTGACCTCAGGATAAATCCAGATGTTAGAGATTAGAGGAACAAACAGCATCATGAAGACCAAGGGAACGCAGCAGACAGGTCAGGGAGAAAGTTGTGGAGAAGACCTTTGAAGATCTCACAGATTTTAATGTTCAATCCATCATCTGAGAAAGGGAAAAGTATGGCACAACTGCAAAGAGACACAGCCAAGAGGCTCATGAGTAACTCTGGAGGGGCTGCAGATATCCACAGCTCAGGTGGGAAAATATGTTGATTATTAGTTGTGTGTTTTATAATTCTGGCCTTCATCGAAGAGTGGCAGGAAAAAGTACATGCAGTGTGACTGCAGTTTACCATGTAGGGGACACGGACATGTGGAAGAAGGTGCTCCGGTCAGATGAGACCAACATTGATTTTTTGGCTTCCAATTCAGGCAGATTTAGATTTAAAACCAAGAGGTGGATTTAAAGAAATGAGACAACTATCTTTCAAAACGTAATAAAACAGTGTACAAGTAGTATTAATAGTGAAATAGTTTTTCTTTATGCAAATTTTATTAAAAATGGCATGTCAGACATTTATACCCTCCTCAATAATCAGTGGATGTGTCTTTATTAGCATTAAAGCAATCAAACCTTTCTTTTAATTGCTGAGCAGCTTGCTGCATGTTTCCTCTGGTTTTTTCATGATTTACCTTTGGTGATGAACTTCATGTCTTGGAGGCTGAAAGGCCTCCTTGCCATCACCCTAATCTTTAGCTCCCCTCTCTATCAGATTCAAGTTGGGACTCTTGCTGGGCCACTCCAAAACGTTAAAATACTTCCAGTTAGTTGGAAACATTTAGAGAAATTACTTTAAATTTAAATCAGCAAGGGGTTTGAATGATGTTGAACTGATTCTGCATGACGCATGTTGGAAAGAAAACCCTTTACAAGCTGCAAAAGACAAGAGACTGGGGAGGAGGTTTACCTTCCAGCAGGACAACTAGATGGTTTAGATATCAGTTTGGATCAAAGCATTTTCAATGAGACTAGTCCAGTCCAGGAGTATGCTCTCCATCCAATGTGACAGAGCTTGGGTTGTTGGCAAACATGTCAGCCTCTGCAAAGCTGGTAGATAGTTGCAGATGGAAATGCAGGAAATTCACACCACACTTTTCAGATTTGTATTGGTAAAACCTCTGAAAACCATGTATGATTTTTCTTCAATGTCACAATTATGCTTTAAACAGTAAAGTACATTTAGGTTTGAGGTTGTAACGTGACAAAACATAAAAAAAAGTTCAAGGGGGATAAAAAACCTAAAGAGAAGACTTATATGTTGTGACTC
Source organism: Girardinichthys multiradiatus (assembly GCF_021462225.1). NCBI lineage: Eukaryota > Metazoa > Chordata > Actinopteri > Cyprinodontiformes > Goodeidae > Girardinichthys > Girardinichthys multiradiatus. The sequence goes on along the minus strand of NC_061814.1, from coordinate 40,605,697 downwards.
GTCACATCTCTGAGATCTCTGAATAAAATTAGACTTAAACAGGCCCACAGTCAGTTCATGAGCTCAGCTATAGAAACGTTATTCTCAATATTTCCATTTTCTGCATATGATAAATATCTGCCAGCAGCTTGTTATAACATCCTGATGTGACTCAATGCAATAAAGTGGTGATGAGATGAAGACACAAACTGGACCGGCATATCAGAGATGAAAAGTAATCATCACTGGGATCAAGCATTGCCACAGTGGGAAGTGCAGGAGAAACTGGCAAACATCCTCGGTACCACAAGACATATTTTGGCTTGGGCTGACTACATCAAACATGAAGTTGCTTCAAAAACCTTTACGAAGAGGAGCAGAGCAGCTAATTAGCCGTCATCATGTTAAAGTTGTAAGCAGCTGAGCCATGTTTTTAACATGAATACTTGATTGTTACAGTAGTTCAGAGTCATGCAGGGAAAGGACTTTGTGAAGTTCTGCTCTTATGCAACAAATGTTTTGCAGCAGCATGCAGGTATTGGAGAGGCACAGATCGGTGAGGAGTAAGAGATAGGATGTAAAGGCGTAGAGGTGTATTTAGCCTCAGGGCGCCAACTGCTATAGTGTACCCTCTCCTTTTAACTGTGAACTGAAACACTATCTTGCCGGGACTGTCTAATAAGAAAAGGAAAGTATCAGAAGGGGAGGAGTGCAGTCAGAATAAATAACAGGGGAAGATGAGGCAAGGATGGAGCACTTTATTGCGTAATGTTAGAGATGTTATTAGAACATGTGCACTAAGAAATCCCCTAATCTATTGGGCAAAAACAAAGAGCCCAAAGAGACAGGTGCTTAGCGGAAACAGCAGATAGATTTCAGCCTTAAGATCCAAACATGAACAGCTCATTCAAATGCAGCGAGTGCCAGATGGGACTCCAGGCAAAAACCTGTAAAGAAACAGGGCAAGGAACTGCCAAATGTTTCAAGACAGTAGGTAAGGCTATGTAACGTTTGTTGACACAATGAGCTCAGGACAAAACAAAGTGATACTGTTTTCTTTACTGTCTCTCTGTGGTCTCAACTGTCACACAGAACAAGCAGGTGTGACGTTTCTGAATGTAGCATTCCAAGGTTTTCCTCAGTTGCAGAGAACAAAGTTCAGCGGTGGCACTAAAACGGAAAACAGGTTTAATATGAACTGGCTCTCTGCTCTCCACTCCTCAGACTGACTCGGTCTCATTCTGCGTCTTTAATCCACTGGCTTTAGTGCCATCATCAAATCATTAGATTCAGGGATTTACACAGGTTGCATGCAATTCCTTGTAGATTGAGCAATTAGTGTCTTTCACAACTTTTTACACCAAAACCTGCCTAAAAACCTGTTAGAACCATTAGCGGAAAGAATACTTACACTTTATAGCATGCTTATGTGGGTGTACTTTAGTGTGAATTATTAGTTTGTTGTTACCTTGCAATTTTGCTAAAGTGTGCAAGCAAGAAACAGCTGTCTCTGCAACGTTTGGCAGCAAATATGAGGAGAAGAGAAGGACCCGAGATGACCCACTGATCATGCCAAACCTGTTTGTTCCATTGAAGCACTTACAAAAGAGTTCACAAGTCTCGTAGCTTTTTGAAAGAACATCTGAGCTTTATCGGCAAGATGAGACGCAGGAGTGGTGCAAAGCCAGAACAGCAGCAACTTTCACAATTACTGTTCCACTAAGATCATCAAAGCAGGTTTGTTCAGATAGTCCTCCTCACCCAGGCTATTAAGTTGTCAATCACATTCTCTCTATTAACATACGTACATTAAGATCTAATGTCATTTTTACTAACAGCGAAATCTCTGGTGCTTGCTCGCATCTTTCCTACTTGGTAAAAGCCGTTCAGAGCTGGTTAATGTTCTTCCAAAATAAGCTGAGTTTGAATCCTTCCGGGATGCATGGTAATGGCGAGGTTAAAGTCTCTCCATGCATATGGAGGAAAAACAGCTTGGTAAGTAGTTTCAGCGGTGGAGCAGGAAGTGACTTGCAGCGCCGCTAAACAGCACCTGCTAAAGTGTGACAAGCTAAACGGCATTCACAAAAACCGGTGACAAGTTTTCTCACAGCATCTGTGCTCTAAGTAAACAGTTACCTCCAGCATAAACTTCCTTTCAACACCTGGCACCGCTCCACCAGTCCCACCCTCCTCCCTTCTCTGAGCACTGCTCTACCTAATCTGACTCGTCCATTCAAGTTGGACGGTTTTGGTGTTTGATTTCAGAATCTTACTAATTCCATTATTAAAACGAGATTAACCCTTAAGCTTTCCCGAAGTCGTTTCTCTTTATTAACTAAACAAACACAGCTTTGTATTTTGTTTGACATCTCAAGTGCTGTGGCATGAGCATGACCCAAGGCCAGTTGTTAACCAGTGGACTGGGAAAACAAGGCTTCAGTCTCATGGAGGTAGATTTCTGAAAAAAGCTTCATCTGTGACAACAAAAGGAAACTGCATGATCTCAGCAGCAACGGAGATTCATTTCAACAATTTCTGACACACTTTGAATGAGGAAGAACTGATGTTATGTAAACAAGAAAATGATATGCAGCCATGGTACAAAGGGAGTTTAACTACCTACCTGCATTCATAGGAAAAACACAGTACACTGACACCTTTAAGGCTTGTGGAACCACATTTAGCAGCAATAACTCTCACGAGTCATTTTCTCTCTCACTATCACCATCTGTCTCTCACATTGTCATGGACTGATTCCAGGTCACTCATCTTCATACAACATAGCATTAATGAATCAGTTTTTAGACCTTTGCTCCTCACAGATCTATTAACGGCCCACCATTGTATTTAGGGTGTTTTCACACTTGAGGTGTTGAGTCCATTTAATAACAGACTGGCATGTCTCCCTCCTTGGTGTTGTTCGTTTGTGTAGATGTGAACAACTGCACCAGGGTGAGGACCAACTCAACCTTACCAAAACTCCAGAGCAGTTTATTTATGGTGTAAATGTGATCAGACCTCGATCCGACACAGCTACCAGGTGGTTGCTGGAAACGTGAGCCAAATGCCTTCCCTTAGGCAGGTTTGCGTTGCTAAAAATCCAAGGCTACGAATCTATAAAGCCCTATGCAACCTTCCAGATGTCTTCTCAAAATAATTAGCCCATTTTCCAGTGCAGGGATTTTGAGCCATTACACTGGATTTTGAAAGCCCACCTTGTGTTTCGACACAGTTTTACCTGAGTAAATCCAATTTACTAAGTCCACACTTTACTGGATAAAAGGTCCTGGTCTGGAGGTAGGACTTTCAGATTACCCCAGGATTGTTGAGGGCTTGGTTATGCGCTGAGCAAGGATGAAAGGTGGACCCTTTCTTGTATTGTTCTGACGTCCATTCATCAGCTATATTTAAGACCTGTGTGTTGTTGTTTTCTACTTTATACGAGATTCATATTTAAGCGTACTTTTTGTGATTGAGAATGAACCAAAGGAAGGTGGATGATAGGTGGACAGACAAAGAGATCCAAGCTCTTGAGGGTTTTTGCTGATGAAGACATTTAGTGCGACACAGAATGATAGGGTGTATGCCAAAATTACCGCACCCTGCTGGACTGGAGGTGTAGTACAGTTTTCTTTACAACTTCTCCATACATCATTAAGCTGATTTAAATAAATTTTCCAGGTTTACTTTCACTTGTATGTTTCGTATTGTAGAATGGTCGACTTCAGACATCTTGAAAATTACTTTTTAACCCTTCCTAGATTTATGGGCAGCTGCAAAAGTTTCTCTAAGAATATTGCTGATATCTTTTCATCATGGCTTTGTATTAACTGTGAAAACTCCTGTTTCTAGAGAGGTGGTCACCCTTACTGATGATCAATTAATCGGCTGCATCTGATCAGCCCACCTGGGTGTTAATTTCCTTCTCAAATCCTATTCTAGCAGCCAGGGTCTACTTCAGGCGTGTCCAAAGTACAGTCCATGCAACTTTCACTAATATGAAGCATTTTTAAAACCTGCTTTTTGCTTTTAATTTATTTTGATATTAAATAGGGCCACAAATATTAAGTGACTTCACTGAAAAGCAGACTTGGGCATTTATTAAACGTAGCTAAATAAAGCAAGGGTGGGCCATATCAAGTTCTTGTTACTGAAAATACCCACAAAAAAGAAAATCGAGACAAAGATAATCAACCCCAAAAATCAGGACACGATATGCTGTTATTGATTTGTTTTAACGAGTCAAACCTGCGAAACCCTAATTACTTCTCAGATTTACAATTTTTTATGGATCCTTTTCTTCAGAAATCAGACAACTTGGCTTGTTTGATTAAAATATTCTGTGTTTAGTTTATTGTTCAGCAGGTAAAAATTAAAAAAAGGAATAAATAAAACTTTTTTTGCTATTAAAATAAACAAATTATGCAAAAAAGATTTTGAGATTCACATATGATGTAAAAACAAATTCCTTGCTGCTGCATTTAATTGCCATCATATCCCCAAGCACTTAATCTGTGCAGGTTTAAATAACAAATAAATAACGCTTCCACCAACACACAGGAACAGCCACTGTAATATCAGAGCAATATTAATCACCCATGTGATTCCAGCATGTCTAAGCCAAGTTAACCCTGGCTCTGTTTACATTCCTGAAACTGGATGTGATGCTATCAGCTTCATGAGAGAGTGATCTGAGGGACAGAGATGATTAGGAGCATCTTATAAATATGCATGACTGGATAACCTGCAGTCAGAGTTCATGTTTTTACTTATGCCTGCGTTATTTGGTTGAAAAAAAAAAGCTAGTGCTAGTGAGGCAAGTAAAGACGGGACCACCCAGCAAAATGCCAACATTTAAAACTTGGGTTCTGTCCAAGTAAAAATAGAACGAGACCACCGTTTTGTGTAATTTGGTTGTGTATTCTTTTGTGTTTTGTAAAATGTTGCATTTTGCACAGAAAATAAATCCTCTACAAACATCAAGGGCCTCCACACCTGTTCTCAGAGGAAAGTGTTTTTATTTCTATTCTGCTTCACATTAACTTTAAAAGGCTTAAAAGCTTGGCTGCAATAAAAAAAAAAAAATCTACAACATGAATATTGAGAGAACAGCTCAACAGCTAATGAATATTTTTTTCAGGATTATTTTGATTTCAGATGTAATCTCAATTAATCATATCAATCATGGTTCCTTCTGCTGACAAGCTTTATGGAGATGCTGATTTCATTTTCCAGCTGAACAGCTCAGCAGAAGCTCAGGCGGAGCTCCTCCATGCCATGCTGCTTTGCTGCAGTAACTCATGTAAAAGGAGCCCTGACCAAGTACTGAATGTAGATATTGTACAGTACTTAGACATGCTATTCAGTAGGCCAACATTTGTTTTATTAAAAATATTGTTTTATGTAAAATTCGCATTGTCCTAGAAACTGAATTTTTTGTTAGTTCTAAGCCATAATTACCTACAATAACAGAAATAAACAGTTGATATATATTATACTATGTGTAATGAATAAATGTATGGGTTTTACGTTTGTTATTAAATAAATGAAATTGATGATAAATACATGTGCATACCATATTGAAATAACAGTAAAAAGTAATAATCAGCAGAAGGAATGGACAAAAACGTACAAACTTACCACTTATGACTTTCAGCACACTTGGGATTGACTCTTATGGCCTCTTTACCAACTTCTTTACCTGATAGAAAAAAAAAAATAAAAACATGTATTTTTAGGGGTTGCAGTGTGGACGTTTTAGTAGCGAAAAGGTTGCCTGCGTGTTCTCAGGTGTGTGTTCTCAGCATGCAGCCTAATTTTAAATTAAATGTAGAAAACTTGCGGAACGAAGGTTCTCAGTTGACTACAGTGACAAGGAGTGGGTCGATTAGAAGAAAGGGTTACCACTGACCATGTCAGCATGGTTCATCAGAGAGGTAGCTGGCTGTACATCCAACCTAGTGACTCATAAAAGCATCACATAAAAGGAAGAAAAATGAGCTGATTTGCTTCCTTAGTCAGTTCATGGCCCCATTTAGTCCCAACTTAATTCTATTTCGTTAACTTTAATCAAAACATTTTGTATTCAGGTACTTAACCATTCCCTTTCAGTTTGCTTCTCTTGATTAGTTTGATAAATTATGGAGATGGACACACATTAACTGTTCAAATCTCACTTATAAATGAATTAAATCATGTATTATTAACTGTGGTTCTCATTTGTACTCGGGTCAGTTAATGCTAATGAAGTATGAGAAATTTTGACTTATCAAACCAAGGGACTTCATGCTGGTAGATATTAGTTTTTGGAAACACAAAGCCACATTTCTTCACAGGAGATTATGACCAAATTATATAAAATTATTCCAACTTCCTGGCTGCCAAAGCGGGTCCAAAATGACCCAAAGGTGAATATGGAAAGATACGTGGCGAGTAAAAAAAGTCTCTTGGCAAGCAGCTTCTTTTCACACCTGGGTGCAAAATGACTTAAACTGTAAATGTACAAAATGTTGAAGGGGTTTAAGCGACTAGCACCACCAGCACCCAGACCCAGTTGTCTGTACTGGTCAAGCTGCCACTCAATAACAATTTCAGACCAGAACAAAACCTTAATTCAGCATGTTAGCTGTAATCCAGGAAGAGTGGGGAGTTGAAATCCTTCATCGTTGTGTGGAAAATGTCATGTTACCAGCTCTATTAATATCTAAGTGAATGCTGAACATGATGCTCTGTTCTTTAAATACCAGAGTCCTGAAAGCACCTGGCCAGCATTGATGACAGGTACACTGATGAGGAAGGATTAAAGCCCAGAGGAACAGGTCAATCCAGTTTGGACCACAGAAGACTTAGAAATACTCTCTGTTCATTAAAGAAAGAAGGAAAAAAAACATTGCTGTCTATAATAAAAGTTTCAGTGACTAAAAACGGAGGTGACAGGAAAATGTTTCCTTTCGTCATGCATTTGGAAAATAGAATAAAATAGTCTTTATTCATTCAACAGTGGGGAAATTCTCTCATTAACAACAGCACCTAAAATACCTTATCCACACAAAAAATATAGAAATTATATATAAAGAATATAATTAAATATTCTCCTCCTCACATATAAAGCCCTTAATGATCTAGTTCCATCATACATCAGAGATCTGATTGGTCCATATGTTCCTAACAGAGCACTTTGTTCCCAGACTGCAGGTTTACTGGTGGTTCCTAGAGTCTCTAGAAGGAGAATGGGAGGCAGATCCTTTAGTTATCAGGCTCCTCTCCTGTGGAACCAGCTCCCAGTTTTAGTCCGTGAGGCAGACACCCTGTCTACTTTTAAGGCTAGGCTTAAAACTTTCCTTTTTGATAAAGCTTATAGTTAGAGTGGCTTAGATTATCCTGAGCTATCTCTGTAGTTATGCTGCTATAGGTTTAGGCTGCTGGAGGACATAATGACCACTTTCATTGTCTCTGCTACATTTTCATACTACTCTCCAATTTTGCATTATTTGCTGTTATTTCAGCTTTTAACTTTGTTCTCTCTTTTCTCTTCCTAGAAGCTACACCTGGCCTGGCTCTGTGTCTACCTGTGACACCTTTCTGGAGAGGGGCATCGTCCGAGCTTCTGCTGGCAACAACTTAATGCTCACCTTCTACAGATGATCCACATAGCCCTGTCTTTTAGTAGTTAACCCTTTCTCTCTCCTAGACATGGCGATTGACTGAGCTTTTACGGTAACTAATTATATGTGCTCTCTTTCAGACTCTAACCTTGAAAACTGGCTCAGAGTTTATCTGTTCTTTCTTTCTAGATGAAACGACTAAAGGAGCTACATCCATTAACATTTACTTTTCCTTCCCATAGAAAGTACTCCTGGATCAGTGCTTCTTTGTTCTCTTTGTGTCTCTGCTCTGTTCTCTCAAACCCCCAGTCGGTCGTGGCAGATGGCCGCTCACACTGAGCCTGGTTCTGGTTCTGCTGGAGGTTTCTTCCTGTTAAAAGGGAGTTTTTCCTCTCCACTGTCGCTACATGCATGCTCAGTATGAGGGATTGCTACAAAGTCAACGCCAGTGACTGTCCACTGTCTCTACATGCTCATCCAGGAGGAGGGAATGCTGCAAGTCACTGACTGGATGCAATCTGCTGGGTTTCCTTAGACAGAAAAACGTTTTATCCAATTTGAATAAATAACTGAATCTGACTGCACTGTTCAATGATTAGGATTAATTGTATTGTACAGAGGTTGGACAATGAAAGTGAAACACCTGTCATTTTAGTGTGGGAGGTTTCATGGCTAAATTGGACCAGCCTGGTAACCAGTCTTCATTGATTGCACATTGCACCAGTAAGAGCAGAGTGTGAAGGTTCAATTAGCAGGGTAAGAGCACAGTTTTGCTCCAAATATTGAAATGCACACAACATTATGGGTGACATACCAGAGTTCAAAAGAGGACAAATTGTTGGTGCACGTCTTGCTGGCGCATCTGTGACCAAGAGAGCAAGTCTTTGTGATGTATCAAGAGCCACGGTATCCAGGGTAATGTCAGCGTACCACCAAGAAGGACGAACCACATCCAACAAGATTAACTGTGGATGCAAGAGGAAGCTGTCTGAAAGGGATGTTTGGGTGCTAACCCGGACTGTATCCAAAAAGCATAAAACCACGGCTGCCCAAATCATGGCAGAATTAAATGTGCACCTCAACTCTCCTGTTTCCACCAGAACTGTCCGTCGGGAGCTCCACAGGGTCAATATACAGGTCCTTCTCAAAATATTAGCATATTGTGATAAAGTTCATTATTTTCCATAATGTCATGATGAAAATTTTACATTCATATATTTTAGATTCATTGCACACTAACTGAAATATTTCAGGTCTTTTATTGTCTTAATACGGATGATTTTGGCATACAGCTCATGAAAACCCAAAATTCCTATCTCTCAAAATTAGCATATCATTAAAAGGGTCTCTAAATGAGCTATGAACCTAATCATCTGAATCAACGAGTTAACTCTAAACACCTGCAAAAGATTCCTGAGGCCTTTAAAACTCCCAGCCTGGTTCATCACTCAAAACCCCAATCATGGGTAAGACTGCCGACCTGACTGCTGTCCAGAAGGCCACTATTGACACCCTCAAGCAAGAGGGTAAGACACAGAAAGAAATTTCTGAACGAATAGGGTGTTCCCAGAGTGCTGTATCAAGGCACCTCAGTGGGAAGTCTGTGGGAAGGAAAAAGTGTGGCAGAAAACGCTGCACAATGAGAAGAGGTGACCGGACCCTGAGGAAGATTGTGGAGAAGGGCCGATTCCAGACCTTGGGGGACCAGCGGAAGCAGTGGACTGAGTCTGGAGTAGAAACATCCAGAGCCACCGTGCACAGGCGTGTGCAGGAAATGGGCTACAGGTGCCGCATTCCCCAGGTCAAGCCACTTTTGAACCAGAAACAGCGGCAGAAGCGCCAGACCTGGGCTACAGAGAAGCAGCACTGGACTGTTGCTCAGTGGTACAAAGTACTTTTTCGGATGAAAGCAAATTCTGCATGTCATTTGGAAATCAAGGTGCCAGAGTCTGGAGGAAGACTGGGGAGAAGGAAATGCCAAAATGCCAGAAGTCCAGTGTCAAGTACCCACAGTCAGTGATGGTCTGGGGTGCTGTGTCAGCTGCTGGTGTTGGTCCACTGTGTTTTATCAAGGGCAGGGTCAATGCAGCTAGCTATCAGGAGATTTTGGAGCACTTCATGCTTCCATCTGCTGAAAAGCTTTATGGAGATGAAGATTTCATTTTTCAGCACGACCTGGCACCTGCTCACAGTGCCAAAACCACTGGTAAATGGTTTACTGACCATGGTATCACTGTGCTCAATTGGCCTGCCAACTCTCCTGACCTGAACCCCATAGAGAATCTGTGGGATATTGTGAAGAGAACGTTGAGAGACTCAAGACCCAACACTCTGGATGAGCTAAAGGCCGCTATCGAAGCATCCTGGGCCTCCATAATACCTCAGCAGTGCCACAGGCTGATTGCCTCCATGCCACGCCGCATTGAAGCAGTCATTTCTGCAAAAGGATTCCCGACCAAGTATTGAGTGCATAACTGTACATGATTATTTGAAGGTTGACGTTTTTTGTATTAAAAACACTTTTCTTTTATTGGTTGGATGAAATATGCTAATTTTGTGAGATAGGAATTTTGGGTTTTCATGAGCTGTATGTCAAAATCATCTGTATTAAGACAATAAAAGACCTGAAATATTTCAGTTAGTGTGCAATGAATCTAAAATATATGAATGTTAAATTTTCATCATTACATTATAGAAAATAATGAACTTTATCACAATATGCTAATATTTTAAGAAGGACCTGTACACGGCCGGGCTGCTATAGCCAAACCTTTGGTCACTCATGCCAATGCCAAACGTCGGTTTCAATGGTGCAAGGAGCGCAAATCTTGGGCTGTGGACAATGTGAAACATGTATTGTTCTCTGATGAGTCCACCTTTACTGTTTTCCCCACATCCGGGAGAGTTACGGTGTGGAGAAGCCCCAAAGAAGCGTACCACCCAGACTGTTGCATGCCCAGAGTGAAGCATGGGGGTGGATCAGTGATGGTTTGGGCTGCCATATCATGGCATTCCCTTGGCCCAATACTTGTGCTAGATGGGCGCATCACTGCCAAGGACTACCGAACCATTCTTGAGGACCATGTGCATCCAATGGTTCAAACATTGTATCCTGAAGGTGGTGCCGTGTATCAGGATGACAATGCACCAATACACACAGCAAGACTGGTGAAAGATTGGTTTGATGAACATGAAAGTGAAGTTGAACATCTCCCATGGCCTGCACAGTCACCAGATCTAAATATTATTGAGCCACTTTGGGGTGTTTTGGAGGAGCGAGTCAGGAAACGTTTTCCTCCACCAGTATCATGTAGTGACCTGGCCACTATCCTGCAAGAAGAATGGCTTAAAATCCCTCTGACCACTGTGCAGGACTTGTATATGTCATTCCCAAGACGAATTGACGCTGTATTGGCCGCAAAAGGAGGCCCTACACCATACTAATAAATTATTGTGGTCTAAAACCAGGTGTTTCAGTTTCATTGTCCAACCCCTGTATGTACCTGACTTGAAATCTATATGATTCGATTGAATTGACTTTGTGAAGTGCCTTGAGACAACATGTGTTGTGAATTGGCGCTGTATAAATAAAACTGAATTGAATTGAATTTGTTTCATCTTTGTGAAATTACAGCGAGGTTCTTGTCAGATGAGGTTTTTACAGAACAGGTAGTAAATTACCATTTTCTGCATAGGTCTTCTTCTCCTCCTGAGTGATGCTGACATCGTGAACGTCACAGTAAGCTCGGGTTAGCCGCCAAAGAAACTCTGACTTCTGTCCAAACTGCAGAAGCAAACAACATTATAAAACGCAGCCATGTGTACAGTTTCAGGAAAGGCAACGTGAAGTGAATGCAAACACACCTCATCTCTTTGCTCCAAAAGGATGTTCAGACTTTCCCTTTTGTCCGACTCGCTGCCCTGGCGTAAGCGGTCAATTCTGTCGAGGAGGATGGATAAACCGTCTTGAGTTTGCTCTTCAGCCCTTTCTTCTTCATCACTTTCGTCTTCCTCGGAGTCTGTCAGCGCAGTCATGTACCTAACAAAAACAACGTTTGATTGATTGAAAGCTGTAAGTTTGCTATCGGCAAGAGCAAATAAGCCCCACTAATGTAGAAAGACAGCTGTGCTTAATAGTCTTTACTGGCAAGATGATCAATTTTGCGAGCACAGTTCAAGAAACAGCCTGAAAGTTGCCAGCTTCTTGCTCTCGATGGAGAAGTAATAATCTTCTCGTGAACTGAGATGTTTGTTCTGAGTAATCAAAATTCAAAGCAATCTTGACAAAACGAGCATTTTTAATGAGCCACATGATACCAGGTGGTGATTATCAATCTTCACGTCCTGTCTGTACACAAATGGCACCAGGTATGTTTACATAAGTGGGTAAGTTAATCGTTTATAAATTTTAGTGAATGACGCCGGCAACCTCAAGAGTTTCCAGGAACATGGGGGAACTTGTTCAGCAGGGTAAAGGCACGCAACGCTCGCATTAGAAGTTTGGATTCTTTTCAATTAGGGGCAAGCTTGCACCGACACCCAGAGCTACCATTTGAAAGCCAGAGGTAGAAATATAGTTGTAATAAAGTTAAAGGTAAAAATCAAAGACACAGACACCATGAAAAGCCTCTATTAAGTGTTGGCAGCAGCTGCATGTGCGTCATTGGTAGTTAAAGAATATTTTGGGCTGTGAGGCATGGTTTAGAGGGGATGTGTCAGAGCGTGTCGCAGACAGTAACATAGTAGGCCCAGCAGGTGTTTTATGCCTGCTAACTCCACCCAATAACACACAGTCTGAGTGTGATGATTACAGCAAGGATAGGAGGGTGTTTGCACTGCAGAGATTTTAATCAGGCTGACAAAGCCGACAATTCGAATCAAGACATGCTTGTCTTCTGGGATGAAGGGATCCGCTACTGTGTTAATGGCATAAAGTTTTGTTCTTGGTCGCATTATTTATTATTATTTATTAAACAACAACAACAGAGCCACAACGGAAATCTGTGTGTGAAAAAAACAGAGTTCAACCCTGTCACTTCTGATAGATTTAGGAGGGAAAGTAGTAGCCAAATGTTGCTGATTGAAGCCTTTAATTAACTGATCAGACAAGGTGACCCTCCATAAAAGTAGAAGCTTTGGCAGTTTGCTGCTCTGGAGCACTGAGGTGTGCTAACACAATGCCAAGCAGGAAAGATGTCAGCAATGACCTTAGTGTTTAACGTTTAAATAAAAATAATATATAATTATATAATACTTTAAAGGCATATGTGAGGTCATCTGGTCGACAGCTGAAGCTTGACCCAAACTGGGTCATCAACAGATCAATGGTCCCAAACAACCTAACCCTAACCAGAACTGAAACAGGGGCACTTTTTTCAGTTGCAGGAGCAGCGCACTATAGGAAGTTTTTATACATTTATTTTCCAAATAAAAACAGATCCACTCTCTCTGTGGCAAAACCCTGGTTTAAAAGCCGGTTACTTATTTTAGTAACACACTTTATAGATTTTTGTTTGCAGAAATGAAGATTCAGTCATGTCAAAGTTACATATCTGTAAAAAGCCGCACATTAATTTTCAGACCCCTAATTGATAGTGGGATTAAGCATATGAAACACCGGCTAATTATTGGGCTATGCTTCCTTCACATACAGTATTTCTGCAGAAAGGTGCAACAGCATCCAGACTTATCATTATATAAAACTGTAATCTCCATTAGTTTTTATTCTATAATTTTAGGATAAAGCGCTAAATCCTTTTTACAGGCTTCCTCTTCACAGTAACTCAAATAAACCCTAAAACCCAAAAGGCAAAACTCTATTTATTGGCCAACACACCCTGGCTTAAAGAAATCTAAATGGGTGTGCTTTTGTGCTTACCCTCATTCTTGTGGTCGTTTTTTATTTTTGTCTGGTCGCACAAAATCACAAGGTCTTATGTAGAGCTGTAGCAGAACTGTTAAGATTCCTGGAGCTGCTCCGGTGGTTCATTCATTCCCAGATTCATTCAACTTTTGGACCTATTACCCATGCAGCAGTTCGCTTTCCCTCCCTCCAGTTATTTACCCAGCGGAGCTGTAGAGACAGGCAGCACAGCACTTAGCGATCAGCGCATTCCTGTCACGCCATTCCATGGCTCATGAATCACGTATGTTGAAAGAAAAAGACACTAAAGATCTTTTTGTATTATCATGTTTATGCAATGTGCTTTAGCTTGTTTTGGAGCCATTATTTTTTGCAGAGACCATAAAATTGACCAGCTCTGAAAGGACGCATCTAAATATTGCTGACCAGGCTCATTACAGAACAGCAGGCCCTGGTGTCTCTCAAACATGCCAATAAATAAAGTTTGTTCCTGAAGGACAGGGCAGAAAATAGAGGAAATTTTACTTAAATTGATTGATGTGAAACTGTTTAACCATGCAGCAGGAGAAGTCATCAATACACCCTATGTTTCACCTTAAAATATGAAAGTCAAATTTGTCAAATTGACTTGATTTAGCAGTATTATAACAAGGAAAAGCCAGAAAGCTACCAATGATGGTCTTTTCCCAAAATGTTAAGTCTGATCACATCTCTAAAATGCTCTTTTCAGCTGCAGTCCATTGTTTTACATGTCAATGAGTATTTTTTATCATAAGCAAAAACACGACTTAGAACGTTTTGAAGAAGAAAAGCCTTACAGCAAAGTTCTGTTTCCCAGCTAATTAAAATATTTTATAAGACTAATAGAAAATTACTTTGATGCAGAAATGTCATGTCATTGCCAACACAATCATGGGGAAGACTGCTAACTTGACAGTTATTTGGTAAGCAACAGCCACCACACTGGGGTAAGGTCCCAGAGTGTGGATGAATAGTGGATAAACTGGAAATCCAAGTCACCGGGGGTCTATTGTGAAGTTTCCACAGACAGTGATGATTTGGGGTGCCATGTCATCTGCTGGTGTTGGTCCGCTGTGTTTTATTAAGTCCAAAGTCAACAAAACCATCTAGCAGGAAATTCTAGAGCACTTCATGCTTCCTTCTGCTTAATGGAGATGCGGATTTCATTTCCCAGCAGGATTTGGCAACTGCCCAGGCTGCCCAACAATGAGCCAACAGTGCAGACAAGCTGAAGGCCACTGTTAAAGCAACCTGGGCTCCAGAACACCTCAGCAGAACCACAGTCAGACCTCCATGCCACACCACATTGATGCAGTAATTCATGCAAAAGCAGGTCACACCCAAGTACTGAATACAAATACTGTACAGTACATACATACCTTTTAGTAGGTAGTCATTTCCGTGCTAAAAATGATTTTTTTATTGATGTGTTATTTTCTTGGAACATACATTTTTGTGTTTTCACAATTAACAGAAATAAACTGTCAGTATAATGAATGTTTATTTGATTTTTTTTTTACTGACTAAATGATTTCTTTCTATAATATCAAATCTAATGAGATGCACCTACTAATGACAAACATTAAATGCGGTGTCTTTAATTCAAACTCTTCATCGCTTGTGAATGCTTTTCAGCTTTCCGGTTCTGGAATAAAACATGTTTTTTCCGTTTTGTTGCTCTGTATTCAGAGACAAGCAGACATTCACAACGCCACAACTGAATGCCCCCTTGCAACACTCCACCTATTGTAAGAAGCTGCACTTTAATTTTCAACAGGATCTGGAAATCAGCCACTCAGTTTGAAGACCCCAAGGGGCAAAGAAAGGATGTCTCAAAAGAGCTTAGTGGTGCCAGTCTCTGTGGTTACCCTATTCCAAACAAATAAGAGTTACCATCCCAACATCTCTGGGACCGGGTACATGCCCTCCAGCTTTTATCATCGTCTGCTGATGGGATCAGTGAAAGGCTGCCTTTAAACAATGCCTGACTGACTGGAGAGAGTCCAGTTATTTGGCTTCCATCCACCATGAAAGGCGCAACCCCCCACTTTCAGTGCAGCTGAATCACCTAGCTGACAGCTTCATGCATGACTTTGTCGCTACGGCCGGAAAAATGTGTGCGAATAAAAGAAGCCGTCACCTATTTGTCACAAACATGAGATGACATTACAAGGTGGTAATGAAGACAGTGTTTTACTTTGTGTTGCCGCCAGTTGATTCTCTACTGTACAGCCATTAATAGCGCCTCTGTTGGGATGTGGTGAACCTTTGTTCCAAAAATAGCTGGGGGAGCTGAGTGGAAACTGTGGGGAGTTTACACCATCCTATGTGAAAATACGTATGCCTAGAAGTTTCCATAAAAGCTGTAGTGAAAATGTCAGTTTCACCTAACGCCCACCTGTAAAATGAGTCAATAAAACAGCACTAGGAAATAAGGAATAAAACCTGCTTCAGTGGAATAATGCAGGAAAAATGTACACCAAGAGTTTTTTTTCATTCATTCAGAGGAGGTCCTGCTGGTGTGCTTCAGATCATTGTCCTGCTGAAAACTCAACTGGATATTATCCATCTGGATTTTCAGCCAGAGAGCAGAGTTCATGGCTTCATTCATTACAGCAAGTTGTCCCAATCCTATAGCAACAAAGCAGCCCCAGATTATCACACTATCACCATGTTTGACTTTTGGGTGTGATGATCATTTTTTGGGATGCTGTTAGTTTTAAACCAGATGTAACAGGACCAATATCTTCCAAAAAGTTCCACTTTTGTCTTGTCAGTCCACAGAATATTTTCCAAACGGTCAAATGTATTTATTTATTTTTTTACAAATGTGAGACAGGCCTTAGTGTTCATTTTGATCAGCCGTAGTGTTTAGCTTAGATCTCTCCAGTCTCTCTTTCTTGTGTTGAATCATGAACTCTGACTTTAACTGAGGCAGTGAGGCCTGCAGAGCTTTAGATGCTGTTCTGGGTTCTTTTAGGACCTCCTAGAAGAGTTGGTGATGCACTCCCGGAGTAATGTTGGTAGGTTGGCCACTTCTGGGACGTTTTCTCATGGTTCTGTGTGTTTCCTCTTGGGTAAAGGCACTCAATTGTGCTCTCTGGAGTCCCAAAGTGTTACAAATGACTTTATAACTACGATATATTAACTACGAGAATCGTCTCCCCGCTGTGCTTGGCACCAAAGGTTTCTCCAACACGTACAAGGTGTGCAGGATATTCAGTTTCTCCATGTTCATACTAAGCAGTCCCAACTTCGCCTTACATTGAACTATAAACAAACCAGTTTAGGTATCATTTTTAAGTGTCTGCTATGCTTCTGTATTTTTCCTCCGCTGTTTAAGAACTTAATTAATATTTTAATCATAATACATTTAGCTCCAAAAATAAACTTTTGCAATGAAGGATGTGTACTCAGTGTAAAAACCACAGATAAATCCTACATAAAAAGTCGTGGGTGGTCAAACTCGTCAAATTCAGGTCACGACCTGGCCAGACACATCTGACAGCTGAACATGTTACTTCTTCTTTGTTCACCGTGTAAACAGAGCTCCTATAAATTAAAGCGAATAACTCTGTTTGTTTGGCTGAGAGCCTCCAATTAATCCGAGGATACGGAGGTGAATGTCTCGGGAACTGACAGGTGTGGAGTAAAGCCTAAATAACGTCATGTGGAAGTTCGACTAAAGCTTTTACTCATAAAGCAGACAATGAGCGCCTTTTTCTCCTTCTTAGAATCTCTCCGTGCTGAACAGGCTTGCACCACGCACAAACAAAACTCTGCTTAACATCTGCTTAAATCAACAACTATCCAATGTCAGAAATGCCAGTTTTTTTGGAAGAGGAAGAAAAAGAGGTGGTAATGTCCTTGAGCTACAGCAACGTGATTCAAATAAACTCACCAGGAACTGTTTAACGAATTACAAGTTCCTACAAGACACCTTGAAATGAGGACTCTGACAGCTTGGCTCCCAGGCAGCGTGACTGATGGGTCTCCTTGGGCACAGAGAGGTTGCTCTGCCAGAGTCTCTGTAGCACACGGGGGGGTGAATAAACAACTAGAAGTTACAGTTCTGCAGGACTGATGTGCACTGTGACCCTGCAGTTAAGCTTAAACTGGTCACAGGTGAAAGATCTCAGCAAACATGCAGGACAAAGTGAAATGATAAAATAATCATTCCAATATTTTTCTACACAGCAACAAAAACTGTTGAAAAACCATTAAGCTCACATAATTTATCACTCCCAGAGTGTAATAAAGTCATGCTTTCAGCCATTCATGCACATGCATAACGTTCTGCAACAACAAAGCCTGCTGCTGTTCAAGGCACCTTTCCTACTTGTCACACGCCCCCTGTTGGTAATCTGCTGCCATGACAGAGACGTTCTGCAAACCAGTCAACTGAAAATACTTCGGCTGATCTGAGTTGCAGCAGCAAGGAGCTTCACAAAACTATTGAGTTTTCTTTGACTTTTCAGACATTGTCAGGTATCAACCACCAACTTCAATATAATACATCTTTCTTTTCCAAACCTTTATATGCTGCATTTAACAAAAAGTATCGCCAAACACATTACAAGCATGGACCGCCTGAACGCATGGCACTGAAATAATTAACATTAACATTTATTGGGCAGTTTTTTGCGATATGCATATTGCGTACAGTAATACAGAAATAATGATACATTTGTGATATATTCATGGTAACTCTGGAGGAGCTGCAAAGATCCATGCCTCAGGTGGGACCTGACTATTGATTGTGGCTTTTGCACATCTGGTCTTCATGGACGAGTGGCATGATGGCTGAATAGCAGAAAGAAACCAAAAGAATTTTCCCTCTGCTGCTTGCCTCAATCCATGTAGGGGAACACAGAAACTAACATTGCACATCAGCCTGAATACAACATCTCCACAGTGAAACATGGTGGTGGCGGCATCATGCTGGGGGTATGCTTCTCTTCAGCAGGGACACGCAAGCTACTCAGAGCTGAGGATGGACAATTATCGTATCGCTTATCGTTATTTGAGAAAGGGTTATTGTGATAATCTTGTGACTTATCGTGAAAACAATAAATTCAAATTGATGATGTTTGCAAAGCCCAAAAACTGACCGTGTGATGGGGATTGTTAAATTTACAGTTTTTCCGGTTGGTTCCATTAAGGCATTTATTAAATTGACCTATCTGAAAATATGAATGAATGCAATTATCATGTACTGTTTAGAGAAACAACTGCAGGACTTAATGTGTCTGGTGTACTGAAGCAGCCTATTAGATCCTGTAAACATGTTTGATTTTTACACCAGTATTTGTTTTTCTGAGGCTCTGACTGTCTGCGGCGACAACAAAGTGTACATTTTTAAAAACTTTGTATTGTTATATTTTTTATTAGCACACTTAGGCCCAAAAAATATTGTGCTGAGTCCACATTGGTCCACACCTAAATGAATAAAAAAATCTAGCTTAAAAAACGATGTTCAAAGAGATAATCCATCCAATCTGACTCAGTTTGTACCATTTTGCAAAAAAGGATGAATAACAAAAATAACAAAGCTGGTAGAGAAGTATCTTGAAAAACTTGCAGCTCTAAGTGCACCAAAAGGTTTTAACTTCGGGGAAGTGAAAACATCTGTGAGCCACTTTTTACATTTTTATTTGCAAAATATTTTTGAAAACCACAAAGCCTTTTTCTTTGACTTAACAATGTTGCACTACTTGTGTTAGTCTAACACATATGAGGTTTAAAGGTGTTATATGACAAACAGTGAAACGTTCACAGGGTATTTATACTTCTGCAAGGCACGGTACACGGTGCAAGGCAGTGTGCAATTGTAAATAAAAGTTCAGTTGCACCATCTGCAAATTTACAATCTGAACCAAGCAGCAAATACAATAATCTTGCTAATCTACCTGCTTTAGTTTTCAACAAACTTTTAACCAAACTTTAATCCAACGCTTAGTAATTCGGCTCCCGGTGGAATATGGTGTTGAGATGTTTCACTTGTCAGCCAGCTATGCAGAAACAAAGAGCTCTTTAAAAAGGATTAGAGATGTTAGCTCCTGCAGGAGAACAGTACATAGTTCCTTCACCATTCATACAAATAACAGAGCGGCAGGCTCAGTAATTATGAGAGGTGTGTACATTTAGTAATTTACTTTAAAGAACAATAACCTGAACTGTAAGGGTCTATGATGTGGCCGCCAGCTTTCAACAAAAAACAGCAGACCCCATCTGCCAGTGGGCTCCATTTGCTCTTCTAGCCAATGGCATGGCTGATGGTAACATAATTATAGGACGGTTGATCTGAAATGTTTATGCATTATGAAAGTTTCCCAGTGTGACGTGTAGCCTTTATCCACTGATCAACTGTCTCTCCCCCTCTTCCAAGAAATGTACAGGACCTGAAACTATCCGAGTCTGCAAACAGGTTCTGGGGGATGCCCAGCTTCAATCAGGTTATACAACATTTGCTGGGGAAGTGATGTAAATGGCGCTGGAAGGTGTTTATATATCATAAAGACAGCACTCTGTGCGTATCAGCAACCATTATGTGTAAAAAAAAGCCTTTTTACTTAGTTTTTTGTACTACAATTAGTGAAACCCCTGCTACTATATTCTACTGTGCTCATTTGCCAACAGGACAGCACTCAGCCTGCTGATAATATTGTAAAAGGTTAGAGCATCCAGAGAGATGAATCTCTGAACATTCATCAATCTCTCTGGATCCTCTCATGTTCTCTTCTTGTTAGCTCAGCCCAAAGGTTTTCTGTTAGATTTCATCCTGAGGACCAAGATAGGATGGGAGAAGGCTGTTTTTGTGTCTGGAGAACCATTTCTGTGTTGATTTGGCCATCTGTTGAAACATTATTCAGCTAACACCCAAAGGTGACCCTTTTTCAGTTTTCTGAAAGGTACCACCAGATTTTTATTTGAAATCTTCTTTTATTTCAGAGAGCCCTGTGGAAGAGAAACAAGCCCACAGCATCACAGAGTCTTCACCATACCTAACAGTGGGCATGATGTGCTTTTCAACTTATTTAAACTTTGGTTTACATCCAACTCACCTGGAGTGGTTTGTGCAATAATTACTTCTTAATGTGGGATTGTTTTCTTAAATGTACAAATGTACTGAAATAAAAGGTTAGATTTTACACTTGTTCTCTGCAATATAACCTTACTTTAATACTTTTTAACACAACTTTACCAGGGGGGTGTCAATGAGTGTGGTGGTTACTGTACACAATTAATGATATATGTTTACAGGTAAACATTACACATATATATCAAACATCTGTATGATGAAACACATGACAATAAATGACCAACCACACTTTTTACATTGATAAGCAAATCTTGCAATGTGATAACATTGGTAAATATTGCGATGATATCAGATGCGATAATTGCCTGGTTTCCTTTCTTCTCTTTCTCACCTGGCGCTTCCATCACTCTGTGACCTTTAGCATTTTGGGCAACGTCATTAGTGTCCAGTGTAAGCAACTGCTGCTGTGAGACTCTGTCCAACGGGCTTAACATTACATTAGCATAAAAGATGCAAGTTCATAACAGTTGGAATATATAGGCCAACAAATGTTGAACGGCAAACAGTCCTTTGTGATATGAATATTGCACACACTGATACTGCAATGACGATACATTCACAATATATTGTGCAGCCGTATACTTTTATCATTTATAGTTAATATTTACTTGACCTATTTTATGCTAATTATGGTCATAAAAAAT
This sequence comes from Girardinichthys multiradiatus, assembly GCF_021462225.1. Taxonomy (NCBI): domain Eukaryota; kingdom Metazoa; phylum Chordata; class Actinopteri; order Cyprinodontiformes; family Goodeidae; genus Girardinichthys; species Girardinichthys multiradiatus. The sequence continues at coordinate 40,584,484 of NC_061814.1, read as the reverse complement.
GTGCTTTTCAAAGGCATCTAGTTAACCTGCCCCACAAACAAGGTTGGGCCATAATTATACAGATCAGATCCAAGGCTCAGTGCATACCGAACAAAAAGTGCGGTTAGGATGTCAATGCAGCTGCTCCTAGTTTCTGATGTCTGGTTTGGCACTCCACATGCTTTACCTTGTAAACTACTTGCCAAAATTGCTTAATTATATCATAGCAGAGATATCTTGTTAGTAGAAAATCATGTTTCTGATGTGTTTTCTCAGTTTTGCAAAAGTTGTACACTGTTTCAGAGTTTGCACTATAATGAATGAATGGCGTCATGAACAACAGAAACTCAAATCCTGCTTTTACACTTTGAATGAATCTCTGTCATTTTACTGCTGCTGTTTGTTTTTATAAGACAAGGCAGTCAATTCAAAAAGAAACCCATCTGTTGTTTACTCTATCCGAGGCTGGCGAAGGTTCAAGAGGCTGCCTGATTAGTCTGCCATTTCTATGCGGCACCTAAGGCGGATATGTGCTGCGTCAAAGTGTAATTTGAAATATAAAACGAACAAACTACTTCCATAGGTAGGGATGAAGATCCTTTTACTTCCCATACTGAGCAAAAAAGTGGAAATTTACAAAAGAAGCAAATATTTCCTGCATAATGAGATGTTATGGTTTAATCTCATTGTTTATATCTAAGGGTTTTATTTTTATTAAAAAGTAGAATCTGTTGAAATGATATGGCCAAAGCATGCATTGATAATTCAAATAAAAGTTGGGACAAAGTCAAGGTAACAACTCTGTGCAGCTTCATACAGATGAATAATAAGACACCATATTTACAATCATTTTAAAGCAGCTTTAGATTAAATGTGTTCAGCTGCAGCCAAGGAAACTAAACAGTGGAGGCTGGTGGAGAGGCTGTGTATTGATGACACTAATGTTCAATGATGATCACCAGTGCACCGTTTGATTGTTTTACAGTTGCTTCTAAAAGATTTAATTTGAAATCCAATATTTTTTGGTGCAGATGTCCCAAACACCACAACTACAAAAAAATACACCTTTTGCTTTCAACCATTTGCAAACATAGTGTGCTGCCTCTTTTCCATTACCGGTCCCAGCTCCACTCCTCTATACCTCACCATACTCAGGCCCGGAACCGGTTGTGTTTCTGCAGCTTCCTGTGCTGTGCAAAGTAAAATAAACAGTCACCGCTCCACATCATGTCCTCCAATAGGGAGGTTGCGAAATCCAAGCCACCCTCCCATCCAAAACCCGTGGAACAATGGCCATAAATGGGATCCATAATTTTGAACCTTAGCCATGACTTCTGTTTTGACCCGCTCCAGCCATTGTGGTCCACAATATTTTTGTAGTCGCTGTTCAGTTTTTTTTAGGTTTTACCAACAGTGAAATACATGGCGCTGAATATTGCAATCAGACTAATGCAGTTGACCACGGCCATGGCCAATACGTGAACAGCAGTCTGTTAACGTCACATTTCAGCTCTGGTTAGCACCAAAGGGACCTGCTGCCATGCAGGTACCAAAAAGCCAGCACCGGGCCAAAAAAGCCAGCGATGGAAACGGTCGCAAAACAGGCTGAGTGGAGCCGGTCAAAGTAGAGCCCATGGAAAAGGGGATAAAAGATTTAGTTCAAACAGAAAAGCTGTGTGTTAAACACTAAAGACATTGAGTAAGTGTCCAGATGCTGCTGATCAGATGAACTTTAATAACGGATCGTCATCATCAGTGTGACCACCTCTATAAATCCAAACGTTTAACAGTTTGCTGGTTTGGAGCTTACAGCTGTGTGTTAACACAATGCCAAAAAGGAAAGACATCAGCAATGACCTTAGTGAGCGGTTGTTGCTAAACAACAATCTGGGAAAGGTTACAAGGTCATCTAAAGTCTATCCTTCTACAGACTGTACAGATAATCCACAAATGGAAAACATTTAAAACAGCTACTAATCTTCCCAGGAGAGGAAGTCCCAATAAACTAATCTTACCGTTAGACTGTGCAATGCTGAGAGAAATTTCAAATAACCCCAGAAGCTCCATCTGAGACTGTTTTGACTTCAGTTAGAATGCTAAATACTAAAGTATGAGAAAGTATGGCTAAATAATTAAAAGACTTCTGAAACAGTGTCCTTAGAAATCAGACCAACATAGAGATGTGTGGCTTTAATGTACAGCATCATATCTGGAAAAAAACAAACCCTGCATGTCAGCACAAACACCTCGTACCAACTGTCAAGCACGGTGGTGGAGGGGTGATGATTTGGACTCAGGGACCTTGCTATCATCTAAACTGTTTGGAGTGCAATGTGAGATCTTGTGTCCAGCAGCTGAAGCTTGGCTCAAACTGGGTGATGAACAGAATAGTGATTCTAAACACAGTAAACCTACAACGGAAGGGCTGAGGGTTTGTGTTACAATGGCCTAGTCAAAGTCCAGACATGCACCTTATTGCACTGGTGAGGTGGGACCTAAAAAGAGCCATGCAGAAATAAATATCTGCAACCCTTAATAAACTGAAACAATATTGGAAAGAGAAAAATGACCAATTCAATTCAATTCAACCAGAATTCTTCCACAACGATGTTAAGAGTGATAAAGTCAGACACAAACAGCACCCAGAGATACTGGGGTTAAAGTTGGTCAGCAAACTTCTGAATAATAGGGTGTACTTAGTTTGTTTCTTTGTTTGTGCTGCATCTTTGTTTAATAAATAAGCACAGTGTGGAATATGCTGTGCGTTTTTATACATTTGAGTTTATATTTGAATATAGAACAAAGAAAACCCAAAAATCTCTTCTTAGGGTCTGACATGTTTATTTTAAGTCCTTTTCTGTGATGAATCCAGTCTGGGCTGTCGATGTCTTAAATGTTTTCCACTAATAATCTTTCTCTCTGAAGAATGATGGACTTGGAAATAACCGTATAAACCTTCTAGTTTGCTGGGCAGCAACAGTTGCCTAACTAAGATAATTGCTCTTATCGTTCAACCTTTGCTTTGTTTACATATCTAAATATTCCAGAGCAGCAAACTCTGGGGGATCATCCTGATGATGATTCATTAATCAAGTGCATTTAATTAGGAAACCCTGATACTGCTACTTACTCTTATTTTACTAAAGCTGTAAGGAGGTACCTTGTTTCATACACGTCTTCTATATCTTGACTTACTTTTGGCTGATTTTTGTTTATCTGAGGTTTCTATGGTTTCATTTTAAGACCTTTTGAGTACATTATACCCTGAGATTTGTTTTTGGTGCTTACATAATTTTTGCAAAGGTTTGACCCTGACACTCACCCTCCCTCGCTCTCTGCGTCCTCTGAGCTCTGTCCCTCTGTAGTGGTGACGGTGCCTGCTGCTCTTTTCCTCCTCGTAGCTGTGGTCCTCTGAACAGCACCAAGTCGCCGCGCCTCACTGTGACCCTTCAGTTCCTCCCTGACTTGGTCCGGCAGAGCAGGGAGAGCAGTCTTCAATGCCTTCATCTCTTCTTTGAGCTCGGATACACACTGGATCAGGGCCTCGAGGCGCTCCAGTACCTCTGCCTGGCCCCTGGGAAGTTCAGGACCGTCCACCAACATGAGGCCGGATCCCTGTTCATTGGTGCGGTTATGGTAGAATCCCGACCAGGACACTCTTCGCTTAAAACTCAAACCACGGTAACACACTACAGCCAGGCCGATGCCGGCCACTCCGGCCAGCGCTCCCAGGACCAGCACCTTTTTGTCTGTCTGAGCCATCCTGCAGACGTGGAGAAATTCCAGAAACACACAACTTGTTAATAACATTATTAACAACTTTGCTGTAAATACATCAGGTTTTGGCAAAACTACTGAGAGGATGAAGCTTGTAAGATAAAGTATTATTTGTCTCAACCAGCTCTAAGCAGGACATCCAGGAAGACAAATATAAAACAGAGAATGGTAAAGAAGATTTAACCATTAATACTACAGTATGGTATACCATCAAGCCAAAATAAAAATTAACAGTCTGATCTCAGAATCTGCTTCCTTTTTGGTCTAAAGCTGTTGTCACAATGTTGTTCTTGCCCTGAATGTAGTTGGTTCTAAAAACGTACATGGCAGCGTGGCTTAGCTGGTCATACAACTGCATATCTTACAGTATCAAATGTATAGAACGGCATAATGGCAAACACACAAACATCCATGTACCGATACGCAGATCGGTAGAGAATTTGGGACTAAATGTCCTGCCTATGGGCACATCGACATGTGAGAGGAGAAAGCTGGAATCGAACCCTCAACTTTCTGATTACAAAATAACTACTCCTCCCACGGTGCCACAGTCAATGCTTGAACATCTTCCTACGCAAAAGTGTGAAAGGAATATAATGCTGTGTTTAATATTTGATTTGTACTCAAGACTTGAAATTTCCAAGTTCCAAGTTGTAAATAAATCAAGAATTCCCCCTGAAGTCGGAATTATGACTTGGAAAGTTGGAGGTCCCTGAACAGCTCCAAGTTCAATCCCCAATATGTCTTTCATGTGTTTGAAAAGCACTGAAAGATGCAGGTTTATTTATCACTACTGACTGTATGTATCTCATTAAACCATGGGCACAAAGAGTTCAACAGCCTCTATTAGTGAACATGTTCCTGCACTGTTCAAACACATAAAATGGAGAGAAATATAATAGATTGTATCGCTAACAGTAGTTAGAACCACAACAATCAGCAAATCCCACTGATTTTATTTCTTTTTTAAATTGGGATCAGAATTTTGCCCCCTTCTCTTACCATTGAACCCCTATGTGGGCTGAAATAAGAAGGCAGAACTCACCAAGCCACAGCTGACTGAAGGTTTGCAGCACCCAAAGAGACTGTTGCATTGCTGACAATCCTCTAAGGTTGGCTTGCAGCTGTTTGATTGGGACAAGCTTGTAGTGTCATGTGTTTCACACGTTTCTTGTGCCCTACAATCACAGCCACACAGGGCTGCTCACAGATATGCCTCCTTGGTTATTTAAAAAATCACAAATATCGGCCTAATTTTCCAGCCCCTGAATGCACCGGACTAACACCACTGTTAAAATGCCAGGTTCTGTGGCATAAAAAGGAGACCATGTTAAATCATTTTAACATTTTCCACCTTTCATGTGATATAAATTTTCTCACCTAACAGGTCTCTTTATTTTCATGGCTATTTACATTGTAGATTTTCACTAAAGGCAACAAAACTGTGAATAAACACACATGGAATTATGTAGTAAACAAAAAGTGTGAAATAACTCTAAACATTTTTATATTTTAGATTCTTCCAAATATCCACCCTTTGCTTTGATTACTGTTTTGCTCTCTTGGCGTTCTCTCCATGAGCTTCATGAGGTGGTCACCTGAAATGGTTTTCCAAAGAGAGTTTAATATTTCAGTCATCACAGTAAAGGGCGGCTACTTTCAGGAATCTAAAATATAAAACATATTTACATTTACTTTTCACATTTTTTTGTTTGCTACATAATTCCATGTGTTCATTCACTTTTTTGATGCCTTCAGTGAGAATCTACATACAATGTAAATAGTCATAAGTCATGAAGACTTTATGACATTAAATGAGAAAGGCTTTCTAAAACCTTTGATCGGTAGTGTAGATCCAAATATGATTATACAGAAAAAAAAAAACAAATCATCTTAGGGGGGACATAAATGCAGTTCAATATAAAACTAAAAAAATAAATAAAATGAACAGCTCCAAATAACTGACAATTTTGACCTGCAGATGAAGAAGGACTTCATAACAATGAAAATTAAAGTCTTCAAATGGCGGAGCCAGAGTCTGGGTGTACATCTGACATCAAACCTGTGGGGTCCGCTGAAGAAAGCTGTGCACCACAACCCTCACAACGTATGGATTTAGTGCATTTTTGCAAAAAGGTAGACAGACGAAATATTGCCAAGCCAAGATGTGGCATGATGAGAAACTCATACCAAGGAGCACTGAAGGCTAAATATAAATCAACAAAGTGTTAGTACACAGAGCACATACATGTCTTTATTTTTTACATTTTCCCTCTAAATGATTTGTTTGTTTCTCAGGTGAACTGTACAGAATAAATTTGACACTGATGGTAAAATATGTTTTGAAATGATTATCATGGTTTCATTATTTATACATGACAAATCCCTGCTGTTTTAACAGGATTGTGCACACTTTTCAATTCCCATCAGTCCCCTGCAGCACTGGTAACTTCTTCAATGTAATAAAATTGATATCTTAAAACTACATTTAATGTTATTTCCGTCACCTTTTGCTTAAAATAACACGTTATCAATCTCAGGTAAATAATCTCTGTAGTACCCAGTGTTTCCGTGTCTGGCCAGTTAGCGATAATTGGATAACCAGTTAATCATGGAGCACAGGGTGTTAGCTTCCGCTGAAACAAGACCTGCGAAACATTCAAAGGAAATTCTTCAGTATCTGAAGCTTGATTTAACATCCGGACACTTACCGCATAAAGTATTTAACAGCGTCATAACAAGCTAGGTGCGTTAATTAGTGATGGCAATGTCAGACCTAGCATTAACACAAAGTATGTAGCGAAATTCAACCGGTTTAAACTGGAGATAAATAAGCAGTTTCCTTCCAGTCAAACCCAGCAGCGCCTTAAATCAGAAACAATTTTATCACAAAAACCCAAAAGTTTTCATCGCGAGGAATCTTACCTCACAGGTAAGCGGAGAGCGATTTCTGTTGACTTGACAGCTCACTGGCGCAGCGATCAAAACATTCCCTGTGAAATTAGGCGTCAGAATAAAACGTTCCGAATGAAATTTAATTATATTAAAATAAGCTATCAAATAATAAGATCATGAATAATTAAATTTAAGGTAAAAAAAAAAAAAACATACAGTGAAATAAAATAAAACAGAAGGAAATGAATAAACGGAATAAATGAAAACTTAATGATTATGAACAATGGAATAAAATAAAACCAAGGGTAATTAAAAGTAAAATAACAGTGAATTAATTATTAAAAGTAAAAATAAACTAAAAGGAAAAACTAAATCAATAAAATAAATAAACTATAAATCAAATTAAAAGGGAATTAATTCTCTTTTATTTTAATTAATTAATTAAAATAAAAGAAAAATACAATACCAGAAAATAAAATATAGGAAAGGAAAAAGAAAACCTGAATGTATTAAAAATTTTATGAACGCTGATAATGAACTAATAAAATAAAATACAATAAAATAAAAGGAAGTGAAATAAAATGTAAAAAATAGATGAAATTATTTTAATAAATATAAAAGGAAAGGAAAAACTGAATGGAATAATTAAATTAACAATAAAATAAAAATGCATTTAGTTGATATACAAATTAAGTAAAATGAAATGAAAACTATATGAATTAATTAAATCACCAATAAGATCAGTTAAAATTAAACTGCTGAACGATGTCAAGTATAAACAAAATAAACATATTTGACCAAGCCTAAATGTAAATTAAAATAAAATTACAAATCTAAATGTAATTTTTTTCCCTAAACTGTATTAAAATTAATTTAGTATTCATTTAAGGTAGGCGCTGAGGCATTTCACAAGAACAGGTCTTTCTGAAACTTTCTCTATACCGTTCTTTTGCTAACACACTCTGTTAAATAATATAAAAGTGAAAGATTTAATTCAACTATATGAATCCTTTTATGAATCCTTTTTTATAATTGTTCTGACTTTAATTCTGCAATATTAAGCTCAAACGATGACTCACCTCTTCAGTAAGCCTTTCCTTTGAGCGTGTCCCTGCAGTGGGTTTGAGTCCAATGTGCACCGGGGCCTAAAATGCCTCGCATACACGTGCATTATCATCTCAACCTTGGATCTGCAGCCAGAGCACAGAGGTGTCCTTGCTAAGGTTGTGCAATCTGATGTGAGGGAGAGTTCAGATGGGACCTAAGGGGTGTAAATTATACTGACTGTCTGTCTGTAAATAAATAATCTATACAAATACAGTACCAAAAAAACCATTATTGGAATCCTTGCTAAGTATGTGTAAAAACATCTTTAGAAAATGTTTTACTGCAGTCTAAAAGTTTTTTGAAAATCCATCCTTTTATTTGAGCCCATTTGGGGGAAATCCCACAAGTTTCAACAAAATCAACAGTGCTCAAACGTTTGGCACCTCTAACAATTTCTATATAACATCTTAATTATTTTTTTAAACTTCACCTTTAAAGCTTATCAAGATTTTTAGAGCCTCTTATTAGTAACTAAATACTTAATAAATATTTATAAATATGACATAATGGTACAGTCCATTTAATCTTAGTCACTCTTCAAAGTAGGAAAGACAAGAGTACATAGCATAAGCATATACATTTTTATCTTTATAAGTCAAAGGATGGCTCTAAGAAAATAACTTCTGGCCCAAATGTGCCCATATCTACTTTCAGAGCAATAACTGAAAAGTTTTATACAATTGAAACTGTGACAAACAAGGCTGGACATGGCCCAAAGTTTATGTTGCCATTACGCAGAGTGAGGAGGAAAAATCTTTAAAGGTCACATTTAGAGAACTGCAACAAAGAGTGTCATCTTGGTGTAACATAGTCTCTATATCAACAGTTAGATGCTATCTACACACAAGCCAGTAGATTGGGAGGCATGACAGGCAAAAGCTTTTTTTTCCTACCATTACAAACGTAAATACTGGAATTTTAACATGAACCTTGTGCTTTAGTTAGATAAGACAAACATTTAGCTATTCAGCAACAAACAATCCAGGTGGGTCTGTTTTAAAATAAAGGATGAATATGTAGAAAACAACACTATGCCCAATGCTAAGTATGGTGGAAGAGCTATGATGCTCTGGGCCTGCTTCCCATCCAAAGAGAACGGGGACCTTGACAGAGTACATTCCAGCATGAAAGTTTTATTGCTTGGGCATTTTACATAGAAATCTGGTTGCCAGTGAAATAGAAATGAAAATAGGTGCATCACTGGGCCTTTTAACAGGATAGTGATCCATAACATACGGCCAAATCAACATAGAAATGGATCACCTCACAAACAAAAAAAACCTTCTTTTATGGCCATTTCCCCAGATTGATTATGAAAAGTATTATCAGTAGGGCTACCAATAACTGCGATATATCTGATTTCATGCAAAAAGTATACACTTAACATGAGATTTCTTAATTGTTTTGTAACTATTTTCAAATTAAAACAATTATTTTTGTAAATTAATCTTTGTGGGATTACGGAAATGCAATAAAAGATTATTTTATATGAGTCGTTTTTACAGATCTAATCAGGGGTGGTCATGGAAGAACATAAAATTAACTATCATGGCGTAACTGTTAAAACCTTGGCATTAAAATCTTTAAAACCCTGAAAATATGTTCAATGCAATTCTTGAAGGTGATTTAAGTTTTCAACACCTAGGTCCCTCATACAGTAAACTATAAATCACTGCTGCCAGATTCCTTATTTATTTTATTTGAATCATTATATTTACTTAAAAGTTACCTTTCTTTCCTCCTGTTATTTTTGCACACATAGAGGAGCTCAATGGTTTAGGGAACGCACATGCAGGAGAAATACAAACAGCCGTCATCATTCGACAGTAACCTTATTCCAAACAAGTATTTTTAATGTGTTTATTTATTTTGCCAGATGTAAATGTACTACAATTTATCCTAGAGAGAGGAATGAAGGCTGGAAAGCCGAGGTGACAGGGAGTTTCCTTACATAATAATGTGGGGACTGCTACGTGCAGTTTCTGCCTTGCTCTCTGAACGCAGCATTGTTCCTCTGCCCACAGCCTGCATTCGCTTTACACAAGGAACAAAAAGCCCACCTGAAACCCAGAGGCATAGCAGCACAAAAAAAAACTAAAATGAAAGAAACCTTGGCCAGCGCTCAGGGTTGGCCCCGCAGACAAAGATATGCTGATAAGGGAGCTGCAAACACCCATGGCCTCCCTCCTTTGGGGTCAAAGTTTGCAGATGAGCTGATATTGTCGACAATCTTTTCTTGTCCAACCGCCACATATCTGCCTTATGAGAGGAGAAACAACAGCAGCCCATTGCAGCTGTCAAACAACACATAGGGGATATAATCCTTGTGAAATAGTGCATCACTATCAGAACCTTATAGGTGAAGCCACATTGCTCCCTGTCAGTCTTGTAGGATATCCCTCTATTCATGTGCAGCATATTCAGGCCTACTTGAGTGTGAAGAAAAATAATATCTGTACCAGCTAGATGTAAATATTAAGGCATAGTTTAAAGGTTCACTCAACCATAAAAATGTGGCAGGTGTTATCTAAGAGAAGGTGAAAGTATTCACAAGCAGTGAGGGAAGCCTACACTTGCTTTACTGAAGTAATGTCAGCCCAAGTACTGAGAAATGTATGCAGAGATTCAGCCTTATCATGAGTTTAGAAGACCATTTAATGCAGACTAACCAATCTGTACTTTATTTGTCATTTGCTAAAGTGATTTAAGACTTACAGAACGGTATCACCAGGAAGGTTTTCCCACTTCTTCTCTTTTACCAGATATTTTTTATAATGCAGACTTATTCTAAGGCCAATTTGGGGCATAATATTTAAAGATAATAGTATTCATACCCATGACTTAATATTTTGTCGAAGCACTTTAGGCAGTCTCATCTCACTAATGGATTTCCTTAGCGATGGTTGATCTTCTGGATGGTTCTCCACTAGCAAACACTGGAGGGTCCACTTAAGTGACCACTGGGTTCTTGGTCACCTCTCAGACCAAGACCTTTCTTCTCTGATTACTCAGTTTGGTCTAGTGGCCAGATCTTGGGACAATACAGTTGGTTCCAAATGTCTCCCGCTTCCAAATAATGGAGACCTCAGTTCTACAATCAAAAAGCATATTTATTTCCCCATCCTTCCCAAGAGTTTGTGTCCTGACACAATCTGTTCTTGGACCTGTACAAACAGGCTCCTTTGACTCCATAACTTCATTTATTCTCTGATATTTACTGTTAACTGAGACCTCATAAATACTAGTATGTTTTAATCCAAGTGATGTTCGTTAGCACCGGTGAACTTCAATCAAGCTGTAGTAACATCTAATGGATCATCAGTGGAAATCAGCAGCAGATGAGCGCGATTTTGATTGTCATAGCCAAGGACATTAATACTTGTATATCTATATTGTTTAAATGTGAAGAAGGTCTTGTAGCTCAATAGTCTATTCATGACTGATCTGCTTTTCTGAAGGAAAACTAGAGCTTCAAATGGATTCCTTTCAAGATGTTTCTGAATATAACAGATGCTATTAATTGAACAGGTACTTGCAGACAAAAATAAAAACAAATAAAATGGACCATTGTTATGCATCGATGATTTAAGATTCTTAGTAAACAATACCTGGTTTTGATAAGAGAGCTTATTTGCATGAGAAACACTCTCAATGAAACACTCTCTTGTAGAAACCCGATTTCCTTTCAGTCATTGTAGATTTAGCAGGCATAATGTAACGCAAGAACATGATGAATGGGACTTAGACCTTTATCTTAAAGGTAGAAAGTTTTCATTTGTAGGACTTGTTAGGCTTGCTTGGTGGTGTGGTGGAGTTAGAACAATGCTGTAGTAAATATGCAGCTGAGCAGAGCAGGATGAAAATATTGGCTTTAAACTATACAGGGACTTAAAAAAACTCAACCAGCTGATAAAAAAGGCTGGCTCTGTTCTGGGGACTCCTCTGGAACCTCTGGAGATCATTGTGGAAAGACGGATTCTTCATAAAATAAAGAACATTATGGAGAACCCTGAGCATCCTCTTCATGAGACTGTCCTACAACAACAGAGTGTCTTCAGTCAGAGGCTTCTTCAGATCTGCTGTAAGACGGAGCGCTACAGGAGATCCTTCCTGCCCACAGCCATCAGCATCTACAACGGCTCTTTGAAGAAACCTTCATAATATGAGCTACGACAACATTTAATTTCCCTTTGGGATTAATAAAATATTTTTGAATTGAATTGAATTGAATTGAATTTACATGTTCCCACATAAACAAATCCTTGTTCCAAACTCCTAATACCAGTTTGTTGTTGCATTTGGGAAAAAAATTCAACTTAAACTTTATGGCTTGTCAGTGAGTCTAAATAAAGTTGCCATACCAACCCAGCCCTGTGTGAAAAACTTATTGACCTTTTAACCTAATAACCGGTGCTCCACCCTTGGAGGCAACGACTGACATGAAGAGTTGATAACAACTAGAATAGAATAGAATAAAATAAAATAAAATAAAATAGAATAGAATCGAAATATTGTTTTATTGCCCCTCGGTGGGGGATAAACAAAGGTAAAAATATAAAAACAATACATAAGAATAATAGACTGTACAGCAAGCAAGGGCAGATTTACACTATACAGTTATTAAAATAGCATACACAGATTCAAAAAATCTGTGCAAGTGAGTAGAATATTTTAAAGTAAATGAACATCTTCATGTAGATTTGTGCATAAAAAATAACAACAGACTATTTTCAACCGTGCAAATAGCAGCAGGGATGTAAACTAGGATGTAAATTAGTCTTTTACAACACTGAAGGGTTTTTGGTCCATTCTTCTTTGCATAATTATTTTAAATCAGCTACATGGGAAGGTTTTTAAACATGAACACCCGGTTAAAGGTCACGCCACAACCTCTCAATCAGATTTAATTCTGAACTTTGACTAGGCCACTTCAAAACCTTATTTTATCTCTTTTTTAAGTCAATCACAGTCAGACTTGCTGGTACACTTCAGATCATAGTTGTACTTGTCATCGTCTTCCACTTATCCGGGACTGTGTTGCCAGGGCAGCGGGCTTCCCTCTCCTCAGACACCTCCTTCTGCTCCTCTGGGGGAAGCCCGAATGTGTCCTGGGCCATCCCCGGGCTCTCCTCTCAGTGGGACATGCTTGGAACACCTCCAGGGAGAGGCAGCCAGGAGGCATCCGAAACAGATGCCTAAGCTACCTCATCTCACTCCTCTCGAAGTGGAGGAGCAACAGCTCTACTCCGAGCTCCTCCCGGATGGCCAAACTCCTAATCTTTCGGCTCAGCTCTCTCTTCACCACAACAGACCGACACAGTGTCCTTGTTACTAACAGATCATAGTCTTGCTGCAAAATTCAAGTTTGCTTGAGGGGAAAGCCACACATGGATGGCCAGATATTCTCTATTTATGGTTAGGGTTGACAGCAGAACTCATGGTTTTATCAATTATGGCAAGTCATCCAGGTCGTGAAGCAGTAAAGCAGCCCAAGACCATCATTGTGATCATTTCCTGAAGTGCTGTGTTAGTTTTAGGTGTAATACGAATTCAAAAAAGTTCCACTTTTGTCTCATGAGTCCAAGGTTCTCACTGTGGTTCTCTAGAGCCCCTTTTAATAGATGCCAATGACTTTGTTTCTTATCTGTTTTTAAATTCTTTAGATGAGGTCACTATGTGTTTTTTTTTAGATCTTTTAGCCTACTTCATGTTGTCAGGCAGATTTTATTTAAGGTATTGCTGTATTCTGCGGGTAAGTTAGTAATCAGGGCTGGCTGTGTCTGTTAAGACTGAACTACAAATGTGGTTAATTCAGGATTTACCAACAGTAGAAAAAGTTTTTCAAATAGGGAGAAATTGGTATCTCTTTTTAATGTAGTTGAATGTATTTAGTCGAGTTATCTTTGTATGATGTTAAACTGTTTTATAATCTGAAGCATTCAAATGTGACATAAAAAGCAAAAATGGTGGAAAAGGGGCAAATACTTTTTTTATATCCCTGTATCTCTTCTTAGGGAACCTGTTAGTGAATGGAATATATTAGCCAGCAATAGAACATTTTGTTTCTTTAAAGTTAATGTGTTACAAGCAAGAAAAATGGACAAACTTAAGAATTTGAGCAAGTTTGACAGGGGCCAAGCATCTTAAAAATTACAGTTGTTGTGGGGTTCCTGTCTGCAGAGGTCGGTATCTATCACCTCTGGTCCAGGCTTACTGATGCACAATCCAAGAGATTAGCTACTGTAGCTCACTCCTAGCATCACAATTTATTATGTATGAGTCATGGTCTCCATGCTGGTGATACTGTTATGCTTGAGTAGTCTAATTTTAAAGAAACTAATGTAAAAATATGCATATGTAAAATTTGTACAAGTAGAGAAACGTTTCTGAGTCCTTGTAATATACTGAAAAAACTGTCACCAGCTGCTGTTTGACAGTCGACTTGTATAATATAAACTCAGGAGTGATGAAGGACGAGAAAAGTCAGATTGCATCAGAGAAGTCTGTATGACTTATGTCTCTCTGGGTTTAATGATCACTTCCTTCCTCTACTGCAGGCATGCCCTTGGTCTCTGAACATCCCCTTAAAACATTACAAACTCACACAAGCTTCACCCAGACTTGTATTTGCTGAACCCTGTGCAACATTCGGATAGGATGTTTCACCTAAAATGATGCTGTAGTTGTTGGAAAACCCTCTCAGATGTAACATCAACACATTCCTGGCCCTGAACTTTGATCTGCCCTTCTGTACTTCACCCAGTGTTCAGTAGGTCGCACAAAAGCTTCCTGCACTTATCTGCTCTGAGATCCATAAACTTTATCAACAAAACATGTTGTCTAAACAATAAACCATTTATATTTAAATTCTCCTAAGATCTTCATTTGTAATCATAAAAAAGATGCAACTGATTGGATTTCATAAAAACCAATGCATCTACAATCGCTTTATGGTGTCGTGCAGTACTTGTCCAGCAGGTGTCGCCTTCAGAATGAATGTTGGGATGAGCAGGAGAATGAGGATTATAACGCACTAAAAGCAGACAGGTTGCTCATCCTGTGTTGAACCTTTATTTTGGTGGACCTGATGACTTTCATCACCAAACTGAGATGCAACATCTCCTCTGTGGTTCAGCCTGGAATAAAAAAGATTAAGATAATTGGCTCCTAAACACAGTCTGCATGTTATGTTGACAACTCAGGACACATTACCCAGCCTGCATCTGTGTTTGTGTTATGATAATGAGCCTGAGTCATGTCTATATGGATGCTTAGATTATGTCTACATGACTCCAGTACAGAAGAAAACCCGGTAATTAAATATTATCAAATGTCAATCCCTTAGAGGTTTTCCACATGTCACATTTCAGCCATACAATTCAGTGTGTTTAATTAAGATTATTTGTTAGAAACCAGCATAAAGTAGCATATGATTGTGAAGTGTAAGGAAAATGATGCATAGCTTTTGGGCTTTCTAAAACATGAATAAGATTTGATCTAACCCATTTGATGGTGGCTCTGGTTGTATGTTTCGGGCTGCTGTGCAGCTGGAAGGTGAACCTCTGCCCCATCCTCAAGTCTTTTGCAGCCGGAAACAGGTTTTCTTCCAGGATTTCTCTGTAATTTTATTATCTCTCCATCCATTGTCTTGCTAGCTCTGACTCTGCTGAGTCAGCGAAGCCACCACCATGTTTTATACTATACAGTAATGTTTTTGCCACAAAAAGTTACATTTTGTTGTCATCTGACCAGAGCACCTTCTTCCATATGCATGCTGTGATTGCTACTTGGATTTTGGCAGGCTGCAAGCTTTCTTATGATTTCTTTCAGCATGCCTTCCTTCCAAAAGCGACCAGATTTTTTGACTGCATGACCCACATTTGTCCTCACTGGTACCAAGGCCCTCTTACCTGCTTCTCTGATAAATTATCTTCTGGGCTGTCAGTTTAAGTTGACGGCCGTGTCTTTGTGGGTTTTCAGTTGTGTCATCTTCATTTTCAGATGATGGATGGAACAGAGCTTTGTGAGGTGTGCAAAGCTTGGGATATTGTTTTGTAACCTAACCCTGATTTAAACGTATGCACAACCTTCTCCCTGACCTGGATTTTGATCAAGGATAGCAGGGTAAAGGTGCTGAAAACAAATGCACACCACACGTTTTTAGATTATTTAAAAAAACAAAAAACAAATGTGAAAATATTAAAGCTACATATTTTATTTTCACTTTACAACTATGTGTTGCTTTGTTTTCCTCAAATACATAAAATTATAATATAATCCATTAAAGTTTGTGGTTGTAATGTGGCAAAATGTGACAAAGATCAAGGGGTATGAATACTTTTGCAAGGCATTGTAGATTTGATCCAATAAGTATAATTTTGACATTTCGTGGATTAGTGAAAATCCACTCTAACTTCTGCATCTGGTTCTATGTATATTGTTTAATCACTAAACCCTGGGGAAAGAATTGTAATAAATTTAAAAGCCCAAAATTGTTATGATATTCATGAGTGGT
Source organism: Girardinichthys multiradiatus (assembly GCF_021462225.1). Taxonomy (NCBI): domain Eukaryota; kingdom Metazoa; phylum Chordata; class Actinopteri; order Cyprinodontiformes; family Goodeidae; genus Girardinichthys; species Girardinichthys multiradiatus. The sequence goes on along the minus strand of NC_061814.1, from coordinate 40,568,211 downwards.
AATAAATCTTATTTCAAAAATTGTGTTGCTACTTCAACACATTTTAACTTCCCACATAGTTTCCATGTTTCTTTAAGTTTTTCTTGTTTGTTTGTTTGCTTATGTGGTGGACAAACAGAAAATACACACTAGCAATTACATGGTCTGCTTCTTCACTGGTGGAGGAGTTAGTGCTTAATGCAAAGTTCAAGTGATGCAGATATTGTGCAATTTTTAGAATTGGATTTTATAATGCTTTTATTTTCATATCACAGAAAGTAGGGCCACAAACGTCCAGCAACTTTTTACTCAGAAACAGACTTGGGAACACCCATTCAATGACCTTGGCTAAATACAACAAGGGTTATTATAGAAAGGTCTCTTTGTTGTTGCTGGGAATAGAATAAAACAATTCCACACCACCAAAATTGAAAACATTTGGACTAAAAAGTTAGGAAAATGTCCAATCTTTCCATTTCATGGCAAATGACTGAGAACTTTCTCAAACCTACGATACTTAGTTATTTTCTACATTGTGTCATTTAAATATATGTAAATTTTTATGCTGAGCAGGTGAAAAGAAAATAATTCACAAAGAAAAAATGGAAAAAGAAAAAATGATGTCCCCTGAGTAATTTCAGCTTGGCTGCAGGGTCCCCGGGTGCTGGTCAAGGTGTAAGCAGTTTGTGGGCACTCCCCATTACTCCCACTTTAGGTTCTACGAAGCCATTAGCACTCTGTAACTGCTTGCTGATGTTGAAGTACTTGTCCACCACACTGCAGATGAATTACAGAGGTTTTCATGAAGCTTTGCTGTACATCCATTGATGACATAAAGCGTTGTTTTACCTTGGATTTAAATCACTCATGCAACTAATAGACTATGTAAATCCAGCTTTGGATTCTTGTTTAATAAAATTCCGCATCACAAAAACACAAACCAAAAAAACCAAAACATGAAGCTGCCACTTTGTTGGCTGCCACTTTTCACCAAATGTAAATACAGTCATTCTGACCAAACACTTTTGGTTTCATCAGACCACAGAAAACGTCTCCAACAATTAAGGTTCTTGTCCTCAATGCCCCTTTTAAACAGACTCTATTTAACCCAGCTCCATTCCACTCAGCCCACTTTGCAAGCTTTTCAAATGCTGTTTTTTCCATACAGGGACCTACTTTTTTAGTCCCTTCTCCTAAGCGGTACTCAGTAGGGGCTAGATGTGAAGAGAATTTTACTATTTATAAATCATAAACCAGCTGATCACACATAAAAGCAGCTGTTCAGACACACATACATTTCCCCCAAAACACAGAAAACAATACCACCATGAAACAACGTGTTTGGTTTGGAAATTTATTGACGGTCCTTAAGCGAACCAGCGTTTGGAGGAGGAGGGAGCAAGCAGAGAGTAGCTGCCCGTAATAAGACTGCCTACATCAGATGAAACAGGGGGATGAGTCCGGTGAATCCGCAGAGAGTGAATATCCAGATTTCTAAAACTAACTTCACCGCAGAATCAGTATGACTCAATTGATTTGACTTTGTGAGGTGCTTTGAGACGACATTTTTTGTGTTGGTGCTATATAAATAAACTCAATTGAATGAATTGAAAAGCGTAGCTCTCTTAGTGAATGTAAACTTCTGAATGTGAAAAGGATGCAAGAAACATCATCTCTAGCAAATAAAACAAATAAAATAAAAAAAACAGTTAAACCATTGATTAATCTGATAAATCACTATATGTGTCTGTTTAAACCGTGTGTGTATGAATACCTTGTTAATATTACATTTATATAAAGAGTAAATTCAGAATTGAAATTAAATAATTAGATGTTTTTTGTACTTGCCATAGTTTCAGGTCACAGACTGATTACTTAAGGAGCAACATCCATGATGCATTAAAGTCTGCAATTAAATATTTATCCATACAGCTAATATCAAATAGATGGCACCTATACTGGACACTTTTCACAAATAATGTCTTTGGGATTTGGGCAGAAACATTGTTCTAACTGAGATGATCTCAAAATCAAAGGTTTTAAAAATCTGATTTTCCCTGATTGAAAAGAGCAATGTTTGGGCATCTTGTTAAGCTGACTGATTCAGGAAAAGTGTCTCAACTCGCAGAAATATTAACTAGACTTCCACACAATGTCAAGCTTAAGTTTATGTTTTAGCAATGCATCAGACACTGACATAGTATAATTAAAAGTAAAAAATAATATTTATGAAAAACAAGCCATTCGGTGCAAACATCTCCACCGCTCCACACCAGATCTTCTTGTTTCTCATGCTTTTCTTTCTCCGGCTCTATTTGTGTGGTTGCTGAGTGAAAGCCACCACAGTGGCAGAGAGGCCCAGAATAGCCGAGGGTGGGGAAGGCAGGCACGCTTGCATGTGGGCTGTAGTGTCTCTAAAACATCTGCTGGTCTGTGGAATGGAGGCTGCTTCCTCGTGCATGCCAGTGGTCGGAGTCGGGCCTACACACCCTCAACTATTTCTGTACTCCTCAGGGAAGCCACACTCTAATTCTAACTTCTCTTCTGTTTCTCATATGGCTGCCTTTAAGAGATGACAGAATATAATGGAGAAATAAAATAATTTCAACTTTATTAGAAACATAAGTTTTAAGATGGAACTGCAGCTACAGTTGTGGAAAAAAGAAAGTACACACTCTCCCAGTTTTAACGTCTTACATATCAGGACATGATCAAAATGAACTGGTTTTTGCCAGGTTCAAAAAGCATTTCAATTTAACCCAAGTGTATAAAGACACACAACAGATTCCACCCGGTAGTTATTCATTAAAGAAAGATAAGGTCAGTCAGTCATTTTCTACCGCTTATTCCATAGTGGGTCGTGGGGGAGCTGGTGCCTATCTCCAGCAGTCTATGGGTGGGAGGTGGGGTACACCCTGGACAAAGAAGGATAAGGTAAACATGGAAAAGTTGTTTGAAAAACTAAGTACACCCATCCTGGTTCCATTTGTTTTAAAAGGGGAAGAAGCAATCAGGTGCTGCTAATCAAATGCATTGATTAACTGGTCTTTAGCAACACCACTATAAAAGCAGGACCTCTGGCGGTTTGCTACTCCAAAGCATGCAGGTAGGTGTTAACACATTACCAGGATGGAAAGACATCAGCAATGACCTTAGAGACATCACCGTTACAGGCCATTAATCTGCGAAGGGTTATAAAGCCATTTGTTAATTATTTGAAGTCCATTACACTACAGTGAGAAACGCTATTTAAGGGTGGAAAACATTTAAAAAAGCAACCAGTCTTCCCAGGAAATGATTTTCCACCAAATTCACCCCAAGGTCAGAGTGTGCAACGCTCTGAGTAATGACGCAAGCACCCATGTGCATTCACAAAGTTTATGTCAGGCTAAGCTGTGCTCCTGGACTGGAGCACCAACACAGACACTGTGAACAAGAAAGGGATGAGTAGACTCTATTTCCTAAGGAAAGTTGGGTCCTTCGATGTGTGAAGGTAGATGCTGGTGGTGTTCCACCATTCTGTGGTAGCAGGTGCCATCTACTCTGCTGGGGGAGCAGCCTCAGTGCCAGGGATACCAGTAGGCGCAACAAAGCCATTCAAACAGCTGGTGAAACCATTGCACAGAACCTAGAGACGTCTGAGTCAGTGAGGGACAGGAGGACACTCAACAAACTGCTCTCCATCATGGACAATCCTTTCCACCCCCGTCATGACATCCCTCTCTCTAGAAAGGAATACGGCAGCCTAACTTAGATTAGATGCCCCCGGACTTCTGGATCCATGTTCTGTGGCCATGATGCGAAAGTAGATATGTTCCCTCGCAGCACCAAACACTTTGTTTGGTTAGACTAAACCAAACACAGCAATTTTTGTATTTATTTTTTTGTTTGATGTGTGTTTTTATCCTGTGTACAGCATTTTTCATTTCCCCCTGTACAGCACTTGGATTGATGCTTAATAGATAAATTCTTCCACAAGAAAAAGAGAGTGACAGAAAACAACTACCCCAGTTATTTCTGCTAAAGGTTTTGAAACACAGGATGTAGCTACTGTTTCAGAGATAATTTTCTTCATTTTGGCTACATCTTTTCTGAGAATATTTAAAGGATTAAATCTGCTGCTTGAGTTTAGGAACCTGGTAAAGGCCTGATCATTTCTGATATGTTCTGATACATTAGGTCATAAGGCCAACGTTCTTGAAGGAGGATGCACCGCCTTCAAGAACTCAAGATCATTTTTGTCTTCTCCTTTAACCTGCTCCTGATTTAGCATTTGTACTACCAAAATTAAAATCTAGTTTTCAAACCTCTATGTTTTCCCAACCCCTGTTTTGTAGTTTATTATTAGCTTAATGTCTTCTTGTCAAATGCATTCCTGGTTTTTCCTGCTGGGCTGTAATGTAACATTTCAGGACATCTCTCCCTCCCTTATAAAATACTTGAGGCTGCAAAAAAGTTTGAATGTAACTTTAATATTTTTCTTACATACAATGAGGTAAATGTAGGAAGTTATTTATGGGTATGAGAATAAACACACCCTGTTGTGCCATCACAGCATCAGTCATCAGTCCTAACAATAACACCAACATTACTGGGACATTATTGCTGTTAATCATCCAATTATGTTGAACTTTTAACTCAAACTCAGTGAGTAAAATGTGGCTCAGAGCAGGGTGAAACAAATGCTGGATGTTCCTTTTTGTTTTGGTATCTGAACGTTTGTGTTAAATGTAAATCCTGAACAATGTAATGGCAGACTGTTGGGGAATTCTGCAGCCGGACAGAGATTTCCATTATTACCCATGGAGTCCAAGGTAACGTGCGTCATCCCAAAGCTTTCCCTGCTCACTTAAATGTGCAGCGGTGAGAAACACAAAAGGCCGTATGAGTGAATTATTGCCTGTTTGTCCAGAAGCATTCCAGGCACCTGGTGAAGCACAACCGCACATACTAACCATACAGGAATGTGTCTACTGGAAACTGTATGAAACTTAAATCCCTGCTAGATCTCAAATCTTTGCTGTCCCCCTTCTCTGATCCTCTGTTTCTTGTTTCAGACTCACACTTAGTTCACTTTAATGGTCTGGAAGCCTGCCGACTAGAGCTACTGTAATTCTCTTCTGTACAGTAATAATGACCCATGGAGGTGTAACAGTGTTACACTGCTACAGAGGCTCACCATTTAGACTGCAGTGTGACCTGATTGTTCATTCTGTCAACCCCAATGCATTCCCTAGAAAAGATGTGAAGAACTCTAGCCATCCAACCTCCATGTCATACCAGAGTCTTATCCTCACATCTCAACTCAGACAGTTCTGTCTGCAACAACGGCTGACGGCTCGTCTCGACTCCACCAAGTAAAGGGATAAGCAGGCCCAGATGGGGCAGGTCAGATATGCCTGTCTGCGTGACTCAGCAACAAGTCTGGGAGGACAGCGGAGGGGACAAGAACCTAGGCAGTGTTCCCACCCCCAGCCCATGTCAAATACTTACCACATGGGAGAGGTGTAGATCACTTTGATGATCTCTTTTCATACTCTGCATGGGAATCAGGATTTCCAGATGTGGCCGACCTGTTTAACCATCCTCAGCCTCTAGATGACCCAGCTACTAGGCACGGGGAGGTTTACTAACTGAGCAGTGGATGAAATGTAAGGTTGCTTATTAAGACATAAAAATACAGACTGGTTTACCTTTTCAGCTTCAGTGCCTTATGTTAGCAACACTTTCTGTGGCTCTGCTGTCCTGATTCCTGACATGGTTGCCTACGTTTGACTACATTTATTCAGGAGTCTATTGCTTCTTTTACAGGTCCTTCTCAAAATATTAGCATATTGTGATAAAGTTCATTATTTTCCATAATGTAATGATGAAAATTTAACATTCATATATTTTAGATTCATTGCACACTAACTGAAATATTTCAGGTCTTTTATTGTCTTAATACAGATGATTTTGGCATACAGCTCATGAAAACCCAAAATTCCTATCTCACAAAATTAGCATATCATTAAAAGGGTCTCTAAACGAGCTATGAACCTAATCATCTGAATCAACGAGTTAACTCTAAACACTTGCAAAAGATTCCTGAGGCCTTTAAAACTCCCAGCCTGGTTCATCACTCAAAACCCCAATCATGGGTAAGACTGCCGACCTGACTGCTGTCCAGAAGGCCACTATTGACACCCTCAAGCAAGAGGGTAAGACACAGAAAGAAATTTCTGAACGAATAGGCTGTTCCCAGAGTGCTGTATCAAGGCACCTCAGTGGGAAGTCTGTGGGAAGGAAAAAGTGTGGCAGAAAACGCTGCACAACGAGACGAGGTGACTGGACCCTGAGGAAGATTGTGGAGAAGGGCCGATTCCGGACCTTGGGGGACCTGCGGAAGCAGTGGACTGAGTCTGGAGTAGAAACATCCAGAGCCACCGTGCACAGGCGTGTGCAGGAAATGGGCTACAGGTGCCGCATTCCCCAGACCTGGGCTACAGAGAAGCAGCACTGGACTGTTGCTCAGTGGTCCAAAGTACTTTTTTCGGATGAAAACAAATTCTGCATGTCATTCGGAAATCAAGGTGCCAGAATCTGGAGGAAGACTGGGGAGAAGGAAATGCCAAAATGCCAGAGGTCTAGTGTCAAGTACCCACAGTCAGTGATGGTCTGGGGTGCCGTGTCAGCTGCTGGTGTTGGTCCACTGTGTTTTATCAAGGGCAGGGTCAATACAGCTAGCTATCAGGAGATTTTGGAGCACTTCATGCTTCCATCTGCTGAAAAGCTTTATGGAGATGAAGATTTCATTTTTCAGCAGGACCTGGCACCTGCTCACAGTGCCAAAACCACTGGTAAATGGTTTACTGACCATGGTATCAGTGTGCTCAATTGGCCTGCCAACTCTCCTGACCTGAACCCCATAGAGAATCTGTGGGATATTGTGAAGAGAACGTTGAGAGACTCAAGACCCAACACTCTGGATGAGCTAAAGGCCGCTATCGAAGCATCCTGGGCCTCCATAAGACCTCAGCAGTGCCACAGGTTGATTGCCTCCATGCCACGCCGCATTGAAGCAGTCATTTCTGCAAAAGGATTCCCGACCAAGTATTGAGTGCATAACTGTACATGATTATTTGAAGGTTGACGTTTTTTGTATTAAAAACACTTCTTTTATTGGTCGGATGAAATATGCTAATTTTGTGAGATAGGAATTTTGGGTTTTCATGAGCTGTATGCCAAAATTATCCATATTAAGATAATAAAAGACCTGAAATATTTCAGTTAGTGTGCAATGAATCTAAAATATATGAATGTTAAATTTTCATCATGACATTATGGAAAATAATGAACTTTATCACAATATGCTAATATTTTGAGAAGGACCTGTAGTTCCTGTTATTCACAACATCCTGGTGCTAAGGTTGACTTTTGAAAGGTAACTGAGTGATCATGAAATAAAACAAATATTTTAACAGTTTAAAAACCCAAATCTGAGGTATTTTACTGAGAGACTGAAACAAATTAAATGCAACACAGCATAACAGGTTAGCTGATCAGTTGTTATTTATAGGTCTAATAGCAACAAGCTACATCAGCAGGGCCATTGTCTTCAAACTTGACAATCTTTTTGCAGGCTCAGATCCCAAGACTATGCATTGGTGGAATAACTGTCATTAAAAGTAAGCTGTTTTGAGTTCATCCAACCTGGTGACCTGTCCAGGTTTTATACGTCTCTCTCCGGTTGACTGGGATCAACTCAAGCACCCCTGTGACCCTGCAGGCAAAGCAGGTTCAGAAAATGACCAAGTGTGGCATTTTTATGGCAACGAGGTCTGGGAACATTTTAGGACAGTCATTAACTGAACTTTTGATCCAGGATATTGGATGTTTACAGGGAACATTAGATCATAGGCTCAGTTGAAAGATTAGACTGCCTGGTAATTATCAGCCCAGCTATCAAAAAGACTCCTCTTTGATGTTCTTTATATTGGTAGCACACTGTTTGTTTCCAGCTTATCAAAAGGCCGTCCTTTCATAGGATTGCTGCTTTTGTATGGAAGCTTGACATCTCTTCAATTATTCTGAATAAAGTCCAGTTACATTGAGACATTTCTCTCCTCTTATTCAGAGTCAAAACCTGACCTTATATATATTTAACAATGCATGTCACACACAGCCCCATATTTTCTAAACTCAAACGTAGGAATTACCTCCGAAAAGACTGTGCAGAGGTCTGTAATAACTGCTTGTACCTTAAGCATGTGTGGTAGAAAGATCTGCTGCGGGGGTGACATAAATACTAGAGACCTTTCCTCATATTGTGTTCAGAGGCAGTGTGTGTGTTTGGAGGATTTTCAACACCAAGTTTGTGCAGAGAAACTGAACATGTGTCAGCAACTGCAATGGAGGCAAAGACAGGCCTCAAAAGTATGGAAACAAATCGTTACCATATTTCAAATGAAAAAGCATTTCCAGAAATGCTTTTTCATTTTAAGAATGTGGCTGCATTATTTGACTCAAATGAAATTAGTAATCAATAATCCTATTTGCATTTTAATTTTCTTCTTCAATACTGCTCTGCTATGAATCAGAAAAAGGCAGACCCAAGATTCAACCAGACAGTACTGAAAGTTTAAGAGGTTTATTCAGCCACAGGAAAATGTCACACAGGTAACACTCCTCACAGCTTCAAGGAATCACTGAGGCAGAAAGAGGGATTAGTGACTTGTAGTCTCTCCAGATTTTGCAGGGATCAGAAAAGTCACTAACCTGCTTTTGTCTTGAGTGGAACTTGAAACCCAGAGGGGAAACCTCAGTGGGCGGCAGGCAGTGATCTCCACAGCACAGGTAAGAAATGACTCCAGGCTGAATAATCCGAGGGCTAGGCTGGCTCAATAATCCAAGGACAGAAACAGGGTCAACGATCGGAACAAGAGGCATCAGGCAAGGGGCAGGCGGAGGCATAAACCAGATGCAGGAAACAAGGTCGACAACCAAAATCCAAATAGTCCGACAGGGAGCAGGCAAAGGCATAAATCCAAAAAACAAGGCAAGGTCAAGAACAATGATCAGACAGGAAGGAATGCTGGATATCTACTCACACAATGGCTTTCAAAAATCTGGCACCGTCTGCTTGTCAGAGTCAGTATATATCAGGGAAGACACAGGTGCTTGGCATTCCACAGATTGCACTACACTGCAGCAGCCACCAGGTGCATCTAATCAGCTGATTGCAGCCAGGGAGACGGTAGAGCAGACATGCCAGAATCATAACATGCTCATTCTTTCACTTAATTAAAATGAAAAAGAAAAATACATTTGAGATTTATTTTTCAAAATGTACCCCAGCAAATAGATACCAAAATTCAATTTGAAATGTAAAATTTGAAAATGAAAAAGCATTTCCAGAAATGCTTTTTCATTTTCCGGTGGCAGGCCGTGGCGGAGCTGCCACAGCCTGCCACCGAAGCTGCCATCGGAACTGCCACAGCCTGCCGCAGGGTGGCACGGGATTCCGCGAGGATGCCAGAAGGTGGCAGACCGGCCGTGAAAGCTTGCCAATGCGGTTGCCACTGTTTTTGTGGAAGTTGATGCTGATCATCGGCAAATGGGATGTCATTGTTGTTATAGCCTGTTACCTTTAAACAATGATTTCATTATTGATTATTATTTAATAAACAGCTTTAGAACCATAACATAAGGTGATTGTATTTACTTGACATGGAAAATAAATAGCACTGTTGAAAGCATGACGAAGATTTATTGCACAAACAGCCGGTTTATTATAGAGCACGAGTGACTATTCTGAATTGTCACTCACAGAAAATTATAAATAAATGCTTCAATACACGCTGGATGTCCCAGGCCATAAGGCTGCCACCGGAACTACCAGTTCTGCCTGCCACTGCCACAAATTGAGCACGGTCCTGCTGCAATTCAATCAATTTCTCGCCCCGTTTGCAATGTAATGCAATGCAGACGTGCACAGCGCCCCCTACCGAACAAGATGGGTAGCTCGGTCAGCAGGGAGCTGAGGAAGAGCGGCTGCTGACGTCACTCTGCTGCGCCCGCAGCTCGGAATGCTTTTTCGTTTTCGAGTTCTGGGCAGAACTTTGCGGGCAGACCTGCTTTGTTTTCTTTTTGATTATGGCATAAAATGTGCAGTCGTGAAGAAGAAAATGCAAATGCAAATAGGATGATTGATTACTAATTTTATTTATGGGTCAAATAATGCAGCCACATTCTTAAAATGAAAAAGCATTTCTGGAAATGCTTTTTCATTTGAAATATGGTAACGATTTGCTTCCATACTTTTGTGGCCTGTCTTTGCCTCCATTGCAGTTGCTGACACATGTTCAGTTTCTCTGCACAAACTTGGTGTTGAAAATCCTCCAAACACACACACTGCCTCTGAACACAATATGAGGAAAGGTCTCTAGTATTTATGTCACCCCCGCAGCAGATCTTTCTACCACACATGCTTAAGGTACAAGCAGTTATTACAGACCTCTGCACAGTCTTTTTGGAGGTAATTCCTAAGTTTGAGTTTAGAAAATATGGGGCTGTGTGTGACATGCATTGTTAAATATATATAAGGTCAGGTTTTGACTCTGAATAAGAGGAGAGGAATGTCTCAATGTAAGTGGACTTTATTCAGATAGAATAATTGAGGAGATGTCAAGCAAACATACCAGTGGTGCTGGTGGCCACCATATCCAGGTTTGGACAGCTTCCCATCATAATCCCACCATTAAATTACAGTGGCATCTTTTCCACACAATAGAAAAAGACTTACAATAGATGTGAAAAAGGTACACATCGCTCTAAGGCTTTTGTGACTTAAAAAAATGACCCTTACAAGTCAGTTTAGAAATGTGATTTAAATCTTGTACAGTTTGTCTGAGAGCGTTTTCACACCTATAGATCATTTACTTTGGTCCAACCAGTTGTTGAGTTTGTTAATTTGTAACTTTTTCCAGTGGTTCGGTTTATTTTCACACAGAAAACTCAAAGTGAACCAAAACCTGTCTCTACAAACCACTTCAGAACGTTCTGTCTATTCCTTAGTCCGATGGGTCCAGGTTGGGAGAACCAAGAGTAAATACAGGAAGCAGATACTGTATTTCGAGCTAGCTGAACACACAGGGAATATTGTCCTCTTATTACTATTTTTCTGGGTACAATTTCAGGCAGAATTATTTAAGAAGTATACCAAACTATACTAAATGGATTTTGAGAAGACTTCTTGAAAGTTGCATAGGCCTTTATGTGTTGTCTACTCTACAACATGCCACAATGCAATGCAAGGTTGGGTACAGAAAGATGTTTGGCTCAAGCTTGCAACAAACCTCTGGTATCTGTGTCGGATCGAGGTCACGTTCACACCATAAAGAACCGCTGTAGAGTTTGTTTTGGTGGACACGTACCAAGACCATTTGAAGGAGGTGGTCTCAGTATAGTTGTTTTGGTCTTAGCCTGGTGCGTCTGCTGTGTTCACATCTACACAAATAAACTGCACCAAGGTTGGAAACATATCAGAGTTTGTTTTATTGGACTAAACACCTCAGGTGTGAAAACACCCTAAAAAACAAACACATCTGATCATAGGGAAATTTGATAGGTGTAGCATCACACATCTTAAACTGGCAATATAGTTTGCAAATTTCTCCAAAGCTGGTAAATTCTTTGGAAGATTCCAGACTGTGTTGTCCACCACCCTGTCCAGGTGATCCAACTGGTCTTTTTCTTTGTACAATTTCGATTGTGGACTTCAGCAACTTCATTTTCTTCTGGTGGAGCTATTGCTTTGTTGATGAGGATTTGCTCTTAGTTTCACTGTGACACCTGAATGTATAAACACTGACTGGTATTTTGAACTGGTTATTAATTACTCCTGCTTGACCAAAAAATGTTTCTCAGCAAATAATCCCTCAGCATAATGCTGCTCTCACTACGTTTCACTTTGACCCACCCAAAATGCATATTTTGGACTAGGGGGAAGCTAGAGCACCCACAGAGAAAAAGAATATGCAAACTCCACAGAGAAAGGCCCCAGGTTTGTATTTAAACCCAGGACATACATACCTCATGGAACTCTGTCTCAAAAGTTCAAGATTAGTTTAATCAGATCATAAGACATTCTCCCACAAGGCTTTTGGCGTTTTTAGCCTGGACTGTACGTTTTCTGTGGAAGAAAATACTTCCTTCTTGAAACTCTACTCCTAAATCCAGGCAGATGGAAAATAAAGGAGTTTGTTGTCACATTTAGAAAACAAACACCTTCTGGGCAGTTGCCAGACTTTTGAGAGCCTTCCTGAAAAGTATCCAACTTGTTATTTTGAAAGTTCTTTTTAGGAACGTTGGGTTTTAGCAATGTTCCTGTTGCCCATATTTCCCCATGTTCCCGATGAAGGTCTACTTACACTTCCTTAGCAGAGACAATCCAACTGGAAAAGGATTGTCCAGGACGTGAACAAAAGAAGCAAGAAACGTTCATGCAGAATTATTGTTTGAGAGCAAACCCACCAATGATTAATTGAGGCCATTTAGTTAAGTTATGAACTGTACGCCAAGTTAAATTCCCAGCGTAAATGATGGAGTCATCAAATTAAACATATTCAGATAATAAGGACAACAGATGGGGTCTGTGTATCTTTAAGATTCTGGCTCCAATCTGCTGCCTTTTTTGTGTTCAGCCCTGCTTTAAAACTAATCACATGCCTTTAATGAGGTATCCGTGTCATGGAGAAAGCTGCTGCTAAAGTGAGCTCCAAATGTTATGCCTGAGAAATCAGTAAGAATGTGTTTCAAATTTCAAACAACCCAATTAAATTAACACAGTCTCAAAATAACTAATCAGCTTCATCAAAGTCCACCTAAAATGGCAGCTGGAAGCCTCTCAGTTATTTAATGAGCCGAACTTTTGGAGATGTTATTAAGCACAGCATGTTTCTGGAAATAAAACCACACATCCATCTGAAGTGGAGAGAAGGTAGCAAAAAACCACACACAGTCCTGCAGAACTCCCTCATGGATCACAATTGATTATTATTACTGCTGGAAGTAGCAGTAGTAAATGACATCAAAAGCATAACCTCATGGCCAGGATTCACATCTTCTGCTTATGTCAGGGTCTTTTTCTTTAAAACATCTCTGTGTCAGCTAAAATGAAGACTCTTTTTTGTGTTCGTCTTTGGAATGTTATTTACTGACTAAACAGATACGAATCTTGTACACCAAACAGGAGCGACACATTGATTCCCAGTGGACTGCATGAAGAACAACAGGAAGCATAATTTGATCAGATTGGAGGTAAGAACATCGATGGGACTCAGTTAAGGTCACACTCCTCATGGACTTGTCATGCGATGCTGATGTAACAGGGCTGAACTGAGCAGCTATTTACTTGCTATCTCACAGAAATGTGGAATAATTTCCTCATTTCCCTTGTGACCTGTAAGATATGCCACTGAAGGAAACAGTCAGTTGTTCCTCAATAACTCCATCCAAGCATCATTTTACTCACATTAAACCTCACAATAAAAATTACATAACCACTGCTGTGTACATTCTCTGAATTCCAGCATGTTGGAACAAGTTTCCAGAGTTTGAAACCCCTTTCTAACAAGGTCCAGACTCACCAAAGGGCAAAGAATAAATACAATGCCTCAAAAGATAAAAAACAGAACACCCAAGTATCTCAAACAATCTAAAGATCTGCACTCATATAATAAATGATACTCTTACTCTACATTTATTTGATGATGTGAACATGACTGTCGATCATGCTCCTATGATACTGTATGTCTCTTCCCATCCTTATAATGGTGCTGTGGTGGAGGATAGAAATGGATGTGGAGGTGGTGATAACAGTGCTCTGTGCCACCGCTACAGAGCACTGTTCACTAAAACCAGCCGCCACAGAGACAGTTTCTTCTCCCAGGCTGTTTCTCTGATGAACATTCAATAGAGTACAAAACAACAGCATACAGATGTTGCAAATGCACCTTTTTATTTATGTATGTACATATTGTACAATGTCAGTCAGTCATTTTCTACCGCTTATTCCATAGTGGGTCGCAGGGAGCTGGTGCCTATCTCCAGCAGTCTATGGGCGAGAGGCGGGGTACACCCTGGACAGGTCGCCAGTCCATCACAGGGCAACACACAAACAACCATGCACACACTCATTCATACACCTAAGGGCAATTTTAGAGAGACCAATTAACCTAACAGGTATGTCTTTGGACTGTGGGAGGAAGCCGGAGTACCCGGTGAGAACCCACGCATGCATGAGGAGAACATGCAAACTCCATGCAGAAAGACCCCTGGACAGGAATCAAACCCAGGACCTTCTTGCTGCAAGGCAACAGTGCTACCAACTGCACCACTATGCAGCCCATTGTACAATGTAAATATGTATATTCTGTAATGCAAAAACAAAACCAAAGAGCAAAGTGTACTGGAGTCAAATTCCTCGTTTGTATGCACAAACTTGGCAAAAAAGCCGATTCTGATTCTGATAAAACAACCAAAAACTGATTGCAAATAATTAGCCTGTGGCACAACTGGTGCACTTCAAGTGGAAGGACTCACTCTCATTGGCCTTTTATAAATTACTAGCTCTTATTATAAGGATGTTAGGACAAGAACATGTGAACATCATTTTGGGTGATGTTAGAAGAAAATACATCTTTTTCCAGAGGTTTAACGAATCTCCCCTTGGGATATTCTCACACTGTGGTCAGTCTTAGCAATTCCCCACATTCCAGGATTTTTCTTTTGACAAAGTGTCACATGAAGTTTAAAGTACTTGATGTTTCTGTAGACTTTCCCAGTTTCCAGCCCCCAGACACGGGTCTGGTCTGCTGCCATTACTTGTGGTTTTACATGGACGTCATGTCCAACACCATAATAAAGGTTTTGTTCCTGGGTTAACCCCTTATATCAGCTTTAAGTTTTAAATACCATTAACAATCTGCAACTTACCTTAATAATATTTACATTCTAAGAATCCAAGACTTTTATTTTGAAAACATTCTGTAAACTTGGCAGCTTCTAAACGTCTACCATAATAACTTTGTATGCATGGTTTAGTTTAATTTGTAGTGTGAAAGCTGGTTTAGAAATAATGTGGTCTTTAAAAAATAGGACTTTGTTATTGAAGAAAATGACTTTTTTCATGTATAATTTTACTTTAGCAATAACATGAACGTGGTTCAGCAAAAATCTATCCCAAAGATTAAGCCTTTCATTTTGAAAAGTATGTGCGGTTGTCAGGTTTTGTTAGTTGCTGGTGGGACCAAAGTGCAGACTGGACCTTGGGAGCAGAATGTTGAGTTGAAAGATTTAATAATAAAAAGAGGACTTACTGGAGGAGCACAAGGAGAACAAGCCATGAAGCACAGGCAGAGGATCAAGCAGTGTAACAGGTAGCAACAGGAGGATCCAGCAATGAACAATGAGAACCAGTGAGCTATATACTGAGGGGGGAGTGGAGAATAAAATTGAATGCAGGTGAGTTATATATCTACTACCGGTCAAACGTTTTAGAATGCCTTTCTCATTTACTGGTTCTCTTTATTTTTATTTTTATGACTATTTACATTGTATGTAGATTCTCAATGAAGGCATCAAAACAGTGAATGAACACATATGCAATTATGTAGCAAATAAAATTGTAAAATAACTTTAAATATGTTATATTTTAGATTCCTTAAAGTAGCCGGCCTTCGCTGTAATGACTGAAATATAAACCTCTAGCCGTCTCTCAATGAACGTCAGGGAAGTTCTTTCAAGTTCTTTGTCAGACAAAGAGCGGTTCAAGACACCTTCATGAGGACCACACAATCGAGGCAAGTGATGTCGCCCAGTATGGCAGAGCTGGGTCTGAGGTGGCTCTGGCATCCATACCAGATGCCTCCTGGACGTCTTCCTCGGGAGGTGTTCCAGGCACATCCCAACAGGGGACGGCCCAGGACATGCTTTATATATATATATATATATATATATATATATATAAATAGTAAATAGATATATATACACCTCCACCTCATATAAATACATCTCCACCTCACTCTCACTCACAACACATTGATCTCTGCCTTGGTGAAATTGCGTTTTGTTTTTGACTTGCCAATGATAATAATAAAATAACATTGATCAGCTGGTTCATTTAAATATACACTGCTCAAAAAATAAAGGGAACACTCAAATAACACATCCTAGATGTGAATGAATGAAATATTCTCATTGAATATTTCGTTCTGTACAAAGTTGAATGTGCTGACAACAAAATCACACAAAAATCATCAATGGAAAACAAATTTATTAACCAATGGAGTAAGTAAGTAAGTAAGTAAGTAAAATTGTATTTATATAGCACCTCTCAAGACACAGATCACAAAGTGCTTCACAACACTAAAACAAATTACAATTGGAATAATATATTTATATATGTAAAATAAAAAAAGATAAAATAAAATCGAAAATAAACTAACCAAACGCAAGCCTAAAAAGATGAGTTTTTAGCTGTTTTTTAAAAGACACCACCGAATCTGCAGTCCTTATACACAAGGGGATAGAGTTCCAGAGTCGGGGAGCTACTGTTGCAAAAGCTCTATCACCCTTAGTTTTCAGCCTTGTGTGATGTACAGCCAGTAGGACTTTATCACATGACCGCAGAGACCTGGGGGGAATGTATGGATACAAGAGTTCACTGATATAAGTTGGGGCTTGACCATAAAGACCTCTATAAGTCAGGACCAGAATGTTAAACTGAGCTCTGAAATTCATGGGGAGCCAGTGCAGCTGGATGAGTAACGGTGTGGAGTGGGAATACTTAGAAAATTTTGTCAGAAGTCTAGCAGCAGCATTCTGAACAACCTGGAGACGTTCCAGAGAGTTTTTGCAAAGACAGGTAAATAAATATGGGGTAAGAACGCTGTCAAAAACAATGTGTATGTAAAGAAGGAAATGTGTGCATATTAGTCAATAGTTGTGCATAAGTAAAATCCAAAAGAGGTATTGTATATTTATTTAACGACATTAAGACATATGTAAACCTTTTTACATTACCTGGCTTTGTACCATAGTTTCTTGGTCCGGCCAAAGATTTCCCCCTGTTGTCTTTTCCATTTGCACAACAGCTGTGAAATTGATTGTCAATCAGTGTTGCTTCCTAAGTGGACAGTTTGATTTCACAGAAGTTTGATTTACTTGGAGTTATATTGTGTTGTTTAAGTGTTCCCTTTATTTTTTTGAGCAGTGTAATATTGACATTCATGAGGTGCTTTGCATTGAGCAGTTATGGTTGGATGTGGGCGTACAGAGTGCAGAACCTTGTACTCAAACTTTGAGGTGCAGCTGTGATTTTTAAAGGGGAAATTGCTTGCTGGTGTGCATGTCCTTGTTTTTATGTCTGGATTTCTTTAGCGTGCACCACTTTTTAGTATAGATCCTACACTATGAAGGAGACCCCAGGTTGGTTTGGATAGATTTTTCCCTTAAGAAGTAAAATAGTCATTCAACAACTGCATTTTTTATTCAGGTTATCTTTGTCTGATATTGAAAGTTGTTTGATGATCTAATATTATCGCTTTATAATAAAAAGGTAAGTTGTTGACAAGAAACGAAAGTTATCCAGTACAAGTGCACAATGGTACTGGAGGCAACATTATAATTCTTGGTCTATTGCCATCCCTCCTCCCAAATTCCAGCCTTCACCTTGACCTAACTATGTTCAGTTGCTAAATAAAACACAAAAGCCGAGGCGCTACCTTATGGTGTGTGTGGTCTGCTGTAATTCAGGATGGTCCGTCGCCCACGCTCGCATAGAGAAGCATTCTGAGATACACCCGCAGAGCAAGACAGTGTTTAGACTACCCACAATCCCATCCTCTCCTCTCCTCTGCTCGACTGCACATCCCCCCGCAGTCAGAACATTGGCCTGTGCCCCCTGCTTCAGCTCCCTCCCTACGTACTGACTGTGGGACAGGGAACATTGTGAAATGTTTACCCTCAGAAGGAAAACAAATGTGTTGAAGAAGCCTTGGGAAAAAAGTGAGATGCAGCTCAGAAAGAAAGCTTCACTGAGAATGTAGAGTACTGATCATGGGGTGTCAAGCTGTGCTGAATGTTAACTTTGTGTCCTTTAAAGAATGCAAAAATGTTAACAAATGAGTCATGAGGAGAAATGTTTTCATTCCAGTGACATGTACCATTGAAACTAGATATTTACATACACTGTCTGATATTAAACTGCTGTTAACATTTTCTGTTTTGTGCCAGTTATGATTACCAAAGTTGTTTCTATTTCTTAAATGCTGGAATGATGAGAATTTATTTTAACTTGCAGATTTACCAGCTGACCAACATTCTGTTAGTATTTGGTAGAATCACCTTTCAGACTGACTCAGGACAAAATGTTGTGTTAATATTTCCACATACTGTTATTTCCTCATGATGTCACCTTTTTTGCAAAGTGCACCAGTTCATTTTGCAGCAAAACACCCCACACTGCATGATTTTTCCACCTTTGTACTTTACAACTGGAACAGTGTTCTCAGACTTGCACGCATTTACGAACTGTAATGTAGGTTTTTATGTTCTTTTTGGAGAAATGGCGTCTTCCTCTCTAGGTGGTTTTTTAGCCCAAGTTTCGGGTCTTGTTTTATCATTTATCATTGCTCGCTTAAGACAAGATTGTCTTTTAATTTTGATCTGGAGTTGATATGCACATTTTCTAGGTTTTGTGAAGTGCACCAGTCCATTCTGCAGCCAAACACCTTAACAGCATGATTCTGCCACGGTTTTTAACCTGCCATGTTTTTAATCCAAAGGTAATGATGATCATTATGGCCAAAGACTTCAATTTTAGCTTCATCAGACCACAGGTAATGATAATGATACAGCTTGCTCAATGATGGGTGTGAGCATTTGCAGTCGTGGCTGAAGAAGCAAAGTGTCTACTGCACAAAACTGAAGCTAAACCTGTGAGTTAAGATAAATTCTGCATGGATCTGGTGAAGTAGGTTCATACTTTGTGAGTTAAAACATAAATTAAAGTGGAACAAATGACAAGCACTGCCCTTTCACTGTTGGTGAGTTTCTGTTCCATTTATGCACTTCAACAAACAAGAAGAGGCTTGTTTACCTGACAGACAGTCAGTTCATAATGTCTAAATGTGGGAACAGTGACATCAGTGGAACAGTTTGGACCTGGGAGAGAAATCTTGGGATTAAAACCTGACAGAGAGCTTTTATTTGAGGGGACAGGAACATGAGTCCAAGCAGAGCAAATTTGTTTTAAATTGGAATAAATTTTAAGAAAACAAACATACAAACCAGTGTTGTACAACCAGTGCAGGAGGGATATTTGTGGCATAAGTATTTGTTTGCAATTAAAGGTAAAGTTTGCCAGAGTGGAATGTTTCTACAATCTACCTTAATGGTGCACAAGATAACATTTATTGTGGATTTTGTGAAATTTAAACAGGGTCAAAATGAAACATAATGACTCAAATAGATACATGTCCTCACCTAAATCTTTTATTTAGTATTGTTGAATGTTATAGACTCTAGCCTCCCATGAACTGGAAACTGCAGGAACACTAGTGGCAATTTCCACTGTTAAGCCAGCTTTATACCACCATGTGTTGAGAGAGGATCAGTCATGAAGAAGCCTCTTCTCAACTTGTCTGCACACATGGACAAGCCAAATGCCTTCTGGAGAAATGTTTTACGCTCAGAACAGAGAAAGACTGAGCTGCTTGGCCCCAGTGACAACAGTGTTCAGACTATCTAAGGCGAGGCGTTCAAACAAATCAATGTATGACCGGTTAAGCATGGTGGTGGCAACATCATGATGTGGGACTGTTTGGCTGCCAGTGGTTCTGGTGCATTGAAGTGAATGGGATATTTGAGAAAATAAATCCAAATTCAACAGCCTCACCTCAAATCAACAGCTGAATGGTTGAAAGTTCAATAAAAATGGGTGTTAAAGGGGACAATGATGAAAACTGTGCATCAAATCAGATTTTAAAATGGATACATTAGGCTAATAATACTTGAATGACATGACCAAAATAGCTGAGTGCAGTGCCAGGAAACCAACCGATTGAAACTCTGCCAAGAGGAGTGGTCAAATAACCAGCCAAAATTATGCCAGATTGTTGTTTATGGTTAGAATAAGCATGAAGTCAAGGTGCATCTTGCTAGGGAATATTTAACTAAAGGTAAGTAGGGGTCTTATTTATTTATGTATTAAAGTCTATATATTTTACATTTGCTGTATAGATCAGAGTAAATTTAAAGAAAATAAAACTTCTGCATCAAATCTTTGGTTTAAACTTAATCAGAGTTGTATATTCTATAATATTTCCACCTTAAAAAAGAACAATTAGAACAAATCTTCACAAGCCCAAATTATATGATGGCCATTATTAGCATATGTAAACTTCTGACTGAAACTGTATGCTGTGAACCAATTATTGACCCTCATAACTTAGTAATACAGAGGAAGTAGAACAAGTGAAACACGTAATCATATAATGGTGATTTACAAACATGCAACCCCATTTAATGGAAAGATAATCACTGTAAAGAAAAATAGTACAGTTAGACTTGCTGCCGAGCTCAATACTGGCTTCTCGGGAGGGGTCTGTTGAAGAAAATATTGTGAAATGTTTCAGCAAGTTGCAGAAACCATTCTGATTCTGATTAGGCCGCCAAACAAAATGAGTTTCTCCAAATACCAAAAGACCACAATGTAAGAGTCTAAAGCCACATGTTCTGTCTTGATATTTTGGTTTTATTTAAATACAAAATATAATCATTACTTCTTCCAGAGAATACTTTTGAGTTGCTGTTACTGTTATTATGTTGCAGCATTGTAATACTTTTAAAAGCGGTCCAGGTTCTGACCCTATAGAGACAACACAAGAGTAATCAAATAGGGATCCCGGTTTCTACTTGCAACTGAATCAGTCATGCTTCACAGTAGACTACTCACAGCTTATTGGAAGTGGAACAATTGCTTCATTTAACACATAATAAAATGGCATAATTTGCATTCAAAAGTAAATCAAAGTTAGTTGACCTAGCAGTGAAAATGAGGGAGGATGGGGCAGATATTGCATCGTATTGGTGTAGAACCAAACATAATACCCCAAACATAACATGGGGTGACCATGTTTCTGACACACATTTGATGATGTCATTAAAGTTCTTGTTCATGTAAAAGTAGACAGACAAATAAGATAGACTTAATAACTTAATAACTTTGGCTAAAAATGTTAAAGGACCAACCAACTAATGTTTTTGAATTTAGATAAAAGAACCACTGCAGGTTTTAGATGTTTTTCATTGAATAATTGCCTTGAATTTTCACAAGAGAATAACTTTAAAAGAAACAGTGCATTTTTAGATCTATTTTTCTTGTCATTAGGTTAGAAACTATGTGCTTTTTTTTTTTTTTTTTTTTTACATTATTTTCAACAAATATCATCAACCCATAGAAGAAAATGTTCTCCATCCTCTTTACTTGAAACATTTGCGGCTCTAAACCAGTTTTCTGTGCCTGGACTGAGTGCAGAAATTGCTACTTCGACTCTAAAGGTGGAAGACCCCTGAACTAGATGATAATGTCACTTTAAATTCAATCACAAACTGTCTATAAGCAACAAATGAATAGATGTAGTAACTTTCTAAAGCTATATAATGTCTGTAAGTAAGTTTATTTACTCATTGATGTTTTTAATGCTGTGACGTGTTTGTAGTTGTCTTACAAAGGAAAAAAAAAATGCTATTTTTTTATGAGGGAGTAATTTATAGTTTAGGGGACATTGCTTATTGGTGCTTCCTTTCCATGGAGTTTCCACGGTTTAGGGCTCTTCCTACAGAAAATGAAAGGACATTGTTGTGCATCCTCCATAATAATCATGTGGCGGCCACATGGGTCCCACGATGACATCACTGTGGGGCAATCTGACAACACCAAAGCTCCCCATTCACAACTGCTCTTTAACTCGTGCTAAATAACACTTGTGTGAGTCAAATAGAGGAATGCCTTTGTAACAAACAGATAGAGCCCAGCCTACAAAACAGTGTAAGGCTTGTGAGTGGCTTATTAAGAAGATGAGCTGATAATATAAAACATAACAGTAAAGACAAAGCTAATTTAAGACACTCAAGCACAGTGCCCTCAACAGATATAGGTATCACAGGTAAATGATGTGTAAACGTCATAAAATAAACTCATCTTTCATTGCAGGATCATCCTCTTACACAGAAAAATTCTGAAAAATTTAATTTAATTTGAACACATGAATGCAATGAATGAAAAGTTCATTAAAACTAGAACTATGACAAACAAGACTGAAAGTCTTTTTTTCCACCACACACAGTGAGCAGGACGGTACAAGAGCTCAAACGATCTTCAAATCTCACTGTCAGAAAACTGCAGCAGAGAGTGGCAACTTAGGGTCATCAACAGCACTACCAGACACAGCACTACCAGTTCTTTTGGAGACATACCAGAAAAAACTATTTTCTTTCTTAGATGTGTCTTTCTCATAGATGTGTGAAATTTACAAAACTCTGTTGGGACTTTGATCAGATGAGACTCAGAATGACCTTTTCAGCGGCAAACGCTCCATGAGGGTCCGAAATGAACCAAAGGATGAATACAAGAAAGCACCTGATGTCCACTATTAGGTATGATGTAGGATCTGTGATGCTGTGGGCCCACAGCATCACAGATCGTGTTACATTAGGTATCCAAATGCTTGAGAATCTTTAGAGCGCATAGCAACATGAACTTTTTTATATACCACAGAGATCCATCCATTTAATATTTTCTATATTCACTTGCTATCACCACGTTACATGCTGTAATGGTCCAAGCAAGTAAGACTTGAGGACCCAGTTATACCTTTTGATAAAAGGCGAGTGTGTTTACACCAAAATTACAAAAACAAAAATAAAATGAACTCACAGAGCCCTCAAAGGAGATCGAATGAACTGAACAAAGTTTAGCTTTAACAGCAATTTAAAATAACTGGAAACTAACTGGTTAACAGATGAAACTGACCTACCCAGCAAGAGACAATGGGGATTTAAATACTGACCAGTTTGGCCCAAAAGGGGAACAAAATAGTTAGAAAACACTTAAATAAACCAAACAGCATTAACAGCTAGATTACAATTAATTAAAGTTGCTAATGAGCAAACATGACTTCAAGTAAATTAACAACTAATACAACATTTAGGGCAACTGGCCATCCTGTCCTCCCCTTGATGGAACCTCAAGGTTCCCCGTTCAAGGTTACTTTATTTGCACCCGTAGAAAGATTTGTTTTGTAGGGTTCAAAAAACACTCACACACACACTGGAAAATAAATAATCTTACATCTTAACATAACCAGGACCATTAAATATAGCAGTACCCAAAATCCTCAAAACTCCACAAATCAGGTCAAATGCCACAGAAGGGGAGAGGAACGCTTAATATTCAAGACAAATAAATAATCAGATATGCAGGGAATAAAACACAATAAAGCCAAAATAGAAGAAGAATACAACCAGACTGGTAAACACGAGTAATAGAACAAAAAAAAAAAAAAAAAAAATGACTAAGAAATGATTGTCATTAAATACTAAAGTTAAATAAAATATAAAATCCATTTAAAATCCAATTGCAGTCTACTGAGAGTGTCTGTCTCATTGGGAGTCGTCGTTCATGCCTGCTTAGTATTGCCCAATCAGCCCTTCCTGTTAATAGTGATGCTGCACACAAAGGGATATCTTGCATTCTGACCCTCAGAAGTCCAGAGGAACCCCTCAACCATGGTTAAATAAGAAAAGACATAATCAAAAAGAAAAAGCATATAAAAAGTTGAACATACAAAAGCTAACTAAATGTGCACACTACAAATAGAATATGTATAAAACAGTGTCAACAAAGTTTGAGTGATGTTTGTGAATATCAACAAAAATAACTTATACTGTGTAATGTGTTGGTGCATGGGGATTACTGACGTTTACTGTGTGGCTGCAGGTGTGGCCATCACACATGCACAAAAACACACTGCCTGAAGGCGATTTTAGAAAGGCAAGTTAAGCTGAGATTCATGCATTTAGACTGGGAGAAAGAACCCAGGACTCTGAACGATTTAAAGCTGTTGTCCTAAGATGAATGGTTGAAAATCCTTCTCTCTGTATGCTCCTTGAAATGTTAACGTAGACATCTATGCGCTGTCCTAATGGCAGACGACACTGGTGAGTTTTCTACATTTTTTATTTGAAGCAACAATATAAAATGAATTTATTTTATGACTTTTTACACATCTTTAACCAGGGGTGCCTGTAAGTGTGGTGATTGCTGTTTTCAGCCCAAACAGATAAGTGAGTATTAGTGTAAGTTTGTAGGGCTATTGTCAAAATGCTGTTACAGAATATACATGCATTTATTGAGCCACTGGCACCCCTCCCCCAGTATGTAACGTATTCTCCACCTCTTTGAGAAAGACTGCACAAGCAATGTGTCACACATCTCCTTTTGCCCCTCTTGCTAGAAAATGTGTGTGAAATCACCTCTGAGCAGCACTAGTTTCCAACATCATTGGAATTTTTAGCTTTGCAAGGATTAAATAAAAGGGGTTGCACCAGCTTCCTGTCCTTGGCATTAGGGCATTAGGTTGAAACCTTTTGCACACACCAAATCATTGCAGGGAAGCAGAGTGAGAGCACCGTGTTATGCAGCAGCTGTCCATGTGCTCTTCCCTACACGTGCTGCAGTGCCGCAGTATTCTGCAATGATTAGTCCTTTCAGTCGATGATGCCTCAGTGTGCTGCAGCTTTTAGGGGAAAATAATCCAGCTCTTAATGAGGTGACAAGACGTCATTTTGTAAAATTAGATTTTGGGAAAGTAATAAGTATGCGCGTAAACAGAGATAAGGAAGAGGACAGACTCCAAATACAGACAGGGTTAGTCTGTGTTGCATTCCCAGATTGGATCTTAGCAGATGTGTGCAGATAAATCATGTGAGAAAGAATGAAACTAGAGGACAGATTCAGAGCACAGAGCAAGAAAGTCATTTTTTCAGTGCAGAAACAGAGCGTATGATAAACCTGGAGGATGCCTGCCTAAAAAAAAAAATTCAAGCTCTGCAAAAGGTCGGACAGACATGCACAGGTGTTGCAAGAGAGAGATAAGCGAGAGAGAAGAGAAAGAGACAAGAAGGAAAGAGGAGAGGAGGAGGAAGCCAGTGGGGGGAGTGAAACGAGGTGTAGGAGGAGACTGGACTTGCTGCAGAAGGAAAAAGGAGTCGGAGAGCAATTCCAAAACAGCTGTCCAGCAGACGTCCCAGTCGTCAGAAGTGTAGCCCCCAGAGGCGGATACAGAAGACAGGACAGTGTCAACAAGCCACAGGAGCAGCACTGCAGCATACACACACATAAAGACACACACTTCACCCTGAGAAGAGGAGGCATCTCTGATGAGGATTCAGATCTCGCCATCCAAACAACCGAGGTAAGTAAGAGCAGGAGAACATGTTTTACTTCACACTGTGATGGTAGTATGATCAGAGTGAAAGGATAGAGTGATGCTGCTGGAGATTTCTTGCTGTCGTGTATGTCTGTTGGGGTTCCTCTGAGAAAATGTAACAGAATGTGGTTTGGCAAGTACGAGAAGCAGATTAAGCATTCATAGAAATATCTGCTCAGCCTTTATGCATGTAACCCTAGAATTAAACCACATTATACTATACAGGAGTAATTCACAGTCCGGCTTCATGCCTAAGGTAAGTTTGTTTGCCCTGCAGACCTGCTCTTTCTTCTTATCTGTCAAATGTAGTGGATTTTGAAGAACAAAAATGTTTCTTTTTTGCTAGCGTATGTTGACATTCTCTTCATGTTTCATACGCTTTGATTCAGTTCCCCAGCATGCATCTGCCAAACAAAACTCTGGCAAGTGCTGGCTATGCATGCGGGTGGCATGAGGGGAGTGAGAAAGAAATACAGAAAAAATACTCCACCCTGCTATTCATCCAAGTGCCAGCTCTACCACTGGACTCTTTGAAAGCAAGGCCTTTGCCTATAATTGAAGAAACAGCTCAGTGCATTTTGTGTTTTGTAGGCTGCCATTACCCTCTGTGGTATGTGTTTTTTATAACAACCCCAAAGAGAGGGTCTTTCTGCAATGCAAAGGCGTGACCCAAATCACAGCCATACTTTGATATCAAGAGAACGATTTGGTAGCTTCATAGTTGCTTTAGAGAGAATAGTAGGAACTGGACTGTCATTCACTTCCCAACGACCCCAGCAAAGACAACAACATATAGAATAACCGACTTTGTTCCTGAAAGTTTTCTCAAGTCATCCTTTGATGGATATTCTGGGCAATGCACTGTATCTATTTAAAAAAAAAAAGGGAACAGCGGTGATCCTGACTATAGAGAAGCAGACTGTAAAGCATCGACAAACCCTAGCCCTTATTTAGAATACAGTAAGATTACTCTGCGTCTCAGAATATACCAACCCAGTGATATCACATGCAACATGTCCAGAAATACCAGGACAAATCACGAGCCATTAGTTAAACTACCAGATACAAATTCTATATTTATCCACACTCAAAGCTTCATCACCTCGCTCCCATTGCCTCGCCTTCCAATCATCCACTAATGAGGCGAAGCTCCATTTTTAAAGGGGCTGGAGTGGCTCCAGATCCCTGCATGTCCAGACAGATACTTTGCTGACACAATGACACAGGGTTTTCTTGTCTGCAGCTCCCATTATGACTGCATGACTGCTCGGGCAAGTATTTCTAAGAGGAAGCTGCCATAAGATTTCTCACTTCTGAGGAGGTGTAAATGAAACCTGCTACTGCAATCTGTGGTGGCGGCACCACTGAGAATGTATTTCACAGCATGTGCCATCTTGGCTTATGTTTTGGAGTAGTGTTATGATACTAACTCTCCAAGCATCAGTTTTCTATCCATCTGATGCTTTTGAATATGCAGTTTGAACCCATGGTGAGCCAAATTATTTTGAACACACTTGCAAATGTGCTATGTAATTTAGGAAAGTGCTAATTAAATGTAGCAGCAAAGACACAATGATGACATCATTTAATCCCAAGATACACTGTGTAAATGCTCAGTGTGTGCTGTTGAAGATTCGTTCACCTTGTCATGCTAAAGGCTTGGAACAGCTCCAACTGAAGGCAGCATGACCTATTTTCTGTTTATTTCAGTAAATAATTATTTGACCAAATGGTAGGGACCTGTAGATTGTGTGTAGGGCATTTAACCTTCATCCCCAGATGGTCAGGAATTCTTAAATAGAAAGAATAGAACAAGAAAAAAATAATTAAAACAACTGAAGACGTCCTGGCAATAGTAACAAACCCTGACATGAAGCAGTAAAACATTTTAAATGTCACACCTTTCACCCCAACACATCCAAAGTGAGGGTGCGTCAAATGCAACATATTTACCTCAAAGATGTGATGAAACTTAATGACTGACAAAACGCATTTAATTTCTTTACATGCCTTTTTAGATGCTCTAACTTTCATGGTCAGATTTCCCATCTTACATCGTAAAATAGGGAATTTAGTGAGAAAGTTGCTAAGTCATTGAAGACTGACGTATTAATAATTTCCTTCATATTTTTCTGTTGTCCCCTTGAATTCCATTCATACTTGCTTTTCAAGCCAAACTGAACCACCAGCAGGAGATTCTAACTTGAAGGTCGGTCCTTCAGGCGTTCACTGCATCAGTTGCCTTCTCATGAACCATAACTGTCAATAAATGTTGAATCAAAATAAGGTGATCTTCTATTGCAATGTATAGACCAGGCAGTTCTTGTGGTTTTGGCAGAGATAACTGATGATTAAGTATTCTTGGAAGGAAGTACTTCAGCCAGAAGTGATTTGGGAACATCTGGTAGGAACTGTAGTGCAGAAGTTAATAAGTTTTTGCTGAGCCTACAGAAAAGATGTTTTTGGCTAAGTAGTTTGTTTCATTTCTTATTCAAGGTCACGTCAAGGTCAAAAAACACCAAATTTGCTGCATTCTCTTTTTCCCTCGATGAAACACAGCAGCTAATCTTTACATTATCCCGTTTGTCCAAACACTTTCTGCCACACACACGTACCGCCTATCTCCGGCACAAACTCTCTCACCAGCCCTTGAATTATGTTCTCATTCAACACATTCTCACATATCTTGCATCCTCTTTGTATCTGTCACAGCTATTTTTATCACCAGTATGCTCACTGAAGGAGAAGCTGATATTTCACCTCATAAAACCACACTTTCTAATAAAGATGGAACTGTAATGAGAGTTAAAGAGAGATAAAAGAGATTTGAATCCACCCGTTTCCTGCTTGGTTTCAGGTACAGTTGAGTGCTGTAGGAATGTGGATGTTTTTCTAAGTAAAGTGTTAGGCGTGACCCAGTCTGGCCAGGCGCTCTATTAGACGGTCACCTCTGACAGACGTTTCATAATTAAAAATGCCTATAAATGGGCAGGCTCTCCTCTAACTGGTGCTTCCTCTCAAACACACGCTCTCAGAGGCTGTTACCTCCCATCGACCACAGGTTGTTTTACTTTTCTCCTTGAGTGGTCAAACATTTCTGTCCCTGTATTTAATGAGTTTATTCCATGTTAAACTGGCTCCAAACTTGGTGATATTATTGGAAGGGTTTAAATGGAAACACTCTAACATGGGTCGCCTTTTCCAGAATCAAAAGCTATTAATCTATAATATACTCTGTTACCTATCTAGTGTTTCTGTGCTTACAAAAATATCTGTTCTTCAAAGAAAATTTTATTCACAATCTGCATCACATTCTCTCCTAAGATCCCTTTGCTCTGTAATTCTTGCCTCTTATCTCTCACACAATCCCTGTAAACCCATTTAAACTCCGTTCCTCCCGTCTCTGCCCTCCACTGGTCCAGCTCTTTCTATCTGCGTGCATGTCTGAGCAGTAGCTCATACAAAAAACAGGCTGCCCTGCTCTGATCCCTTTAAAGTTCCCCTTTGCCTCTCCTCTCTCCCAATCTGCAGTCCAGCTGTTCCACATTAGCACATCTAGAGGCCAAAAGAAGCTCTGTTGTGTAAATGTGAATATAGCAGCAAAATCTGTAGACGTAGGCCTGATCTTCCAATGCTCTCAAATACAAGACAAGCAAGAGGATTTTTTTTTTTAATTCCTTGAAGATGCAGAGAGTGTTTTTCTGGGTCATGTGTTGGTGACTAGATTTCTTTCTAATCACTCTGCCACACTATTACATAGCAAGTAGGTAGGTAACCCTCCAGCAGGGCCTTCCTATAGGTCTGATACTATAGCATCCTCAGTCAGATCACTAGCTAAGCCCAGCTGCCATGGATTTTTTTTCATTGTCTGCCATTTTGACTGACAGGGTCAAAAAATCCTTTCATAATCTATTTTTACCCGTCACTTTATTTTTTAAAATAGTAATAATTAAACATTCAATAACATTTATTTTCATTCATTTTAGTTAATAATTAATCCAAAAAAGCTGAAGAGAGGATGTACATCAACAGATGAATACATTTAACATTTCCTCTGCAGTTACAAAAAACACTGCCTGTGGTCCCAGTAACTACATATAAACAATGAAATTAAATGATTGCAGGTAAAATATGAAGAGATCACCTGCTGTGGCCTGAACGCACAGTCTAACAACCGTATGGACCTGGATAGGGCACTCGCTTGGGCTTTCTGAAGAAACTTCTGACACTCAGCTGCCGTGAAAATTCTCTGTGTGAAGCCAACGAGGTCATTCATCAAGTGAGAATGCAGCTAATTAATACGCTAACTCGCCACAAGTAGTCAAGGGCGTGAATTGCAATCTGTCAAAATAACAGATTTCCTTCAGATTTTTCCATCTCTGTAAAAAAAAAAAAAAGGGGGCAAAAATGGAAAATGTTTGATTAACAGAACCCCTGTTCAGTAGAATGATATTTGAAAAATTTCATAGTTGGTGAGGTTGAACTAGTTATAAAACATTTGAGAGGCACTGGTATAGAGCACTGACGTTTTTCAGAAGGTTTGAAAATGGCGAAAATGTGTGAAACCTAGAAATTTAAATGCACTATATGAAACAGCCGTGCATGTCAGTGACATATATGTAGAAAGACGTGGCAGGAGTTGTTTTTCCAGAAAATGCACTTCATTTAGTTGCATAACCTGGTGTCAGACTGTTCCATCAGTTTTCACCATAAAAAGTTATCTTTATGTTTTTGAAAAGTCATAATATTTTTGTCTCTGATTTCAGAAAAGTGTTCATCTGTTGAAGATCCCCAGTCCTGACTGGAGAGCCATTGTCAGATCGATGCAACAATTATTTTTGGAGTCCTGCAAGTGGCGTGTGTTTCTGAGAATGTAACGGAAGCTCCTCTCCAGGGGAACCATAACGTTCAGACCTGACAGCATTTTCATCCACCTTATCCTACATATCTGACACAATCTCCAAAGAAGCAGCCATGCCAGCAAAAGCACCCATTTACCTGAAGCCTACTAACAGCAAGAAGGGAAAAAAATGTCGGCTGCGAGACATTTTGTCTCCTGACATGATCAGCCCACCACTTGGGGACTTTCGCCATACCATCCACATTGGCAGAGGTGGAGAGAGAGATGCCTTTGGAGACATGTCGTTCCTTCAGGGAAAGTATGAGCTACTACCTGGAAAAAGGGATGTCCACCCTCATTATGGTAACCATAGTGACTATTTGCGAGCACACAGCACAGGTGATGCTTCCTTCGCTGAGACTCCCTCACCAGTTCTCAAGAATGCAATCTCACTCCCAACCATCGGTGGCAGCCAGGCCCTCACCCTCCCACTCATCTCCTCCACGGTTTTCCCATTGCCACCAGATCCACTGGAAGAATTAATGAGTCCATCATCTCCTTTGAAAGCTAAAAACCCTGATGAGGTTGAGATCCTGCAGATGGATGCCCTGCTGCAGTCCATGGATGTCTTCGACAGTGAGCCTTCGTCCCCTTTTACAGATCACCAGTCAAAACCTGACGTCCTTTTAGATCTGCTGGAAAACTCAAACAAGTCGACCTTGAAGGAGGTTGCCAAAGCTAACAAATTTAACAAGAGTGATGGCAGATTTGACAAGCCATCATCCTATTACATCAATGGTCACACCGACAGCTTACGCAAAGCTAACGGAAGCTTAAACAGCAACTTAAGCAGTGACAGCTGCGACAGCTTTGACAATAAAGATGACTTCCAGAATAACATCTGCAACCAAAACAGAAGTCTCAGCAGCAACGGTTATGGATACTTTAACAATGACATTGCCCTCAGCTTTAAGCAGGAGCTCGCTAAGTGCAGTAAAGACTGGGTGGACAGGGACAGTGGTGTAGAGGAGGGCCGCATAAGTGATTTTGAGTTTGAGTTTTGCAAGGAGAAGAGCACCTCGCAGAGTTCCCTTACCCAGATCACGGGGTCGCTCCTCTCTCTCGAATTGGATCTGGGCCCATCCATCCTGGACGATGTGCTCAACATAATGGATAAACCTGCAGCAAAGAGCCGGCCTTAAGCTGCATTCTGGCCTTTCAGATGAATAAGGGAATTGTTAAAATATAGCCATGAGGGGAGAAAGACTTATGAGTAATCAAAATGGTGTCTGGATATATCATTGAGATGAAAATTAGCTACAGTAGACAAAGCTGCTTATGTTTTTATTGTAAAAACTTATAACTATTCAAGCTTCCATCGAGTCTTTATTTTTTTTCCTTTGCTTTGTTTGCCATCCCAGCAGCATGCCCATGATGCACGTGCTTTTTGTGTTACAGCTACATCACCTCCACTGTGCCTTTGCTTTTCAGCTACCTTAAACATTTTACATGATGAGTTGATGTTCTCATATTGACCTCCAGTGTGCAAACACGATGAATTTGAGTCACTTGGCTCTTTTACACGATTCTCAGACTCGGAGAACATAAAACATTTTACGACTTTGAGTTTATTTCACAAAGCACTTTTTTGTTCATCACATGGTTCGTTGCCCAAATAACAATTTCACATAACACTATGCATATTTGTTTTTTTGACATTGTGACACAAATAAATTAATTTTTCCTATTGAGCCTGTCTTTATTTTGCAATGAATGTTTGCATACAGTCATGGTAAAAAGAAAGTACATGCCTTGTTTCAAATCTTTTTGTGCACTTGAATAAAAATATTCCCTCAAGTGCACAAAAATAAACAGATGTACACTTCCACTCTTTAATAAAAAAATAACGATGAAGCCAAAATGTAAAAGCTGTGCGGGACTAAGTCCCACCCTGCTACGTTTGTAGAATTTAAGAGGAGAAGTAGCACTCAAGTGCTTAACTGATCTTCAATGAATGTGACCACCTCTATGAAAGTAGGGAGTTTGGCAGTTATGGCAGTTTGCTTTTCAGAAGCAAACAGATCTGTGTTGACACACTGTCAGGGTGGAAAGATATCAGCAGTGGCCTAAGAGAAGCAATTGTTGCTCCCCTCAATCAAGAAAGAGTCTGCCATTCTGCTGTGAAAAAGATTATTTAGAAGTGTTAACATTAAAGGCAGCTTCTAATATACCCAGGATTAGACCTCCCAGCAGGTTAATCCTCGACCCATAGAAAGGTGCGCTGCTAGGAGACGTTGCAAAAAACCCAAGAGCTCCATCTCAGACTCTGCAAGTTTCAGTTTGAATGTTCG
Organism: Girardinichthys multiradiatus; assembly: GCF_021462225.1. Taxonomy (NCBI): domain Eukaryota; kingdom Metazoa; phylum Chordata; class Actinopteri; order Cyprinodontiformes; family Goodeidae; genus Girardinichthys; species Girardinichthys multiradiatus. Next base: position 40,535,506 of record NC_061814.1, on the reverse strand, counting down.
ATGTTGAATTTCATGATATTAGAAAATTGACTGAACAAGTGGGCTTTGTTTGCAAGTGCTGACAGGAGAAAGCTTCTTTCCACCAAATCAACAATTCTCAAAGTCAGGACTCCAATATGGATATGGACCGAAAAGGAAATCACTCCAGAACCAGTCCGTTCATTATTTTTAGGCATAACCAACAGCTGTGTGGGAGACACTTGAGCACAGCTCCACGTGCTGATGTGAAGAGCAACTCTTTCTGTGGGTTCTGTCTAAACCCGAACAACCAGGACCGCAAAGACAATTTAATGAGCCGAATTGTCAACAAGTAATATCAAAACAGCAAGGAGGCATGCTAATGTTTGGCTAATACCTCAACAATCTTCTCTGTGAAAAGATCCTCAGTAATGCAAGAAGACTTTTTGTAACCTTAGTCAGACATCTATTTAAAAAGAAATGATTAAACTGTGTGTGTTTTAGGAGAAATGTTAGAACATTACACCAGATTTCGGAAAACCCAGTTAACCCCGTGTTGGAGCAGAGAAGGCTGTTCAGAAACTGAAGGGGTGCAGAATACCTTTTGCACTCTCTAAAAACGTAGAAAGTATCAGGAACGTGGTTATGGGTGAGTGAGCTGGGCAGAGCGCTATCACAACACTTGCAGACCATTCAATACTGATGAAATGTGTAAACTTTAAGCTCAGATCTGTAGAGTTTCAATTTATAAACAAGGTTATCTTTACTTTTGTAGAAACCTGTGATACTGATTTTATTTTAAAAATACTTGAAAAATGAAAAGTACATGTTTTAGAGCTTTACAAAAAAAGATCAACTAAATGCTGTTTTGTTTTCTATTGAATTAAGATTTCTATGTCATTCATTTATTAACCATATAATTATGTAGTTTTAGGTTACAGAATGTGTTACCACTTTGTGGTAAATACGCTGTGCTATAAAATAATTAGAGCAACTTACGGTCTCATTTGAGACCTCTATATAGCAAACTTTTTTTTTTCAGTTGTGAGTCTTTCTGAAAACTGAAGCTTCACCCAAATTGGGTGACCAACTGGACAATAATCCCAAATAAAGCGAATATAAAAAGAGAATATAAAAAACTATTGAGGTATTGTAATGGTCTAGTCAAAGTTCAAGCATCAGCCAATACTGAGTTGGGACCATAAGAGAGCTGTGCAGAATTAATGAATGTCTTTCAACAAACCGAAACAACGTTGTAAATATAAACTGTAGTGGATGAATATTTCTTCATAACATTGTTACTCATTTTTTATTGCTGCTAGACTGTAAGACATACACATCTTGATTTCATTTGTTTTAATGAATAATGACAATTTAGAATCTGTTTTGTGTTTTTAGACACTTGAGGTTAGATTTAAATAATTTTTAAAAGCTTGTAAAGTCCAGGGCCTGTATTCACAAATATTGTCAGAGTCCTGTCAGAGGGCTCCCATCTTAGCCTAAAAATTCCAGCCAAGGATTCCCAGCTTAGGAGTGATTCACTTTGCTGCTGAGAGCAACACTAAGCAAGGAGACAACAGAAATTCGTATCTTAGTGAGGAGGCTTGGTTGACCCCGTTGCGTGTGATGCTGTCCTCTAAGAGCTGTGACTGGTGGTTACAAAATTAAACCAAACAAGTACACTCCTAATAATCAGTGGAGAGAAATTAACCTATGATAAAATTTAGACTGGATTCTTTAATGTGTAAATCACGATAATAAAACTTAGCAAGATTAAATTAATTGTCACATAGTTTCAAAATGTTTGAACATAGCTTATTTACATGCTATTCATTCTTTTGATTTGCTTGTTATTATGTTTACTCACAATGCCGGTCATTTTCATACTGCATGTATTTCATATTAATTAATGTCATATTAATCTTAAAATTCAGCATTTTACTGTTATCTCCTTGTATAATGAGGTTTAGTTTGGTAAAATGACCAAAACAAAATGGTGGAGAAAACCGAACTGCTGAAAGGTAGATTTGGTCCTGGGATCACGGTGCAAACAAACAGGCATTCCCGAGCAGATCCATGCATCATTCCCTCTTCTTTCAGAACCAGCCTGGAATGGGAGCAGATCTGGTACCTGCTGCATGTACAATACAGCAAATACTTATAGTTTTTCCAATTCTTTTAAATTTATTTATTCTTTGAAGGCATTTTACAGTCTAAATATTTAAATAATCCTGCACTAATTTGTTTGTAATTTTGTTCACTTTTTATTTGTGATTATTTATTATTGTTTATAATTTATTTATTCTTACTAATACTACCCAATATTACCTTACTAGAGGTTCACCTTAAACCTGTCCTGCCACTGTAACTATTTCATTTCCCCCTAGGGGGAAAATAAAGTTTATCTTATCTCTGTATTAATAATTGTATGATTGTGATAGAGGTTTATGCTCTCATTTGCTTAACTGTTTAGTGGGTGGATCCCTGTATGATTAAGCCAGTAGCTTTTTGTTAATTCACTGATTTTCATTGTTCCTAGAATATCTCTCCTTTCTCTGTGTCTTTCCTCCATCTTCTCTGCTTAAGGCACTCTTAGGCTCACTAAAAGTCCTCCTCACTACTCTTAACATCTCCTCACATTAGGAGCTCTTTTCAGGCCTAAGATGCTTCATGAATACATTTTATCTTACCGATCGAGAAATTCTAAGATTTTTCTTAGAATGACGTCACTACTTTTTGTCTTATGATTCTTTCTGAATATGGGCCCAGATGATTTTATTATGTTCTGTGGCACAAACCCCTTTAATTAAAATATGGTGTACTTTGTTTTTTGCATCAGAACAAGAAAGAGCCACAAAATGGTTGTGACACTTAACAAGCAATACTAGTAGGAAATAAATAAGCCACAAGCTGCAGGATAGAAAGATAGAGCACATTTATTGTGTTGCCTTTCACATTCCTGACATTTTGCCTCCTTGCCCTGCTGTGGGAGCATCTGTGGGCCTTCATTGCCCCAGCTAGGCGCCTGCTCCATTTGTTTGCATGTGCATGGGACAAGCAGAAGGGGGGTCTTTAACATTCCTTGGATTCCAGCCACAGAACACAAGTGTCCAGGACCGGACATAAATCAGCTGTTTCAAGTGAGGACGAAGGGCCACATGATCCATCAGCCACAGTGTATAGAGGAAAGAGGCTATAAACAACACAGTAACAACACACTCACCATGGTTTAACCTTGCTCTGTTTGAACCTTACATTGCTCCTGTTCCTTTGGCTACTTAAACAAACATATATTTGCACAACTGTTTGAAGTCAGGAACCAGGACTACCTTGTTCATTCTCAACCCACAGCCCGTAAAACTCAAAAACACTTCAGCAGTGGTAGCAAACCCTGATTCTCCCAGTTTAAGATTCATTTTAGTGTTAAATAATTCGTTTTCAAGAATAAATGAAACCAAAACCATTTTAGATGCCTGTTGCTTTCTTTTCTTAATCACTTCAACAACACTTTGTCATGCATTATAGAGAAAACAGCAATGTTCTGAATTTGCCTAAAAAAGCTTATCTCACATGCAAATAAGTATCTGGGTTCAATTCCACTTCTAACAAAGAGCTGGCCAATGTGGCAAACCATTCTGAAGGCCTCAGAATGTCCATGGACAACCGAGACTGGGCTAGACGAGGCATCCAAAGGCGCTGCGAAACAGATGTTCATTCAGACACGACCATATCCTTATGCAAGAAAAAAAAAACGGTGTCAGGGCAAATACCCCAAACCAGTGGAAAATCCCAGCTTAAACACCAAAGCATTTGCATATGAGGAGCTGAAGGATACAGCCTGTGAACGTGAGTAATGAAAACCCTCTCTGTCAGGGTAATTACTATGCTTATACCTGCAAAGGTCCATCACTGACTTGATGACAGCCCTCGATTTTGACAGGTGTGGAACCAAAGCCCATTTCCGCTGGTTTAAAAAAAGAGCTGCACGACCACAGCAGCAATGCATGTTTTGTAACATATTAAAAGAGATGCCAAGTTTTTCTAAGCCAAAATGCCAGAAAATACCAGAGTTCTGCTGAATCCAGAGCAAATAATTGGCACATGTTAGACTTTTTGTTTGAGCAATCAACTGGCATTTTGCCTTTTGTAGAGAGGTTTGTCTTTAGTAAGATTGATGTTTCTGTTTTATGCACAACTGAGATAAGTCATTTCATCTGCATTTAAACAGCATCGCTCAATCAGAGAATTTGAGCCTCCTGTCTTGTCTCTGGCTTTTGTGCTCACAGGGAGCCTGAGGGGAGACGAGAAAATACCAAAGATGGAAGACAGAAATAGTTCTGGTGGCCTGTTTCTCATTACATGGGGGCCAAGGTGGATGTTTGACCTGAAGAAACCTTGACTCCAACTGGCTCTAATCTTCCATGTTAACAACACAGAATAGAGCTGCAGAATCAGGCAGCTCATTGTATGACACCCACAGGTTTAGAACAATATTCCACTTGTTTTCCTGGCAAATCTTGGGTTAGTGCAGCTTGAATGTGTTTCTCGGCTCACTTGAAAATCTCTTGAGATAAAATCACTGGAACATTGATGCTCATCATGTAAATCTTTGTAAAAACAAGCCAAATGATGTGTGTGCCTATAAGTGAAGTTTACTTTTAAAGCACTGTACAGCACAGCTAAAGTTAAAATACAAACAAAACAAGAAAGCACTGTTTATAAAGGCACCGCCAGAGTCAGTAAAACACAGTTTTAGAGGCAGACTATTCCATATGTATAGCCACACCTGAAAAGCCATGTCAAACGTCTGGCTGCTTTGTTCTGATTGGCTCAGAGGCATGAAAGTGATGTCCAGACCGGTAAATAGGGCGTTACAATAGTCTCAGCGCAATGACACAAATTATATGAATAGTCTTCTCTAGATCTGCAGGAAAAATTATGTATCTTATTTCAGAAATGTTTATGAAATAAACTAGAGCCGAACAAGAAATACAGTTTAAAGCATATATGTTCATACACTGACTAATACTGTATATGCAGTATACATATCACCTTCATTTCTCGCATTAATTAGATTAACCTTTTCCCTGTTTTATGTCAGATAGGATTACCAAAACTATTTTTTATTTGCGAAATCCTGGAAGAAATATTGAATATAACTGCTTGATTTCATGGTGTGGGCATGAATGCAGAGTAAAGGTAGACGACAGCCTGTTGGATTTTACAGTGTAATTCGTCAGAAGATATGATCAGGGTCTCTGTCTAGTTAGTACTTAAAAATTCTGGAGGATTTCCAGTGAAGTAAACGTTGATCTAGGTTTAACAACCTATACAGCTGGTGGGGCTTAAAAGCTCAGTGTAACTGAATGCCATCAAAATGGATATGGTAGGCAATGTCAGAAAAATAATAAATGGTGCCAACTACTAGATGCAAAAGGAAGATAGGAATGGACTCAGAACAGGACCTTGTGGAACTCCATGGTCATGATCATGATGTGTTAGATGTTTTGAGTTTGAGTTCCTTGTTTGTTTCTCTGGATTTTCCCTGTGTATGTTCTCTAGTTGCTGTTATTCTAGTTATGTTTATTTAGGTTCATGGTTCATTCTTGTGTTTAGATATTTGTTACTTGTCTGGGTGTTTTAGTTTGTATGTCTTTATAGATCTGTTTCCTTCATGTTTGTGTTCTTTAGTTCATTCCATTGTTCACGTATTTCTTGTATTCCTGCACAATTAGAGTTCTGTTAGATTCCCTTCAGCATTTCCATGTGTAATCAGGGTAATTTTTCCCATTTCCCTTTTACATTTCCCCATTTCCATTAGAATTTACTTTTTATTATTAATTTGAGTGTTTCTTTTCTTTACTATTCTATTTTTGTGGTTGAAATTAGGTTCCCCAAAAATTTATTTTCTTGAAGAATTGTTTTTTCTTATTTTATTAATTTAAAGATTTATAAAATAAGGTCTCAGTAGAACCTCCAGTCCTCCTTTCCATAATCTTAAGCATTTTGTTTCCTGTCATTTAGTACATCTGTTCTCGCGTGATGTCATGTGTCACGTGATTTCATTATCACGTGACTGATAATAGTAAGCCACCCTCAGTGTCTCATTAAACAGCTGCTGCTCATCACGCTAGGTGGGAGATGTTATTTAGTAGCTGCCACAGGTAGGCTTCGAGCCGTTTGTAACTCTGTTAGATCAATGCTATTACTAACAAACTTAATTTGAATATGCTCAAACGTTTATATTCTGTATGGCATTGATGGTACTGTAGTAAGTAACTAAGCTTTCAGTCTTATTTTAACCTTTAAGCATTTAATTGAAAGATATATTGAAAAGGTGAAATGCTATTTCTTTTTGATGTGCTAAGGTGGAATATAGAGCATTGTAATACTTGAAAAGTGAAATTAATTTGTAATATATAGTAAATAATTACAAGAAAAGAAAATAAACATGTACATGTACTGAATATATTTATATAATGATTTTAGATATTGATAAAACTCAGGGTTATTTATTATTAAGTCTGTTTTACACAGGCTAGGTTCATGAGTTCCTGATTCCTGTCTGTTGCTGAACTGATCAGACTGATGGCGAGCTAACCCTAGTCCAAACCAGGAGATCTGTTAAATCCCCACCACTCCTTCCAGTGTGGTCGGAGGCGTCCAAGGCAACCACATATTCATTTTCACTCTGGACTCAACTGGATCCTGCCAATAACCTTTTTTTACTCCCCTCAGGGAGTTGAACTGTTGAACTTTCTGCCTTCGCAAAGAAAAAAAATATTTGCGGGGAACAACCCTAAAAAAATGCAAAAAGAAAATTAGACTTCCTTCCATGCATGTAAACGCGGTTGTAATCTAAACCTTTTTCTAATCTTCCTCTGCATCTCCTGCGTCCAGCTCCTTATTTTTCTGAGCTAAAGTAAATCTGTCAACATATTCACAACAGGTGGCCTAGAGGCCACTAGAGCCAAAAAACAAAAAACCACAGCTATGACCCAGCAAAGTTTTCCACCAGCAGAGCTGCATAATGCACACTCTGTGTTTCAAAACGCTGATGAAGGAGCTCCTCATAGTCTTACTTGGGCCGTGTCTGTGGGGATGAGAGGGGAAACTTTAATTAGATGTTTCCCTGCTCAGTGACCCTTAATGGAGACACCAGGTACTTTGGGAGCTACATTACTACTCCTGTAGTCTTCACCTGCTTCAATAGTCCTATTCTGAAAGAAACAGTGGGACCAAACTGTTGATTCCACGATGCCAGTGATGTGGGCAGGGGGAGATATCCGAAGTCTGAGCAGAGCCTGTAAGGAAAATGTTATTCCTAAGTATTTCAATTGCTCAAAAGATATAAATTTTCTCAATGTATGCTCCATATATTCCAACTTTATTGCCAAGAGCATAGTAATTGGACGGTTAGTAGCAGAGGTTTCTTGGGAACTGTGACGTTGGGATACCAAGAACAAAACCTGGGTTCAAACACTGATCTGGCATTGCAGGGTTGCATCTCGCCTTCAAAACACAACTATAGAAAAGAGCAAGAAGACTTTATTCTCAGGTCGGAAAGAAACTAGCTGGACCAGAGGCTGATTCAGAGCAGATATGAGGCAATCCCCTTATAGCTTGGTCTGACTGGCAGTAGATACAACAAGTTGACTGTTGTTTGGTTGACAGTAACCACAGTGAGTTAACTTCATATCTTCGGCATGTGAAGACTGAGCTCAATGGAGGCCAGAAACAGGACAAGAGCTTTGTCTCTCTGACAAAACCCAGACTCTGTTCCTGACGCTACTACCCTATGCTGAGCAAATCTAAAAGTGCTGCTTGATTACAACTTTACCTTTGCAGTGGATCTAAAAAGTCTACACATCAAATGTAAAAATACCTAGATAAATCATTTAAAAGGTATTTCCATTTTTTATTATGCTATAAATACTGTCCAATTTCAAAAAAGATAATGTATTTAAGGGAAAATATAAACAGGCTCAAAAACCTGGTTGTATAAAGGAGCACACCAGGAAAATAAAACTTTGCTGAAGGACCTTTTGATTTAGATTTGGCATCCAGTTTTCTTAAGTTCACATCAGTTGTAGTGAATCTAAAATTAATTTCATGACATTTTATTAATTTGGATCATTTAGCTATAGCCTTATTTTTCAGAAAGGATACGAAGGATTAATAGGATCTCATTTTTCAAATGTATCGGTCAGAGCAAGGGTATGAAACAAAAACCAACATCCTACATATACCATTGAAACATGAAGATGGTCATCAATGATTGGAGAAATATGGGTGACATGTGACATGACCTGGACTTTTCTCTAAAATGAAAAGACTAAATGGAGACTGGTCAGGGAGGCCATTATGAACATCTGCTCCTCATGTAACAACAATCTCTTGTAATTTTCCCATGTCTGGACTGATGAGTAGGGTTGAAAGGCAGAAACCTTTTCTTTTAAAGAAAGCATCCAGGCCTGGCTTATTTCTCCCAAAACCTTGTTAAAGAATGTGTTATGGTGAATGAATCCAAAATCAAATTATAGCACTAAAAGCAACATGTATATCATCCCCACATTGAACCATGATGGTGGCAGTGTCATGGTGAGAGATTACATATTTTTCTGATTTAACTGGGGTTTTGTGAAGACGTGTGAAATTATGAAATCTTGAACAGAAAACCTTGAGGTGTCTGCCTGTAAGTTTCTCTTTAAGACACAAATAGGACACGCGTCGCTCTGTCAGTCACTGACCTCTTTTGGGGACTGGTGGGTTGTCTGCAGAGCAACTGCTGGGTCAGCAGCAACAACCATCTAAGCTTAGTCATAGAGGCTCGTGCTCTTCAACTGCTGCGTTCTTGTCAGTCGTTTGCATTGACAGTAAGGTTGTCTCAGTCCAGACAGGAACCTCACTGATGGCTGAGATATTTCTAAAAGCAACACACTGTCCAAAAATATTCAAAAACCTTAGAAAAACCAAAGTCAGGCCCATAATTCACAACTAGAGAAAACATGGAACAGTGGTGGTGGATCTTCCCAGGAGAGGCCTGTCAACTAAAATTACTCTAGGAGCATATCAACAAGGAGCTCACAGAAGAACCAAGAACAACCTCTAAAGCTCTGCAGGTCTCACCTGTTTCACTTCAAGACAAAATGAAAGAGAGACGGGGAGGAATTTCCTCCATTAGAGAGTTCCAAGGGAACCATTTCTGACCAAAAAGAAAACAAAGGCCTGCCTAACATTTACCAAAGAATATCTTAATGATCCTCGAGCTTTTTAGAAAAAACAGTTCAGTGGTCTAATGAGACAAGAGTGGACCTTTTAGGAAGGTGTGTGTTTGTTACATTTTACCTCAAACTAAAAGCATTTCAAACTAAGCATCATACTGAGAGTCAAACATGGTGGTGGTAATGTGAGGGTTTGGGGATGCTTTGCTTCCTCAAGACCTGGACAACATCCCATAATTGATTTGAATCATGCATTTTGCTCACTGCCAGAAAACCCTGCAGGAGAATGTCTGACCATCAGTACAGCACCTTAAGCCCAATCACACTTTGGTTCTGCAGCAGGACAATGATCCAAAGCACAGCAGCAATGCCACCTCTGAATGCCTCACAAAAGATATAATTAAGTTTCGGAGTGGCCGAGCCAAAGTCTGGACCTGAGTCTGATTCAGTTACTGTAGTATGAGCTTAAACACGTCGTTCATCCTGAAAAACCATCCAATTTAAAAACATTCTGGAAAGGAGAGCGGGTCAGAATCCCTCAAGGGTGTTGTTAAAGACTCATAGCCAGTTATTGCAAACTCTTGATGTCAGTTGTTGCTAAGGGTGTCACAACTAGTTCTTTGGTTTAGGGGCAATTACATGTTTCAGACAGGGCCAGGTTGGTTTGAAAAGTTTTTTTTCCTTAAGGCACGAAATCATCATTTGAAAACTGCTTTTTCTATTTGTTCAGGTTATCTTCATCCTATATTAAAATGTTTGTGATGTGAAACCTTTAAGTATGACAAAAAAGCAAAACAAATAGAACAAATCCGTAAGGGGGCTAATACTTTTTCACAGCACTGTGGTAGCAGTCAGTCAAGATGTCACCCAACGTCCATGACTAAAAGATTCAGCATATAGTTACTGCCTTCATGGCCTGGCAGAGACGGTGGAGAGATAATACTCTACCAAATCTGGCCTTACCTCTATAATCTGTTTAATTTGCAATCCTCTCAGCTAAGACTAGCTAAACACATTCAGTTTTGCACTGAATGTCTTGTACATCTGACCTCTCCTTCTAAGGCAGCATGAAAGGAAGGAAATCAAAAGCGGTGATCACATGAAACGTCCAAAATAAGCAACGTCTAGGTTCTGTCTTTTTTTAAGCAGCTGCTTGACCAGCCGAGGCCAGGCCAGCAACTGCTGGTTGGAGTGCAGCTTATATTCATCCATAGGAGATATTTATACATTTGATCTTTGGTCTATTTCCTCCTGTCAGCTTTCTGGGAATTCCTTTAAGGCCTTGAATATGACAGGGCTTGGGAGGGGATGTCTTCTTATAGATCCTGGTGACATCATTTACCACCTTTATTCCTGAAGGGTCAACCTCTCAGTCACCCTGACATGTTCAGGACGTGTTCACTGAGTTAGTCATGGAGTTTACTGGGGTGCTCCTGGGAGTTTTAGTGTTTTTGTTATGAGATTCATACACTGACAAGCAAAACAGGCAAAACATCATAACCACCGGCCTAATGGGAGTTTAGTCCCCCTGTTTGCTTTCAGAATAACCCTGACTCGTTGAGGCATGGACTCTGCAGGATCCCTGAAGGTGTGCTGTGGTATTTGGCCCCAAGATGTTAGGTGCAGATGTCCTATAAGCTGTGAAGTGGGTCCTCTATGAGATGGACAAATTCCATAGAATATCCAGATCAAGTAAACAATGCAACTTTGTTGTTGTGTTCGAGGTTTTTCTTGAACAAAAACAAAGCCAACATAAAAAAGCTTAGAGTAGAAAAAAAGTACACCCCGTAATGTGTAGATGTCGTGTAGATGTCATGTAGATGTCATGCTTGGGTGATAAATGACTCAAATGCAGAGCAAATTAAAATAAGAAATTTTAAAAGAAAAACAACACAAATAAAAAAACAATTGCAGACCTCAGACAGAACTAGCAGGAGCAACTGGAGACACTGAGAAAACAAGCATAGAGCAGAGAAACAGACAAAATTGCAGAAAAATGGAAGGAACCTTGTGAGGAACAAAAAGAACGGGTAAGTTTATAAATCATATATATTATATATATTGTGTACTTTCGGCTCAGCCAGGTGCTTTTCTGTTCGTTTCTGGTTCTTTAGATTTCTTCTGGTTAGTTTTATTGTTTTTCTGTGTTCTGGTGTTAGATACGTTAAGTTATAGTCTGATAGATCTGGTTTCCTCCTGTTTATGTTCTTAAGTGTAGTCATTGTTGTCTTGTGTTCTGGTCACTATGCTCATCAGGTTAATTAGTCATTCTCCCTCTGTGTTGTTTAGGTTCCCTGGTCTTCAGCTGTCTCACATTCTCCTGATTAGCTCCTCTCCCAAGTTCATTGGTTCACACTCCAATTCCCTCAGTGTTTAAGTTCTCTGGTTTTCATTGTTCGGTACTGGATTCTCTGCTCACATCCCTAGTTCTATGTCTCTTTGTTCTGCCTGCGTTCCCTATGTAATTGTTTATCACTTAGTATTAAATCATTGTCAACTCACCAAGCGGCTCCTGTCCTCCTGCTTGCACTTTGGTCCTGCTCAACCTCACATCATAACATTATATATATATATATATATATATATATATATATATATATATATATATATATATATATATATATATATCCAGAAGAGCTAATCAGACGGAATGATTTGCAGTTGAGACAGAAGAAAAAAGCAGAGCAGAGAAGGAGAGTAAAGACAAATTACATGAATGGAGCTGAATGAGAAAACTTAGGAAAATGCTAAAGAGAGATCTAACAGGAAACAATCTAAATGTACAAGTATCCCAAGAAAAACACAAAGAGTGAACTAAAGAAATACACCTAGGAATAATGAGCACAAGTAAATGAAGTATATGGCAAACTCCAAATGTCAAAAATAACAGAAAGTGCCAAGACCTATAGAGCATGACAAGGACCATGTTAAAAAACATGAACACAAATGAAAACCATAACCTAAACCCTCAGGATCTTGACAGTAGACCCACCTTCAACAACAATACCTTGAAGTGGTTGTTTTCTGCATGACTATTGTTATGAAGATGTTTTGGCCCACTCTTCTGTCCAACATCACTTCGTTGAGGTCCACAATTTATTTTTGCACAGATATTTCACAGTACCACCACAGCATTTCAGACAGCCTGAGGTCCAGACTTTGACTGGGCCAATGCAATACCTTCATTCTTTTTTGGGGTAATTTATCTGTTGATGGCATCACTTTTCTTACAGCTAGCTTAACATTTGACAGTAGAATACTTCACTGAGAGGTGACCCGGTCCTGTGACTGCAGAACAATCCCAAATCATCACTCTTCCACCACAGAGCTTGACATGTGGTATATGGTATTTGTGGGGATACATTGTGCTTGGTTAGCACCAGACACTCTACTGTGCAGTACAGCCACATTTCTCTACTTTGTTGAATTTATTAATTTGAGGAGAAATGTGGTTTAGTGGCGCCCATCAATACAGTCAAATATATGTACACACAGCATCAGTATTACAGAAATGATGCTTTTATTAAGTGCATATAATGTGGATTTTTCACAGTCCATTTAGTTACAGAGACAGCAGTACATGAAACCACTAAGTCTTCCAGTTCTGGTCAAAGAACCATTGTTGGTACGGCCTGCAGAAATATGCCTTTTAAGGTAAGACAACGATCTGTTTCCCCTTATCCCCAGGCACGCTGCCTGTCTCTACACCCCAGGGGGTTCACTGGGTGCTCTGGTGTCTTTTTGATAAGCTGTCACTGGACAGTCATGCAAACAGATCAGCAGAAAATTTCCAATGGGATTCTTTCCTTCAGCCCAGAAAAGCAACAGCAGCTGGCAGCCATTTATTTTATGCTTTGTTTGGGTTGAGCTTTTTACACGTTAGGCTTTTACAGCTGAAATATGGCCAGGCCAGTAAAACAGAATAACACAGAAAAAAAAAAAAGAAAGAGCAATCAAGGAGTTTTAATTCTCATACTCCTGCAACCGCTGAGGAGCTCTGAGGAGCTGCATTGTGTTTCCACCAGAAAAACACCCTGATGTGTCTGTAAAATTCATCAAATGTACACTTTGCACTGTGGGGAGGAACACAGTTTAAAAGTTTATGTTTCAGCTTCTTTTTCTGGAGTGTCAATCATCGCTTAGGACTGGGTCTCCTCACACTTCCAACAACATGTAGAAATGTCCTGGACAGAGTCCCAGTATGTGTATCAGTTTTAACATTTCCAAACATTTTCATAGAACTAATATAATTAATTTTAAAATAGTGATTTAATTTAATTCAATTCAGTTTTATTTATATAGCGCCAATTCACAACACATGTTGTCTCAAGGCACTTCACAAAAGTCAGGTTCATACATTTCAATTAATCCTAACCATTGAACAGTGCAGTCAGATTCAGTTATTTATTCAAATTGGATAAAAAGTTTTTCTGTCTAAGGAAACCCAGCAGATTGCATCAAGTCAGTGACTTGTAGCATTCCCTCATACTGAGCATGCATGTAGCGACAGTGGAGAGGAAAAACTCCCTTTTAACAGGAAGAAACCTCCAGCAGAACCAGAACCAGGCTCAGTGTGAGCGGCCATCTGCCACGACCGACTGGGGGTTAGAGAGAACAGAGCAGAGACACAAAGAGAACAAAGAAGCACTGATCCAGGAGTACTTTCTATGGGAAGGAAAAGTAAATGTTAATGGATGTAGCTCCTTTAGTCGTTTCACCTAGAAAGAAAGAACAGATAAACTCTGAGCCAGTTTTCAAGGTTAGAGTCTGAAAGAGAGCACATAGAGTTAGTCACAGTAGAAGCTCAGTCAGTAGCCATGTTTAGGAGAGAGAAAGGGTTAAACACTGAAAGACAGGGCCATGTGGATCATCGGTAGAAGGTGAGCAATAAGTTGTTGCCAGCAGAAGCTCGGACGATTCCTCTCCAGAAAGGTGTCACAGGTAGACACAGAGTCAGGCCAGGTGTAGCTTCTAAGAAGAGAAAAGAGAGAACAAAGTTAAAAGCTGAAATAACAGCAAATAATGCAAAATTGGAGAGTAGAGTGAGAATGTAGCAAAGAGGGTGAAAGTGGTCATTATGTCCTCCAGCAGCCTAAGCCTATAGCAGCATAACTACAGAGATAGTTCAGGATAACCTAAGCCACTATAACTATAAGCTTTATCAAAAAGGAAAGTTTTAAGCCTAGCCTTAAAAGTAGACAGGGTGTCTGCCTCACGGACTAAAACTGGGAGCTGGTTCCACTGGAGAGGAGCCTGATAACTAAAGGATCTGCCTCCCATTCTACTTCTAGAGACTCTAGGAACCACCAGTAAACCTGCAGTCTGAGAACGAAGTGCTCTGTTAGGAACATATGGACCAATCAGATCTCTGATGTATGATGGAGCTAGATCATTAAGGGCTTTATATGTGAGGAGGAGAGTTTTAAATTCTATTCTGGATTTAACAGGGAGCCAATGAAGGGAAGCTAAAATAGGAGAAATATGATCTCACTTTTTAATTTTCATCAGAACTCTTGCTGCAGCATTTTGAATCAGCTGAAGGCTTTTAACTGCATTTTGTGGACATCCTGATAGTAAAGAATTACAATAGTCCAGCCTTAAAGTAACAAATGCATGGACTAGTTTTTCAGCGTCACTCCTGGACAGGATATTTCTAATTTTGGCAATGTTATGGAGGTGAAAGAAGGAAATCCTAGAAACCTGTTTAATATGGGATTTAAATGACATGTCCTGGTCAAAAATAACACCAAGGTTTTTTTACTTTATTATCGGAGGTCAATTTAATGCCATCCAGGTTAAGTGATTGACTAAGCAGTTTCTTTTTTAAACACTCCAGTCCAAAGACGACAACTTCTGTCTTGTCTGAATTTAGAAGCAGAAAATTTAAAGTCATCCAAGTTTTTATGTCTTCAAGACATGCTTGTAGTCTATCTAACTGGTTGGGTTCATCAGGATTTATGGATAAGTAAAGCTGAGTATCATCAGCGTAACAGTGAAAATGTATCCTATGCTGCCTGATAATTTGACCTATTGGAAGCATATATATAGTAAAGAGAATTGGCCCAAGTACTGAACCCTGTGGTACTCCACAATTTACCCTGGAGTTTGAAGATGATTTATCATTTACATGAACAGACTGGAATCTGTCAGACAAATAAGATTTAAACCAGCCTAGCGCTGTTCCCCTGATCCCTACAGCATATTCCAGCCTTTCTAAGAGAATATTATGATCGACTGTATCAAATGCAGCACTGAGATCTAACAGAACCAGAACAGACACAAGTCCATTATCTGAGGCCATAAGAATATCATTAGTGACTTTCAGCAGAGCTGTTTCAGTGCTATGATGAGCTCTGAAGCCTGACTGAAACTCTTCAAACAGGTCATTGTTGTGTAAATGTTCACACATTTGATCAGCAACTATTTTCTCAAAACTTTAAAATAAGAATGGAAGATTGGATATAGGTCTGTAATTTATTAAGTCATCTCGATCAAGCGAAGGTTTCTTAAGTAAAGGTTTAATTACAGCTAACTTAAAAGCCTGTGGTACATATCCATTTACTAAAGATAGATTAATCATGTCTAAAATGGGGCTGGTAATCAGAGGGAACACTTCCTTAAATCATTTGGTTGGGATTGGGTCTAACATACAAGTTGAAGGTTTAGATGAAGCTAATATTTCTGATAACTCAGGAAGCTTCACAGGATCAAAGCAGTCCAAACACAAATCAGGTTCTACAGTTATTTCCAATGTTTTCTCACTTGCTTTATAAAAGTATACTTTTAAATGCTATTTTAAATGAACCCTTTCTTGAGTAGAAGTAAAAGTATAAATCATGTAAATTCTATTTGAACAAGTCTGCCCACAGCGATCTATTAAACATCAAAATGCCTTGAAAAAGTTTTCACAAATGTTTTTCACATTTGTCTCATCACAACTACAAACATCAAGTCCTTTGGGGTATGTCTCTACCATCATTGCAGATCTAGAGAAAAAAGTTAAGCTTAGGTCTCATCTGACCGGAGAACCTTTTTCCACATGTTTCAATGTACCCTACATAGCTTGTGGCAAACTTTAAATAGAACTTCTTTCAGCTTTGTGTCGGGAACATTTTTTTCTTGCCATGTATGTGGAGTGCACAGGTAATAGTTGTCCTGTTAACAGACTCTACTGCCTGAGCCGTGTATCTCTGCAGCTCCTCCAGAGTTACCTTGAGCCTCATGGAGCTCTGTGAGATGTTCAAAGCTTATAACCTAACCCTGTATTAAACTTCTCCCCAACGTTCTGTCTCACCTGTCTGCTGTGTTCCTTGGTTTTCATGGTGCTGTTTGTTCACTAACAAACCTCTGAGCTCTTCGCAGAAAAGCTGGATTTAACTTACACACAGGTAGACTCTGTTTACTTTTAAGGTGAGCTCTGTAGCTAATTGGTTACTCTGGATTTTGTTTAGGGATTTCAGAGGTATGGATGCACACCACAGTTTGCTGACTTTTATTTTTCCTTTTTCCTTAAATCTCCTTAAATCTCCTTAAACCCCGCTTTAAAATTTGTCAGTCAGTCAGTCATTTTCTACCGCTTATTCCATAGTGGGTCGCGGGGGAGCTGGTGCCTAACTCCAGCAGTCTATGGGCGAGAGATTAAAATTTGTTGTTATGTATAAATAATTGGAAAACGTTTATACTTTGAATATTTTTGGAAGGCACTGTATGTAAAAATAATATCCGTTCCTAAATTCTTGTTGTACATCAGTGATGCAAAACCTCATCAGGTCTTACAAAAGTTCCCTTTCCCACGCGTCGCAGGTCACAGAGGTGCTTTCTTAATGAAAGGAAAAACGAGACGTCTCCAAGAAAAAAATTGCATGTTTCAAGACTGCCCATGGAGTTTAAACCAACAAAGCAAAAGGCTAAGTCTATTTATTTTTTTTTTTTTTTTTTTTATGTATTTATTTTTGAACAGCTTAAGAGTGACAGAAAGACATGTTGGATAAACCAGAACCAGTTTTTAGTTATTTGACTTTGGTTTCACACGCTCACAGCGTACAGATATAAATATAGACTCTTTAGATAAAACTTAAAAAATAAAATAAAAAGACCACATATGTACACATATGTCTGTAAACTGAATGATGTTTAATAATAATGTAAAGGATGCAGAAAAACAAAACAAATAAACAAAAACAATTTAACTTCTGTGGTCAACACATGGTGAGGAAGAGAGATACACTTGTCATCAAATAAATATTATAATAAAAATGAAATAGAAAAATGTTTATTTGGTCATTCGTGGTATTTTTATGAGTTTTCTTATTTCCATATTACAGTATGGATGTTATGGATCCTTGTAACTTATTTTCTGCAGCATTGAAGCGTCTCAGCTGCCACGTTGATCTCCGAGTCAGATAATGGTGAACTAGCGCCCTCTGCTGTTTTCACAGGACCTGTTTCCTTCTCTCATTATGGGGCCCAGGCTGTTTAAAAGACAACCTTATCTAACAAAATCCAGCTTTGTCAGCTGCAGATTTAACTCTATTAAGAGGATTATTTTTTCATTGTTGGCAATTAAGCCGATCTGGCCTCGCTGCTTGACACGAACATTGATCACATGTGAATGTCGAACTCAGTTAAGGCTACAAGTGTCCCCAGTGCTCCCCTGCGACCAGGATCTTCTTTATTGTGAGAGGTTATGACACCAATATCTCATCAGCTATAGCTGGTAAAAGAACAGACATTTTAAAAACTGAGGGCAAGTCAGATGTGGGGCCTTACTCCAAAGCTCTTTTACAAATGTTATGTTTTCCCTAATGAGATTATCTGCTTGCGCACTTCCCTGAGGGCAGGGAGAGAAAGAATGAAAATGACTCAAGTATTTAGTGGTCTTGGGGTTGATCCCAGGTCCTTGCATGCAACCTTGTTAAATAGCTGGGCAGCTAATGAGCAGCTTGCGTGCCAGTCGATCATTAGTACCTCGATCAGAACAATCACCAAACACATCACATGTCCTCAGACGCCCCTAGCCACCCAGGATTCTTCTTAACACTGACTGCAGGGAGCCGTGAAGGAGCAGCAGTGGTCCGGGCACAAATAACAAGGGAACATTAAACAAATCAGGCAAATACTTATTAGATCTCTACCTGGTTTACCAAAATCTATCATTTCGTAATCACATCCCATGAACGTCTTCACATTTTGTCATATAACAACCATAAACTTTGATGGATTATTTTGTATTTTATGTGATAGACCAACAAAAAGTACTGCATAATAAGAAAGAGGAAGGAAAATGATTCATTGTTTCCTGCTGGAAGGTGAACCTCCATCCCATTCTCAAGTATTTTGCAGCTTCTAACAGATGTTCCCTCTCAAGGACTGCTCTTTTAAATTATGCAATCAACTTCAGAAAGTTGAATTTTGTTCTCATCTAACCAGAGCATCTTCCACATATTTGCTGTATCTACATAGCCTGTGGCAGACTGCAAACAGAATATTTATCATCTTTATCTTTATAATCATCTTATCAGCTCATAGTTATCCTATCAGATCCTTCTGACTGAGCTGTGGATCTCTGCAGCTCTTCCAGAGTTACCCTGAGCTTCAAGGTTACTTTTCTGCCTAATGGTCACTTTTTCCAGCTTCTCAGTTCAGGTGGGCAACATCATGCAGCCTAAGGAACATGCCAGGCAGATCCAAGATGAATTTGTCACCGCGGATCTCTGTACAGGTGTTCTTTTTTTTAGTTGCTTTCCGGGTTTAAACTGGTTCATCTAAAGGGCATCTATTGCATTCGACTACTTTAGAACCCAGTCTCTAACAGCCTCCTCTGTTAATAAATGTTTCTGAAGAAATTTCTGAGCTTCTACAAACTAGAGAAATACATGCATAGTAGGGCTTTTTCTAATTAAAAATTAATACTTCTTTTATGCTTAGCAGAACTACAGAACTGGACCCTTAACCCTAACAGAGATAAAACTGGCACCAGAAATCACTGCATCTATATAATCTATAAAGCAATATAATGCCAGTCCTATTTACCTACAAAAACATTCACACAGTCATTGCAAACGGGGAACAAAGTGGGGCCCTTTGCAGGATTTTAACTTGCGATCTTCCAATACCAGAGAGTGACTCTGTGTCATATACTCCAGTGGTTCTCAACCTTTTTTTACTTGTGTACCCCCTGACCCATTTTGCTTTGCCAGGGGTTCCGCCTCCGGTGTTTTCCCCAAGGATTTTGGCCAGGCCCATAGTTTCCTCTGACTGCAGCCTGTTTAAGCTCTCCACATATTCGACAGAACATTCCTATGGTTTGTGTACAGGCTGCATGCAGGCTGTGTTTGTGTGCTGTGTTCTCTCTGTGCAGGGTGTGACTGGCAGGTGCTGCTCCACAGGTGTTGCTCATCTGAGAGCAATCAGCTGGGCTACTTATGGAGTAGAAACCCAGAGGGAGGCGTCAGCTCGTTTTCTCACTTGGCGTGGTAACAGCTAGACCTCTGCTTCAAAGCATTTTTTCTGATCTCCTTGTTTTTCTACCCCTGCCTTGCAGATCACCCTTCATTGAAGGAAGTCGTGGAACCTTTCTGGTATCACTTGTGTCATGTTCAGAGGAGTTTGGGAACTCCAGCCTCAGCACCTCAGCCCTGAGCCTCCTCTCTGCTTCCAACTCCAAGCCCAGCTTCTCAGGAGTCACCTGAGATCCACCCATCAACGTTAAAACTCTCCAACCATAGTGGAGTTTCCTGGAAGAGAAGAAACAAAGCACTTCATCCCCCAAAAACTGTTCACAGCCTGTCGGCCTCAAGCCACCATGGAGAAGGACTTATTTTCTCACGGTCTTGCCAAGAACCCAACCCCTGTATGTCAGCATCTAAAAGAACACATTCAGTTTCTCCGTTTCCACCCAGAGTGTTTACCAACCTCCGTCTCTCTCCTTCAGAGAGACCCCATGTTTGTCCACCAGCTCCAGCCTCGGTTTCAGTCCGACCTTTATCCGTGTTTCTAAATAAACTGTTAAACTGCTGTCTTTGTCCTTGTGGTTGTGCATCTCGGAGTCTAAGAAAACCCCATTATGACATCCTAAGGGAAAAAAAAAAACAACCTTTAAATGTTCTTTTGTTCATCTTCTGCCTGGTGTGTGTGTGTGTGTGTGTGTGTGTATAAATCTTGTCTCTTATCTTTTTGAACTCCATGTTTCTTATTTATCCATCTTTTTATATCGTTATCACATCTTTTATCTGTACATATGTACTGGGAGTATAATGGTGGGGGGGGAACACTGCCCTCAGACATGTTAGCAAAAATAGACTGTACAGCAAATGGTTGTATGAAAATCATTTTTTTTAAATCTCTATATTGAATGTTTAGTTAGGCATTTTATCCTTTTCAGCTCAAATTACAAGAACTGTTATGAAAGTGAATAATCTAAATAAATACAAAATCAACATAAATAATAAACCTGCTTTTGTTATAACAGAAACTGGAGCTCTTCTGAACAAGTCCCCAACAGAACACTTGACAAAAATAATATTCAGACTCACTATATTTTTACTTTGTTTTCATCATTTAATTGAGCTTCAATGAGACTCCTGAGCTTGCTTGTCCTTAATCTTTGATAGATCTGGAGGCAGAGTGGAAACAGCTTTTCTCTCTCCAATATGTGCAGGTGGAGAGCAATGACATCCCTGCTTTAATCTTTCCTATCTGCAGTTGTTTTATGGTGCCTTTTTTTTTTTTTTTTTGCTCTTTTGGTTGATAAAAGCGTGGTGTATTTTGTACCCAGATTCTAAAAAAGCATCACACATCCAAGAATCATCTCTACTGATATTTACCCGTCATTTTGGAAATAAAATATTAAATGTTTCCACATAACCCCTGCAATGTGTTCACGTACCACTAGGGGTTCGAGTACCCCCGGTTGGGAATGACCGATATACTCAATTTTTTGTGTTTTTGAGTCATACCTTTAACCACCGGCTGGCAACCTGACATAAACGGACACTCAGATCAGACAGATCTCTCTGCTGTGTAACATATTTACATACTTGCATGCATTGCATATGATCTCATTTCAGGTTTTGTTTTGTAAAAATTAAATGTGCTGCTGATAGAGTTAAAGCCATATGATACCAGAACATAGCTTTTGGACATAATGAGTGTCTTTCTGTATTCAGCTGTATTTTGCTTTCAAAGAATAAGAGGACCCACCAAAACTGGAAAAACTGAAGAAATAAAATCTACAATTTAAAAATGACATAAAAGAACACAGAAAGATTAATCTGAGCCGCTTGGTTTTATGTAGTGGAAACACGTACTTTTAAATCTGCATGTTGGAGCATGTGCGTCTCTTTTGTTTAGTTTGTGGAAAACTGATCTCAACATGGACGATGTCAACAGTATGTTCCCACAATGATCCTACCAAATACACCCAAGATTGCACCACACCCCTCTTTGACAGGATATTGCTACACCCTAGAATGTCAAGCTACACTACCATAATCATGACCATTGCAACAATCTGCAAAAGGTTGCTATATTTATTGAGCATACCTTATTTAATTGGACCCATGTTTATCTTCAGAATGTCCTTAATTCTTTGGTAGATAGAATCAACAAGGTGTCTGAAACATTCCTCTGAGATTTTGATCCATATGGACATAATGGTCATGATGATTGCATGATAGTAGTCTCCAGTACCACCTGGTCCTAAAAGCGTTCCTATGGATGATGATCTGGTGACTCTGGAGACCAATGGAGGATAGTGAACTTATTGTCATGTTCAAGAAACCAGTTTGAGATGATTTGAGCTTTGTGACACAGTGCATTACCCTGCTGGAAATATCTGCAAGAAGAAAGGTACACTGTGATTATAAAGGGTTGGACTTGGTCAGCAACAGTCCTCTGGTAGGGCTTAAACAATGATCAATTAATATGAAAGTGCTCAAAGTGTGTCAATAAAATATCCCCAACGATTCTCTGTTTCAGACCATTATTTATGAACATGAGAGAAGGTTGTGTGAGAAAATCCCAGTAGATCAGCAGTTTCTGAAATACTCAGACCAGCTTGTCCGGCACCAACGCCCCTGTCATGCTCAAAGTCACTTAAATCCCCTCTCCTTGTTTGAACTTCAGCAAATAACTTTACTGCATCTAGATACCTAAATGCCTTGAGTTGCTGCCATGTGATTTCTAGGGTGAATCAGTTCAACTGGCTACCGGTAGCCCTCTCATTATCCCACTTCATCTGTGAATATGATGCCATGGCCTACTTTTCACAGCCTGAAAGGTTAAACTCACAACTCTTTCCCTTAACTAGCAGGTGGGTGCAATTTGGAGGTGTGCCTCTTTAGATACAGCTCTAAATCTTACATTCATTGGCTAATGTATAGCATATATTTCCTAAATGCAAAGGGCCTGAACACTGGTTATGTTATATTTCCTTTATGTAGTAACTTGGGCATGTAGCGAGTATAGATTGGTCATTACTGCCATGGTATGTTATGGTCCTTTTGATTGAAGTCAGAGCAGCAGTGGCACAGGGTGTGCTGTCCGGGCTGAGATTAATGGGGCTGATGCCTACACAACATGGCAGCACGAAAAGTCCGGGTTAAAATTTACAATTACCAAACAGGTGCATGCAGGCCACTATTGCCACCACATTACACCTAAAGTCCCATTTTGGCCAGCATGATATTTTCTATGGATGTTTTGCTCATCCTTAAGGCAACCATCAAAATCCTGTTTGAAGGAGTCCTAATCACTAGTTCAACTGTTTGCCAAAAAAATATCTAAAGAAAATATTTTGCTTTCCATTGACCTATAAAACCTCATAGCCAGTCCTGACACTGTGGCCCTTTAAGAGTCAGAGCAGATGTAAGGCCACATACTTGAAAGGGTTCCCTTTAAATGCAGAAAACATTAAGATGTCAAAAGAACTTGTGTTTTACGTGTGCTTGTTGATTCCTTTAGGACGCTGCTTTTAACCAACTTTATTCGCCCAAATATAGTAAATAAAATGTTTTAGGTAGATCTTGTATGTATTTTCATCACCCCACAGCTCTGTAACAAATCCTATCTATAAGTTAATCTAAAATATCAATGTTTTAACAGTAATTTTACACCTTGTCACACCATATTTAACTTTGTATTACAAAAGGCCTCTTAGCTGGCACTGGTACAGAATATTACGAGAGAGCTGAGTCCTTGCATGCTAACTGATCCATTAAAGCTCCAAAATGATCTAATCCAAGTCAGCTTTTCTAAATTACATAAACCGTATTAGAAGAGTTTACCAGCTCAGAAAGTGGAGCAGTCACAACACAGCCTCCATATGACTGAAATCTCTTTGGCAAGCACAGCAAAATTATGTTTTGAAAATTTTTGCAGTCTGACATTGAAAACTCTTTGTTGCCATTTGGAAAGTTTTCAGCTCACCTAAAGTGGTTACGTTATGTCTGACCTACTGTACTGGCACAAACTGTATGCATAACTGCTAATGTAAAAAGTTCAGTGACATATTGTAGCAGTGCTTGCAAAGCCAAGCTAAGCCAACTTTATTTATAAAGTAAGCACTGTACCAAGTAACACTGACCAAAGTGCTGAACATTAAGATGTAAAAAGAATAAAACACATTAAAAACAGAATACAATTTTTAATAAACAAGGATTTTTCATTGTCCACTACATTCTGGTTCCGGTAGCTGCTCTTCTCCTGCACTGGTTTGAAATTATCCTCTTCTATGGTTACATTGTAGCACTGTTTGTGATGGAACAGCTGGTTCAAAATGGATGAAGAAATTTACAGTTCTGAAACAGAAAAAGACCCCCAACAATAGTAGATATAGACTGGTGATCCATTTTCCACCAGATCGGCTAGTCTGGTGAGAAAGAAGGAATGCTAAGCTAATATTTTTAAGTTGTTTGAAAGATTTACAAGTTAAACATCTTGTGGTATAGTAAATGTATTATTTTATTGTAGTAATTCATTTTTTTAGACTTTATAATGACTTCTCAGACTTTATTATGGTAGAGCTGTTGCCTTGCAGCAAGAAGGTCCTGGGTTCGACTCCTGGCCTGGGGTGTCTCAGCATTGAGTTTGCATGTTCTCCCCGTGCATGTGTGTGTGTGTGTGTGTGTGTGTGTGTGTTGTCTCTCCTGCACTGTTTGCTTTAAGTACAATTCAGATTGTTGCATTTATTTAACATCTTCAGTTCACTGGTGGCATGTATTGTATTGACTAATGTCTGTTTTCACATATGGTTTTCTAGTATGGGGCAACCGTGGAAATGGCTGCCCCCACAGTATAGTTTTAAATTTAAATTTAGGATTTAAAGGAATTGGCAAGTTTACTTTGTAGAAATGTAAAGAAAACTCTTCATTGTTTGATTGTTGTGTTAACATAGTTACAATCTGATGCTACAAGTTTAACCGTTTCTTTGTGTTTCAGCTCGGTTTGTTCACATGTCGTTGACTTTGCAGCAATCCCTCATACCAAGCATGCAAGAAACAGTGGAAAGGACATCTCCCCTTTAACAGAAAGAAACCTCCAGCAGAACCAGGCTCAGGGTGAGTGATCACGACCAACTGGGGGTTTGAGAAGAGAGACTGGCTTCATCTAGGAGAGAAACACAGCTAAGCAGATAAGCTCTGAGCCAGTTTTCAAGTCTATGAAAAGATGAAGAAGAGTACATACTGTGAGTCGCAGCAAAAGTTCAGCCAATACCAATGACTAAGAGAAAGACAGGGTTAAACACTGAAAGAAAGAGCCAAGTGTATCATCTATAGGAGGAGAACATGAAGATGTTTGCAGCAGTATCTCGGCCAATGCCCCCCTCCAGGAAGGTGCCACAGGTAAACAGAACGCCAGGTCAGGTTTTGCTTCTATGAAGAGAAAAAGCAGAGTGAACATAAAGTTAAAAGCTAAAATAATGGTGATTATTGCAAAATTGGAGAGTAATAGGAGAATGTAGCAGATTGAGGAAAAGTGGTCAGGATGTCCTCCATCAACCTAAGTCTATAGCAGCAAAACTACAAATATAGGTGTGGATAACTGCAAACCTAACCTTGTTAAGCCAACACTTAACATACAAACACTGAAATCACATTAATGTAATATTTGTGCCAGAAATTAGAAAAAAAAACAGCACATTTTAATAAGCATTCTGAACTGCCAGTGTTATGTTTTATTTCTGTTTTATTTGGCTTTCATAGTTACGTGACTTCATTCATTGTAAGTTGCTGAAAATCAAAGCAGTTTTGTGTCCTATAGTGAGAAAACTGTAGTAAAAATAGTCATTTTTACAGTATTTAAGTCTGTATGATTATGCTGATTATTTAGCTTCAAGTGCCATCTAGTGCTCATGTTGATGTGGTGCAACAACAACATAACAGGACAGCTTCTGAGAGATGCATGAACTATAATCCTTTAGGAATTACAGCAAAATGTACTCAGTGTTTGCTTTAGTGTCACGTCATTAGTCCTCAAGCTTCTCCAAAGACCCTTTTATGCCCAAGCTTTAACCTCCTGGCTGATGTTTTTAGTTGTTGTTCTTTCCTCATATTCCAATCTTTTAAATGAAGTGCACCTTTCCCTCCTGCAACAAAACCCCCAAAACATGCCGCTTCCCCCTTTTTCCTCCAAATGTAATGATGGGCATTATGGCCAAGCACTTCAACTTTAATTTCATCAGACCTCATGACCTGTCTTCAAAAAGGTCCTAATTCCTGTCTGGATTTGCGAAATGTGATCTGTTTTTTTTTTATGTTGCTTTGGGAGAAATGTATTCTTCTTCCTCTCTGATTGGTCTTTCAGTCCATGTCGGTACAGGATTGATTTCACTGTGGATAATGATACTATTTTACTATCATTAGCAAGCATCTTCACAAGGTCTTTGCTTTTTACCTGAAGTTAATGCCCACATTTTGCACCAGAACATCATGATATCATCATCTCGGCTTTCCCAAAAGCCCTAGTAATCCTATGTGAAATTCTGAGTTTGAAGAGAGAATTTAAAAATTGATGCAATCTAAATTTTGGGGGTGTTTTTTTGTAGTTATCTGCAATAGATAACTTAGGCATGTATGTATGTATGTATGTATATATATATATGTGTATGTATATATATATGTATATATATATATATATATGTATATATGTATGTATATATATATACATGTATATGTATGTATGTATGTATGTATGTATATATATATATGTGTATATGTGTATGTATATATATATATGTATATATATATATATGTATATGTATGTATGTATATATATATATGTGTGTGTGTATAATAGTATGTATATATATATGTATATATGTATGTTTGTATGTATGTATATATATATATATATATATATATATATATATATATATATGTATATATATATATATATATATATATAAATATGTATATGTATGTGCTCCACCTGTTAGCATTTTGGTGTGGTGAATTCACCGATGGGACCCATATTCACAAAGAATCCTGAGACTAAAAGTAGCTCCTAGTGACGTCATTCTGAGAAAATTCTTTGAATTTCTCAAAGATTTTTCTTAGAATTTGATCTCAGTAAAATGAAAGTTATTCACAGTATTCATAGAAACAGTTTTTCCATTTTTATCTTTAAAATATTTAAAAGGACAGTACAAAATCTGCATTTCTCAATATTAAGGGTTAAGAGTTAAAATTTCTGCCTGTTGTAATTTTAAGCGAAAGGAAATGCTGAGTCGTCTTGCTGTTATAATGAAGAATATGTCACCTAAGCTACTGCCTATGCTTTTACTTGGAGATGGACTTGAAATCTACTTGTTCAGTCTTTGCAACAAATAATCTCAGGATTTGAAATGATTTTAAAATAATAAAAAAAAAAGGATCTTCTTAATCATGGCAAGAAAATGCCAGGACATCAGACTGGGATGAGCATAACAGCGGAATAAAGGAAGGACCAATGGAAAAAATGAAGCTTAAATACTGAGCAGGAGTAAGGGGCATTTAACACCCATTGATCTCGAAAGAGTGCACCTTCCCTGAAGTAATTTGCTCCTGAAGCCTGAATTTTAGTTGCTGATTAATTTCTGCAGTTGTAAATTTGTGCCAACAAAAAACAACAAAGCGGCTTCCTTGGTGTTGTGATACATGCCTGCATAGTTGGTCAGTTGATGCTCTCTGGGTTCAACAGAAAAAAGGCACTTAAAGGATCAAGGATCACCTGCCTGATTAACATGAATGAAACGGGGTTGGGAATACAGTGGTATCATTAATTTACTCAGGCCACTCCTCAAGCGCCAACTTGATAGCCAGAAGCTCTCGATTTCCCACATCGTAATTCTGCTCTGCTGACGACAAACGACGAGAAAAATAAGCACAAGGATGCACCTTGTTGTCTATAGGAGAACGTTGAGACAAGATGGCCCCTACTCCAATGTCAGAAGCATCAACCTCCACAACGAATTGCGCACTAGGATCAGGATGAGTCAGAATGGGTGCAGAAGAAAATAAAGTTTTCAATTTGCAAAAAGCTTTCTCTGCCTCAGGGGACCAATGGAATGTCTTCAGAGAGGAGGTAAGTTGAGTGAGAGGCACAGTGACCTGACTGTAGTTCTTTATGAACCTTCTATAAAAATTTGCAAAACCTAAGAACCTTTGGAGTTGCCTGCGATCCGTTGGAGTAGGCCACTCTGCCACTGCCTTGGTCTTCTCAGGATCCGTTCTGTACCTGCCTGCTTCAAAAATAAAACCCAAGAAGGTCACAGAAGAAACACCGAATTCACATTTTTCGGCTTTTACAAAGAGTTGGTTTTCATAAAGCCTCTGGAGTATGGTCCTGACATGCTGGTGATTCTGATCAATGTTCTGAGAGAAAATCAAAATATCATCCAGATAAACAAACACAAAGAGGTTGAGAAAATCACGGAGAACATCATTTATAAGAGCCTGAAAAACAGCGTTAGTCAATCCAAAAGGCATCACCAAATATTCAAAATGTCCCAGGGGAGTCTTGAAAGCTGTCTTCCACTCGTCACCCTCTCGGATCCGAACCAGATGATACGCATTGCGCAGGTCGAGCTTGGTAAAAATCTTGGCAGAGTGTAATTGGTCATGTATAGAATCAATGAGTGGTAAGGGGTACTTATTTTTGATTATGATTTGATTCAACCCCCTATAATCAATGCAGGGTCTTAACGTGCCGTCTTTCTTCCCCACAAAGAAGCCGGCGCCAACGGGGGAGGTAGATGGCCGAATGATCCCGGATGCTAAGGAATCCTCAATGTACTCCTTCATGACTCTTCTCTCCGGTCCAGAGAGATTGTATAGTCTGCTGGATGGTAACGGAGCACCTGGAAGGAGATCAATAGCACAGTCATAGGGGCGATGCATGGGTAAAGAAAGAGCCCCCTGTTTACTAAAAACAGATGCAAGATTGTGGTATTCAGGAGGAATCTTAGACAGATCAACAGGCTCAGGTGGTTCAATTTGTTTGCTAGAGTGAGAGACAGCAGTCTTTAGACAATTCTGGAGACAGTAATCACTCCACTTCTCTACTCTGCCCTCCACCCAATTAATCGCGGGATTATGTCTCTGCAACCACGGAAATCCTAGAACCAATTGTGGGGAGATAGAGGAGACAACAAAGAACTCACCCCATTCATGGTGGTTACCTGAGGTAATGATGTGAAGGTGGGGCACTTTAAACTTCACCTGAGATATGGTTTGACCAGTGATGCCCGAAACAGAAAGGGGGTGGTTGAGAGACTGAGAAGGTATCTTAAGTTTGTCAACTAGATCCAAGGAAATAAGATTCTGTTCCGCACCAGAATCAATAAAAGCATCCACTGGACACTTTTCTTGGCCAATAATAATAGTGACTGGAAAACACAGACAAGATATAGGGGAAAAATGGGACATGCTCATCAAAGTCCCCTGACCTATTGACGAGCCCCCTCTTTTCCCTTCTTAGGGCATCTTGCAACATAATGTCCACCTTGTCCACAATACAAACAAAGACCAGCCTCAAAACGATGTTGTCGCTCTTCAGGAGAGAGACGAGTGTGACCAACCTGCATAGGCTCAGGTTCCACAGATCCCTCCGAAGAGGAAGTGGGTGTATCAAGGTAAGCGGTCCGAGGTGCCATAAAGTGCTGCCACTCTGACTTATGATTCCTCTCTGCTTGTCTCTCTCTTAGGCGGTTGTCAATACGGATTGACAGTTTGATTAAATCATCCAGTCTCACAGGTTGATCTCTTAAAACCAACTGGTCCTTTATCTGATCTGTAAGGGAATTCACAAAAATACCCTTGAGTGCCGCTTCATCCCAACCCACCTCCTGTGCTGCCACCCGGAAGTCGATGGCGAACTCCGCCAATGCCCTCTTTCCCTGTTTGAGGGTAAGTAACTTCTTAGCAGCTGTCTCCTGTTGGAGTGGTTTATCAAAGACTTCCTTGAAGTGACTGAAAAAAACAGCATAACTCAGATACTCAATAGGGTTAGTTGTGAGAAAAGCGTGCGCCCAGCGTAAAGCAGATCCTTTTAGGGAGGTAACAATAAAAGTGATCTTGGAAGCAGCAGTCGGAAACAGAGAGGGGGAACGACTAAAAGCCAACTCACATTGGAGAGAAAACCCACCACAATTATTAGGGTTGCCATCAAAAAGTTCAGACGGACGGAAATCAGGTTCTCGGATTCCGGACGAGTGGGTTGTGGGTGGCTGAGGATTCTCAGAACGAACTGGAGGATTGGAAGGAGCGGGTGAGAGTTTGGTTAATATTTCACTTAAGGCATGTACCATACCACCAAGTTCCGTGAGATGGGCATCTGTCGTCCTTTGTTGTTGTAGCAACTGTTGAAGCATGGTCTCAGTGGATTGGAGGCGTTCCCTCCAGGAGGTCTGTTCATCTTCATCTGATTTGTTTTTCGACATGTCTGCTGGCTGGAACATACTATCATTAATTTACTCAGGTTGTCGAAATATAACCAAATCAGAAGATGACACAGATTCGATGCACAGAATTAGATTGAAATGAGGTTTTATTGTTCCAACTTAGGTAGACCTTGATTAGAGTTGTTAGAAGCCAGAGGATGAGGAAGCCCCAAGGATCCGAGCAGAGAGAGAGTGTTCTGGCGGTGGAAATATTAACAGTGCAGATTTCCTGAAGAAGAGTTCCATATGGCGACAGGCAGGCAGACAGATGGGCAGATCGACAGGAAGGCAGGACAACAAGCGATCAGGCAGGCTGACAGAAGTCCACATAACAGAGACTATGTTCCAGCAACAGACTGTGTCAGCAGCTGTCTTAAAAAGCCATGAGCTCATTAGCTGGATGAGTTGCAGCTGAGAACAATGAAGTGCCAGAACCAGCCAGCAGAGATCTCACAAGTGGCTCTAAATGCAGGGCAGAGCGATTTTTTTTTCTCTAATCTGTGATCTGTACGATCAAAATGAGAGAACAGGAAAAAAGAAAACGCAAGCAGTTCTTGATTAATTAAATCTTTAACCCTCTTAATCCTGACAAGGATGTGTTCCAATCATGTGATCTACTTCAGAACATCTGTTGAATCTTAATCCAACCAGGCATTTTTCTGAATGAATGTTAATGTGGATGTGTACTAAAAGTTCTGGGACTAACCTCAGATAAGGCAAACAGTAATTAAATGGTAAGAAATCCTTGTGCACAAATGCCCCCATAGAACAAGGCTTGTTTGTTTTATGAGCTAGCCACAAGTCAGTGTGTGTCTGCCTTCCTCGTATCTGTGAACTAAAGTTTTTAAAATGATGAATTATTAATGTTTTGTTTGTTTGTTTGCAACTTTCGGCTTGCAACTTGCACACAATGTGTGAGTTTGCAACCGAAGGGGTTTGTTCACCCTCATCTCAGCTAATATACTTTCCCCCCGCTTCATTAGAGGCAGAGTAGCATGTAATGAGAACAAGCATTGTGAAAGTGCTGTCACATCTCACATCTCTGGGTGAGCGGTCAGAGATTAGGGAAGTTAGCAGATGGGCCCAAGGGAGGCAATGACGGAAACATGGCCGATCAGTTTTCAGAACTGCTCGTCAAAGCCCCTTCGCTCCACCTGGAACAAATTCCCATCTATCCACCCGAGGTTCGCTGTCCACTTCCACTCCAGCATTGTGGCAGCAAGAAAAATTTGATATGACAGACATCAGTACCTTCTGGGACCGTAATGTGCACAAGTTGAAACAGCAAGATATATTTCTTTTCCAGCCTTCACCACTCTTCCAGCTAATGGTGCATGAGAACTCTGTACTCCTATGACATATTTGAGGGGGAGTCTCCTGAGCCTTTAGGGCCAAAACTGCACATTCCCAGTGGCACATGCACTTTGGAGTGATTTAAACACCATTTGGTTAATTCAAGAATTCAAGGATCTTTACTGCCAGAGGGGACATCCTCGACCTGTCAAAGTGCTTAACCAGCAAAGACGTCATGGGGAAATGCATGCAATTAATTATAGCATCTTGATAACAAGGGCCGATATCTATATGGAAATTGCTATAATAGTGCTTTAATCACTGGTCCGCCGCAGGGCTATATACCAAAACCAACACTCTTAGGTAGTGAAGTTTAACCATCCATTCATTTTCTATACTGGCTTCTTCCATACACGGTCGCAGAGGAGCTGGTGCCTATCTCCTATGGGTAAGAGGCGGGGTACAACCTGAGTACAACCTGGACAGTTGTCCAGTCCATTGCAGGGCAACACAGAGACACACTGGACAAACAACCATGCACACACCCATTCACACCTAAGGGCAAATAAGAGAGACCCTTTAGACCACAATGTTTTGCAGTTCAAATAAATTCGGGTTGACAACTGAATCAGCGAATAGACTCATGAACCTAAACAGTCACCTCAGAAGTAGATGTTGTAATTTTAGCTCTGAACCTTCTCACCTGCTAATGTTGTGGGCTGCTGTGGCTAACATTAGTTCTGGTATCGGGGCTCACAGCACCTTGTGTTGCAACAAGGTGAAACCTTTAGGCTCGAAGTCCTGCAGCATTCAACACACCCTGCTCATCCACCACCACCTGGCTGGAGGGTGAGAACTGAGAAAGGTGTGATTAGATGCAGTACTTTTTAAATACATAATTTTTTTCTGTAAATAATTCAAATTAATTTATACTGGAGAGGGAAGACAGAGTGAATGAAGCCATCTACATGTAAGCAGAAAAAACTGCGATCCATCTCTGTAACACCTACAGTTCAGCCAAGACTCAACCCTGCAGGTGGTTTTATAAACCTTTCACACCATGAGAAACGTGACTAAAACCGATGACATGTTGACATCACTAGGAAGCATTTCATAAGCAATAACGACCCAAACAATGGACACGATTGAAAATTGAGCCAATGACTCGTGTGGAGGGTCACTGTTTTAATTATTATATTTACCTCAGAGCAGGACCTTTCTTTTATTTACTTTTGTTTATTTGTTTATTCTTTTAAAAACCGCTTTAATGTTCAGTCTCAAATTGATATGCAAGTTTTCTACCTAATGGGTGATCTATAGTCCACACAATAATAAACACTGAAAGCAGTCAGTTATAATGAAATATTTATTAAGACATATGAAACCGCAGCATGGGTTGATGACCAATAAAATGGTTTACGGTTGATCACTTCAGATCGTTGAAAAGTAATACAAAAGCAAAACTGACTGACTAATGGCGTACTTTAGCAGAGGTAAAAATAGAGAATGTTTATATATCAAATTTGGTACAAAAGTGTACCCACTAATACCCACTAATCTATGCAGGGCTGCAGGACACTTTGTGACGTCCCAGTGAGCTGATTGGATGACAGTGCCTCATATTTGTCAGGTCTCTGTGTTGGTGCGCAGTTTGTGTGTGTGTGTGTGTGTGTGTGTGTGTGTGTGTGTGTGTGTGTGTGTGTGTGTGTGTGCATGTGTGTGTATCTTTTCACCCTCTGCTCTAGAGCGTTCCGTGGCAGGTGGTGCTGATCAGAGTATAATCACTGGGCTTCTTAAGGAGCTGAGACCAGGAGGGAGACGTCAGCCCGTTGCTTCTTTTCAGTGGTAACTGACTGTGGTGTGCAGTGTTTTTGCATACATTTTCCTGAGTCTAATTGGGATTTTTTTGTCTATTTCTCCCTAGATCCTGCCTGTTGGGTTTTTACACATCACTAGAGAACTAAGGGTTAAGAAAAGAAACTGCTGCTTACCTCACACATCTTGCCAACCTCCATCACAGAGGAAGATAGCGAAACCACTATCACTCTGGCTGTAAGTCCCTATATAAATCCTCCAAAAGGAAACACCTTCCAATTCTCCTGGAATATCCATAACCTGTCGCCTTCCTTTCCAGAGAAGAAACATTCCCTTGCTGTCGTTGTCTGGATTCCTGTCTTGCCTCCATTCATTTTCCTTCACAAATAAATCTGTTAAAACGCTACCCTGAATTTGTGGTTGTGTTCTCCTCAGAGTTTAAAGAAACGCTCCATTATGACAATATTAGGATCAATACTATAAAAATATGAAATGGAAACACATTTGTCCACAAAAAAGGGAAGAATTGCTCCTAATAAGACTTCATACAGACTATAATACCTTTGCTCATGTTCCATCAGAAGAACATTTGTGCCTTTTCAAAACTGTGGTCGTCCAACATTTTGCATCTGTGCCAAAAACGCCAAGCTTAAAGCACTCAAGGGCATCATTTGTTTTTCCAGAAAAAAATTGGAAAATAATTTCACTATCAATTCTTTACTTGTTAGGTCCTCCGTAATGACTTAAACATTCGATTCAAATAAATTAAATTCAGTTTATTTATATAGCGCCAATTCACAACACATGTTGTCTCAAGGCACTTCACAACAGTCAGGTTCAGACATTCCAGTTAATCCTAACCATTGAACAGTTCAGTCAGATTCAGTTATTTATTCAAATCGGATAAAAAGTTTTTCTATCTAAGGAAATCCAGCAGATTGCATCCAGTCAGTGACTTGTAGCATTCACTCCTCCTGGATGAGCATGTAGAGACAGTGGACAGTCACTGGCGTTGACTTTGCAGCAATCACTCATACTGAGCATGCATGTAGCGAAAGTGGAGAGGAAAAACTCCCTTTTAACAGGAAGAAACCTCCAGCAGAACCAGGCTCAGTGTGAGCGGCCATCTGCCACGACTAACTGGGGGTTTGAGAGAAAGAACAGAGACACAAAGAGAACAAAGAAGCACTGATCCAGGAGTCCTTTCTATGGGAAGGAAAAGTAAATGTTAATGGATGTAGCTCCTTTAGTCGTTTCACCTAGAAAGAAAGAACAGATAAACTCTGAGCCAGTTTTCAAGGTTAGAGTCTGAAAGAGAGCACATAGAGTTAGTCACAGTAAAAGCTCAGTCAATCGCCATGTCTAGGAGAGAGAAAGGGTTAAACACTGAAAGACATGGCCATGTGGATCATCTGTATAAGGTGAGCATTAAGTTGTTGCCAGCAGAAGCTCGGACGATGCCCCTCTCCACAAAGGTGTCACTGGTAGACACAGAGTCAGGCCAGCTGTAGCTTCTAGGAAAAGAAAAGAGAGAGAACATGAAGTTAAAAGCTGAAATAACAGCAAATAATGCAAAATTGGAGAGTAGTGTGAGAATGTAGCGAAGATGGTGAAAGTGGTAATTACAGGTCCTTCTCAAAATATTAGCATATTGTGATAAAGTTCATTATTTTCCATAATGTCATGATGAAAATTTAACATTCATATATTTTAGATTCATTGCACACTAACTGAAATATTTCAGGTCTTTTATTGTCTTAATATGGATGATTTTGGCATACAGCTCATGAAAACCCAAAATTCCTATCTCACAAAATTAGCATATCATTAAAAGGGTCTCTAAACAAGCTATGAACCTAATCATCTGAATCAACGAGTTAACTCTAAACACCTGCAAAAGATTCCTGAGGCCTTTAAAACTCCCAGCCTGGTTCATCACTCAAAACCCCAATCATGGGTAAGACTGCCGACCAAGTGTCCAGAAGGCCACTATTGACACCCTCAAGCAAGAGGGTAAGACACAGAAAGACATTTCTGAACGAATAGGCTGTTCCCAGAGTGCTGTATCAAGGCACCTCAGTGGGAAGTCTGTGGGAAGGAAAAAGTGTGGCAGAAAACGCTGCACAACGAGAAGAGGTGACCGGACCCTGAGGAAGATTGTGGAGAAGGGCCGATTCCAGACCTTGGGGGACCTGCGGAAGCAGTGGACTGAGTCTGGAGTAGAAACATCCAGAGCCACCGTGCACAGGCGTGTGCAGGAAATGGGCTACAGGTGCCGCATTCCCCAGACCTGGGCTACAGAGAAGCAGCACTGGACTGTTGCTCAGTGGTCCAAAGTACTTTTTTCGGATGAAAGCAAATTCTGCATGTCATTCGGAAATCAAGGTGCCAGAGTCTGGAGGAAGACTGGGGAGAAGGAAATGCCAAAATGCCAGAAGTCCAGTGTCAAGTACCCACAGTCAGTGATGGTCTGGGGTGCCGTGTCAGCTGCTGGTGTTGGTCCACTGTGTTTTATCAAGGGCAGGGTCAATGCAGCTAGCTATCAGGAGATTGTGGAGCACTTTATGCTTCCATCTGCTGAAAAGCTTTATGGAGATGAAGATTTCATTTTTCAGCACGACCTGGCACCTGCTCACAGTGCCAAAACCACTGGTAAATGGTTTACTGACCATGGTATCAATGTGCTCAATTGGCCTGCCAACTCTCCTGACCTGAACCCCATAGAGAATCTGTGGGATATTGTGAAGAGAACGTTGAGAGACTCAAGACCCAACACTCTGGATGAGCTAAAGGCCGCTATCGAAGCATCCTGGGCCTCCATAAGACCTCAGCAGTGCCACAGGCTGATTGCCTTCATGCCACGCCGCATTGAAGCAGTCATTTCTGCAAAAGGATTCCCGACCAAGTATTGAGTGCATAACTGTACATGGTTATTTGAAGGTTGACGTTTTTTGTATTAAAAACACTTTTCTTTTATTGGTCGGATGAAATATGCTAATTTTGTGAGATAGGAATATTGGGTTTTCATGAGCTGTATGCCAAAATCATCCGTATTAAGACAATAAAAGACCTGAAATATTTCAGTTAGTGTGCAATGAATCTAAAATATATGAATGTTAAATTTTCATCATGACATTATGGAAAATAATGAACTTGCTATGCTATGCTATGCTAATATTTTGAGAAGGACCTGTAAGTCGGACTAAGTTAAGAACAGGTTAATTTACTTGTTATTTCTAAGTTGAGACAATTTCACCAAATTAAGTTAAAATAACTTCACAAAAATAAGTTCATACAATACAGTGTTAAGTACACTGAACAAGTATATCCTAAGTAAGCAAAACATAAGACTCATAGTTATACTTACTTTTATACTTACAGTTTTCCTGGATTTTTTTTACGTAAGGTGAACGTGTCCAATTTTAAAGTGTTTTTTGCCTATTTAGGATGAATATGTTGCTCAATTTAACAAATACAACCTTTAATCTGCATTTAGAGTCTAACAGAAATTTACCACCATTGGTGTGATTCTCAGTGGGTGTACCATAGAGGAAGAAATGAGGGGTTTTCTTCAGTTTTGAATCTTGAATGTTGATCTTCCTGAATTATTTCTTATCTATGAGCTCAGTTCAAGTGTAATACTGACTGCTGTAGAATATAAACTATCTATGTGTGTAACTGCAATGTGTGGAAATGGGGGGGGGTCAACCTTAAGGAGTGAAGCATAGAAGGGGCCTAGGGGAGTGAAAACATAAGGAGTGCAAGGTCATAATTTAGCAGAGGACAGGGAAGGCCAGAGACAGGGGAGGATGAGTTGCATGTTACAATCAGAAGTAGTCCTTATTTGGACTGTTATGTTATGTTATGCATGTGTGCCATGATATATGTATATGTTGAACACACCCTTGTGACTGAATAAAACTAGCTGGAAGCAAGAGTTGAGCAGAGTTGGGCTCACAGATACTTGGCTGGAGTCTCCATCTCTCACTCTGCAGAGGCGAACATAAGTAGATTGTACTTGTGTTTATTTCACTCTTTGAAACCTGTACCCAAATCAACGGACCCGGGGAAGCAGAGACGGCTTCAACAATTGGTGGCTCGTCCGGGATTTGGAACAACAGGCGAAAGAAATTCAGACCACTGACGAGGACCAACAGGCATCAGACACGGCTAGCCAAAAACTACAGAACAGGTAAGTAGAACCTGTTTAATCAAAACTCTGCTTTTGGATTTTCGATAGGCTAAATTAATATTGTGTCTGATGTCTAAGTAAGTCTGAGTCAGCCAAAACTTAAGAAAAAGAGTGTCATAAATGTTGACTAGGATTTAAACTGGTGAATAGGAGGTTGTTTTAAACTGGTGAATAAGATGTTGTTTTAAGAGAATTACAAGACTTAGTGGTGGTATTGTGTGGAAAAATATAGTAGTTTCTCGAACGTGGCAGTTCAGAGTACATCCTCGACGGAGGTCTACTGTTAAGCTGGGTCAGAGGCCCGGGAGAGTGAGAAACCCCAAATTCTACAGAAAAGTAAATACACTGAGATCAGGCACAAACACTTGGGTGTGAATGCCGTGTTTTATGGGAGTTCTGCCTCAGTAAAACCGGATTACAGACGTAATAAAAGCACAAACACATAGTCTGAGAATAAGTCCTGTGAAGTGATGAACTGTGAGCTGACATAAAATTCAGCAAGACCAGGCTTTTTGGTAAAAAACTCAAGAGCTGTGCGCAGAGGAAATAATCTGTGTTACAGACTTGTTAGGAGTGAGTGGAAACTTGTGTATGACTGGAGAAGCAGCTGTGGAGAGCAGCTGTCTCTCATTGCTGGTGACTGAGTGCAGTTTTCTATCTGGAAATCTTACGGAAAGACTGCTGATTGCTGTTTTTGATGAGTAACGAAATATTTCTCTGTGAAAATTCAGATTATAAACACATAAACT
This sequence comes from Girardinichthys multiradiatus, assembly GCF_021462225.1. Lineage (NCBI taxonomy): Eukaryota > Metazoa > Chordata > Actinopteri > Cyprinodontiformes > Goodeidae > Girardinichthys > Girardinichthys multiradiatus. The sequence continues at coordinate 40,497,358 of NC_061814.1, read as the reverse complement.
TAGAAGGAACAATGTAAGCGGTGGAAATAAGATATAGAAAGTTCTGTGAGTTTGACATTTTTTTTAAGAGCTGTGAACAGCAGTTATTATAACTGTAAGACCGGTCATGAGTTGTTAAGTTGGGTACCAATAAACCGACAACAGACTTGTTAGGAGTAAAAGAATGAGCTGTTAAGTTGGATAAATAACCAACAAACAGACTTTGTTAGGGTTAAAAATTAATGAGCTGTGCGTTGGTATAAATTACCAACAACAGACTTGTTAGGGTTAGAAAAGTGCATAAGCTGGACACACAACACTTCGGCAAACATTAGACAACATTTATAGTTTAAGTCCATGAGCTGTGAAACACACACACAGGCCACTAAAAACAGGCTTCTGGGGGTTGAATGTGTTCTGGTGTCTTGAAAGTTGGTCAGAATTGAATGAGTGAGTGACTGAGATAACACATTACAACTATATCTTTTACAAAAAAAGGATAGTCGTTGTTATAAGATGGAAAGTGAATTTAATAGAGAAATAGATATCAGTGGAAAAGAACAGAATATTTTATGGAAAACAATAGAAACTCAACTGTGAATAATGAAAACTGCTATTAAGAAAATATTTGAATACAAAGAGGAACAGAAGTTGGTTAAACGGATGGATTCTAAAATAAATGAAGAATTGTCAAAAGATGGAAAGAGCAAGACAGATAAAGAGAGTCTAGGCAAGTGGTTTAGTTTGAAGGAAAAAAATGCAAGAAAGGAGAGAGATTTGACTGAAAAAATGTCTAGAGACAGCAGTTGGTTGAGCAGAGGAAAATGGAAAGACCTGGCAAATAAAGCAGAAAAAGACGAAAAGTTTTGGTTACAAATGAGATTCTTGTGGCAGAGTAGTGATCATGCTATCACTGAGAACAGAGACTGGAAGAGTAAACAGATTAAGGATAGCAGTACAGTTGAAATGCCGCCATCATATGACCTTTTAGCAGATCAGCCCATTTCATCACACCACAAGGCCCCCACCTCTCCTCTTACTGGCTTATATCCTACACTGCAAGTAACTGGGGGACAAGTAAGAGTGTGTGATTTACCGCCAGGAACTGCTCAGACTCCTCCTGAACCCTCCTGCTCGGCCCCCACCTCTCTTCTCTCCTCACATTCCACTGATGGGTCTGTATTGTCAATTGGAGGATCATTCATATCACAGGCCCCACAAACTGATCCATTTGCTGACCGGGTGTTAAGGGACAAACTGCGGCCAGTTTCTGGCCCAATTAAGTGTTCCACCCCGTATATTTCCCATTCACCTAGTGATATGGAATTGGTCACACCTCTGAAAGCCGATGTAACTGAGGGCTCAGTTAATATGTCAGTGTCAGGGAAATGGATAAGAGACGAACCACCGACTGCAGTAACTTATCATATGCAAGCACCACCTATTACAGTACATAATCAGACACCAATTGAAAATGAGGAAGCTATGTTATCTTCCTCAACCCCAATGCCACTAGTACCTGAGGCTATGCCTCCCCCTGCTGGACATGGCTATAACATGAGACCCCAAACTCAGCCCAAATCTTCTTATATGGGTCCACTGTTCCAACAACAATTTGGAGCAAATAGATACAAACCTTTTGTACTGGGAGATCTTACCCCTTTGTGTGACAAATTGCCTCCCATCTCAGAAGGAGCGTCTATATGGTTACAGACTCTAGACTCCCTGACAGCAGGTACCACGTTAGGTCTAGGTGACTATCGGGCCATTGCTGGACGATGCATGAAGCCACACAGCTGTAGGGACATAGAGCTTGCTGCAGGTACAACAACAGTACCAGATGAGGTCCTACTTACTGTACATTCCACTCATATAGGTACAGCTCTTAGACAAATGTATCCAGTATCCAGAGGACGTACCATTCCAAAATTTGAGTGGAACGCAAACACAAATCCTAGAGAATATTTAGATCAGTGCAAATCCTTGTGGCAAACACAGACAGGAACTAATCCAGACGGAGCTGGACTGGTTCCGGGATGCTGTCCTACGAGGGTTACCGCTGCAGGTTAAAACTAACATTGAGGATAATCCATATTTGCCTGGATCAGAAATTGCAGTATGGGATCGACACCTGATACATCATTTATCTAAACTCAAAGAGGCAAAACAAGATGAGCAGAGTGAATTAAAAACGCTACAATCTCAGCTCCTGAAAATGCAATTAGCAGAAGCTAAACTGAAGATCGGGGAAAAAAAGAAGGAGGGTAAAACATCTAAAATTATGTATGAAGGTGCAGTGTCTCAGTCCCCTCAGGCTCCTCCATTTCCTGGAAATTAAGAAACAGCAGGACAGTGGCATCAGGCCTCGGTCCCATATCAGGGACATGCTGGTCGTTTTGGGGGACGGGGAGGGCCAAGAGCAAGGGGATTTCAGAGAGGACCACAGAGGAGGCTGGGTAATGCTGATGTGTGTTATTGCTGCAATGAGCCTGGACACTGGTCCCGAGATTGCCCCCATAAGAATGGTCCACCCGGAGGGTATGGGTGTTATGGTCCCACCATGGCATACAGAGGCAGAGGTGGCCCAGCACGCGGTGCATATGGACCACAACTCCGCTTACCGGCCTGGGACGAGCCTAGTTGCTGGCCTGAGCACCACTGAAGGTCCCCACCGACCCCAGAAGACAGCGGGACTGCGGACCCCCTGCTGTCTGTGACTGTGTCCGGAAATAGCCTTCCTTTTCTGGTCGACAACAGGGCCACATGTTCAACCATCAAACAGGCTCCTCCAAACACACTCTCCACCAGGACTACAACTGTCATGGGGTTCTCGGGGGCAAAGCAGGTCCTGCCATATACCAAGCCTTTAAAGACTGAAATTGGTGGACAAATACTGAATCACAGTTATCTAGTCTCCACTGACACACCAGTAAATTTACTGGGTAGAGACATGTTAATAAAACTGGGAGCAACCATTTTATGGGGGACTGATGGACTGCAGGTTCACCTGCCCAATGGCATCCAGTTATTTTGTGACAATGACACTTCTTTTTCACATGGACAGTACCTCCTCCAGCCACTGCAGGACTCAATAGCTGATATATACTGGGTTTTGCTGCAACCTGAAACCACCGCGCACAGAGGCACTCTCTCGGCTTTCCATCGGTGGAAATCCTGGGTCTCCACTCTGGCGCCCTATGTACCTCGTCCTCTGTCACCTTGTTTTATGATAGAAATAATTGTGAATGCTACCAGGAAAGCTTTGCTGACGAGTTAGAGGGTACACACTGGGACATTGCCACCACAGACATTTATGTAGCACCAGAAGGAGTGGTGGCTGAGGTTCAGTTGACTAGAGAGTAGGAGGTGCGGTTTAAGATGTGGTCTGATGGCGTGCCTCATGTTTCTTTGGCTCTGCACCCAGGTCATGAAGCACGTGAACTTGGAGGCGTGTTAAAACGCTCCCTAAATCTACAGAATTGGCAGCCTTTGGCAACCCCCAACCTTTTTTATTCGCCCTCAGGGAACACTTATCGCATATTCAACCACTCCACGGATGTGGGCACACTGGAGCATGTTCAGTTAGACAGACACCATGGCAGGGAAAAAACAGACCATCCACTGGCAGCTGCAGTTGTGGAAAAAATGCCTTTCACTCTCTGGGCAGAGGGGCCCACAGATGTAGGTCTGATTATATGTTCCCCCATTACTTTTCAGTTGACCACCAACCAACCAATATGGAAGCCCCAATACCCTCACAAGCCAGCAGCAGAACTAGGCATTAAAGATACAGTGGAAGGCCTCTGGAACTCAGGTGTTTTAGAGTCTGCACATTCCTCTTCATGGAATACACCCATTCTGCCGGTGGAGAAAAAAGGGACAGGTAAATGGCGCATGGCACATGATTTACGGGCCATAAATGCAGCTTTGGCCACCCCTACCGTTCCCGTGCCCAATCTGTGTGTGGCTCTGACAAATCTGAACCCTGACCATTGCTGGTTTACCTGCATTGATCTGGCCAACGCATGTTTCTGCCTTCCGTTAGCTGAGGAATGCAGGGACATTTTTGCATTTACCTATAAATCTCATAGGTATAGATACATTTGTTTGCCGCAGGGATTCGCGCTTTCTCCAGAGATTTTCAATCAGGTTCTAAAAGACTCTCTCCAAGATTGCCTATTACCACCAAACACCACTCTGATTCAGTACGTGGATGACATCCTTCTTGCAGCGCCCACTGTGGCTGAATGCCTTGAGGCAACAGCAATTGTCCTGTCACATTTGGCTAAAAAAGGCTACAAGGTTAGCAAAGCCAAACTCCAGATCAGCAGACGCCAGGTTGACTTTTTGGGCAGAGTTGTTTCCCAGCCTGGCACGGGATGTCCCCAGCTCACCAATCTGCAGTTTTGTCTCACCCAAAACCGCTCCTGGATAAGGACATGTTGTCTTTCCTAGGACTCACAGGGTATAGCAGATCTTTTGTGCCCGGCTACACCGACCTCACTGCACCCCTTAGAGAGCTTGTCAAAAAAACAGGGCATGAGAAATCTCACTGCCCCGCTTGAATGGACCAGAGAAGCTGAAGAAGTGTTCATTAACTTAAAAACCAGCCTCTCGCAAGCTACACATTTGGCACATCCAGATTACATGTTGCCCTTCCACTTGAATGTTTCTGTCACAGCACATACAGCCAATGGTGTGCTGTTCCAGAAAAAAGGGGGGGGGGGTTAGGACAGTCCTCATGTATATAAGTGTAATGTTGGACAACATGGAACAAAGACATCATGAGTGCACCCGACATGCAGCAGGGATGGCTAAAATAATCCAAAAAACAGCTCATGTAGTGATGGGACACCCTCTTAACATATTAACATCACATGGCGTGCTGGCCTTTGTGAACTTTCAGGCTTTCACACTCTTACCACTGAGACAACAGAGGCTGAGTAAGGTGCTGGAGGCCCCAAACATCACATACACACATGAGGGAATAAACATAGCAGACAGAATGACATCAGGAGAACCACATGTCTGCGCAGAAAAAGTGGAGTTTAATGAAAAAATCAGACCAGATCTACAAAGTACATCCCTAACAGATGCCTGAAACCTGTACACAGACGGGTGCTGCTTTAGACATCACACAGAAGGACTTAAGGTAGCATACGCGGTTGTGGAAGACACAGGGACAGATTTTGTCACAGTACAGGCAGAAGAACTGACAGACGCACAATCAGCGCAGAGAGCAAAAGTTTTGGCTGTAATAGCTGCTTTAGAATTAGGAGAAGGACAGAAAGTAAACATTTACACACACTCAGCATATGCCACAAGTGCAGTGCACGTTGAACTAAAGCAGTGGTTGAGAACAGGGTTCAGGACAGCAGGACAGAAACCCATTAAACATGAATAGGAAATGAAAAGGCTGGCTGAAGCTTTGTTGCTCCCTCAAGAAGTAACCGTCATTAAATGCAGAGGACATGACAGCAGTAACACCAGAGTAGCACAAGGTAATCAGGCCGCTGACTGGGCATCTAAACAGTGTGCAGGATATCAGCCCAGGCACATATTGATGTGCTCAGAAGCAGGGTGGACACCAGAACCCACCCTGGAAGAAGTAATGAAACTACAAAAGGGGGCCTCTCCTGAGGATAAATCAGTTTGGAAGGCACGAGGGGGCTCACAAGATCAGAATGGTCTCTGGAGAAGCCCAGATGGACGTCCCATCTTGCCACCAGGTCTTACCAAAGTAGCTCTAGAAGAAGCACATGGAGTTGGACATGTGGGAACAATGCAAATGTTGAAAAATCTTGAACACTGGTGGCATCCTTTTTTGAAACCAATGGCAGTACATTGGATTAATTCATGTGAGATGTGCAGGCAGTTCAATACCAGACCAACCTTGAAGCCAGCACCTGGAAAGTTCCCAGTAGACCCAATAGCAGGAAAAGAGGTTATCATTGATTATACAGACATGACTGAGAGAGTGAATGGGTTCAAATATCTGTTGGTGTGTGTGGATGCATTTACTGGATGGCCGGAGGCGTGGCCTACAAAAAAGGAAGACAGCAAATCTGTGGTAAAGTGTTTGATAAATCATTATATCCCTAGACACGGTTTTCCAGCTAAAATAAGGTCTGACAATGGAACACATTTCAAAAATGAGGAACTCAAGGAAGTGGAAAGATTTCTGGGACTAAAACACTCATTTGGCACTGTGTATCATCCACAGTCACAGGGGAAGGTCGAAAGAATGAATCAAACCCTTAAAACCAAATTGGCTAAGATCTGTGCACAGTCCAAAATGAGTTGGGTTACGGCCTTGCCATTAGCTCTGATGTCTTTACGGAGTTCTGTAAATCAGAAACATGGTTTGACCCCACATGAGCTGCAAACAGGGAGGCCATTCCCAGGTCCACAAACAAGGTTACCGTTTCTCACTGAGTGTGAACAATCTATGTCTCATCGTGATTATTACAGATCTCTCCACAGTCTTGTTACAGCTTTCTCCAAACAGATCTCAGCAGAACCAGAGACCAGGGTTGGAACTAACACATTAGAAGCCAAGTGGGTCCTCCTGAAAGTCATCAAAAGAAAGTGGTCAGAGCCAAGGTGGACTGGTCCATTCCAGGTCACAGAGAGGACAACCCATGCAGTCAGGCTGAAGGGCAAAGGCGCTACTTGGCATCACTGGAGCCAGTGTGCAGGAGCAGAACCACCTCAACGATCCCTTTTTCAGGTCCAGGAGGATCTGAGCGAAAACACAGGAGAAGGCAATCTCACTTCTCTCACCCAAGAATGGGCAGAATAATCCCCGGGTGAGAGAAATTAGCTCTAGGTAAGTCTACACCTGAGAGCTGAAGATCAGATTTCTCACACCACTGAAGGGGCAGAATAATCCCCAGGTGTGAGAACGCAAGGCTCCAGGTCAGTCTACACCTGGGAGCTGAAGAGGAGAAAGAACAGCAGAAGGAGAGGCGGGACGGATTGAGTTTCTCTTTCACTGGAAGTGGTGGAGCTTCCCCCCCACCCCAGAAGACACCGTTTGGCGAACATTTTATATTTTATCCTACATTTTGATTTTTTGTATCTTTTTCAGGTTATGATTTAACTTTCTATGTTTCTGTTTTAAGTTTTATAAGTAAAAAAAAAAAAATGATGAGTACCCAAAGAAAGGGAATTAGACTCTCTAGGAGTTTTATCATAGGTGGAGTGTTAATCTCAGTATTCATTGTTACGTTTATCTTATGGTATTTTTGTGAACTTCCATTCCAGATATGTTCTGAAAACCACTCCGGGAAGGTGTCCAAAAGGTCTAGAGTAACTCCATCCGAGGACGTATGCCTTAAGCGTTATGGGGGATTAGAATTAAATTACACGTTAGGAGCAACTACCACTTTTCGGTTTGACCTGTGTGATGTTATAAAGTGTGGGAAGAATCCAATTGCCTGGTTGGGGTATAATGTGTATTTGTGTGCCAATGTCGACGTGTCCACCCAATGCGCTGCAGGCAGCTCAACGTCCCAGCCTCCACCTGTCAGTGGATCAACAGCTTCCTGACAGACCGACAGCAGCAGGTGAGACTGGGGAGCATCTTCTCCCAATCCAGATCAATAAGTACTGGTGACCCCCAGGGGTGTGTTCTATCCCCACTCCTCTTCTCTCTGTACACAAATGACTGCACCTCATCGGACTCGTCCGTGAAACTCCTTAAGTTTGCAGACGACACCACTGTCATTGGACTGATCCAGGACGGTGATGAGTCTGGATACAGACAGCAGGTGGATCGGCTGGTACACTGGTGCAGTCAGAACTACCTTGAACTGAACCCACTCAAGACTGTGGAAATGGTGGTGGACTTTCGGAGAACACCACCCCCATACACCCCCCCTCACCATCCTCAACAACACCGTGTCTGCTGTGGACTACTTCAAGTTCCTAGGAACCACCATCTCTGAGGACCTGAGATGGTCTTCACACATAGACAATGTTCGGAAGAAGGCCCAGCAGAGACTGTACTTCCTGAGGCAACTCAAGAAGTTCAACCTTCCACAGGAGCTGTTGGTCATCTTCTACACTGCCATCATTCAGTCTGTCCTGTCTTCATCCATCTCAGTGTGGTTTGGCTCATCCACAAAACAGGACAGGTCCAGACTGCAACGAATAATCAGGTCTGCAGAGAGAATAATCAGGGCTTACCTTCCCTCCATCCAGGACTTATACAGGTCTAGGGTCAAGAAAAGAGCTGCCAAAATCTCTGCAGACCCAACACACCCTGCACATAAACTGTTCAGAGTTTTACCTTCAGGTGGCGCTACAGAGCACTGTTCACTAAAACCAGTCGCCACAAAGACAGTTTCTTCCCCCAGGTTGTTTCTCTGATGAACATTCAATAGAGTACAGAACAACAGCATACAGATGTTGCAAATGCACCTTTTCTATTAGATATGTGTATATTGTACATTGTAAATTGTAAATTTGTATATTCTGTAATGCAAAAACAGAACAAAAGAGCAAAGTGTACCGGAGTCAAATTCCTTGTTTGTATGCACGAACTTGGCAATAAAGCTGATTCTGATTCTGATTCTGATTCTCTTTGAAACCTGTACCCAAATCAACGGACCCGGGGAAGCAGAGACGGCTTCAACACTGCCAATTTTTCATTAAAGGCTCCTTTGTGTCAACAAGATGGTTCTGGGCTCGGGTAAGAGCCTGTGTCCATGTGTGAGTGTTTGATGTGGTCTGCACCTCTTGTAAGGCAAATGTTATTATCCTCAACTGTGAATGTAAAATAATAAAATAAAGCTCACGTAGGTCACTACACATGTGGCTTCAATGGCCCTGTTAGTGTGCTAACTTTCCCCTGACCCATGTTCTGAACTGGAGAAGCGTCAGAGAATTGTCCCCTATTCAAGCACTTAGGATTATCATGTCTGGGATGACTGAGAATCCGAATAAATGCTTTTATTGCTTTTTAATGTTTAACCCCATTTGCATTCCAAATTGACTTGAATCCTGAGAAATACACAAAAAAGTCCTCACTCTTCAAGCCGTGTTTGAAAGTTTTCCCTAGTCAAACAGGTTTTAGTCCTAGAACTCTTACCTCCACTGCAGTGGTACAGTGGTTGTCCAACAACATCTTCAGGGGATATCACCTCATCAAACACTTGAGTTATATGTACTGGCTCACACTATAACCGTGAATCCCCGCAGTGTGAAGAAAGTCACTGTTGTCATGGTTACAACTTACATTAGGTCATGCCTCTTCCACATTCGACCTTCAGCAGCCGTCACCGAGCTAGAGATGGATTTCACCAGACATGCCAAACCTTGGCAGGACCAACATAAAACACACAAATCTGAACTTCATATGTTTAATTTTACTTAGAGTAAGAATCTCTAAGCTGCATGTTTCTGGGCCATGGCAGGAAACCAAAGTGCCTGGGAGAAGCCCCTTGTTCAGAGGAAACCTGTAATAAAGAGGACTGTGAGAAAATGGTCACAGGACGCTGAAGAAGCTCTGCAAGGTTGCTTTGAGGCTACAGACTGGGACGCACTGTGCCAGCCACATGGAGAGGACATCAATGCCATGACTGAGTGTGTAACCGACTATATAAACTTCTGTGTGGATAACATCGTCCCCACCAGAACCGTGAGATGCTTCCCCAATAACAAACCTTGGATCACCAGTGACCTGAAGGACCTGCTTAACAAGAAAAAAAGAGCCTTCAAAGAGGGAGACAGAGAATTATTGAGGAGTTTACAGAAGCAACTTAAAGTCAAGATAAGAGACAGCAAGGAGGTGTACAAGAAGAAGCTGGAGAGCAAGCTCCAGCAAAACAATATCAGAGATGTGTGGACAGGGATGAAGAAGATCACGGGCTTCAAGCAGAAGGATGATCAGACCGATGGAGGTCTGGACAGAGCCAATGAACTGAACACATTCTTCAATAAGTTCAGTTCAGAAACAAGCTTCGCATCCTCCTCTCCTGCTCACAGGCAAACAGACATTCCATCTTCCTTTGACCCACAGCTGTCCAGTAACACCTCACATTTTTTATCTTCCACCTCAGCCCTAGACCCTTCTGCTTCTACATGTTTGCCTTCGACCATATCAGAAGATGATGATACTTCCTTTGCTTCCCCCTTCCACCTGTGTGTTTCAAGAAGTCAGGTGAAGAGACAACTGGAGAGACTGAATAGGAATAAGGCTGCAGGTCCAGATCATGTCAGCCCTAGAGTCCTGAAGGTCTGTGCAAAGCAGCTCTGTGGGATTCTGCAGCACCTCTTCAACCTTAGCCTGGTCCAGAAGAAGATTCCGGTGTTGTGGAAGACCTCCTGTCTTGTTCCGGTACCAAAGAAAACTCACCCATCAGTTCTCAATGACTATAGACCTGTTGCCCTGACATCTCACATCATGAAGGTCCTAGAGAGACTCCTGTTGGCCCACCTGAGAAAGCAAACAGTAAACCATCAGGACCCCCTTCAGTTTGCTTATCGCTGTGGAGTTGGAGTTGAAGATGCCATCATACACCTCCTTCAACAAACCTACTGTCATCTGGACAAAGCCAGCAGCAATGTGAGGATCATGTTCTTTGATTTCTCCAGTGCGTTTAATACAATCCAACCTGATTTACTTTGTCAGAAACTCCAGAAGACTCAGGTGGAGGCCTCAACAATCTCCTGGATCAAAGACTACCTGACAAACAGACCACAGTTTGTGAGACTGAAGGGTTGTGAGTCTAACCAGGTAGTCAGCAGCACAGGAGCACCACAGGGGACTGTACTCTCACCATTCCTTTTCACTCTGTACACCTCAGACTTCCAGTACAAGACAGACTCCTGTCATCTGCAGAAATACTCGGATGATTCTGCAGTTGTGGGGTGGATCAGAGATGGACAAGAAGCTGAGTACAGGAAGGTGGTGGACCGCTTTGTGGCATGGTGTAGAAACAATCATCTAATTTTGAACGTGACTAAAACAAAGGAGATGATTGTAGATTTTAAGAGAAACAGGAATAAGTCAAAAACTATTTCTATCATGGGAGAAGAAGTGGAAGTGGTGGAGGAGTATAAATACCTCGGTGTTCACCTGGACAACAGACTAGAGTGGAGATGCAACTGTGAAGCCATCTACAAGAAGGGACAGAGCAGACTGTACTTCTTGAGGAAGCTTAGGTCCTTTGGTGTTTGCAGCAAGATGCTGCATGTCTTCTATAAGTCTGTTGTGGAAAGTGTGATCTCTTCTGCCATCATCTGCTGGGGAAGCAGCATCAGAGCCAGGGACTTAAAAAAGCTCAACAAGATGATAAAAAAGGCTGGCTCTGTTCTGGGGACTCCTCTGGAACCTCTGGAGATCATTGTGGAAAGACGGATTCTTCATAAAATGAAGAACATTATGGAGAACCCTGAGCATCCTCTTCATGAGACTGTCCTACAACAACAGAGTGTCTTCAGTCAGAGGCTTCTTCAGATCTGCTGTAAGACTGAGTGCTACAGGAGATCCTTCCTGCCCACAGCCATCAGCATCTAGAACGGCTCTTTGAGGAAACCTTCATAATATGAGCTATAACAACATTTAATTTCCCTTTGGGATTAATAAAGTATTTTTGAATTGAATTTTAATTGAATTGAATTGAATTGAAAATGAATTTATGCACGTTGAGAGCAAAGTCCAGTTTCATATAAGTTCAAATGATCTGTTCAGCATGCAGCTTCTATGCTGTATGTTAAAGCCAAAAGGAAAGTAAAACCTCAGATAGAACCGCAGTTACAGAGTCTTTTGATTCCATCTGCCCTTGCCTTTAAATATTGTGGACTTTTGAACATTATTGTGTTGCTCTAAAAGCTAAACTGGAGATACCAGTCGGTCTGTTTCTGCTGCTTTCTCCGTTTAAAAAAAAAAGTCAGACTCTCGCAGCAGGCGGACTAAAGGACGGGCCTGGAAAGCAGAACACAGAGAAATTGAAGTTCTGCTTCCGATAATGAGCACTGTTATTGTTGCACTGCTTATTTCTCATAGTCTGTGAGATTCTGCAAACACATCATTTCTGGACACACTGTTTTAATCTCACTCTCCCTTGTAAAATTACCTCATAAGCATAGTCATTCATACAATGAAGTGATTTATTTCATGCATTACAATTCATTTTCAATATTTTACATAAAAACTTACCGAAGGGTCAAAATGCTCAAACTCCTCTGCTCATCTCCACATCAAAAACTGACACAAACTGGGCCAGTATGTTGCACCTTGCATTGTTGCATTGTATTGCAACACAAAGTGTTTTATATGGGCTTTGGATTTTCTTACTTCAGATTTCTTTAGCTAAAGACAAAAACACTCTTATGCACTGTTGAAATTATAGGGAAACTATTTGAAACAAATACCTCCACTTATCAGGAATAGCTACAATTGTACAAAAAAAGAAATTTGGTCCAAAGTCTTTTCAAAGGCTTGAAAATCACATTTGATTAATTTTGTTTGAATCAATTTAATGAGTTCTTAACTTTATTTTGGTTGAAAAATGTCTCACTAATAATACAAAGCCTGACAAATGAGGTCACATTAAATTGCTTGCCTGAAAACAACATCTATGGTGTGGGCAATTATTTATTGGTTTGAAGCTGAAAGTAAACCTGAGTTAATTAAAGCATTTAGTGTTTTAAAGAATGAAAAATAATAAATGTTACAACACTGTATATTTGAAGCAAGAAGGGGTATAAATAGAAAAAAACCTAAAGAGTAGTTCTCCAATTCACTGAGAAATAATACAACACATTTAATGATCTGTCATCAGCCTGCCAGGAGAGCTGCAATGGGAGATAAGCTCATTTAGTCAAAGGCAGGCTGATGTCTTTCTTTGGGGGTTTCAGAGGAACAGAGGTAATTTAGTTGCCATTAGTCCAACGGAGCAGGTCAAACGTTCACATAAAGCCATGGAGTAATTGACAGTTTGGGGAACAGTATTTGTGTCAAAAGCTCCTGGCTTCTCTGCATAACATCAACAGATGATAGGGAGAAACACCCAGTACTGTAGAGATGTATCTTGAACACTTCTGATCATCAGTCCTGGTGATAAGGTACTTAGTTTGGCATCGAGTCAACTCAGCAGCTGAGCTTGTTTAAACACGTTTTGGTAAATGTTGTAGAGGCAGGTGGAAATGTTACTCAGAGTACAACACGTCTCATCATTACTGAAAAGCTTAATTGGGTGGAACTTCTATCAGAAATGTTTTGCAGACAGAATATACAGAACAGAATTTCTGTGTTGGTTTACAACACTGAAAAGATGGATTCAAAACCTTACCGACTTCAAAATGATGCCCCTAATGCCCCAGATAAACAATTAGCCTTTATTTTATTTTGAAAGTGCAGCAGGCCACAGTGCATCCTTTTAAGAACTCAAATAGGAGAGCTGTACCAGCGTGAAATCATCCTGGCTCCCACCAGTGATTGTAATTCCACTGGTCACAGTAAAAAGAGTCCTTTCCACCTATTAGAAAATTCACTGAGCCGCCTTTCTGCTCAGCCACAGGGTACCTGAAAAATTCACTGAGCTGTTGCAGTCGAATTACCTTTACTTTGTACAGCCAATTCGCTGTGAGCAGTGGTTTACAATACAAAACACCTCCAAATGTCTACAAATTCTGTTAAATAAATAGTCTCTTCATCCAACTGTTCTTCATTCACACCACTGTGTCTGAACCAAATGAAGGAAAGAGTCTTTGGCTACATTCACTAAGTAATTTAACCTTATCCATCACCTGTAACAATAACTTTAAGTGGATTTTTAGGGACAAATGATGGGATGTGAAAAAACAACTGCAGATGGATTCATAGACTTTGAGCGGCCTGGCAGGTGGCGCCCCTGGAGTAATGTGTTGACAGTTACATTACTGTAGGGCCTTCATGAATCTGATTATGTGGAAAAGTAAGACTTGCACAATTACTGCATTGCTCCCTAATTCAAAGAAATCGGGTGACGCAGCTGTTTGAAGAGAAGAGAGTCCCGGTGTCGTTGTATGAATGCTTGTCAGAACCGGAGAAGTGAATGCTTCTAGAATTTCTCTGTTTTTGTCCCTATTGGTCTTTCCCCACATTGTTGATTTACAGACTGCCCGCCAGGGAGGTCTTTCAATCCCCTGGTTAGTCTTGTCTGCTGCTCTCAGACAACATTTCTCCTGATTTCCCTCTCCTCACTGGATGAATCACCATTTAAATTCTTACTCATTGAACATCTTTCTTTTGGCTGCCCATTGTATTATGCAATAGGTGCGGCATTACAAATGTGACTTGTCGCCCTTTCGGCTGCGTTCTTGGATGCTCACAGTTTATTTTCCATATTTTTCCATTAATGCAATGAAAATAAAATGGGAACTATAAGCTGGATCAAAATTAATAATGATAAGTTATACAACAGATATGTGCCCTTCTGTGCTGACACAAGTGCTCATGAAATAATCCTATCTGACTTGACTCGCATTCATATTTTTGATTGCGCCTATTAAATACTACATAGTAATCCTAGATCCTGTTCTAATTGATATTTCAAGGTCATCAGCATATCAAATGATCATGCAGGGAAAGGCAAGTGGTTGAACTAACAAATACGAGGGACTTCTTTCTCATCTTTGAAATTTATACCTGCTCTGCTGTTGGTTTTTCTACACTGTCATATCAAAATTGTTTCCAGCAGAAGCAATAGATAAAATGCTCTTATAAACCTGCCAATCACACACCTGACTGACTCAGTCAGTGAGTAGACAATAAGCACTCTCAAATCAGGTCTTGCCTAAGACCCCAAAAGTTTCCCGTCTTATGTGATAAATGTGGAAATAGGCAGCTTTCAACATGTGCTGCAGATGTTACTGCATGTATATTTGCTTTGTTCCTGTTATCACAGAGGATTTAAGAAAACCAGATATTAAGCCTAGAGGTTCTAGTGAGTAGCTTTCATGAAGACTTTTTAAAACATTTAAAACATCCCTTCAAACAAAAGACATCCATGATTTTTTACAGCTATTTCTGCTTGACTAGTCATCTTCCCCATTTAACAAATAGATTGAAAATTGGACCTTTTTACTTCATATGGCCTATCCAAAATGAGCTTAAAAAAGTCAGGCTTGGTTAGCTCACTTGATCAATCATAGCAACTTTTCAACCCCATTTAAACATCAATAGACGTGGAAGACATTTTTGCCTTTCACTGTAGAACTACATTAATACTCAAAGTTATTTTTTCTGTCTTGTTGACAAAATGCTTTGGGAGATGTGTTTTAATTATCTAGATGTGACAATGTAGGATCAGACATTAGGTATTTAATTAAGTTAGTGCACTTTGGGCATTTTGGCATTTTAACCAGAGGTCAAATCAGCTTTGACCAGTAACCATCAGGTCAATCAGACATTTTTTTCTGTTCAATAAATGCTTTAATTTAATAAACTATAAACTCCCACTGTAAACACATCACCAAGCAGCTAAACGTTTGATGCATATTGTTCTGAGTTAAGAAAAAATCTGATAAATTTAAGGGACATGCTTTGATGCATACATTTCTTTGTGGTGCTACTACCAGTCTCGGGGAATTTTCTGCATTATTTATGCTGTGTTGCCCTTTGTCACGGTCCTGTTCATAATTGTTATGGACAGGATTTCTAGGTCCAACCAAGGGCCAGAGAGGGTCTGGTTTGGGAACCAGTGGAATTTGTCTCTTCCTTTTGCAGATGCCAAGACCTTCAACATGCACTGGGGCAGTTCACAGCTGATTGTGAAGCAACTGGGATGAGAATCAGCTCAAGTCTGAGGCCACGGTTCTCAACCAGAAAAGGGTGGCTTGTCTTCTTCAGGTTGAAAGGGGGGCTCTTGCCTCAATTGGAGGAGTTCAAGTGTCTCGGGGTCTTGTTCACGAATGAGGGGAGAATGGAGCCGGAGATCGGCAAATGGATCGGAGCGGCTGCCGCAGTAATGGGGGCGCTGTGCCGGTTTGTTGTGGTAAAGAGAGAGCTGAGCTAAAAAGTGGAGCTCTTGATTCATTGGTTGGTCTACATTAATACCTTCACCTGTGGGCATGAACTTTGGATCATGACCAAAAGAACGAGATCCCAGATGCAAGCGGCTAAAATGAGCTTCCTCCGTAGGGTGGCCGGGAACTCCCTTAGAGATAGGGTGAGGAGCTCGGCCATCCAGGAGGAGCTCAGAGTAGAGCCGCTGCTCCTCCACATCAAGAGGAGTCAGTTGAGGTGGCTTGGGCATCTATACCGGATGCCTCCTGGATGTCTTCCTCGGGATGCCTCCTAGGCATATTCCACTGGGAGGAGACCCAGGGGACAGCCCAGGACACGCTGGAGGGACTATGTCTCTCAGCTGGCCTGGGAACGCCTTGGGCTCCCCCGAGAGGAGCTGGAGGAGGTGTCTGGGGAGAGGGAAGTGTGGGCATCTCTGCTAAGTCTGCTTCCCCTGCGTCCCGGTTCCAGATAAAACCGGAGACAACGATTTATGCTCAATGTTTATTTTAATCAATAATTTATAATTTTTTTTAATTTACATATTATGGTCCTTGAAATAAATGCAGGATTGTTGTTCAGCTGTGAAAGAACACCTGGATTATAATGAGATGTAAAACCAGTACCCACAGCCCTATACACTGGTCCAGTCCAAGCATCCAAAGCCAAAACACCCAGCTAAAGCCTCCATAGTCAAAACCTTGACTCCTGCCTGTATCTCCACCCAATGCATCCACACCTGGGTAACATGTAGCAACAGCAGCATCTCCACCTGAGCTGCAGCATCTTCATCCAAGCAGTATGTAACCAGTGCAGCTTCCACACAGGAGTAGCATACAGCATCACTATATCTTTTTGAGTAGCATGCAGCTCCTCCATCTGAGCACCAATTGTCTTCAAAGCTGCTTTCTCCTTCTTTAGCTTTTTCAAAAGGGTTTCCAGTGCTGTCACCAGTCCAGTGCCATCTGCTGCACCCTCTTTTTCAAGCATGAGTTCCAACTCTATCTCCACCATCAGGGTTCGTAGCACTCTCTCCAGCCCCATAGTTCAATCATCTTCACTTTCTCCTACAGTCTTCCTTGTCTCCAGGTTTATTTGTTTTCAAAGCCTTCGTCATCATTGCCTCCATCTTCAGCTGCACCTTCATCCTCTTCTCATCTTCCATCTCTGCAGCATTACCCCCATCATCTCCTGAGCTACCACCATCATCATCATCTCCTGAGTTGTCACCAGTGTCCTTTTAAACATCTTCAGAGCCCCTGCAATGTCTCAGGCCTTCAGAGCACTGGCCACAACTCGAGCCTGCAGAGACCAGGCCATGCCTCAACCCTTAGGAGCTTTGGCCTGTCAAACCGTTAGAGTACTGGTCTCTCCTAGACCTTTGGAGTCCCTGCTCAGTGTGAAAAACTTTAACCATGATGCATTGCCACAGAATTAACAGGCATTGGAAAATCTTTTGCTTATTTGTGGCAGTAAAATCGTTTTCATGGTCATTCTTGTGGGTCTGTTGTAAAATTTACTCCTGCTTACAAGACTTTGCCAGACACTGATTCTGTGTGAGCTGAGTAAGTGGAACTTTCACCCTTGTCCTCACAAAATCTTGGCCATTTACTGTGTGCTATTCTCACTTTATGATCACATATTTAAAATAAACATTGAAATCTTACACATATTAACTATTATAAAGAAATAGAGTCCAGTGAAATTGAAAACACACCACAATCATTGATGAAGCATGATACTAAAATGAGCTGCAGCAGAGTGCATCCTCAGAAGAAAACTGCTGTGCACCTGTCACTTCACCTCTTCTCAATAAGCTGCCAGTGGAGTAGCGGTCTGTATTGATTCGTTGGCATGACGTCTCCGTAGCCTGACACGCAAACAAAGCCAGTCTTGCAGCAGCTCCATTATCACCATCTTCTGATCCCTGTATGTTTACACTTGCTCTTCAGTTTCAGGTGATTCCAGTTGAATTATAGCTTTCATTCCTGATGTATACTGATCTGAATAAAATTCACTGACTTATTTTTAAAAACTAACTAAGAAAAGTATCCCACTAGGACACAGCAGTGTTTCCAAGTTTATCTTTCTGTTAAAACTCGAGCAAGCAACTGTTTCATGATTGATAAAAATAACTCATGTTTTTTTTTTTTTTTTATCATCTTTAATGGTCATTGCACATGTACATTACAACGAAATTTGTCCTCTGCATTTAACCCATCCCTTATAGGGAGCAGTGGGCTGCCATTGTGCGGCGCCCGGGGAGCATTCTGGGGCTAAGGGTCTTGGCTCAGGGACCCAGAGTGGTAATCTGTGGGATACGAACCCGGCCCCTTGTGTCTCCTCCGGAGGGCAAACCTCCTGTTGAACTTATCATGACGGGAGCAGATAGCTGTGTAAATCAAACACACAACAAACAAATCACTTCAGATAAATACAATGCGCGCATGTATGTGTGTATGTATGTGTCATTGCTTATTAGAAGTGTGAAGCTGGCAGCTCCAGCAGGGGCCTGACTTTTATTTGTCTCAGCAGTGCTCTCCTTTTCTTGTGCAGATAACCACCTCCGTCTGTGGCTGATGGAGGAGGAGGAGGATCTGAGGAGAAAGGAACGCCAGGGTGGCAAATGACTCAAAGAATAAAACAGGAGGAAACTTAACGAATACAGAATAATTTACAAAATAATCCTGCTGTCACTGCCATCAGTGACATTATCAATGACAGACATTACTGAGCTTGGTTTACACATCCTGCATGCTGTGTTGATGGAAATGCAGCAAACTGGCGACATTTGTTGATATTGTACCTTCTCAGTTCTAAGCATGGGGTGGATACACTTTTTAATGTAGCTGTATCTAGATATTGATATTTAAAGACAGTGGTTAAGTTTGCGTGCTTCCTTCTTTTCCTACTTTGTCTTCCTCACTGACCTTGTCTCTGGGAAAGTGTATTATTCTAGCTACCTCAGCCTCATCATAATCACCAGTTTCACACAGTATGTTGACACAAGCCTATGGTAAAGATGTAGTGACACATATTAAATTATCTGAGTTCAATGGTCTTTTTAAAACACAGAGCATTTGCAAACCTAGACTTTTTACATATGCAGTACACAGTTGACCCTCAGTGCATTAGGACATATAATACAAGAACAGGGTATATTCTTAGATACAAATAGATGTTTGTCAGGGTGTGTTGGCTTTGTGTTATGTTTTCTTCTCAGTTATTTTGAGTGTTAGGTTGTGTTTTTCTCCCTCCTCGTTCATAGCTCCTTTAGTTAGTGTTATCTTTCTTAGTTTTGACTTAGTATGGTTTTCTCTTTGTCATTGTGCTATTATTATTATTATTATGATTATTATTATTTGTGCTCTGTTTATCTTATTTCTCCAGCCCCTCTGGTTAGGTTGTGTTTACTTATACAGGTCCTTCACAAAATATTAGCATATTGTGATAAAGTTAATTATTTTCCATAATGTGATGATGAAAATTTAACATTCATATATTTTAGATTCATTGCACACTAACTGAAATATTTCAGGTCTTTTATTGTCTTAATACGGATGATTTTGGCATACAGCTCATGAAAACCCAATATTCCTATCTCACAAAATTAGCATATCATTAAAAGGGTCTCTAAACGAGCTATGAACCTAATCATCTGAATCAACGAGTTAACTCTAAACACCTGCAAAAGATTCCTGAGGCCTTTAAAACTCCCAGCCTGGTTCATCACTCAAAACCCCAATCATGGGTAAGACTGCCGACCTGACTGCTGTCCAGAAGGCCACTATTGACACCCTCAAGCAAGAGGGTAAGACACAGAAAGACATTTCTGAACGAATAGGCTGTTCCCAGAGTGCTGTATCAAGGCACCTCAGTGGGAAGTCTGTGGGAAGGAAAAAGTGTGGCAGAAAACGCTGCACAACGAGAAGAGGTGACCGGACCCTGAGGAAGATTGTGGAGAAGGGCCGATTCCAGACCTTGGGGGACCTGCGGAAGCAGTGGACTGAGTCTGGAGTAGAAACATCCAGAGCCACCGTGCACAGGCGTGTGCAGGAAATGGGCTACAGGTGTCGCATTCCCCAGGTCAAGCCACTTTTGAACCAGAAACAGCGGCAGAAGCGCCTGACCTGGGCTACAGAGAAGCAGCACTGGACTGTTGCTCAGTGGTCCAAAGTACTTTTTTCGGATGAAAGCAAATTCTGCATGTCATTCGAAAATCAAGGTGCCAGAGTCTGGAGGAAGACTGGGGAGAAGGAAATGCCAAAATGCCAGAAGTCCAGTGTCAAGTACCCACAGTCAGTGATGGTCTGGGGTGCCGTGTCAGCTGCTGGTGTTGGTCCACTGTGTTTTATCAAGGGCAGGGTCAATGCAGCTAGCTATCAGGAGATTTTGGAGCACTTCATGCTTCCATCTGCTGAAAAGCTTTATGGAGATGAAGATTTCATTTTTCAGCAGGACCTGGCACCTGCTCACAGTGCCAAAACCACTGGTAAATGGTTTACTGACCATGGTATCACTGTGCTCAATTGGCCTGCCAACTCTCCTGACCTGAACCCCATAGAGAATCTGTGGGATATTGTGAAGAGAACGTTGAGAGACTCAAGACCCAACACTCTGGATGAGCTAAAGGCCGCTATCGAAGCATCCTGGGCCTCCATAAGACCTCAGCAGTGCCACAGGCTGATTGCCTCCATGCCACGCCGCATTGAAGCAGTCATTTCTGCAAAAGGATTCCCGACCAAGTATTGAGTGCATAACTGTACATGATTATTTGAAGGTTGACGTTTTTTGTATTAAAAACACTTTTCTTTTATTGGTCGGATGAAATATGCTAATTTTGTGAGATAGGAATTTTGGGTTTTCATGAGCTGTATGCCAAAATCATCCATATTAAGATAATAAAAGACCTGAAATATTTCAGTTAGTGTGCAATGAATCTAAAATATATGAATGTTAAATTTTCATCATTACATTATGGAAAATAATGAACTTTATCACAATATGCTAATATTTTGAGAAGGACCTGTAGTTTACATTTTGTTTGTTTACATCCTAGTCCTCGTGTTCTCTGCTTCCCTTCCTGTCAGTTCATTCTGTGAGGTGTTAGCTTTCGTTACTCTGTAATCTGGTTTGCTTTATGGGTTCCTTGTTCGTTCTCAGGTAATGTTTCTTATGTTCCCTCTAGTTTCTCGGTTCTTGATTATTCTGTACACTCATGCTTCATTTGGTTATAGCTTCATTTCGGTATTGTTTATTAGTCCTTTGTCATGTTTTAATCTATGTATTGTTTTCACCTGTTCCCTCTGCCTCCTTGTCTCACCTGTTCTTAGTTCCTTTGATTACCTGCCTTTGTTCTCCCTTAGTATATTAGTTGGTTTTGTTTCACTGTCCCTTGCTGGTTCCTCCCGTTCACAACTACTGATAAGGTTCAGTTTTTGACACGTCCTGCAGGGTTAACTCAAGTAAGTTTTGAATTGTCTCATGCTTGAACCTGCTGGGATTTTTGCTATGTTCATAACTGTTTGAATAAAGCTGAAGACTGCTTGAAATGCTGTTGCCAAGCTCTTGCCTGCACTTCGGTCCACCCCAAAACCACAATGTGACAATGTTAAAGCTTCAAAAGAGCAGATTCAGAAAAATACCTCTCTTAGTACAATGCAACTATATAAAGTTTCTGTTTTACACTACGAGCCACATTCACCTATTCATTCAGTGCTTCTTGTATTTCTTGTATACATTTACAGTGTCACAAATCAGTCAGCAGACCATGTTGGATTCAGTGCCTTTTCCACTGAAAATATGAGCTGGTTATCCAAGGAAGGCACGATCAAACCATCAGTTGGCAGATGACTGATCTTCCTTCTTACTTACTTAAATTATAAAAAAAATCAAAAATGTTTACAACGCCTGCAATGGGATCCAATTAATTTTCTGTCTGATGAAAACGAACAGAGATGAGAAAACATGCAGAAAAAACACACAGTAAGCTGATTTACTCTAGATCTACATAGGATATTTAGGATTTTTGTGTATTTATGAACCCATATTTTATGTATTTGTACCAAAATGTCAGAATAATTTACATGTGATTGCAGTCAGATGAAGAATACGGCAGTTATGGGGAATCAATAGTCTAATCCACAAGAGGGCAAACAAGTGTTTCCTATTAGTTAAGTCTCACAAGAGAAAACAATTAATCTAAGTTGAACTAATATCTAAGGCACTCCACACCAAATTTTTGCAAGACTGGTTGGCAATAATGATAAACAACAGCATGAAGACCCACGTTCCTTTTTTCATTATTGCAGTAAAAAAGAATTGAGGTTTCAGTTTGTAAAAGCCCAGTTGATGACGCCATAGCTTTGGGAGCTTTTGAGAGGTTAATTAATAACATTTAGCTTATTTGGAGGCATAACTAGGGATGTATTTTGAATGCATACCTCAAACACACTGTTTGCTTGGGTGACACTATGGAAAACTTAAGAAGAATTCAGCTGATCAGATATCAGGAAGAGAATTATGGACGCCTTCAGTCTGGTTTAGTCGTGGTTTTCAATAAATCTGTTCGAACAATTAGATGCAAGGATAAACACTAAGGTAATGTCCAACCATCATATCATTCAGGAAGAAGACTGGTTCTGTCTCCCAGAGGCCAATGTGTTTTGGTATAAATGTGTGAATCAACTCCAGAAGAAAAACAAAAGACCTTGTCAAGATGCTGGCTGAAGTTTGTGAGGGAGTCTCATTATCCAGCATGTGTTGTGACTATGAATCTGAATATATTATTTAATATTAATACCTTCATATTTTATCAAATAATATTTCAGTCTGTTAAGGGTAGTCCTGTGAATACCAGCCCAGTAAGGCAATCGTATTAGGACAAAATCGAAAAGGATGAGCCAAGCTCTGACATTATTGAACAGCCAAACTCTGCACACATGGAATAAATTCACACAATTTCTTAAAATACAAGCATTTATTAACAAAAATAAGTCAACTCAAAGTCAAACATATTTCAATCAACAAACTCTTTACTATGCTAAAACAATCCAACAAACTACCAAGCAGAATTAAAGAATAACGAAGACTAATAGGCTATGTACAATATAAACAAGTTGATTAAAGATGATTGAAAATCATGACCAAAAGAGTGATGCAACATTACCATGCAATGTTTATGTTTGAGAACCAAGGATTATCTTGAAGAATCTGGAAATGGAGTTAAGTTAGTCTTGGAACTAATTTAGGCAATAATCAGCATACCTTTAGACAACCATTCACAATGCAAGATCAGATAAAATATTATTTTAATAAAATAATGTTTTAAAGAATTATTTGCTGAATAAAACCAACCTTCTGGATAACTAATTCTCAATGGTGTCTCATTAGCTGCCTTTACTTATTAAAATAATATTCAAAGAAATATTATTAAGGAAATGGTAAAATATTCAAGGAAATATTTTGGAGAAGAGCCAAATCTTTCTGGAGAAATGGGGCTTAATGGTGTTTACCTGGTTATCAAGTTTAGTAAAATAATGTTTAGGGAACTATTATTTACTGGCTTGAAAACTAACAACCTTTCTGGGTAAATATTCTTTAGCAGGCAAGCACGTGTTCTTAGCTGTTAGCAGACAAGCTAACAAAAGAAGTTTATAGCTTAGCACCAGAAACAAACACACATCTTTAAAATACCGTTAATAAAAGGGGTTAAAACGCATAAGCGCAGACAGCGCGTTATGATCAATCTTCTGTGTTTAAAACCACCCTTTAAATAAAGTTCTTCTTAACTTTCAAAACACACAAACATAGAACACAAAACTGAGCACGTGTGCTGCAGTGCTCAAGGTAAAAGGTGCAGCACAGAGTCCCAACTAAAAAACTTGAGTGATTCCTCCTCACCATTGATTGAATTTCCCTGTAAACCTTCCACTGAAATGGACTCAAGTGCCTTCCATTTGTTTGGTGTGATTCAGCTGCGTGCCCAGGGAATTGGGGCCTTCAAAAGGTCACTTTGTGAAATAATCCCCAGAAGTACTTTTAGCAATCTGTGGGCTGTAAAGCTGAAGCATTTAGGTAGACATGTTTTTTTTTAGAGTGGGCCATAATGTAACAAACAAGCTGGTGATGTCTGTTGGTTATTTGGTCTTTGGTTTGCACTTGTGCAGTCGAAATGTTATCTTCACTATGATGCAGAAAGAGAGCAGAGAATAATATTTTTGCACATTTTCCACGTCAATTGCTACTTTTGCAGAATCATAATTTAAATCAGGAAGTCTGTACTGTTTGAAGCTGTAGAAGTAGAGTAACAGATTCAGGATTTAAATAAAGCTTAAAACTCTGGTTCAGAGGCGTCCAGATCCAGTCAAAGCACATAATTATTCTACAGCAATAACAGACTGCATGAAAATGTTTTGACAACAGTAATTATAGTATTGTTGTGCAGTGTGGATTCAGATGTAGGTGGAACATCACACATAACTAGGCTTAATTTCATATTGAGTATTGAGTGTCACCTATTCTGCAGCCTACACATAAACCCATACCAACTCATCAGAAGGAAGTGCATTTTACCTCCCACATAGGCTGAGGAGACATGATGGGAATGTCTCATCTGGGAGGCCAAACGCAGCTTTAAAGTCGAAATGACCCAACTCTTTTCTGTGCTGGAAAATCTATAAATCTTGGTAATATTAACCTCAATAAACCACAACTGGTCCTCTTCACCTAGGTCAAAGGAGATCCAAATGTACTTTTCTGATGCACAGAGAGCCTGTCTTCACCAGAACATCACTATACTGGGGTGATTACCATGTGTGTAGTGAGTATGCAGCATCAGGGAGAATTAGAGGGCAGTTTAAGTGTAGATATAAAGAAACAAGATTGGTTAGTAGATTTAAAGAACAGTTTTTATGGAAATATGTTAAAAGATTTGTGCAGCCAAGTTTTGGCAGCATAGTAAAAAGGATAGAGTGAGCACTTTTATTTTCCCCAAAGATCGACTTATGCAGGAAAAGTCGGTTAGATCCGGGAACAGGAGAAGGGTGGAGTTCTCCTCTTCCTCTAAAAGAGTGTTCCCTGTTGGAAAACCTTTTTGCCACAAGGATATAAAACAAGTCTTGCAAAATTTTGGCCTCAAAAAAGGAAGAGAAGACTGAGGAAAGGCAATGCTTCACAGTTTAAATGTGTTGTTTTATTGTTTTTTTCTGTTTATGTGCTCAATGTCACTGTAAAATGCCTCTTGACAGTTTGCAGACCACATTAGTTCTTGTTCTTTTAGGTGTCCTGCAGCTTGGCCTAGCAGTATGGTGGGTCTGGTTAAATTGCATTGCATTGTCAAAGACAGGGTTGACTTTATAATAATGCCACAACAGACCATATCTGGATCAGGCAGAAGATTGGACAGGGCCAGACACTTTTAAAGAACGAGGTAAGACAGTGGTTTTCTTCAAGGATTGTTCTATATTGATGTGAGGCCATCATCCCATCAACTCTGAGCAGCTTCAGTATCCCTGCTGAACAAAAGTAAACGTTGTTTCCTTGCTTTCAGTCTTGGTGTTTGATCAGTTTGATGTTAAGTTCAAAATGAACTCCATCTTTCAATCATTGCTATAAAATGTTTCATCTTCGCAATTTGAGCCCTTGAGCCTGGCTGGTTTTCCATATGAGTCTTTTGCCATGAAGTATAAAAGAGAGGTTTTTAAGGTTAAAAACTCATGGTATGACAGACTTCAAAATTTCATGACTAATAAAAATAATGGGATGCCATTTTCCCCTCAACGAGGATGCATCTGCTACCTGGCCTATGAGAGGCATACGAAGCATCTGCCAAAGTGACAAACCTTGAAAATTAGGAGTGCCCTGATTTCAAAGAATTGTATTTTTAACTGTGGTAAATTACATGCTGGCAGATTGAAAACAGACGGTAATAACAGAAAAGTCCAAAAACAGATTCATTTCTTCGTTTATTTGATGAATCAACATTTCAGAGCCCAACGTCACAACATCAAAAACAAAAGAACGTCAGAGTTTTAATCAAGATGTTTACATATTGTTCTAAAGAGGGACTGCTGGGTTGAGATCTGGTGACTGTGGACGCCACTGGAGTAAAATTAACTCCTTGTTATGTTCAAGAAGCTACTTTAGGATGATTTCAGCTTTGTGACATGGTGCATAATCCTGCTGAAAGAAGCAAGACTGGTACACTACGGTCATAAATGATAGACACAGTCAGCAACAAGGTAGTTTTGCAGTATACCAAGAAAGAATCCCCCACACCATTACACCACCACCAGCCTGAACCACTGATACAAGGCAGAATGGATCCCTGCTTTCTTTGTTAATGCCAGATTCTGCCCATCTAAATGCCACAGCTGAAATCTGGAACCTTCATACCAGGAAGCATTGTTCTTAATCCATTGTTTTCCAATTTTGTTGAGTATGCGTGAATTGCAGTCTCAGTTTCCTGCTCGAAGCTGACAGGAGTTGAACCTGGTCTGTTCTTCTGCTCCTGTAGCCCATCTGCTTCAAGGCTTCACATCCTGTTCATTCAGAGATAGTTTTCCACATAGTTCTGTTGTAACAAATATTAATAATAAATAATATAAACTATTGATCTCAAAATTGTCCTCTACATTTAACCCATCCCAGTGGGCTGCCGTTGCGCAAGCAGTCATTCGAGCAACTGTTGCTTGTCTATCGTGTGCCCATTCTCGTCTTACTGTGAACATCCAACTCACTGGTTATTTTAACTTTTTTAAACTGTGCTCTATAAACCCAGAGAGATGACCGTGGCTGTAAATCCCTGTAGATTTGTTGTTCTTAATTTCTCAGATCAGCCCGGCTTTTGCTAACAAACCATTCCACATTTAAATCCCTTAAATCCCCTTATTTTCTCATTCTGATGATTGGTTTGAGCAAGTTCACAACATCAGAGTGCCTATACACACCAAAATGCTGCCATGTGATTGGTTGATTCATTATTTGTGTAAACTAACAATTGAACAGGTGTACCTAATGAGCTGCTGAGGGACAACAATGCAGGTACATCTCAGTTGTTAGATTAAAAGTACCTTTTGAAAATAATGTTTAAGCAGGTGTTAAACTTACTTTTCATTGAGCCCACATTTCTGTATTAAAATGTTTTTTATTGGTCTGATGTAATATTCTGATCTTAAATGTGTTTAAATTGACTGTG
Organism: Girardinichthys multiradiatus; assembly: GCF_021462225.1. Classification (NCBI taxonomy): domain Eukaryota; kingdom Metazoa; phylum Chordata; class Actinopteri; order Cyprinodontiformes; family Goodeidae; genus Girardinichthys; species Girardinichthys multiradiatus. The sequence goes on along the minus strand of NC_061814.1, from coordinate 40,470,185 downwards.
AGCAGAACATCATCATAATTAACAGAAATAAAGGCTTGGAAACCTCGGTCTGTGTGTAATTAACCTATGTAACTTAGTGAACTGAGTTACAGACAATAATTAACGTTTCTAAAACGTTTTAACTTATTGACATTAACCTTTATTTGTTTGTATAGTGATTTGCAAAATTAGCAACTCTTACAATGACATAAAAATGAAGTTGTCGGGATCTGGGTTGTGTTTGTGTGTTTTGTGCTTGCAAATTTGTGTCTCAGTGTTTCCAGACTGTGCTGAAGTTCTCAGGTGTGCTGGGTGACAGGTGCGACTTATCCTGCTTGGTGGAGTATTTAAGCAGGAGGCTGCCAGTACTTTGATGCCAGAGTGTTTGCCTTCTGTGGTAACAAGCTCAGTCAATGCAAAGTCTATGCTTCGTCACTCGTTTTTGGATTAACTTTGTTCATGTGTTTTTGCAGACCAAGTACCAGGACCTTTTGGAATTATGTCTCTGAACCACAGACTCTGTGAGCTAAGTGTTTCCTGGTGAAACTCCATTTTGTGGATTTCGTTCTCTACTTCGTTTTCGTCTGGATCTTCGACCAAGCTGGCAGTTTCCTGCAACCTTCATCTCCTGGACCAAGAACTAAGTGTACCCTGTCCACCCTCCACTGCAAGTATCAGCACAAGGAAACAACCTCACCTTTTCACCAAGCACAATTAAGTCACAACCAAGTGATCTACTAAGTAGACTGGACTTCAACAACCTGAATCCCTCTATCCCTGGCGACCGGACCACATCCATTCAGTAAGCTGTTTATGTTTCCTTCCCGAAATGTCTTGTTTATTGCCATCTACGTGAGTCCCCTGTATTTACCAGTTCTCTTCCCCAACAGTTGGAGTTTTGCCTGTTTTCATTCCCTATTCATTTTGTTCCCAAATAAACAACCTTTATTACTTTTCATTCTTTCTCCGGAGTGTTCTCTGTATGTGGGTCAGAGCTATTTCGAAAATAATGACAGAAGTAGCGATGTTAAGAACAAATGTTAATAATTATGCTGTAAAACAGCAAAACAAGAACTTTTTTAAATGTTTTTTTATGTATATTCACATTGAGCAATGCACATGCACTTTATGCACATTTTAGTTGTTTTACTGTATCTCATGATACAGTAAAAAATGTCCTGGTTGCTGCATAACTCTGCTTGCATCCCGTCCCGGAGCTCGCAGTCTCCTAACTGAACGTGACGAATGAATGCTGCTCCTAGAGGACCCTCCCATGCGTGGAAGTTAATTCTGAACCAGCACGCTTGGTGGGAGTCATCTGGATGGGGTCTATAAATATGTAATCCTTCAAACCGAAACCAAGGCAATCCAAAATGATCTACAAAGAAGAGCATTAGGTGAATCTCTAATATGGTTTAAGAATTAAAACACTGTTTTTAATTATAAACTGGTACATCAGTACTTTTGCAGATTTTCTCCTTACGGCAAAACTCTTACCATGTATTCAGATTCAAAATTACCCAGTCAGCGTTGAAGTAAATGTTTGTGTTTTAGAGGAAATGTTTGTACAGGGTAAAAAGAATTGGAGAAAACATCCACCTCCAACCTTTAATTTTGCTGAATGATTTCTATCGCGCTCGACATTCATCTTCAATATGGAGCTGTTCAACTCAGACATGCAATTTCCTGCACACACATCAGTCTCTTGTTTAAACATAAAGAAAATACATTATCCCTTTAAAGACTTTGCCTTGAAGCGTTTGAGTCAGAATCTAAGCTGAATGAAAATTTTACCCCGCATGAACGCGCACCTGCTGTAAGAGAATGACTTAGAGAACACAAACTATGAGGAAAACATTGCAAGATCATTGCTGAATGATGCAATCATGATACTGACTTCAGTTAACCCGCATTTTCCTCTTTTTCACCACTCTCTCTGAGTTTTAGTATGTTGCTCACTAAGATCTGAGCTGCCTTACTTGTTCTCGTCATCTAAAGTAAAATCTGTAAATTGGAACATCCTGCTAATAGTAGGTTTTACATTGTAGTCATTATTTCAACTAATCTCTACAGGGTTTTCACAAAATGTGTAAATCTACAATTCCCCCTCTTTTAAATCACTCAGTTCTTTGACCGTTTCCATTGTTCTGATTATTAGAAAGTCAATAAATACTGCAAATCATTTTCACGTTGCCTATGACAGCTTATGAGCAGAAGTCAATTATGATTAGTAACCAGAAGTTAGCAGGCACTGGCTCTGCCAGGTTAATCAACTTTCTAGAACTCTTTGCATCATATTTTAAAAGATTTAGATAAATATATTGGATCCTCTCAGCCTGGAAGAAGAACTGTTAAATCATTAAAGCCCTACATTAATGAGAATATGGAAACACTTTACTAGAAGTATGTCTGTACATACTTACTTTTAGTAATTACTGTTAAAAGTCCCTCGTTCAGTTTAAACAAGGGACATTTTTCTGACTACTTTAATGGGAGAACTCTTGCTATGTGCTGCTATGTCTTCTTGTGTTTCTGATGAGTTTGGACCAGATGAGTTTGCAGGAACAATGGATCCTCCTGCTGCCAAGAATCTTAAATTCCCTGGATACAAACATCAAAAGAACACAGAGAATTGCTGCTTTCGAGTCTTATTCTCCACACAGACACTCCCAACACCAGCGTTGATTCCCCATCACTTAACCAGTTCCTAATGAGGTTAGGAAGCTTCAAATGAAACTGACTCAGCGCTGCACCCAGAAAGACGTTGGATAATGCATTAAAGATGAGCTGATTGTCCCAGTCTGCCGTTATATTACCTCGACACTTCGAAGCACATTCAGTCCACTATTTTCTGACATTTGACTTGACGTTTTGTTTGATTAACCCCCTAAAAGCAGGGTATAACCTACTTTGGTCATGCATCTGCATCACGTGCAGAAATACAGATGGATAATGGGGTCAAATATCATCCTAGCTAAAATGGCTCTGCAAAGTCAACAGAGGTAATCCCACTTGGTGATGCACACAACATTCTTATACAGTGCCTTGCTGTATTTTTTTTACATTTTGTCACATCACAGCTACGAACCTCAGTGGATTTTAGTGGAATTTATGAGCCAACAAAAAATATTGCATAATCCCTGTAAACTACACTGAGGTTTATTGTTGTGATGTGACAAAATCTGAAACATTTCTGTGAGTATGAGTACTTTTGTGAAAGATACATAAGCACACTCTGATGTGACACTGAACGGCTTCTCATGACATTCTGAAAAGTAGATTCTCATTACAGATAATATTTCTGTGCCAACCTCTTTTTTCTAGACTTTTCTGATGAGGAACAGGTTCTATCCTAACAAAGAGGACTGATATAAACTGTAGACAGACAGAAGAAGCTGCTCTATTGGTTTTTGGGTACCACACTGCTAATTATGCGCTGCTGAACTTTACCAACACATCAAGGTCTGTATTTCCCTTCTGCCAACTGCTAATCATTCACAGACATTTTGTCAGGCTTCAAAAGGTTTCTGAATCTGCTGAGAGATGCCCAGGCCCCCTCCTAGAGGAGAGAGATTGGTTGTTTTTGGGCAGAATCATTATCTACCTATCTATACTCATTTCTCTGCTGATGGTGGTAAAGGTGCTGGAGCGGAGGTGGAAATAGATGAAAACATGTCTGGTCGCTCGGCAACAAGAGTTTAAAAAGACAGTCAAACACCATCACATTCATATTTGAGGCTGATTTAAACTCGCTCTGTTGTGCAGGTTAGTGGTGGATCTCTGCTGTTTTTATGAATTCAAAAATATTTTCACCTTCAGATCGTTTCACTTGTTCACACCTAGCAACCTTTCAACTCCTACCTCCTATTTAAAGATATTTAATGGTTCTGATGGTGAAAGAAGTGTGAACGCTGTAGGTGTAAAAACGTACATGTTGTTAAAAATTGAAGACAATAGATTTGGCAAGTATTATCTGTGGCTTTGTCAGACAATGGTGGAAATTACAAGCTCCCATTACAATGTAGACTTTTTTCATTGGTTGTTCCAAGATTGTGGAATGACCCACTGAGAGAACCAGTGCCTGTCTATCTTCAAGAAATTCTTGAAGACGCTGCTCTTCAGAGAGTGTCTCTTACCCTTTATTTCTTTACACCCTCTGCTGCATTTCCCTCAAACAAGGATGTGTGGGACTTGGGCTTAGTTCTTGCTGTTTTCTCTGACATGCTTTTACCGAGTGTTACGTTTGTTTTTATGACTTCATCATCATTGTCGCAAGTTGATTATCTGCTTGAAATCCAACAAATGAAACCACCTCACAGCGATATAGACTTACTAAACCTCTGACTGGAAAAAAAAAAAAACAACCTTCAACCTTGACCCCTTCAAAACTTGGACCCTGCACTGGTAAGCCTTTGTTGAAGTTGGCCAAGATTTGCTTCCTTGATGTCATTGCTGATGTCTTTTTACATTGGCAATGTGTTAGCATGCATCTATGATGTATTCTCCAAATGAACAAACCACCGAAAACTGTTGATGGTCAAGTGTTTTTGATTAGCAGCACCTGGCTGCTACTTTCCATTTCTATCCAATGGAAGCAGGAAAGGGTGTACTTTTTTTCACAAACAACTTTTCCATTCTGGCTTCATCTTTGTTTAATTAATAAAGACAGTGTTGTATGGCAGATAATTTTTTTAATATTCTAATAAACCTGGGACTAGAAGCCAGTAAAGGATATCAACTCGTACTCGTACTCGTCATCTTCCGCTTTATCCGGGACCGGGTCGCGGGGCAGCAGACTCAGCAGAGACGCCCAGACGTCCCGCTCCCCAGATAACTCTTCCAGCTCCTCCGGGGGGAACCCAAGGCGTTCCCAGGCCAGCCGAGAGACATAGTCCCTCCAGCGTGTCCTGGGCCGTCCCCTGGGCCTCCTCCCAGTGGGACGTGCCTGAAACACCTCCCAAGGAAGGCGTCCAGGAGGCATCCGGTATAGATGCCCGAGCCACCTCAACTGGCTCCTCTCGATGTGGCGGAGCAGCAGCTCTACTCTGAGCCCCTCCCGGATGGCCGAGCTCCTCACCCTATCTCTAAGGGAGTGCCCGGCCACCCTACGGAGGAAGCTCATTTCAGCCGCTTGTATCCGGGATCTCGTTCTTTTGCTCATGACCCAAAGTTCATGGCCATAGGTGAATCGAGAGCTTCACTTTTCAGCTCAGCTCTCTCTTCACCACAACGGACCGGCACAGCGCCCCCATTACTGTGGCACCCGCACCGATCCGTCTGTCGATCTCCTGCTCCATTCTTCCCTCACTCGTGACAAGACCCCGAGATACTTAAACTCCTCCACTTGAGGCAGGAACTCCCCTCCAACCTGAAGAGGACAAGCCACCCTTTTCCGGTCAAAAACCATGGCCTCAGACTTGGAGGAGCTGATCTTCATCCCAGCAGCTTTACACTCGGCTGCGAACCGCCGCAGCGCGTGCTGTAGGTCTTGGCTGGAGGGGGCCAGCAGGACCACGTCATCTGCAAAAAGAAGAGACGAAATCCTCTGGTCTCCAAACCTGACCCCTCCGGCCCTTGGCTGCGCCTAGAAATCCTGTCCATAAAAGTTATGAACAGGACCGGTGACAAAGGGCAGCCCTGCCGGAGTCCAACATGCACCGGGAACAGGTCCAACTTAGTGCCGGCAATGCGAACCAAACTCCTGCTCCGCTTGTACAGAGACCGGATGGCCCCTAGTAAAGAGCCACCGATTCCATACTCCTGGAGCACCCCCCACAGGGCATCATGAGGGACACAGTCGAATGCTTTCTCCAGGTCCACAAAACACATGTGGACCGGTTGGGCAAACTCCCATGAACCCTCGAGTACCCTGTAGAGGGTATAGAGCTGGTCCAGTGTCCCACAGCCGGGACGAAAACCACACTGCTCCTCCTGAAGCCGGGGTTCGACTATCGGCCCGACTCTCCTCTCCAATACCCTGACATAGGCCTTACCAGGGAGGCTGAGGAGTGTGATCCCCCTGTAGTTGGAACACACCCTCCGGTCACCCTTCTTATGTAGGGGGACCACCACCCCAGTCTGCCAATCCAAAGGCACTGTCCCCATCCACCACGCAATGTTGAAGAGGCATATCAACCATGACAGCCCCACAACATCCAGAGACTTGAGGTACTCAGGGCGGATCTCATCCAACCCCGAAGCCTTGCCACCGCGGAGCTTTTTAACCACCTCAGTGACTTCAGCCTGGGTGATGAAAGAGTCCAACCCCGAGTCCCCAGCCGCTGTTTCCACCAGGGAATGCGTGATGGCAGGATTAAGGAGATCCTCGAAGTACTCCTTCCACCGCCCGATAATGTCCCCAGTCGAGGTCAGCAGCTCCCCACCCCCACTGTAAACAGTGTTGGCGAAGCACTGCTTCCCCCTCCTGAGGCGCCGGACGGTTTGCCAGAATCGCTTCGGGGCCAACCGGTAGTCCTTCTCCATGGCCTCCCTTACTGCCGGTGTCCACCACCGGGCTTGGGGATTGCCGCCGCGACAGGCACCGCAGACCTTACGGCCGCAGCTACGGGCAGCAGCATTGACAATAGATGCGGAGAACGTGGTCCACTCGGACTCTATGTCACCAACATCCCTCGGAATCTAGTCGAAGCTCTCCCGGAGGTGAGAGTTGAATACATTCCTGGCCGAGGGCTCTGCCAGACGTTACCAGCAGACCCTCACTATGCGCTTGGGCCTGCCAAGTCTGTCCGGCTTTCTCCTCCTCCAGCGGATCCAACTCACCACCAGGTGGTGATCAGTGGACAGCTCAGCCCCTCTCTTCACCCGAGTGTCCAAAACATGCGGCCGAAGGTCTGATGATATGACAACAAAGTCGATCATTGACCTCCTGCCTAGGGTGTCCTGGTGCCAAGTGCACTGATGGACACCCTTATGTTTGAACATGGTGTTCATTATGGACAATCCGTGACTAGCACAGAAGTCCAATAACAAAACACCGCTCGGATTCAGATCGGGGAGGCCATTCCTCCCAATCACGCCTCTCCAGGTGTCACTGTTGTTTCCCACGTGGGCATTGAAGTCCCCCGGCAGAGTAATGGAGTCCCCAGGAAGGGCACTATCCAGCACCCCTGACAGAGACGCCAAGAAGGCCGGGTACTCCCGGCCCGTAGGCTGAAATGATAGTCAGAGACCTATCCCCAACCCGAAGGTGCAGGGATGCGACCCTATCATCCACTGGGGTAAACCCCAACACGAGACGGCTGAGGTGGTGGGTAACAAGCAAACCTACCCCAGCCCGCCGCCTCTCCATGTGGGCCACTCCAGAGTAGAAGACAGTCCAGCCCTCTCGAGGAGATGGGTTCCAAAGCCCACGCCATGCGTGGAGGCGAGCCCGACTATCTCTAGTCGACATCTCTCGACCTCCCGCACAAGCTCAGGCTCCTTCCCCCCCAGCGAGGTGACATTCCACGTCGATAGAGCCAGCCTAAGCATCCGGGGATCAGGCCGCCAAGGTCTCCACCTTCGTCCACCGCCCAATCCTCTTTGCACCGGTCCCTCACGGTTCCCCCTGCAGGTGGTGGGCCCACTGGGGGATGGTCTCGCGTCTCTTGTTCGGGCTTGGCCCGGCCGGCTCCCGCGAGGAGCAACCCAGCCACCAGGTGCTCTCCGACGAGTCCTGACCCCAGGCCTGGCTCCAGGGTGCGACCCCGGCTCCGCCGTACCAGGCGACGTCACCTGCCTCGATTTTGTAGTCGTCATGAGGGGTTCTTGAACTCCACCTGATAAAAATGATTTTGGACAGTATAGGAAGAGGCCAGATTATCTCATCTAATCCTTGCTTACAAGAAGAGAAAACATGCAAACCCTATATTAAAAGCCTCAGTCAAGACATGAATGAACAATTTGAATGATAACCACCAGGCTGCCCTGTCCAGTTTTTACTGGATTTTTTTGTTTAAATTGGATTAATCAGCTGCTTATTTGGGGCTGGCTAGCGCAAAACTGGACCATACACAAACCTTTTACACTGAGCACTGTCTCATTAGGCTATTTGAAATAACCTTAAATGCAAAATGAATTTGTATTAAATGCAAACAATAAAATGTATATACTTTGTGCCTGCTGCTTTTATGAAAGATACAAAGGTGAGAAACATTTGATAAATTAATGCATCAGTGTCATCAGTAACCACCATGTGTGCTTAATATCATTTAATTAAATTATTTTTTTTTTTGCTTAAAGCTCTTTGAGTACCCTAGACCTTAAGAAAATTCCTACACAAACGCCGACGCTCACATTGCATTAGGGCTGGAATCCACGTAACAGAACAAAAACACATCTGAAACGGTTCCTGTTTTCTGACTCCAATCTCTGAGTAGCACACTCTCACAGGTAGCTGAAGCACAATATTGAGGGAAAAGAAAAGAGGTGTCAGATTTTATACTTGAAAAGGTTCCTTGACTCAGAAGACAAAGACTTTTGAGTGGGAAGGTTTTACTCTTTCTCTGAAGCCAAGTCTACAGCTGCTCTGCCTACATCCAGGTTCTCCTGTTAAGTAATACTTTGAAATGTTCAGTGTGGAGCTTGTTTTCCAAATCTCAGTCATTCTAATATCCGCAACATAAAGCTGTCTGTTATGGTATGTAAATTTCAGTGGGATTTTAAAATTAAGATCTACTACAAAGTTGCGTTGGCTCATTTTCTGTATTTTGGACCTGGTAAGGGTTTCCATCAACAAACTCAATAAAATAAACTTTCTTTTTCTGTAGCATCTAAAATATAGATCAATTCTTTTGTTGCCGGGTCACTCTGCTGAAACATTCATTGAAAGCACTATATTTTTATTCAAGAACTTACTTTCATTTTTGTCCCTCAGCTCCATCTATCTTACCATAAACTAATGCCAGCTGTTGAATAATTCACCAGCTGCTGCAGTTAGAGTGGTGATCTTATTTACGTAGGTCAACACTCTTACACAGAGAGCAGGATATTTCTTAAGGGAAACAAGAAACCTACTTAGCAATAAAAGACAAGAAAGCATCTATTTATTGCCATGTCAGCAGTCTGACCTGAGGGAACATTCAAAATGGTGGCTGGCACAGGAGTCCATTGTGACAGGGTTACGATGGACTCCTGGCAGAAGTGGAGGATTGTGTGTTTGTCGATAATGTCAGTCGAGGATGTGGAATATGTGTATATAATTGGATGTTTGATATCAGGATTTCTGCTTTTTGGAGTCAGCGGTTACCTGGCATATCGAGAAATTCGGAGAATGTCAGCAGCTGTTCTGGCAATTGTGAGGCTGCCTGGCATGTGTGATGGGATCTTCAGGAAGATCAACACTCAGACTGAGATGTTACGTGAGCTGAATCGCAGACTGGATGTGATCCTTAGGATCGCAGGCAGGTTGCGGTTCCTGGACTCAGGGGTGAAATGGGATAAATCTTGGAGAAAGTTGTTCGCCCGGATCTGGCAAAAGACCAGGAATTTGGCTGTTTGGATTCGCCTTTGAGAATCACCAGCGAGACTCTCAAGGCTGACGGAAAATTAAGAGTCAGCCTAACCCAAATAATTGTTTTCCTGAATCTGGGTCCCCTGCACGGCCTTGATGGCTGGCTATTTTCAACCTCTCCTGGAAGTTATGAAGACATGACGCTCTGCTCCCTCTGCCCCCTCCCTTCCCTGAGGACATCTGTGGACCTGCTCAGAACTTTGTGGCCGGTTGATGAACATTCCAACGTATCATCAAGGACAATGGCCTCTGGGACAGTGCTTCATGGACTTACTTGCGCACACTCACTTGCACACACACACACACATGCTCAAGATAAACATATGCACCCCTCACACCACCTTCACCATTCCCAGTATGATGTTGTTTTGTAAACTTGTTGCTTCTTTGTGCTGAGGTTTTTTGCAATCTCAAACTGTATCCTGCTGAGGATAAAGTGAAATATGATTTTTTTCCTCTACTTTCCCAATGTGGCCTCTTTTGTCATCAAGCAAGGGCAACGCCTGTGAGTGGGCAGCAAAGCCTCGGTGACCTGTCCCCCCATTGTCTTGTGTCATGATGTCTGTTTGGATGGGTTGTACTGGAATTCTAATTTCCCCTCGGGGATCAATAAAGTATCTTTGAATTGAATTGAATTTGAATGATTCCAGCGGGTTGGTAGATACCAGTAAAGACCGTGCGCACGGCAATCGTTATCAGACTCACAGACCCTTTCCAGGACGGGATCTCGGCTAGCCAGCTGGGGTCTGACGGCTGACGGAACTCTGAGAGAGAGGAGAAGACAAAGTGGTGAGTTGAATTTGGATTAAAAAGTGTGACGAATGACTAGGGGTCATTGCGTGAAATAAAACCCTGTGAATCTTAGGCCCTAACAGGTAAAAGTTGGACGGCGGAGTCCTGGAAAAGTCTTAAGAAGTAATACTGAAAATTCCGTGTTTATAAATGGGGACGGCGGAGTCCTCGAATTATTAATAAGTAATACTAAAAATTCCATGTTTCCAGGACGGTGAAGTCCGCGTTTAAGTATTTTAAACAAAAATACTAAGAAAATTCCGCGTTTAAAATGTGTGCATGTGAGAGATGAATGGAGGATTTAAACCACTAGGTTTTGCCTCGTACCAAAGCAGTAGGATTGTAAGTGACTAACTTTTGTGGATGCAAAGGCAAGAATTCTCCACTCGAAAGAGTTGAAGTGAGAATTACCACAAAAGGAGATTTTTCTGTCACCCTACTGAGCAGAATAATCCAGCATTTAGAATACCCTAGGTATTTATATGCTGGACCAAATTTAAATTACAAAAATGGGAAAAGGGGCGAGTAAAAATAAACTAAAAATGAATAATAATGCAAAGATTGGAAATTTATAGAAGCACAGGATCGAATTTAAAATATTAAAATTAAAATATTTAGATAAATGGATAACCACATATCATTATGATGGTCGTTTAAACTCTAAAACATTTGTTAATCTATAGGATGCAATAATTAAAAGTACATTAAAAGTACACGGGATTTAAGAAAAATGGACAAAGAAGGTTATGAGGATGTAGATTATTGGTTAAAAGTAACTAAAAAGAGAGAGATGTGATGCAGGAGATAAGAATGGACGTTTTTGTGGAAAGCAGAAAAGGTCAGAGGGCTAAGAAGTAATTTTTGATGGACTTGCAAAGTAGAATAGCAGGACAGAAGAAAGGGAGTAAAAAGAGTAGGTGGAAAGTTTTTGTTTTGTACCAAAGATCTGATGAGGTTTGACAGGATTGGATGGGCTAAAATGAGTCCCTTTGGTGAATAAATCCATCCCCACCATGGCTGTACCTCATGTATGTTTTATTTGTGTTTATTTTTTTTATTATTGTTTTGAGACGCTGAAGGCTGTTGATACAGCGTGTCATGGAGGTTCATGGCATGACATGGTTTTTTTTTTTTTCTCTGAGTAACCTTAGAAAATATTTTACTCTTTTTAACAGCAGAACAAACAGAGTGAGGGGATTAATCGATAAGCTTACAGTTAGATACAGACGCAGAACTGACTACGCAGAAATAGCCAGAGTGAAACAAAAAGAGGAAGAGCCTTTTGAAGAATATAGGATTAGACTGATGAAAGTGTTTAAAATACATAGTGGTTTACAAGAAGATGAAAACGAGCAAGGAGCTTATCGACAGCAGTTAAAAAATGCACTACATGCTGGTTCCAGGGATTCAATTAATACCTGGGTAAGGAGACATTTTATAGGGTTCCCCACAGCAAATCTAGAAGACTATAAATCATGCCCTCCATGCAGAAAAAGTAATGAAGGATAAAAAACAAAAAAAAGGTAGTCAACACCTTTTTTCAGCAAGAAGAAGAAGAAGAAGAACAGATTTATTATCAAAACAACAGAGGAAGAGGAGGATTTAGTGGCAGAGGACAAAATCGCAGGGGTCAGAGAGGAGGAGTGAGCAGAGGAAATTACAGACAATACACCTCAGGGTGCTGGTGTTGTGGGACAGAAGGACATCTGGTCAGAGACTGTCCTGAAAGGAGAAATAATGATTCAGCATGACTAGGACAGAAAATAAGTGAAATTGTTCCTAGTACCTCAGACACCGATAAAAACCAAAAACCAAAAACACAGGGGCAGGATGTCCTCCTAAATTTCCAGGACCTTCTCTCCCTAGATAGCATAAAACCTGAAGTTACCTTACTGTTGAATGGAAAATCAATTACTTTTCTTTGTGATACAGGAGCATGCAGGACCACCTGTAGAGAAACAATCCCAATTTCCAGACTTAGTGATCAGCAAATAACAGTAAGGTCAGCTAGTGGGAAATTGACACAAGAGAATTTAAGTACACCCTTTCATCAAACTTTTTGACAGGTGGGCGGGACTTCCGGTGGGGGCGGGACTTCCGGTTGGCGCCATGTGGGTGCCATGTGGGCAGGAGGTCACGTGGTCAAGCAGGTGGTGTGTCCAAGGGGGCGTAACCGTGGATGCTGATTGGTTGTCGTCATTAGGGGCGATACCTTAAATGAGTCAATTAAAACACAGGGGTGTGTTTAAGGGTGTTACGGGGAAGGCCTTAAATGAGCCAATTAAAACACACAGGGGTGTGTTTAAGGGTGTTATTAACAATCTGTATGTTTTTCAGGCGTTAATACATCTAAAAACAAAAAAGACATGCATCCTTTTATATTTTAAAGGTATAATCAACTTAATGTTGACCTATCACCTTTGAAATCCTAATAAATGAACTGTGTAACCTGACAGAATTGTAAGTTCATTTTGCTTTTACAGCAGGACCTATTTTGTTGAATATATGAGCCAGTCTAAATCAGTTCAAAATAGAAAAGACCTAAAAAGTAAATAAAAGATTGTGCTTCACTACATCGATGGAACGAGAAAAACCTTCAGCTTCTGCATCAACATACTGGAAAAGCAGCTGAAAGAGGTAAGACCAATATGAGATTAACAGAAAAAAAAAAGAACTTCAGTATACTGTTTCCAAGTTATAAATTGACTCTAGCAATGATGTGTTTGTTTTGAATAATGAGAGACTCCATTTTAGGAAAAAGGAATGATAATTTTAGTTACCTGTAGCTTTTCTAAAACATTTACTTTTTCATCTTAGAGTAAAAGGTTATTCAGGGGGGTTACAGTTATTCTATATCCATCTGTTAGGGGCGAAGTCAGGAAGGGCAGTTAGGTCTGTTCCTTAGATAACCATATCACCTTTGAACTCAAGAAGGGTTTTGGTCTTAAAACATAGTCTTTGCAGTTGAGACAACACTGTCATTTGGATTGCCTCTGAACCTCTGTGTTATTGGAGAAAGCTGCAAAAACCATTATCAGAAGTTTTGATGGTTAGGAAAATTCCACAGCAGATAACACTGTCATGTTCTGGTATAAATACTGTGTGTAAAATGTTGTTCGGGGGCTCTGTTTCATTGGTTAACCTCAGTGTCAGGGTCTTCAAATGCTGAATGTCTTTGAACCATAACACTTGTTACATTGAAAAATACCAGTACTGACAAGAAAAAATGTCGGTAAATATTTCAGGAAACCTGGAAATTGTGGCTTCTACTTCTGATAATTCACAAAAGTACAATGACATCTTTAAAAGTAAGTAAGTAAGTAAGTATTAATCTTTAAGAAATCATTAAATGCATATGAATGTTCTCTAATTTTGTTTATATATATTGTTTATATATATATACTTGTTTTTTTGTCATAGAACCCACCGCTGATGACCTTGATGATTTCATCTTGACACAATCAGATTATGATAAGTAAATGTTAAATGCAATAAAATATATATATATATATATATTATAGTTAACCCTTGACAATGTTTCAATTTATAGATTTGATGAGAGAGGTAAACCCGAATGATCAAGTTGGAGGGTTCAGCGGCTGGAATCGACAGTCAAAATTGAGAAGGCGAATTATTTCCAAACAAGAAAAAACCCCAACAACATCTGAACTTTCTTTTAACACAGAAATTAAAACTGATTCTTTGAATACTCCTCCGCCAATTATCATCATTTCTCCTGAAGACACACCGGATAAGTTACTGGCACCACCAGAAAGTAAGTAAGTCCTAGGAACTAACTATTTTTCTTTGAGAGTGAATGTATTTTAAACCTCAGATAAAACTGTTTACAGATTCGACTGAGAGCTCTGTGGAAGACACAGCTGTCGAGCAGCAGCAGCAGCAGGGTAGAAATTTTTTTTTTTAAATAAAAACAATATATATATATATATGTATTTTAAGCATAGTTCAATAAAATGTCATATAAACCTGTTTACAGATACATCCAAAGATGTCACATTGAATCCGCCCACCAGAAGGTCGCTTTTCAAAGATCAAGACAGCTTTCAGCAGGGAGGCACCGTTTCAGTCCAACAAGAAGTGAAATCTGGAGGTTTTACCGCAAAGAATCAGAGTAAGATTTTTTTTAAAAACTTGTGTATTTTAAAAACTATTTTCGTTTTATTTATGAGCGCTGTGCTGCGCAGCGTAAGATAACTTTTATTGTCTTCTGTTTTTACAGAATATTTAACCCCGGCCAAAAGACAGCGACTTTCTGCGCTACAAAGCAGAGCAACGCTAGTGAGTGGTTTAATGAACGGTACGTTTTAATTCATACATACTGAATTAATTTGAATTCCCTTTTTTTTTTTTTTCAGCTTTAATGTGATTATTTCAATATATAAATATGTATATGTATATATATATATATATATATATATATATATATATATACATATTTTTATTTATTTATTTTTTGTTCATTCTCCTTACAGAGGTAACGTTGATGATAGGACAGATTGGATACAGAAACGGACAGCGCAGGAAGACAGTCTCTACAGCCTCACGGGATCTTCGTAATAAGGCCTCATCATTAACGCTTCTGGCAGCATGTCAGATTCTGTTAAAGAAGCATTTTGGTGACATCAAGGTGATTTTAAACTGAACTGATCACTGTGTTTTGTTTTTGTTTTTCTGTAGGTTAGTTTTATTTTTATTTTTTTTCTTATGTTCATAGAAATGGATCGCACGGCCATACACCACAAAACAAATCTCCCAGCAGATGACGCATCAGGCTCTCAATTTCATGATTATTCATGTCTGATTAGATTAATAATAATCCACCAGCACACGCCTCTTTGAATCAATCTCATAACAAGCGTAGATGATCAGCGTGGTGGTATGAGGCAACGGGTTTCTGAAGCGCATTTCCAATCTTAAATTTCCACTGGAAACTGGAGATAGAGCATCTGTGTCCTCGCCCGGGTTAAGATTAAATGTGAATAGAGAGTATCCTTGATTAAATTCCTGACGTGTTATACTCAGCGGAAGATCTTTTAGATGTCGTCCTGTAGCCGTAAACAAGTTGTAATACTCTCTCACTGAATGACCTTGGTTAAAATTGGGCTGGAAGGCTTTAGCAGGAATTTGTCTGCCATCCTTACACAAAGATAAATATTCCATATCAAAATGATTAAAGTCAAACGGATTGAGATTGCGTGTTCCTGTAAAAGCGTCATGATCCAGTAACGCAATCACCACATACTTGGGAAAGACGCCTAAGAAAAGATTATCTTGGTTGCATACCCTTGAATTTTCAGGGATGGAATATGTTTTTACATTCACACGTGAAAGTGGATACAGAGCATTTGCTTTCATTAAAGCTGAAGCGTGCCCCAGTCGTACAGCTGGAGAGACAGTAACTTTTTTAATAAAAAGAGATGCTCCTAATATCCTGAGTTTGTAAGTGGAGTCTCTTGCTGCCATGAGACAAAAGGCATCGTTGGCTCTTGTAAGTTTAATTTTGAGGTCAACAGAGTTTAAAAGAAGTCTCTCACAGAAAAATATGTCTGCATGCAGGGGGCCTAGGAGATGTACCTCCCTGGAATTTGCCGTAAAGCCTGCTCTGCTGTTAAGACCTTGGTTAGGGCCGTTAGTTGTAAAAATAGAGTTCAGAGCACCTGCAGTGTCTTTATAAAAAAGACCAGAGCTAAACTGGGTTTTTAAAGAATCCTCAGAAAAGTTTAACAATGTCTCAATCATGGCTCTATATGGATGTGTAGCGCTGGATTGTGAAATCATTCGATCTCCGAGAGTGACGTCACACTGACTGAAGATGGTGTTTAACGGGTAGTTGATGAGCCCTACAGGTGCATCATCTGGCAGGTTTGTTCCATTCTCGTTAGTAATTTTCATTCTGAGATGCAACAGCGAATCGTTGAGATCCAGATACTTTTCTCCATCTCCCGGAATGAAAAACTCGATCGGGCTTCCATCGGTGATTGCTGATAAAGGCTGGATCTCGGTGTAAATTTTATCTTCGATCGATAGCTGCGTCATTGGGGCAGGAAATAAGTCCAACTCTGCCAGCGTGCAGTCTGATGATTTGTTATGTAAAAGAGCCATTATTTAAATATATCAAAACTTGCGGAAGACTTCCTTCCTCTTCGTTTGTCTGCTCCGACTGATCTCCTTTTTCGCGTTTGTCGTTGTTTTTTAACCGTCCTTAAACGATCACCAGTGGGTCTTGTTCTGGGTCTTTTGGATAAAACCATAATTCCTGAACCTTCTTGACCGTCGGTGTGTGTAGAACCACTCATTTTACTCACGGCTCTACCGATGACATCCGAAGCGATATTTGATGCAGCCGTTTTAAGATGGGGTTTTGCAATTGCAAATCCTTTTTTAACCAGAGGGGATACGAAGCAGAATAATTTTGAAAATAATGATCCAATTCCGCGTCTGTACATGACCGGAGCCCCATAAAACCCTGGCAGATTACCGCCTGATTGACTTACATAGTAATTTACAAAGCGATTTGGATCACGTCTCAGACTTAGCTGTGCCATGTTCTCTCTTGCCTGCTTGATGCAGTGTCGAATGACCAGCGTAATATGAATGATAACCAATCAATCTTAGAGGTTATATACATATCTCTGGAATAGTTTATACAAATAAAATTTATCTCAGGCTACGTTGTGATATCACCGGTCTGAAGTGTAGTCTTATGAAGGTCTTTCCATAGACGAAATTTACAGGAACGTTTTGGTCCGATTTAATTTCTATATTGATATTTTCAATATGTCTTCTGGAGACTGGAAGGTAGTGGGCGGGGTTAAACGTCTGAGTAATCATATCACTGAATGTGCCTTGTACTTTGACGGTCCGCAGTAAAGGTGCAAAAGTGTCGCCTACTATTTGAGGGCTGACCACGTCGCTGTAACAGTATAGGTGACAGAAACCAGCCTTTATATCCGCCGGAAAAGGAGCCAGTTTTGGTTCAGAAACATGAATCCATTCCCCTGGTTTCACGCCCATCATATAAGCTAGAGTGTTGAAGAAGCGTATTTCATACGGACGGTTTGCTTGAAATGCAAATCTCTTTTGAACTTTGCTGAATTTAATGCGTAAACCCGATTTTAATTTTTTGAAAAATATTTCCATCTCTGTCTCGAGTTGAATAACCCTGTTATAGTAGCCACTTCTGATCCTTTGCGTATTGATCTCCACATCACCAACCTTCCTCCATTCAAAGTAGGCATCATAATCCGGTAAATTATGCCATGTATGAGGATATGAAATCTCTGCTAATGCAACCATCCATTGGCCTTCTAAATCAATATGTTGAGCTAAATTTACACGGAAACTTGAACTGGTATTATTTTTAAACACTTCCATGCTAGCATTAGATGGAAGAGTAACGTAAAAGCCATCATCCTCTACCTGACGGTTCATGATGCTGTGTCAACTGTGAGGTTTAGTGCAAACCTTTTTTATACGTTTCGAAGTTCATCAAACTTGATCCAACTGTTGAATTTCTCAGGCCAGTTTTTCCAGCTTACAAAAACCTGTTTGACTCCCTTGACCGTACGTCGTTTTAATATTTTTTCCACTTGATACATCTTGTCGTTAAATATTTTTACTTTTTGAAGTTCCTCAGCGTAAAAGGAACCCTCGATAGGTTCTCCATCCAAATCTTTGAGTTTGTATACAGGAGGAGAACGGGGTATCCGGTCATACACTGTAAACACTTCATCCGTAAAACTCTGTTTGTATTTTTTGTCAAACACTCCATGGATATTCTGACAAGATCCTCTTGTTTAAACGTTGTCACTGAGTCCTTGCAATATCTGTTGGACTTGACATCATACAGATTCTGAAACACTTGAAAGGCATTTTCTGGGGTCACTTCCATAGGGCTCATTTTAATGCTGGAGTGGTAGGAATGGTTGTAGCTTCTAGCTAGGTTTTGCAGTACATCGACGTACCGCCGGGTATTGTTAGCTGTAAAATATCTCCACATCCTTGTTTTTAATGTGCGGTTAAATCTCTCGACCCCTGAAGCTTTTGCTTCACTCGCTGTGGCAAAATGTTCAATACCGTGTTTCTCCATTAAAACCTTAAATTTCTTGTTAAAAAATTCTTTACCGGCATCAGTCTGAAGTTTTTTGGGGATCTGACTTTCTGTAAAAACTGATTCAAATGCCTTTACCACCTCAGCGGCTGTTTTCCTCTTCAAAACTCGTACATACGCCCTTTTTGAAAAGATGTCAATGACTGTTAATAAATAATTATAACCATCATTTTCCATGGCCAGAGCTTGCATGTCACAGAGATCAGCCTGGAACTGCCTCAATGGTCTGGTGACAAAAACTCTGTTTCTCGGGAACTTTATTCTTGCAGGTTTATGTAGAGTATAGGTATCTTCTCCTGATAAAAAATCTTTAACTTTTTCAACCGCAACCTTCTTTCCCGTTTCATCTTGCATAACCCTCCTCAGCCTATCTACACCCCCAAAACTTCCCGGATTTGAAGGGCTATAATATACTTTCTTCATCAGCCGTCTTCCTGCCATCTCTGCCTTATGCTCACTCTGCCGATTACTTGTTAAATAATGAGAAAAAACACACAGGAGGGTAGATTTATCGTTATTTTTTTTATTTTTGTATTTAATATTAAAAAGAAAAACAACCAAAAAACAAAATCAGATAAAATGCAGATTAATGCAGATGAATTCAAACACTACTAGCTTTTAAACAACACTTTTGGGAAAGGTTACTATGTTCCTACTTTAATTGTATTTAATAGTAAAAAGAAAAAAGAAGAAAAATCATATAATGCAGATTAATTAAAGTACTGGAATACTAAAAAAAAAATGATACAACAAGTCATCAAACATGTGAGATCAGTTTTTCAGTCCATAGCACTCTGAAACAGAGTTAAGTTGTTTGAGATTTTTCTCATCGACCATGCGATCATAAACGTGCGCTATTGCACTGTGGATGCCTTGTACCGATTTCAGTTAATATAAAACCGTCTTGGCAATCGTCTTCACTCTGAAGTCATCCGCTTGTATGCGTCGAAGTACCAGAAGATTCTGAATAGCAGGAACGAGTTTGGGGGTTACGAGTCGTCGTACGATGCGTTGAAAGTTGACTTGGTAATAATCCTCCCCCAATACCTCCAGGCAATGGTGTTGACGCTGGCTCGGGTGGTTCGTTATACATCCATAGCAGGTTTCTCTGAGATAGTTCAAAGAGGTTATGTTGAATAAATGAAGTATCGCTGTTTTCACCGTATTGATGAGGGTGGTTGAGAGCCAACCGTCAATTTCGTCCTCCTGGTTACTCTCATCCTCTGCTGAAGGCTGAGGGTCCTCCATCGTTTCCAGGGTTTGTGTAGGGGCTTCGGTAGAGGGTGAGTAGCCGGTGGCTACCTCCTCCTCCACGACCACCATCATGTCTTCAGGCAGGACATTCGCGTCTACAGACTCAGCCATGAATAGCGGTGATGGTGAGCAGAGGTCTGGAGAAAGCGATAAATATTTCATGTTGTATCCTGTAGGTGATGCAGGACTGAAGTGGTTCTCTGAGAATGAGGACGTTGAGGTGGATGGTGAGAAGAGGTCAGGGGAAGGCGGATGATATGGTCCAATGTTGAAGCTTTCATCGTGCTCAGGAGAGAAGTGGATCTCTGCTCGGTGGTTGTAGAGATCCCTGTATGGTGTCGGTCCACTCATTCTCACGATACGATTCTCAGTGTCTGTGAGCTTGCAGTTATCCCCCCGTATATATATCATAGGAAGGGGCGTGTCCTCAGAAGAGGGTTCGTTCTAAACGTAAAACAGGAAACGTCAGCGTTTTTTTCACTGACATGACATCGATCCAACTTCGTGACTTTTGGAAAAGGTCGGAAAGACGATGTCCAATTTCACTCATCTTCTCTGCCCAAGCTTCAAACGGCAGAGCCGGCATTGTCTTGAATACGCCGCAGTCCTGATTGAAAGCCTCCAACACAAACAGATCTGAGGGACTCGTCCGGTTGTTCCTGCGTCTGCTTGCCCGAAAAGACCAGCGGCCATTTGCTGTGGTTTTTGACCCCCACACTGCGCTAAAGAGAGGTTCTCTCTCAGCTATTTCAACATCGGATGGTATATGAAACATTCTCGCCCGTTTTACAGGTCGAGGAGACAGTTCATTTTCTTCTTCTTCTTCCTCCCTCTCCTGCTTTGAGACTGTTTCAGGGCTATCATTAAGGTGCGGGATTGCAAGCCTTAACACAGCCCAGTCGCTGTGGGTGAGAGTACACAGAGCCAGTGATCCATTAAATACCTCATCTTGATCCAATTGATACAGGCAAAGCTCTCCTATTTCATACATGAAAATATAACCCCAGCTGCCAACCAGGCCATATGGCTCCAAAGACCATTCTTCCTGCAGAGTGTCAAACGGGGGTCTTTGTACCCTGCAGATGTAGTATGTTGATTTCTTAGGAGCATTCAATTCACGGGATGAATGCTGGTAGACAGTCACTGGGGTTTCGCACAGAACTGACATACCTCTTGGCCGACCCAAGGTCTGATTTTCAACCATGGTTGTTGAAGTTGATGTTGGATCCTCATCATCGGTAGAGTATGTCATGACGGGAATTCCGATAGGTATCTCAGTTGAGGAAGTATATGATGCAGTTGCTTGTTCATCATCATCTTGGCACGCGTTGCGTTTCTCCTCCGCTTGACGATAAACTCTCTTAACTCTAGCCATTGTTGAACGGGTGTTCTTTTCCAACAAATGCTGCATGTAAAGTGCAGTTTTATTTCTGTATTTAAAGTAAACACTAAAGCACGCCCTATTGTTTTCATTGGGTTATTCAAGGTTTAACGATGCTTACAAAACACACCCCCTCTATTTTTAATTGGTGCTGATGCCAAACAGTTTCCGATAATACCATATTTGTCTTGTTCTATTTATAACTAACACACCCCTGTGTTTAATTGACTCATTTAAGGTATCGCCCCTAATGACGACAACCAATCAGCATCCACGGTTACGCCCCCTTGGACACACCACCTGCTTGCCCACGTGACCTCCTGCCCACATGGCGCCCACATGGCGCCAACCGGAAGTCCCGCCCACCTGTCAAAACGTTTGATGAAAGGGTGTACTTAAATTCTCTGATACAAGTCTGTGAGTCTGAACCAGTTTGGATAAGAGATCCCAATGGACAGTCATGCCAGCTATCTATTCTAATGTTCCCTGAGTGTCCGGTGAATCTATTGGGACGAGATGGATTACTACATCTGGGGTTAGCATTAATTCCAACCTCAGAAGGACATATTGTAGTAAAGAGAAAAGCAGAACTCAGCCAAGGAAATTATTCCATGTTAAAGGGAGTGGGACCACCTTATTACCACTATTCACTGGATGTTCCAAATAAGCCACCCCTAGACGTAGGGACAGCTTTATTAACAGAAGGAAGAAATGTCATTACTCGACTACAAGATCAGATGACACCAGATGATCTACATATTACCATGTGGTATAAAAATACTCCTGGACCAGATAAAACTTATGAAGAAGCATTAACTAAAGTAACCCCTACCAAAGTTATGGTAACTTATGTTTATGCAGATGGGAACAGTACGTCAGTTGCTGAAGTAGTGTTAGAGGAAGACACTAGGAAGCTCTGCAAAATGTGTACACCTCCACACATATCTTTATTCAAGGATAAAGAACTCAAGTGGCAGGACATGAGAAGAATAGTGCAGAGGGGAAAAGATGCCACAGACTGGTTTGCAACAACAATGAATACAGAAATTAGTGCATCCACAGGATTAACTAGAAAGCCATTATTCTGGACAGTGACAGTGCAGGAAGGGATACATTTGCATACAAAGCAACAATGAGAAATATTTCTTACTGAACAGGAGGAACAGTTCTTGAGTGAAGTCCCTGATAAGTTATGGTCAAAATGCCCTACTGATGTGGGTTTAGTAAAAGGAGCATTACCTGTCCAAATTAGAGCAAAAACAGAATACAGGCCCAGCATAAAACAATACCCTTTGAAACATGATGCACGTGAAGGAATAAAACCAGTAATAAAGGATTTAATAACTGCAGGGGTGATAATAAATGCGAGGACTCACCATGTAACACCCCCATTTTTCCAGTTAAAAAACAAGCTCCATCAACAGGATGGCGCATGGTACAAAACTTACAGGCAGTTAATAATGCTGTTGTTCAGAGGGCACCATGTGTTCCTGATCCTTATACATTATTAAATTCCCTAAGACCAGATGCTAGAATATTTACTGTAGTTGATATAAGCAGTGCATTTTTCTCTGTACCTATAGATAAAGATAGTCAGTTCTGGTTTGCATTTACCTTTGAGGGACAAAGATATACTTATACCAGACTACCTCAAGGCTACTGTGAAAGTCCAAATATATACTCTCAGGTAATGAGTGTAAGTATGGCCAAGTTTGACCCTCCAGGAGGTAGTCAGGTTTTACTATATGTTGATGATGTGCTATTAGCCTCTCCTGATGAGGAGACTTGTAAAAATGACACAATAGCATTATTAAAAATTTAGCAGAAGAAGGACACAAAGTCAGTAAAAAGAAACTTTAATTGTGCAAAAATGAGGTTAAATACCTAGGCCATAATCTTAGCGCAGGGGGACGCACAATTGTAGAAGAAAGAAAGACTGCAATATTACCAGTTCCAAAACCAGTAACAAAAAAGCAAATGATGTCCTTCCTTGGACTAACTAATTATTGTAGAAACTGGGTGCCAAATTATGCAGAAATAGTAGCTCCATTAAACAAACTAATGTATGAGGAAGAGCTGAAAATGACGTCTGAACTGAAATGGAGAGTAGAAGCTGAAGATGGAATTCAACATGATTGTCAAGATCATGAAAATGTAATCCAGGTAACAAAGCGAAGAGAGTAAAATTATGTTAGGAAACTTAACCAGATGACTGGTTCCAGGTTATTACTGGAGTATCAGGAACAAATAATAACTGGTTATTGATGGTAGAGCAAGCGGCTAACATGACTAAAAGAGATTGTGTTGTGTGTTTGGGTTCCAGGCTTTTGTTACAAATAATTCCAGCTGTGATACCACAACTCTGTGTGATGGAAGTAATGAATCAAACTAATCCTAATGAAATGTGTCAGCACAAGGATTCTGTTTTTCCTGTAATTAGAGCAGATATGGATAAATCAGTATTCCATAAACGGGTCACCACTGGAAACTACACATGTATAAATATGACAGAGAGAGGCAATAAATTGGGGAATCTTATTGTAGTATGGTGTACTACAATTGTAAAAGTAAATAAGTATTTTAAACCAGTCTCTAGAGGAGACATTTGGTGGTGTTGTGGTGACGACAGGTTGTTTGATCAATTACCTTCAAAAAAGTAACGGGACTGTGTGCTCTAATTACTTTATTGTTACCACTTTCAGTATATTCTATGTTAGTAGATGAAGTAACATATGGACTATTTAGTGTTAAATCCACATGATTGGTGTGATAGAAAATGCAGAGCAGTAGCTTGGCAGACTGAGGGAGACTCTACATACATAGATGCTATAGATGAAGATAAATTAACTGATCAAGTAGCCGCAAGATTTGAATCAAGTATCTGTTGGTGGTGTACGTTCAACAGAAACGTAGACAGGATCAATTATATCCATTACAATGTTCAAAAACTAGGAAATTGGACACAAAGCGGGTTTGAACTGTCCATGACTAATTGGCTTCAACTTCCCTGATGGCATTCCAGAATAGAATCGCTTAGGACATGTTGTTAGCTGAAAAAGGATGAGTTTGTGCTATTTTTGGAGAAAATGTTGCACATTCATACCTAACAACACTGCTGCTGATGGCAGCCTCACTAAAGCCATAGAAGGTTTGAGATCTCTAAATGGCAAAATGAAAGAGCATTCTGGAGTAGACACCTCGATGTCGGAGTCCTGGCTGGATGTGTTTGGGAAGTATGAAATTTTAGTATCATCAGTAATAATTTCCTTTGCAGTGTTTGCTGCAATTTTGACATTGTGTGGATATTGTTGTATTCTCTGCCTTCGTTCTCTGCTTAACCGTCTCATCACCACAGCTATTTCTTCTATGGAAGACAGAGTTAACCAGCTCTATCCGTTATTTAAACATCAGGATGATGAAGATGATGAGGATGCAACTGACCACTGTTCTGACCTGTACCCACATCCATATCTATATGAATCTGTGATTTAAATGTCAGTAAGTGCCTCTGAGTATAATTGTCTTTGTACTCATGAAAATAATCTTACAGTTAAAAAATCCGAAAGAAGTGGCTGTTAAGTGATATAAGAATATGAGCAAATATAAGATAAACAGGGAGGAAATGTTGGAATAATTGAATATAGATTTATCTTATATTTTCTCCTATTCTTTAACTTTACTATTTGATTTTATAACCTTTCATGATGTTTGTGTGAGTAAAGGATGTGATGAGTTTGTCTGCAGGCAAACATCAAAAGTGAAGCTGAGAAGGAAGCAGTCACAGTTGAGGAGGTCATAAAAGATGAAGGCTGATTGTGCTGAACAGACAACACACTGATTTTAAGATTGGAGGAGACTGTGGAAGTGTGTTGTTAAAAGATAATGGTGTTTATGACCTGTTTACGATGCAGCTGTTTTTCCCATCCTAAGAGAGTAACGTTCTTTGTAATTAGGGACTCCCGGAAAGACAATAAAAAGAGAGGGTCAGACAAATGGTTTTCAGAGCGGTAGAGAGATTGTAACTGAAAATACATCTTTGTCCGTTCTCCTCGCTGCGAGTGAAATAACTAATTCTTTGTCTTTCTCTTCTTTTTGTGATGTTATAAGTATTGTAGGTTGTTTAAACCTGACACTTGCTAGTCTATCAGGAGAGGAAATTAAGAAGGAGGAAGTCTTTCCTGATGTTTTGTGCATGCCCAGACACAAAAAGAGCTTGTCATTATGTTAAAAACCAGTGATAAATTGGACCCACCCACCCTTCTGACTGTTTAACCCTGCAGTTTTATCTCTCAGAGCACACACCTGGGCCAGATGGATGAAAAGGATATTGCAGCATGTGGGCTCGGCTGCTGAAAGTGATTAATTTCATTCACCACCGATGTGTAGTTTGTTGGGGTCATTTGCACTACATTTACATTTGCTTCCCAAATGAGTTAAAATATGTAAAAGGAAGCAGTGAATCATTACAGAGATAGAAATGATATATTCTTAGAGAATATCATGTTTATTATTGGGAACAAACAAACATGCAACATAATACAATTTGATATAAAGTAAAGGTTAGATAGAAGTATTTATATCATTTTAACTTTTTTACTCTTTTTTTACGTTACAACCGCAACTTCAATGTTTTTTATTTTCATGGACCAATACAAAGTAGCTTTTTGGTAGCTTTGATGTTATATCCTCGTAAATAAGTCACTTTGGATACAATCGTCTATATGCATAAACATAAACAAAGCAGTACATATTTATGAAGAGGAAGAAAACAATGCATTGTTTCGAAAAATGTTTACAAATAGAAATAAAAAAATTGTGGCATGCCTATTTATTTAGCCCTTTTTACTCTAATGCTCCTAAATAAAATCCAACGTCCACCTGTGTGTTACTTAATCTCAGTATAAATCCAGCTGTTCTGTAAAGGCATCAGAGGTTTGTTAGAGAACATTAGAGAACAAACAGCATCATGGAGATCAAGAACCACCAGGTCAGGGGGAAGTTTAAAGCAGGGTTAGGTTATTAAACGATATCCAGAGTTTTGAACATCTCACAGCGTTCTGTTCAATCAATTATCCAAAAATGCGAGGCCAATATGAGGTCAACAGGCCAAAAGTGATGCTTGGGGTGCTGCAGAGATCCACAGCGTACACTCACTAATCTTTTCATAGTATTGAAAGAAACTTATAGTAGTCCTGTATGCAGTTTGCCACAAGGTGCTGCATGTAGGCAGAAAACAAATGGAGGAAGGTGCTGGTCAGAATGGTTACAGGAGACCAAAACTGAATGTTCTGGCCTACATGTAAAATGCCATTTAAAGTTAACACTACTACTATCACTCTGAACACCCCAGTCCCATAGTGAGACATGGTGGTGGCAGCATCATGTTCTGGGGATGCTTTTCTTTAGTGGAGACAGGAAAGATGGTCAGAATCGATTGGAAAAACAAAGCAATTCTGGAGGAAAACCGGTCAAACTTTAGACCCAGGTTCTTCCAGCTTTACAACTATTAACTAAACAGCCAGAGCTATAAATAATTGATTTAGATAAAGTATATTCCTGTTAAATGTCTAATTGAGATTCTCTGGCAAAACTTGAAAATGAAAAAATTAAAAGATGTTCACAGATGCTCTCCAGCCAATCTGACTAAGCTTCAGTTGTATTGCAAGAAGGGACTCAAGACTCTACATGTACAAAGCTAATTGAGACAATCCCTAAAAGACTTGTAGCTGTGATTGCAGCAAATGGTGGATCTACAAAGTATTGACTCAGGGGAACAGAATAAAAATACATGCAACACTTTTCGGATTTATTCCGGAAACAGGCGCTGAGGTTTGTGGTGGCCATGTGACAAAATGGGAACAATTTTAAGGTGTGTGAGTATTTTTGCAAGGTACAGTAAACAGACCTGTGTTTTACCTTAGCTGAAGGTTAGAGAATGACTCTGGGAGAATTGGATGGCCTCTAAAACGGTCCATCTCCTCTGACTGTGCTCTCCGGTTTCACCCCTACCTGTCGATAGGTTTGCAGAGCCAGCAGGGGGGTAGGATGGGTGGAATTGGAAGTCTGAACCCTGAAGTCTTTTCATCATCTGTCCACAGCTTCACCATGAAGCCAACGCTGTCAGATCAAATGACTGGTTGTTTTCCAGCCTGGTTGTTAGAGGTGAATTTACTTTTCAGGCCAGGTACCACAGAATGTTCCCATTTGAATACTCACCTTTCTTGTAGATTTACGTGTTGCTTTCTTGCAATTGTTTCTTTTGCATCACAGATGTTCATGTTAATGAACATCTGTGATCAATCAGCTTATCATCTGCTAAGGGTAACTATACCTCTTGGAGTGTATGTTGACTTATTTGTCTTATATAAAGCACATAAAAATGGCCTAAAATTGAATATAGACTTTAATTTAAGCCACTGACTATTGACAAAAGTAATTAAATATTTCCATTGTTAATTCTTTTCCAGTTCCAGTCCTTGCATGACATTTGTCTGACTTTTAAAACCTCGCTGCATCACTTTTTTTTATGATTTCCTATTCTCTGTCTTTTTCTCTCAGCCGCTCTGGTTGAAATTAAATGATCTATTATCTAGCAATGATGTATAATCTTGGATTTTGCAATCTTGGTGCAGCTCTGTTCCTCTGCTGCTTATGACTCCTCAATGCTGCATTACCAGTGCAGAGAAATATGTGTTGAAACACCTTTTCATTGAGGGTTTCAGCTGCTAAATCATCTTCCTGCATTTCGAGAACAGCTTTTTTGTTTTGTGTAAACGGTGACTCATAAAGGTTTTCTACAGAGTTTGTTGCCTTATATCTAAAAGCATATTTGAAATGGTTTATAAATTTAAACAAATCCTAAGAGCTGCAGACTTCAGTTATTAATTTACATGCTGAAGTTCTTGAATGTCAAGGTCAAGATGACTTTAAATGTAAAATGGACTGAACTTATATAGCGCTTTTCCAGTCATACAGACCGCTCAAAGCGCTTTACACTAGAGCCACATTCACCCAATCACACTCACACATTCATACACTGATACGCAGACCAGTAGGCAACGTGAGGTTAAGTGCCTTGCCCAGGGGCACATCGACATATGGCAGGAGGAAGCTGGAATTGAACCCACAACCTTCTTATTGCAAGACGACTACTCTTCCTACTGAGCCACAGTCGCTCATACAATCATACAAACTACAGATTTGTCAGATAATAAAGAGAAACCAGCATCTGCTGTGTCTGTCAAGTACATCAATACACGTAAAAAAGGGAAGTACATAAAACACTTTGAATACCCAGATATCAAGGCTCACATTGCTAAAATAACAATAGATAAAACAAGTTAAAAGAGATCAAAAAAGATTGAGCAATAAATGGGAATAAATAAGGCATCTAAGACCTTTTTAAGAACAAGATTGAAGCTGGGAAAAAGCTTTTATTATACCTCTTGGACATGAAACTCATCACTTTGGATCTCCATCCTGACTAGGAGTAGGTCACCAAACAAAGGATAGGAGTCGTCACAGCAGATGGAGGCAGCAAGTTGCTGCAACTGTCTGCTGAATAGCAGCTCCAGCCCCATCTGCAACTCCCCAATCAGCCTATTCAGAAAAACAGAAGAGATTCAATCCAAAACATCATCTTGGGTGAATACCAAACACAAACTATAAATATAAATATTTTACACTGAGCACAGTTGTTTAAGAATGGTTCCGGTTCTTTTGCAGCCACATGTCATGAGAAATATACAAGTTTTGAAAGTGGACCTCCTTTGATCGGAGGTAAATGGAAGACCACCCGAATCTGAAGCTCGAGCTCTGCTGGGAAGTGTCATGACCCTTTCAGATGTTTTCATAGAGGAGGCTGATCAAAAGTGAAAGTACATATAGCCAACTTTAAAAATAATCACTAAATATCAAAGTACACAAGAAACAATACCCCATCACACTATTACCTGTGTCACAGATGTTGCAACAACCTGATAACAATTGTGATCAATCTCATGCTTCACCATGCAGATACTTTGTAGGCACTGATGAAGATTCACTCACCAACGCATGGAGGATGTTTGGTGTAGCTCACACAGTAGGAGAGTTAGACATTTCTTAAATCAATTCAGTAAAAAAATATTTGAAAACTTGAGGGACTCATCAACTGTAAAGGTCATAGAGGTTTCAACCTAAGATGGTCAGCTAAAAGGTTCAGTCCATCATCTTAGGTATGGAAAAAGAAAGAAAAAAACAAAATAGCAACATTGTAGCAAAAAGTATCTTATTTTGTCTTGATGCAGCAGCACACTGTACTTCTTACCCCTTTCATTTCTCTACAGGTGCAATGTATGTACATGCACCGAGCATAGGTTTTATAAACAGTTCCTAGAAGTGACAGGACCAGTGCGGTCCCACATTAAAAGCAGTCTTAATAAGGTCAGTACTTGTGGTAAGATAAGAAACTGTTGCGGCAGCTTAATCAATATATCAACAACATAAGAAAGCATCAAATGATGCAGATTAGTTGAATAGCTGGAAAGGAAAGAAAGAGGGTTGCCTGCAGCTGGTGGTGGCAAATGTTCATCGCTTGTCTGCAGCATGATACTGAAATCATCCCACACTCTAAAGGATATTAGGTTAGTATGATGAGAAAATATAAGGTTAGCTGTTTCATTCATGCTAAAAAGAAAATGCACCCTATGTAAATTTTAGGATTTTAACATACGAATAAAAAAGTTCTGGTTCCTCCTTGTCATGAATTATTCAACATAAATGAAGCCAAAATAAATTTGTTTGTGAAAAAAATGCATAGATACGTACAAAATATGTCAAACTGTTGAGCTTACATGGCAGAGTACTTTCTTTTTGCCATGACTTGTTGAACATGCAGCTACCTCTTCACAGCTTAGTTTTTCGTCTGACGTAAATTATAACTTATCAATGCTAAGTGGTTCTTCCGCATGTAAAACAGCCATTTTAAATATAGTGTTTTTATGAAGCCTTTACTTAATCATTCTGTGAAAAACACCAACAAAGGACACAGCTGCAGGATGTCGCACTCACTGAGCAGTGAGGATAAATCTGTGTTAGGAAAAAAGTGAAGAAAGTGTGAAAATAAATAAAACCATTGGACCTGTTAAGAGCGTGCACCAGTAGAGGAGGAGATGAGGAAGGTGTGGGGCCTCCATGGTCTTCTCTGGTTTGTCACACAGCCAACAACATTGGCAGAGGTTTGATCAGGGGGTGAAACATAGAAGAGGCTGCAGAGAAACAGAACCAAAGGCAGCTGGAGAAAACAAGACATTTTGGAAACAGACTGTACCTAACAAAGCTCCTAAAATACCAGAATCAAAAGATGGTCTAAGAAGCAGAACTAAGAGTCCAGATGTTAGTGTGTTTCTATTGAAAAATGACGTGGTGTGACAAAAATCTCCAAACCACAGGTTGTGATTGTGTTACTTAAGGATTTATGGGTTTTTTTCAGTTTGACCCTCGTCTTTTACATGTCAAATGAAAACTAAGAACAAGACGTTACCAGTTTTAAATATGTCTATATCCGCAATCCCAGCACAATGAACATAAATGGTAGTGCATACAGCTACAAATTCAATTCAATTCAATTCAATTCAGTTTTATTTATATAGCGCCAATTCACTACACATGTTGTCTCAAGGCACTTCACAACAGTCAGGTTTATACATTCCAATTAATCCTAACAATTGAACAGTGCAGTCAGAGTTAGCTTTTTATTCAAATTGGATAAAAAGTTTTTCTATCTAAGGAAACCCACCAGATTGCATCCAGTCAGTGACTTGCAGCATTCCCAGCTGTTTGAGCTGTTAACCTTGCCCTAACTGCTAGTCAAAGTTTAACTTATGATAACTGATTAATTTCAAGGTTTATAGTTGCTTACTTATAAGGTCAACATGTTGGGAGGGCAGGGTTTATGGTTAGTTGACCATTACGTAATGATGAACTAAAGAAGACTTATTGATGAGAGTCTGATCATTAAATAATGGGTTATTAATCATTAGCTAATGCTTCCCTACCAGTGAAAGGTGTTAGTTGAGATTTAATTGTTAGGGAATGCTTAGTTAATGCTCAGGTTACTGTAGTGCCTGAGAATACCTGAGGTATTGAGATTAAGTCTAGAGCATATATCTAAGCCTTACGCATAGTAACAGAGATACCAAATAGTCCAAATATATGTCTGTAGAGAAAGACTGCGCTTAAAGTCAGAGGTATATGTTGTGGGATGCAGATAAGGTTTTGTATATGTGCTGTGTGTCATAATCTCCCTGTGTAAGGAGTTGTAGTTTTCTCATTATCCACCCTACCTCAGTGTTTATACTCTCTGGTTTCATTGTTCTCCACTGGTTCCTCCTGACTACTACCTGCTCCATTCCTGGTTACCTGTCCGGGTTGCTTGCCTCCTAGACTCAGCAACTCACCATGTGGCTCTTGTTCGTACAGTAGTCCAACCAAAACTCAGCTCAGTATGACTCTGTGTGGCCATCTATAAAAGAGGCTGTGTCTAAAGATCAACAGGGATTCTTCATTCATCTTTTAGCTTAAGGTTCCTCCAGATTAGTGCACCGATCTGTAACTTTTAAAGTGGGCCTGGTTGGAATAAAATCTTGTTTTGTTCAACAAAAGCCTGTGTCAACAGAGTCTTTTTCTGGATCATTTCCACGTTGGCAGTTGAAAGGGGGTCCACCCCTCATTCACAACAGAACCGTTACCTCAGTCAAACTTCACCATGCATTCACAAAGACCCAACCATGACTCACAAATGTTTAGCTACGTTATGAGTTATGTGAACATAAGTCAGCATTTCCTGATATTTCCTGTTCCTCGGAAGCTCCTTATTAAGAGAGCACATTGCTGTGCTGCTTACACTGAATCGGTACTAATTTTGAAAAGTTTCATCATAAAACGTGTCACTTTAAGTTACATGTTGGTATATATCATGATAACTGGAGAAACAGGAGACTGAACCACAAAACAGACGTGATGTAAAATACATTACATAATTAATAATTAAGTGATCTCGAGGAATGAACTGCTTCTTCCTGTTTGCTGTTCATTGAGTGTGACAATTGATTCAAATGTTAAATGTTGGTGCCTTCATCGTAATAAATATGTCATTAAAGCGTTTAACCAGCCATTTAATGAGTCCCTCTGTAATTAGAAGCAAATTAAAGCAATAACCCAGTAAAGTAGCTTTGAGTTAAATAATTTATTTGTTATATCTTCTCCTAATTCATCTTAATGTCTTCCTTTATCTGTTAATAAGTGCATTGCTCCACATTAAGCTAGATGAAGACTGTCTGAAAATGTTTCAGACATCGTTAAACATAATAATCTTGATATGCAGGCTTGAGTGTTATTCAGATTAACATAAATCACGGATGTGAGTGTTGAAACTGCTGTGAATCAGTCCAAACCAGCAGTCATTTTTAGTAGAGCACTTCAAACTCCATTCTGCAGAATGTTGCCCATTGACAACTACTTTATTTGAATTTCCTAATGCATTTTTGTAAATTGGCTCCTAATGGCATACTTATCACAATAATGTCTCTGTGAGCATCATTCCAGTTAATGTCATAAAACCACCGGTTGCAGATGAGTTGTTTTTTCTCACCATTGACAGTAAGGGACACTGAAGATGACACTGTGGGTTGCTTGCATTGCACATTTCAAAGTGAATTGATGCAGCATCGCTGATGTCTATGTAGTGCAAAGATGACTTAGACAGAAGTTAGACAGAGATGCAAGTGAGCATGCAAGCAAATGTTCTCATGACAGAGTTAGAAATCAGAGTCTGACTAGCATGACATGAAATAGGATGACACAGGCTGATAGAGTTAAGCAGAGATTCGACAGCTGACACTGACAGATTCCACTAGGTGACTGTGAGGTGAAAGCTTTGAATGTCCATGTACAATCAACAAGAACACAGGACTGACAGCAGGAACCAACAGCACAGATAAAACCGAATCTTGTAGCTTTTCAAACAAGCATGATTGTGTCTGCGTTAGTGCCAGAGAAGATGAGCCTCTATTTAGTACCAATTTCAAAGCAACAGGGAAAAACTCCAGAGACATCAGTCACACAAAGAGGTGAAGTGGAAATCATGTTGGAGAGGGAAAAGGCAGCATCAGTGCTCCAAAGAGGTAACACAGAGGAGTGTGGAGAAAGCATTGCAGTGCAGTAAACCAAATGTGGATGCACAGCAGCTTTAAATAGAGCCTTTTATTGACTGGAGGAAGAAAAAATGAGCAACTATCTATTCTGGCATTGGAGAACACAAATTTATTTCAGGGCAACTGAAACACAAAGATGAAGCGAACATAATATTTACAATGGATACACAGATACCGTGTCAACAATCTGAACATTTGGGATCAAAGCAGCAAAGCCTGGCATGCTGTACTGTGCTGAACGTTTTCTTTGTTTTAGGACATTTCCAGAAGATTCTCTATGATTCATTTACCAGGAATATTATATCCACACAATTTAGTAAGACTGCATTTTATCACAAAACATTAAATTGCATAAATGAAATATAAAACTTTAAATAAATATTTTCTAAATGGTTAGTGTCTCATTTAATTACATGATTTATGACTCTCGGCTTGCTCTTTTTTAATTTGAAAATGTTTCTTTTTTGGTCTTGTTTTTGAGTATTATGGGCCTACTTAGGGCAGCAGCAACATGGAACATCACACCTTCATTTTCTAACTTCAGCCTCATCACCCTGAAGATATTTTCACCTCCAGAATATTCCTGACAAACTCCTTCAAGATTTCTTCTCCCATCCACACCATGGTAGAACAGCTTGAACCCTGCTCCTAACCCCTTAACCTTGCTACCTGTCCACACTGTATGTCCACCTTCATGTCAGCCAACTTTCTAGACTCTTGCCTTTCCTCTTCTCTCTCTGCCTATAGGCACATCTTCCTCCTCTTCATCCTCTTCTTCTTTGCTGACCAATTTCCACCGGTACCCTGTCAGTCACCACCACCATTGGTGGTAAGTTGTTATGGAGATCATGTCCTTGACTTACATGGTAGATGTGGCAAAAGCTTTACACCAGATGCCCTTCCTAATGCAACCCTCTGCATTCATCTGGACTTTAGGCTTGCACAAAAGGGACACAGGACACCTTCCACCCTTTGAGGCTGAATTAGATATTGTACATATTTTTATTTAGTAAAGAACAAGATTGCAGTCTCTCACCAGTCTGTCAACATTACTGTCCAGAGAGCTCCACCCAATATTTGCTTAGAAAAGAAAAACATGCCTTTCACAATAGATCTTTTTATTCCTAGACCCTAAATCCATCCAATTCATTACAGTCATGTATGGAAATTAATAGCTAATTGCTTTTATCATCTATCTAAGGAAGCAACTTTCAGTTAGATGTTGCTCTACATCTTTTACTTAGTAAGTGATCTTAACACTTTTTCCATCAGAAGTTTTAAATATTCAGGATTATAGAAATGACATCTTTCAGCTTAGTCAGGCACATGGGGCAATCGTAGATCCCAGTCTGACAGCTAAAGCCTACTGGATCCATGTCCGCGCCCAGGAGGGTAACCTCCATGGGTGAGAACATCTCTCTCCTGGACTCAGTCAGTGATATCCCTTACTACTGCCAGCTCTGTGTTCAGCTTACACCCATGACACCTCAGCTTCAATGCAGCGTGCACACACATGCAGGCACACACACACAATCAACTGTAACCGATCCAATTACTGTGAGAACAAGATACAGTTTACCATAATGAATTATTCATAACTCAATAAAGACTCACCGCAAAGGTTAACGTGTCAATCCGAAGGCCTCTCATCTGAATACATTTAAAAGATTTCTCAAATTCAGCTGACATGCCATAAATAAGTTGTATTTTTGCATGTATGGAAGTAGATTCCCAATAGGACTCACAGTGATTAGTGTTTAATTCTGGATGCCCTTAGTCCTGCACATGAAATCCCTCTCAGGACAGGTAAGGTGGTAAATTAAATGAGTTTAACCAGTTTCAAGAAGATTTTCTGACACCGTGTCCACACAGCCTCCCCAGTCACACAGCATGTATTTCTACAATGTTACGCTAAAGT
The DNA here is from genome assembly GCF_021462225.1 of Girardinichthys multiradiatus. NCBI lineage: Eukaryota > Metazoa > Chordata > Actinopteri > Cyprinodontiformes > Goodeidae > Girardinichthys > Girardinichthys multiradiatus. The sequence continues at coordinate 40,435,025 of NC_061814.1, read as the reverse complement.
ACATGTTTCACATTGCAACTCCAGGCGTTCATGTATTTTAAACAGACAAACAGGAGGTCAGTCAGTCATTTTCTACCGCTTCTTCCATAGTGGGTGGCGGGGAAACTGGCGCCTATCTCCAGCAGTCTATGGGCGGGAGGTGGGGTACACCATGGACAGAAAAACAGGAGGTGAATTCTAAGGTAAATGTTACATGTTTTTCATTCCTGTGCATACAAATTCAGGACTTTTTACTTTGTTACTCTTACAAAATCCAGTGCAGCTATTTGCAGAGGTCACTGGATTGGTAAATAGAGTCCATCTGTGTATCATTTGATTGCAGTATAATTTAATCCTAGTGCACATCAAGCTGTTCTCTGAAGGCCTCTGAGTTTTTTTAGACAACATTAGTGAACAAAGAGCATCATGAAGACCAAAGACCACAGCAGGAGAAAGTCCTGGAAAAAGGATTAGGTTCTAAAACAGTATCCCAAGCTTTGAACATCTCACAGACCTCTATTCAATCCATCATCTGAAAATGGAAAGAGGATGGACCAACTGCAGGCCTACCAAATAAAATGGCCATCCACCTAAACTGACCACTTGAAGCAGCCAAGAGGCTCATGGTAACTCTGGAGGAGCTGCAGAAATAAACAGCTCAAGTGGAAGACAATCTGTGTTTGTTGTGAAGTCCACAAATTTGGCCTTTTTGGATGACCTTCTGCAAGATGTTGAAATTGGTCAGAGCTGAATGAAATATGGACTGAGCTAAACAGGATTTTTCCTGCAAGAACGGCCTGTTCCTGTCATAGTTTTTATTGCCGACTTAACCCACATGCAGAGACTCTCGGAAACAGAACAGTTTTAGTTGATTTTTATTGCTAAACTCAAACGGAGAAACTGGCACCAAATGATCAGCAAACCAGACCCCGACGCTGCATGACACAAAGGGAACAGGTAAGAAACTGAACCTCAGAGTGTGGCCTAGATGATTTAGACAGCTTACAGGTCGGGCCAGAAGAGGGAGAAGGGGAACAGAGTCAGAGGGAGGTGGAACCAGCCTGCCAAGTTCCACAGCAGCCGGAGAGGAAGCCTCAGGCGCTGGAGGGGGTGGACAGGGTTCGCTCTAGCCGGAGAGGGACACCAGAGGATCTCGGATCGCCAGCCGGGTTCAGTCCAGGTTCAGGGGGAAGTCCGCACACGAAAACGATGATCCAGGGTTTGGTTTTAATCGATTGGAAACCAGTACTTGGAGCAGACAGGACAGGAGGAGGTTAGTGCAATTCTTATTCAAAAACTGATACTTTCAAAAAGGTTTCAGAGATGGCCAGAAAGATCTACCACAGAGGGCAAAGCACTCAGGCAACAAAGTGCTGGCAATCCATCCTCTTTAAGCTCCCCAGCTGATGAGTCAATGAGCCACACCTGTCACCCCTCGACCTTCTCCAGCCAGTGCCACCTAGTGATGGTAGAGGGTTAGTAGCAGGTGGAAAATGCTTCCAGACTCTGGCAGTTCCTGCAGAAAAACCTGGCAGAGGCTCCAAAAGACTTCAGACTAGGGTTCACCTTCCACATACAACCAGAGTAACATTTGAGTGATTTAGTTCAAAGTGTATTTATGTGTTAGAAGGGCCTAGAGCCAATTTAAAGTGAGGGTTTTTTATGCAAGACTTGAAACTGATGTTTACAGACACTCTGTATCAGTATTCAATCTGACTCCTCTTAAGTTTTATTTTAAAAATAAGAATGGGGAAAGATTTTAGTCTGTAGATGCACGATAGGGCAGCGGTAAATGCTGTTGCTTTAATAAAATAATGTTTTTGCCTGCTAAGGTCTCATGACTGTATCAAACTTGTGGTTTATGTTATGTCTTTTTATTATGCTTATGGACTCTTATGTTTCTCTGCCATTGACCAGAGATGCTTTCTGCAGCTAGAAGAGATAGATAAAAAGAAGTTAGTTCTCACAGCCTGTTAAGAAACTATTTGTCAGAGTCTCGTAGGTGTTTTTGCACTTCTCCTGTCCTTGGGTATAAAAGACATGCACTAACACTCTAGGTCAGATCTTACCTTATGATGCAGATGCAATGTGTTACAGTTGTTGCTCTCATCTTGTACAATATATTTTAATAAAGCTGAGTGATTCTTAACTAAACAGTGTTTGCATTATCTCATTTTCCCACCACAGTTGACGTGCAACAAGAACATTGCATGGTCTCCCCTTGCAAGTGTGGGTTCTCTCCGGGTACTCCGGGTTCCTCCCACAGTCCAAAAACATTGATCATTAGGTTAATTGGTCTCTATACAAGCATTAGTGTGTGAGTGCATGGCTGTTTGTAGCGTGTGTCTTTGTGTTGACCTGTGATGGACTGGCAACTTGCCCAGGGTCTACCCCGCTTATAGCCAAATAAAACCCCCCAAGGTCCATTATTTAAGTGTGTTTAGACAATGGACGGACGGACGGACGGACGGACGGACGGACGGATCATCAGCAGCTGTAGAAAACTTTTCGAACAGACATGGCAACTTGCTGAGTCCGTTGCTCACGTCTGAAATAACCTTGGACGTTTCTTTAACATGTCAACATCAGAAGCAACACAGCTCAGGCTAGTGGAAAGTGTTTATTCAGACTGACAGCTGAGCTCCTTGGGCTAATTTTCCAACAAATTACGCAATGACAGTGAAGAGGAATGACAGTCATATGTGGCAAAAAATACAGGCAGTGTCAGGATCAAATGACAGCTAAAGCCTACCACCAAAAAATTACTTTCTGCTATCAATTAAAAAGGGAAGAAAATATTGGCAGGAATATAGTGGAGAGAATTTCCATCAGTACACTCTTCTGTGTACAGCAGTGCATTCCAGCTGGATCTACTTCCAAAGTTGACATCATCTGCACTGTTAATCCCACACAGAGCGGGACCAATCTGGCAAGCAGCCATTTAAGAGACGCTGGCACAAGATTTGTTTTTGTCATTTGGGAAACAGAGCAGCCACCAATTGAGATTATGAATGTGGTCCAAATAAAATTCAAGAGGCTTTTACATTAGGCTCTCACTTGGAAATCAGTTCAAATGCTTGCTGTTAAAGAGTGCCAGCGGCCAAAATCATTATCATGGTCTGAAGCTGCAACTGAAAGAGAAAGAAACACATTTCAAGACGATTCAGTCTTTGACTTGTAGAAATGTAGAAATTCACCTCTGTGAGAGTAAAATGAAACTATCAACATCACATATAGTTAAACTTAATGGAATAACGTAGCTTTGGAATTGCAGATTAAAACTTGGAAGGAGGACAAGACTAATCAGGAACAAATTTAACTTTTTATATGATACATGTATAGTTTCTAACATTAAACATTGTGTTCCTTTGAAAACTATCAGATCAGAAATTACAGGATATGGAAGTGGCGCATGGCGTAGCGGTACAGCACGAGACCCATATACGGACGCCTCAGTCATCGACACAGGCATACTAGGTCCCCACCCAGAGACCTCTGCTGCATGTCTTCACCCTCTCTCCACCCCACTTCACGTAAGCCTACTTTGGGAAAATAACAAAAATAAAGGCCAGTAGTGCCACAAAAAATACAGAATAAACCAAACAGCTTTGAAATCAGTTTGGAAGCCTATAGCCTAAAATGTAATTGTGTTCAGTCAAGATTAGTTGGCACATTGTGTGGAGAGAGTCTCTATAGGGTCAAAAGGTGCAACATCGTTGGCAAGTGCAGACTTACTGTGAGATTCATCAATAAATGTATCGATATGCCTGCTGGATGGAGAAGGCACATTTCCTTCGGACTACCTTCAGTGATTTCATGCAAACAAAGTGAAAACGAACACACACACTCCTGTTTCCACGGGAGATACATCAAAGCTTGCTGCAAAGCTGCTCATTAGTTACCTAACTGTGAGCAGGGGCATGTCGTAGTGAGTTTTTGTCTTAAAAGCTACATTTTAATGTAAACTGAAGTTTGTATTCTTCAAAGTCATTTGTCTGCATACCACAAATGAATCAAGATTTCTTTGCTGGGCCAGAAATGAATTCTGTTTTAATCAGATACTTTTACAGCCTTACTTACGCACCACTTATATTTAAATGCAAAGGAATGTTTCTCTTTTCAGACTGGTTTTGCTTGAGGACATTTCTCTGGTTCCACTTTGGTATACCCATAAGCATTCTGCTTTGTGGTAGAGGTCATGCTTATTTCACATATTTCAGGTTGCCTGAGTAGTATGGATGACCCACTCCTTCAGATTGCTTGGCTCAGGGTTATAAAATGATAGCCAAATGAAATGTTTTTCACATGCCTGCACAATGTCCTTTCTGCCGGTCCACAGAGAAATGGGGTCGCTGGTTTGCTTAAGGCTGACGTAAACAAAAGACACATAACTGAGAGAACGAATGTCAGCCATTATCCAGTTGTGTGCATGCATCAGCAGTGTAATGTTGATGGCACTGATTCGTTTCAGCCTTGGAAAGTGAGAAACATGTGACTTTTCATTGTGAGAATGAATAAATCCTAATTTTCAAGTGTTTCAACAGAATACTCACTTATTTATTAACCAAAGGTGGCACCAAAATGGAAAAGTTGTTGACTTTATCGTTTCTGACCCAGTTTCAACTAGTCTCCAGTTATCAGACAGATGGCCACACATTTGAATATAGAATACTTTGGTCTACAGAGGAGCCCATGGTCAACTCAGTGACTGCAAGGTGCCCACATCTTGTGGCTGCAAAAAAGCCCACATCATCATACCTCTAATACTGTGCTTGACAGTTGGGATGAGGTGTTTGTGATTATAAATTGTGTTTGAATTTGACCAAACATGTTTCTGTGCATCATGGCCAAACATCTCTACTTTGGTTTCATCTGACGAAAGGACTGTTCCAGACAATCTTGTGGTTCATTAATGCCATTCCTGCCATGTCGTTTCTAAAGGGAAAATAGTTTCACCTGGCAACTCTTCCAAACTAACCATACCTAATCAGATTTTTTCTAATTGTCCCATCATCAACTTTAACATTTAACATGCTAGTTGAGGTACATAGCCATGTTTGTTTATTGTGAAGGACCCAAGTGCAGAACCAGACTATGGTTAAATGGAGTACTTTAATGATGAGGATAAAGAGAACTTACAAGGGGAACTGCAAGAAATGCAGGTCTTAGAACACAGGCGGAAACACAGAGAGAGTAATGGGTAGTCTAACGGAAGGATTCAGCAATGAAAAATGAGAACCAGAGAGCTTATATACTAAGGAAAGAGTGGAGACTGAATAACCTAAGAAACTAAACACAAAAAATGAACTAACATGGCAACAACTTTCTAGCAAAATTGAACACCAAGAAGTGAACTGTATATGGAAAGATCTTTAAAAGAATAATAAGAATTCAGAAGTGATCAAAACACAGACACAAAAGAAAACCAAAACCTAAACAACCAAGGATTGTTGTACATTGTTTTGGGGGTTTTTTCTCGCAATTTCTCTGAACACTGCATGACCTTGGGCGAGATTAGCTGGGATGCCCACTCCTACTAAGATTGGCAGTTGTTATTGTTTTGCACATGGGAAAAATCTAGAATAATGCACCTAAAACCTTTTCCAATTGATTAGAAGAAATAATATTTTCACAAATGTCATTGCTAATAACTTTTCTCATTGGCATTAACACACTCCTTTTTAAACACTTGAGGTCAAAATAAAATACTTCTGGAACCTTTTAGGGTCAGATCATTTTAGTGTGTCCTGATCAGTAAAATCAATTGAATTGAAATTGGGTGAAGATTCTTTTTACCATGGTCATTACATTTTGGTTTCCCTGGGATGCTATTAAAACAAAAATGGTTTTGTCATGACTTACACTGCAAGGTTATGGGGCTGTCAGGTTGTCTTCATGCTTTTTGCATTAATTATTAGTTTTACTAAAACATCTAAATGCCACATTTCTTTCCAGGGAATAACCTAAAACAATTTGTTTCTATAACATTGTATGTCCCACAATCGGGTCTTTTCTCAGAAATGATTCACACTACTGGTCTCACTGTAACTCTTACACAGGACTCATCTTTACCTGCTTGTTTATATTTTCACCCTGACAAAAATAACTTTGACTATTGCCTCCCAATTAGAATTTAGACATCTGCAAGTCAGTATTTTAACAGTCTTGTGTTGCCTGCAGCTGTGTTTAACTGAGTTTTAATTTCACTGCCTGTTTGGAGCTCCATCACCATTCATCTTGCATGGAGACAGGATTGTATTTATCTGCAAATCCTCAGCAGCCTCACTGCAGATTATCATGAAATACATATGACTGGTGATAATTAGATGTGTATTGGCAGAGATGGCCTATTAGATGTTTGTTGTGCCTGTGGTGCAGAAATTTGTGACAGTGAAAAGCCTATCTTAAATATTCATGACAGGGACAACTCCCAGTATGGGGGGGTCACAGGGCGCAGTGGTGGAAGATTATTTTCATGCATCCTGATGCGCTGTACTAAAGAGGAATGTCACATTTGATTGGAAATTAAAGGTAAAACAGGCTGCTTACCTGAAATGCTCACAGGCTCAGAACCACACAAACAGATGAAGAGTGAGTCGGGCCAACAAAACCCCTGAGAGACAGCTGTTGATCAGATGACCTAGGTAGAGCAGCAAATGACTGTTTTAATACCAATAATTTCATATTGTTTGTCAAATTATATGAAAAACTCAATTCCAGCCATCCCAGAATAAATTAAAAACAATTAAAGGGGAAAGTATAAATGCATAAATGTCTTAGATTAATAGATAGATTTATATGACTTGTTACATAAAATAAATTACCTTTACATCTAGATGGATGGATGGACGGATGGACGGACGGACGGATATGAAAACCTTCATTAGTTATCTGATCCTGCTTTGCTACTGGTGTAAGCAGTACATATCTGTTTCCACACATCATTTCTTTGCTGTTGATGTGCCGCAGTGCTACCAATGGTAGGTCAATGTTAATGGAATAAGGCATTGTGATGTGTGGTAGCATATTCCAGAGACAGATCCCATTGTCTCTCAGTAGGCAACAGTTCTTGTTCATAATGTCCTTGGTGTAAAAAGAGTGTGTGTCGGCTAAAGCGTAAATCCCTGCCCACTGATAACACTTCCTCTTTATGCTGAATGCAAAACCTTTTAACCATGAATGAGCAGCACATGAGTGAGTCAGTGGGTGAGCTGCAGCATAATCAAAACATTTCTGTGTGCCACGCTCAACCCCAACCCCTCTTTTATACTCTGTTTTTGTGTGTATGTATGAGGAAGATCTGCTATTTTGAACCAACCTGTAGGCACAGAGAAATGGGGTCACACTCCAACGAAGTCGCTGTACAAATCAACCATTTCAACACGGTGATATCTCTCTCTCTGAGGCGACAGAGGAGCTATGAAATGTCAGATAAGGAAGACACAGACAACAGAAAAAAAGAAGAGAGGGAAGTTGCTGTCATCACATGGCATCACAGAGCAGATGACACTGTTTTAGGAGCCACTTACAGCTCTGAAAGGATTTCCCACAGAGACTCACAGTCTCCCATCATCCTTCCAGCTTTCCCTCTGACATAAGAAAGTTAATTACTGCAATTAAACACCATAGATATACTCTTCCACATAAGAGCCATAAGATGATATCCCAGGGTGATGATGGGCTTTAAAAACCCACTTGCACCTGGACTGGATGTGGAAAATAAGTAAAAACATCTGTGAAAAGCTCTCGCTGTCAAATACATCACAATGAATTAAATTTTAATTGGATCCTAAGTGTCCCGGACGGTCCTGCAGTTAAAGTGGTAAATGTAATTAAACGCTTAAAGGCCATTATGTAGTCTGTAATTACTTTTTAATCAGAACAAATGTAGAAAACTTGAGCTATTACCTGTTTTGCTGCCTGCAAAATCAAGAAGCTTCAGCTGTCTGCTGTGATCACCATCATTTTATCTTTAGTCGTCAAAACCACAGAAGATTACCATTGATTTCAAAATAAAAGTTAAAGATACTGAGTCTGCAGTTTGTGTAAACTGATAAACTACTGGAGAAGCATGAATGTGTTTTTGGTGCAGTTTGCTTCACTCGCCGTTCCTCATAATAAACCGACAAATCCGATATATCTGCAGGGCTGGCCTGTGACATAAGCAGACCACGCAGCTGCTTATGCCCCCCTGATTGCCTTGGGGCCCCAAGATGCCCAGAAATAAAACTATAAAGTTTCTCAGATGTACTAGTTGTGAATATGCACAGGACATTACTCATGGTTTAAATTTAACAGTCATATTGAATGCTGCAAATTGGTGGATGCTCTTGCATGTATGGTGCCTTGGGCAAAAACCTCCACCCCCCAACCAACACTCAAACAATCAAACATACAGAAGAAGCCCATTTGATTATGTGACTTATCAGAAACTTCAAGAATTCAGCAAATATTGATCTATTTGATGTGCTCATGAAAAGAATACCTAATACCATTAAACATCATTTTAAGAGGTCAACTTTCTTCATCACTTAATCATATTCAAATGTTCAGATATTGAAACATGTTTAATATCACACAGAAATTACATGAGTAAATGTAAAATGCACTTTTTAAAATACAAATTTTATTTCTGAAGGGAAAAAAGTTATCCAAGCCAACCTGGCCCTGTATGAAAATACAACAGGTTCCCTTTTTAAATCATGAATTAACTGTGATTAAAGATTTATTTTGGTTCAATTTCACCATGCTACACCCAGGCTGGATTACCGCCTCACTTATAAAATCAAGAAATTACTTAAATAGAACCTAAAAATAAGCTAAAAGATTTCTTCAGGAATTTGAACCACTGCTAAACAAAAGAAACACAAAGGCCCATCTCACATCTGCCAAACAACTAATCTTGATGATCTCCAAGACATTTAGAAAAATATTGATGAGATAAAAACTGATCTTTTTGTAAGCTATGTGTCCCGTTACATCTGCCATAAAACTAACACAGTAGTTCAGAAAAGAAATCATCAAACCAACAGTTAAACATGGAGGTGGCAGTGTGAGGATCTGGGGTTGTTTCGCTGTTTTACGGCCTGGAGAACCCAGTTCATTTTGAAGCCATCTAATCTCCTCTTTCACAGAAAACCATGAAGAAAAATTTCCAACCATCAGTTTGAGATGTTTGGCACAACTACACTTGGAGTTAAATCCAAACGAGATGCTATGGTGTGACCTTAAATAGGCAAGTCGGTAAAAAAGGAGTGGGTTATTATTACTTCACAGCTATAAAAAAAAAAAAGACATATTGCCAGTTAAAACAAGCGGATAAGAGTGCCACAACCAGTTATCAGGTTTAGGGGGCAATTACTTTTTCAAACAGGGCAATGATGGCTTGAATGGCTTTTGCTCTTAATAAAATGGTATCATCCTGGGAAACATGTTTGGGTTTTGTTTTTGTTTTTTTTTTGTTTTTTTTATTTACTCGGCTTATCTTTGTCTCTTTGTAGGACAATTTAAAACATTTAAGTTCGCTAAAAAAAAAAGGCGAAAACAGTCAAATCTCCTAAGGGGGCAAATACTTTTTCTTGGGGATACGTCACACAATATGTGGCGCAAACTCCCTTTTAATTTGAAAGGAAGCACAGAAAGGAAACACCGACAGCGTTTCTGCCTTGACTTTGCTACATTGACCCAGTTTCAGCGAACAGCGCTCGCGCTGCCGGTTTGAATACGCAGCTGGCGCGCGGGACTGGAGCGCACCGTCTCTCGTGCTCCGCGACGCGCGTGCGCCTCACAATGCTGGAAACCAAGTTTGTCTCCCCGCGATGAATCCGGCCAACGAGACCGAGAGAAGCGCGGACAAATACGTTTTCGCAGCTGGAACCTACAAACTCCTGGCGCTCACCATCGGAACCATTGGAGTGTTCGGCTTCTGCAACAACATTGTTGTCATTTTACTCTACTGTAAATACAAGAGGCTTCGGACGCCCACGAATTTGCTGCTGGTCAACATAAGTTTGAGTGATTTTCTGGTGTCCGTCATCGGCATAAACTTTACATTTGCTTCGTGCGTCAAAGGCAGGTGGATATGGAGCCAGAATACATGCGTCTGGGACGGCTTCAGCAACAGCCTATTTGGTGAGAAAAATATATGTGATTTATGTATAAATGTAAAGAGGGAGCTTCTTCCGTGTTTTCTTTTTTTTTTTTTTCAATTATTATTTTTTATTTTACTAACAATTATTAAAAGACAATTCATAGTTTATAAACCTGACTGAACGTTACAATATCATGAAATACAACATTTGTAAATTTGTATGGGCCAGATATTGATATTTTTTTATAATACAGTACTTAACCTGCATAATATAATATAATTATTTACAAAAATATATAAATGAAATCCAGACATGTTTTGGAAAGCTTGGATTTTTGAAACTTAGAATCCAACAGCCTGAAGGACTTCGTGTTCATCTTTTCCATCTTATCAGTCAAAGCAAAATGTTTTGTTGTATTCTATGGGCCTCTGCATCATGCAGGTGTGTCTTCTGTCTCATCCCTTTGCTCCACAGAGATGACACTAATGTCCGTTTATTGTCATAAGCACACCTGTATTTGATAATGAAGACTGAACAATAAGCACACTTGGTGTTCGACCTACAGCTCCAGAGAATGGGGGAGATAATGAGCTCATTAGAGCAAAGCTTCCAGCTTTTTTGGCTGCTTCCTCATCAGAATAAATGCAGAGAAGTGTTGCCCCCCACTTCTGTTATCCTACCGTCCTTTAACTGACATTGCCATGTGAGCCTGTAGGATCTGAGGGACATGTCTCCCTGCCTCTGTCAGCGGGAAGTACTGCAGTGATGCATTTCTTTCTCATTTATGTTTGCATTTCAAACATTTCACAAGAGAATTACAAATCAAAATAATTCAAACATTTCACAAGAGAATTACAAATCAAAATAATTCAAACATTTCACAAGAGAATTACAAATCAAAATAATGCAAAGTTGGCGTTTACAGGAATGGCCCCACTGTACTTTATTATTTGTTGAAGACATCTTATTTCACCAGGAACGATCTGCTTTGGCCTACATTTAGAAAATCAGTCAAGCCTGGAAGATAATGAATGTCTAAGCTACATTCAATCCCTCTGCCTCTCATGTTAGTGTTCATTCACAAATGAGCACTGCAGCCGAAAATCCTGACATCATTTGGGAGGCTGTTTTTAACGTATTACAATCCAAGGTCACACAGCTTTCCCTATTGCTTCACCGTACCAAACTGCTGTAAATCAAGAGAGGATGAGGTAGGGCTTTAACCATAACCCCAGCACTTAATGAACACAATAAGAGTAAAGCTCTTAAAATCCGTTTTACGTTTCCTGACGTCATTCCTTTTTTATTTATATGCTTCTGAATTTCATGTCTTACAATCAAACCATTTTTCATACTAAAAGGTGTTGAATTAAGAATTACAGTGTTATATTACCAAAATCATCACCGACTGCAGAAACTTCACACTGGACCTCAAGGAGCCGTGCCCCTGCACTCTTCCTCCAGACCCGATTTCCAAATGAAATGGAAAATTTACTGTCATCTGAAAAGAGGACGTTGCTCCACTCTGGCTCCTTAGTGGATTAAAACAAGGAATTTGACAGTTGTAGCCCATGTCATGGATTTCTCTGTGTGTGGTGGCTCCTAAAGCCCTGATTACAGCTTCAGTCCACACCTTGTGAGTTTCTCCCCAAATTTGCTTCCTTCACAATTCTCTCAAGGCTGCGGCTATCCCTATCTTCTATTCATCTTTTCCTACCTCATTTTTCCCTCCATGCTCAAATTTCTATTAACTTGCTTGGATACAGCATTGGTGAACAGCACTCTGTTAGCACTTTGTGAATTACCTTCCTTGTGGAGGGTGTCAGTGACCGTCTGCTGGACAAATATGAAGCCCCGCACCTGCACCTTACTGGCACCTCAGTTGGTGATAGTGAGATCAAGAAACACGGGTGCCACTAGGTTTCCAGACGGTTTTGAAGCACTGATATAGACGCATATGTTTAAAGAATTTAAGTGTTTACAAGATGCAAAATCATTTTCTGATGTTGTCCCACAGGTTGCAGATGGGCTTCTTTAGATGGCAAACTGGTTCAGAAGATAACAATGAAAGCTACTGCACTAACTGAAGCAAACTCTCTGCCACAAATATCAGGCAGTATAATGCAGATACAGGTCTTAGGGTGCGTGTGTGTGTGTGTGTGTCTGCACATGTGGGGGAGTTAGGAGTCACTCTCTGCAAGTTGTCAAGGCCTCGCTCTGAAATGACTGAATGTGATGTTCGGTATTCAGTTTACACAGAGTGTGATGAAACTCCAGACATAAGAGACGTTAAGTAGCCGCTGACCCAGATCCGGCAGGGATGGGCGCTGTGTTACTCAGCGAGCTCTTCTCTCTGATGCTCCCCCTCTCTTTCCCCTCCCAGGCATCGTCTCCATCATGACTCTGGCGGCTCTGGCTTATGAGCGCTACATCCGGGTGGTCCATGCCCAGGCGGTGGACTTTCCCTGGGCATGGCGGGCTATTGCCCACATCTGGCTGTACTCCCTGGCCTGGACAGGGGCCCCTCTGCTCGGGTGGAACCGCTACACTTTAGAGATCCACCAATTGGGCTGCTCCCTTGACTGGGCATCCAAAGACCCAAATGATGCCTCCTTCATCCTCTTCTTCCTCTTTGCGTGTTTCTTTGTGCCTGTTGGTATCATGATCTACTGCTATGGCAACATCCTCTATACAGTGAGAATGGTAAGGCTGCAGATGTGTTTTCTTTTGTCTTATAAGAATACAGGCCTTTCAGTTATTTTTGTCCAGCAATAGTTCTCTCCTCAAAACTTATGGATGCCATTTTTCCCCAGTCTCTCTTTCTTATTGTTGAATCATAAACACTGACCTCAACTGAGGCATGCAGTACTTTAGATGTTGTTCTACGTTCTTTTGTGACCTAAAGCTATAATCCAAAGTAAAGCTATGACCAAACAAAGAATGCCAAGTGACAAAAATACAAGAAGACTAATTACATGCAAAGAAATAAACCCAAGAATACAACGAACAAATAAAACAAAATCCATCTTTGACAACACTTGTATTACAGCTTGCTCCTTCAAAAACCAAACAAGAACAGACACATGCAGTATGAGGGAGCAAATCTAGTGTAAAACAATTGTGTGGATTCTTGTTGCCCAGGATAGCAAAGACCATTATATAAAAATTGCTGCTTATTTTGTCACCTTTAATAAACACTAAGAACTAAAATATAGATTGATGTTAAAATAAAAATGGAAGAAGCTGTATTTGACCAGTGGATATATTGTGATGTCCATGCCTGTTTTAATCCAAAGTGGTCCAAAAGAAATTGGAAAATCTTCTTTTTTGTGTTTACACAAATGGATTAATGGTAAATCACAAACTTTATATTAAGGAATCTCTGTTCAGTGTAGAGTAATTCAGGTCTGAACAGTCTAAATATCTACATTTTGATCTGGAAATGACCAAATGCAGTCCTGACTCCTTGAAGAACACTGAAATAGGGGGTGCTGTGTTGATCTGGGCAGAGAGCCAATTCCCCTTTATGAAAAACCATGATTCATACTTATTACCTGACAATAAATTAGGATTTACGTCCAAATCACATCCAGGTTGGTTCGTCGCACAAAGAAAGATAAAAACAAAAATCAGTGCTCATAACCTTTGCTCAGTTTTTAGGCGTCTGAAATACAAATAATAACTCACATCATTTCATATCCTTCTAATTGGTTTACCAGCTTCAAATTTCAAGCTTTGTAGTTCAGTCTCTCTTATTCTTTGGGCTCAAATAACATTTCCACTTCATTGAGTTCATTTCATCACTTCTGCTTTAGTGACTCAGTGAACTTAAAGTGACTTCTTGAACAAAACAGAAAGTGTTGCCTGATATACTCAAGTTCTAACCATTTCAGCATTAAAATAAATTCAAATTCTTCCAAAACACAGACCTGAATAAATTACTTTTTATTAAAATTTTTATGCAGAGAAAGTCCTTGACCTCCAAATCTTTACAGGGGAAAAGACAATAACATTTTTCCGGTTTAGAATATCTGCCAGTGGAGATTTTTATTCGTTACATTAAATATGCATTAAAATGTGATTGTAAGCAAAGCTGTAAGTAGAAAAACAGAACTTAATTCAGTTCAAGTGACCCACATGTCTTTGTGAATCACAGTTTCCCACCCCCTTAAATATTCACCAGTTTGCTGGAAGTGTGAGCAGCTCCCTCCTCAGAGCCCCCAAGCTCGAGCTGCAGAAAATTCCCAGAACAGTGCCGATGCCTGAGAGGAGTCTCATCGCACATCACAGCATGCCGGGAAAATCTTCAAAGAAACGCGATCTGAATGCTGCAGAGATTTTACACAAGAACAGTTGCCCAGCTTTGCCAGAGACCGAAAATCTCATCAGACATCTGAAGACTTGGAGAGATCAGCAGACCATAAACACAGAAATAGATCCAGGCTTCATAAAGAATAAAGGATAAATTAAAACAGGTTATGAATAAAAGTTGTCTTTGGGAGCAATACGACCTCTCATTGCTTTTGCTGAACGCATATCTACAGTTTATCATTGAGTTGTTTCCACCAGATGTCCATTATTACTGAAACGTCCCAACTCAATGACTTTTAAATGATAAAAAAGGTCATTTAGAATAAAATTTGTTGTTTTTGGTCAATACTGCATTATAGTAAAGTCAAATGAAAAACATAAAACCTTTTTCACATTTTCTACAAGCATAACTTTGAAGTGAAGTGTCTCTTTGTACTGAGCACCTTTTAAGTTGATACCCCTAAATACAATCTGTTACAATCAGTAATTACCCATTAGTAGAACAGTAAAATCCCCTCTGTGTAATTTCATCTGAGTATAATTCAAGATGCTCTGTGAAGGCCTCTTAGGCATCTTAGAGGAGTGTTGAGGGAGTATGGCAGAACTGCAAATCTACCAGGAAGATGTGGAAGAAGACACTCTGGCTTTTTTGGCTTGCATGCAAAATGTAATGTGAAAAATGTGTGGCAAAAAACACACTATACATCACCTTGAACACACCATCTCCATGGTGAAACAGTGGTGGCAGAATCATGCTGTGGGGTGAACATGGAAGCTGGTCATAGTTGATGGAAAAATAGATGGAGCTGCAGGACAATCCTGGAAGAACACCTGTTACAGAAAAACTTGAGACGAGGGCTTGGCTTCAGTTTCCAGCAGAACAATGGTCCTTACCATACAAGCAGAGCTACAATGTAATGCATATTCATAAAATAGAATGGCCTAGTCAAAGTCCAGTTGAGAATCTGCGGCGTGACTTAAAAATCAATGTTAACAGATGCTCTCAGTGCAGTCTGATTGAGATTCAGCCTTTTTAATACAAATATTTTAATATTTTATTAAATAATAATGTTAAATGTTGTCCTGTGAATACCAGCCCAATCAGGCGATGGTATTAGAACAATATTGAAAGGGATGAGCCAAGCTCTGACATTACTGAACAACAAAACTCTGCGCACACACACGGAATAATTTCACATAATTTCTTAAAATACAACAATTTATTAACAAAAATAACTCAACGCAAAGTCAAAAATATTTCAATAATAAACTCTTTACCACACTAGAACAATCCAACTAAACTTCCAAGCAAAACGAAAGAATAAAGAAGACCAACTATGTATAATATGAACAAGTGATTCAAAAAAGGTTAAAAACCATGACCAATAAAGTGCTGCAACATTACCATTCAATATTATTTATGTTTGAGAACCAAGGATTATCTTGAAGAATCTGGAAATGAAGTTAAGTTAGTCTTGGAACTAACTATACATTAACTGGTATACCTTCAAACTACCATTTACCATTTTAACATTTACAGATGCCATGTTGGAACACGCCATTTTTGTTCAAACAGTGATGTCACGGGGAGTCAGCTATGACTCATCCTCTTCCTGGGCTGGGTTAGGAATAGGTTAGTGTGATTTTGGTGCAGAAATTCAAACAGGCCTTCAATGATGTATAGTTCAGAGTCCATGTTCATCCATGTTGGGCTGGGGTCCCAACAAGAGACTTCAAATTCAAAATTCAAATTCAGAAATGTTTTATTAATCCCAAAAGGAAATGAAATGTTGTTGTAGCTCATATTTTACAGGTTTTTTTCAAATAACCGTTGTAGATGCTGATGGCTTGCAGCTGTAATTGCAGCAAAATGTAGTTCTACACAGATTTTACCTAAAAACCTAAAAAAATATATTGAAGTTTGTAGTTCAAGATGTATTAATACTTTTACACGGCACAAGTGCAATGAATAGATCAATGAGAGACACAGAGTAGCCAAAAATGCCTTTTATGGTGCACAAATATTTTAATTTGACTTGAAAGCTACTGGGAGTTCCTTTAATTGTGGCCATAAGCAGGGCACATTGCATTTTTATTATATAAACCTACACTCACGAAAACAATAGTGGACGTTAATGACAAGATAATAGAAGTTACAGATTTCTGATGTCTCCAACTTTTGCTTGAGCTATTTCTATTCACAGTTCAGGGCAGTGTTATTTAACATTCAAAGAGGAACGTATTTTCTCTTCTACAGATTCAAAAACTCCATTAATCAGCAATGTTGGTTAATACTGCATTCTGCAAGGATGTCAACAACATTATCTTTTACTAAGAGCCTGGTCGCGCAAGTTTCACAGTCAAAATATCTCTGCGGTCACAAAAAATGCAAGAAACTAAATCGTTTTTAGCTCCAGTAAGAAAAGTAGCTGTCTGGATTTAACAAAGTGAAAAGGTAAGAGAAGAAGTATTGTAGTAATTGATGTGTTGTGGTTGTCGAGTTATTCAACATTGTCTGATGCAGTAATTAGTTACTAATTTATTAAACAATAGCAGAGAAAGAGACCCTTCTTCCTCTTGAAAAACTGTTTCTCAGTTTTAAAAGAGGCTCACATTGTTGATCAATGCGACAGAACCAAGTAAGGAGATAACTGAAACAACTAAGGGCCTCCTGCTCTGGTTTGCTGCCCCCCCCACACACACACACACACAAACAAAGAAACATAACTCTATGAGCCGGGGCCAGATGCAACCAAATAAAAGGAATTGTGTAGTACTTATCTAAAAGCATGAGTCACCTCTTGACATGCACGGTGGTGGAGGGATGATGTTTTGGGATGGTTTTAAGGGAACTTTGCAAACGTTGACTCAGCCATGACCTCATCTGTATACCGCAGTGTTCTAGACTGAAATTTGAGATCATCTATCCAAAGGTTAGCTTGGCCCAAACGTGCCATCAATAGGATGACATTTTCTAACCTTGCAGCCAATCTATAACAGAAAAGTTAGCAAATCTCAGACCCAAGCCTGATTTAAATGCTGTGGTGTGACCTTAAGATAAGTGTGTGAGAGTTGCAGTAATGCTGTGAAAAAAGAGAAAAAAGTTCCTCCATAAATCCCTCCTACAACGCCTTCTTTAACCCTGAGCTTCAAAGCTGAGAAGTTCACGATATGTAATTTCTGTTCTCTGTCTGTGCAATAAAATAAATAAATAAAGGAGGACATAATGCAAACAAGTGCATGTTGAGCATTATGTGTAATCCCTTTCTGATATCAGGTGAAATGTCCTAATTATAATGTGCAGTTTTAAGTTTTCATTTTCTCTCTCCTACCTTCTGCAGCTGCGTTCTCTCCAAGATCTCCAGACAGTTCAGATTATCAAGATCTTGCGTTACGAGAAGAAGGTTGCTGCCATGTTTCTTCTGATGATATCCTGTTTCCTGGTGTGTTGGACACCATATGCGGTTGTGTCCATGATGGAGGCCTTCGGCAGGAAGACCATGGTCTCTCCCACAGTGGCCATCATCCCCTCATTCTTTGCCAAGTCCAGCACAGCGTACAACCCCCTGATCTATGTGTTCATGAGTAGAAAGGTTTGTAATCACATATGTTTCCTCTGTATCAGAAGAAACCCCTGTGTACATCTCCAGCTCTAATTATAAATACTTTGTAGCTGCAGTGAAGTTAATAATTCAGCCATTAACCCTGAACAAAGGTTACTGTAATGATCTGAATACATTGGGAGCTTACCAACTTACCTCAAAACAGTCAGGGTTTTAACATCCAGGGATGATAATTGAAGTCAGATTTTACTAAGAACAAACAGGATGAATAAATAGCATCTGAACCAGAAGTGAATGTTGGCTCTCCATTTGTTCTGCCTCGGATTTAATTTTAGGCATTGATCTGTTTGGATATTTTTACAAAAATATGGAACAGAACCTGGTTTCATACACATTTAATTTTAGGGTCAGAATACAGTGACGGTGAGATGCTTTTTTAAAATCAGGAAGTGGGTGCACAAGCTCCAATTTAGTGAATGTTCTCATATCTGAAATAGATTTAACAGTACGTACAGTCATACTCAATAAATGAGAATAATATTGAGATGTCCTTTATTTTTTCGCTTACAGCTAATGAAAAAACTAAATTTAAGATTAGAATATTACATCAGACCACAAAAAACTTTTTATTATTACAGAAATGTACTCTTAATAAAAGGTTTGTTTAATACATGCTTTTCAGTCACATATTGAAAATCGAATAAAAAAAATCTCGCTTGAAACTTCTTCAATAAAAATGAAACATGTTTTTTTTATATATAACATAAAAATAGAATACAATAGAACTTTATTAATCCTTCACAGGAAATTGCTTTGTTACAGCAGCAGCACTAACAAAAAAATGACTTGTTGTAGCCACCTTCTTACCTTACATCGATTATGGTGACATCATTCAGATGAATGACCAACCATTGCACTGTGTAATGTAAAATATATATATATATATATATACACACTCACCGGCCACTTTATTAGGTACACCTGTCCCAACTGCTTGTTAACGCAAATTTCTAATCAGCCAATCACATGGCAGCAACTCAATGCAGTTAGGCATGTAGACATGGTCAAGACGATCTGCTGCAGTTCAAACCGAGCATCAGAATGGGGAAGGAAGGTGATTTAAGTGACTCTGAACGTGGCATGATTGTTGGTGCCAGTCAGGCTGGTCTGAGTATTTCAGAAACTGCTGATCTACTGGGATTTTCACGCACTACCATCTCTAGGGTTTACAGAAAATGGTCCGAAAAAGAGAAAATATCCAGTGAGCGGCAGTTCTGTGGGTGCAAATGTCTTGTTGATGCCAGAGGTCAGAGGAGAATGACCAGACTGGTTCCAGCTGATAGAAAGGCAACAATAACTCAAATAACCACTCGTTACAATCAAGGCATGCAGAAGAGCATCTCTGAATGCACAACATGTCGAACCTTGAGGCGGATGGGCTACAGCAGCAGAAGACCACACCGGGTGCCACTCCTGTCAGCTAAGAACAGGAAACTGAGGCTACAATTTGCACAGGCTCACCAAAATTGGACAATAGAAGATTGGAAAAACGTTGCCTGGTCTGATGAGTCTCGATTTCTGCTGCAACATTCAGATGGTCGGGTCAGAATTTGGCGTCAACAACATGAAAGCATGGATCCATCCTGCCTTGTATCAATGGTTCAGGCTGGTGGTGGTGGTATAATGGTGTGGGGGATATTTTCTTGGCACACTTTGGGCCCCTTAGTACCAATTGAACATCGTGTCAACGCCACAGCCTACCTGAGTATTGTTGCTGACCATGTCCATCCCTTTATGACCACAGTGTACCCATCTTCTGATGGTTACTTCCAGCAGGATAACCCACCATGTCATAAAGCATGAATCATCTCAGACTGGTTTCTTGAACATGACAATGAGTTCACTGGACTCAAATGACCTCCACAGTCACCAGATCTCAGTCCACCTTTGGGATGTGGTGGAACAGGAGATTCACATCATGGATGCAGCCGACAAATCTGCAGCATCTGTGTGATGCTATCATGTCAATATGGACCAAACTCTCTGAGGAATGTTTCAGTACCTTGTTGAATCTATGCCACGAAGGATTAAGGCAGTTCTGAGGGAAAAAGCAGGTCCAATCCGGTACTAGCAAGGTGTACCTTATAAAGTGGCCGGTGAGTATATATAGATATATATATATCCATATATCTATTTAAGGGCTGCACGGTGGCGCAGTTGGTAGCACTGTTGCCTTGCAGCAAGAAGGTCCTGGGTTTGATTCCCAGCCAGGGTTCTTTCTGCATGGAGTTTGCATGTTCTCCCCGTGCATGTGTGGGTTCTCACCAGGTACTCTGGCTTCCTCCCACAGTCCCAAGACATGCCTTTTAGGTTAATTGGTCACTCTAAATTGCCCTTAGGTGTATGAATGAGTGTGTGCTTGGTTGTTTGTGTGTTGCCCTGCGATGGACTGGTGATCTGTCCAGGGTGACCCCGCCTCTCGCCCATAGACTGCTGGAGATACGCACCAGCTCCCCTGTGACCCACTATGGAATAAGCGGTAGAAAAGGACTTACTGACATAAGCATATATTTTACTATATATATATATATATATATATATATGTGTGTCTTCACTGCCCACATGCAGACTGTTGCATTGGTATTATTAAATTAACAAATCAGTAACTGGCCAACTACCGGTGTGTAACTTGCTATGTGTCAGCTCAGTACCTGCAGCCTACGTAATCAGGCTTTTATTACATTCAGCGTTCCTTGGCAAACTTGGAAAAAAGCCATATTCTTACAACGCTCCTTCTACTTGGAACAAAGTTCAACAGGACCTGAAGCTGTGCTGTTAAATTCAGTGTTTAGTCTCTCACACATATCCACCATGCTGAGGGTATGTATGGATATCCGTGGTATTGATGCATTGCGCAAAGCAGATTACCTCCACTTTTTTCCACTTCAACTCAAATCAACAGCAAGATGTTTGAAAACCGGTCAAGAAGGGCAACAATCCAAAAAAAAAAAAAACACATAAGAACGGGTTTTATAATTGGTAAAACAAACTAGCATTAAATTCATACAGTAACCTCAACCTCAAAGTTACTGAACATTATGGACTATGCTTTGAAAGTTGGGTCCATGCATCTAAACCAACCAATTAAAATAAACGTCTCACAATTTTCAGCCAAAATTATACCAGAACATTGCTGGTAGTGGTTGAGATGCAACTTGCTAAGGAACATTGATCAAAGCATCAGTCAGGGTGTGTGTCTACATAGAAAATACACAATAAACTCCATTGTTTTTAAAAGTCATTGAAGTTGGTTACTCATCATCCCCATGATGTGTGGATGTAAACGTTTCACTAGGTATGTATCTGTTTTATATTATCTAGGCTTTAATGTGTGCAGAGTGGTAATTATTGCATGTGTAGGAGTGGATCTATCCCTCTAGTCTTAACTGGCTGGCTTAGATGAATGATATCTGGTGTGATTGACAGCTATACGTTAGGAGAACCAGGCACTGTATCATCATTGCCTCTTATCTGTTTTTTCTCCTCCTCCTGACCCAGTTCCGGCGGTACTTCCTGCAGCTGCTCTGCTCGCGACTCTTCCACAAGATCTCCTGGCTGCAGAAAAACCTCAAAGAGCGCCCCCTGGCGCCCGCCCAGCTCCCCATCCGGCCCATCGTCATGTCCAACTCGTGCGACACCAGGGACCGACCCAAGAAGAGGGTTACCTTCAACTCCTCCTCCATTGTCTTCATCATCACCAGCGACAACTTCCAGCAGTTCGACGTTACCTCCAAGCCCGGAGATTCTTCGCAGGCTAATGTCATCCAAGTGAGGCCGTTGTGATCCATGAGAACCTGACCTCTCACTCATGCCTTTGAGTATGCCTTATGACCAAACATGTAGTTCCAAACCAAACTAATCCTGTCTGACCTCCTTCGCTGTTTCTGTGTCTGTTCACAGTTTCAGACTTTTTACAACCGACTGTAAATACCCAACTTTCCACTCAAAACCTCAAGAAAACCTGAAGGAGTCATAAAAAAGGGACATCCTCATTAAACATCAGCTGTGGTGATATTAAGTAGGTAATTGCGTAGTTAATTAACTAGTTTTATGTCATGCAGTATATGTGACATTACGTTGAGTATTTAGAGGCTGGTATGGAGCTAAACGTGGGTCAGTAAATTTTGGTTGGGTATCCAACTGCAAGTGAGTAAAGCTTATAAAAATGAACATTTAGTTTCTTACTGCATATGGATCCACGGAAGGGACCCTATTTTAAGCTACAGGGTTTTTGGACATCCCATTATCCCATGTGATGAGAGCCGACACTGTGAAAGGACATTTAGTGGAAATGTGTGTCTGAGGATTACAGAAATGTAATTAGGTAAAAGGAGATGAGATCAGGGTGGGCCGTGTTCTCAAGTGGGACACTGTGCTCATAACCTTCCCGGGTGTCAGCTATGAATAGGCATAATGAATGGATCTTCATGTCTAATAAAATCCATTTTCACTGTAGATCTGAATGAGTGAGTGGCCTATTTGTTTAGTAAGTAAACTTTATTCATATAACACCTTTCACAGGTCAAAAGCCACAAAGTGCTTTACAATAAATACAGTTCTATAAAAGACAAAAGATAAAAACATAAAAGAGGAGATAAAAACAGCATACATGTAACATCATTCAGCAAAAAACTATTTAAGTCTGTCTGACTACTGCCTCAAGTCTTCAACAGCTTCTTAAAACAGAACCAAGAAAGTGCAAACATGGAGGCAATGCCTTCCACAACCTCGGACCACAGCTCTGAAGGATTCATCCCCTCTGATCTTAAAATGTGTTCCTGGAACCATTAACAGCCTTTGACTGGAAGATCTCAGACTGTGAGAAGAGTTGTGGGGATCTAGAAGGTCAGAGATATAGGCAGGGGCTGTTTTATAATGTTTGGAAAAAAGCTAAAGTGTGCTGAGCCAAACCTGTTGGTGAAATGGAACAACAGAGAAAAAACTTAAATAAAAACATGTTAGGATTTTAGGATTTTTATATGTTCATCTAGTCAGATGTGTTCGAGCTTGTCTGAAACCTAGAAACATGGTACCTTGCAAAAAACGTCATTTCACTTCAAATTTTGTCTCGTTGCACCTACGATCTTCAATGAAATTTTTAGAAAAAGTAAACTGCGACATACATTGATATTGAGCTCCCTTTACCCTGACACCCCTAAATAAAATGCAGTACAGAAGTCACTTGATTCCTAAAGTAAAGTCACCTGCGTGTAATTTAATTTAATTTCTGAACATAATGTAACACATTCTGAAAAGGTTCAAATAAGAAGAAATAGTTTTGCAAGTCTCTGTCTGTCAAAAAAAGTAAAGGGAAGCACAAGCCACTCGAAATTTGAGTGAAGAAACAGCGCAGGCCTCCATGCAGGACATAATGTTCACCTCACTGTTCATCTGGACAGCAGACTGGAGACAGTAAAGATGCCTATAAGAGGGCTAAGAGAAGACTTTTGTTCTTGAAGTTTATTTCCTTCAGTGTTTGCAGCAAGATGTTGCAAACTTTTAACTTTGCTGTGCAGAGTCTCATGTTGTGGTAGCAGCATGTGACTAAAGGAAGGTGAACAGGCTGACAAAGAAGGCTGGCTCTGTTCTGCGGACGGTTCTAGAACTGCTTGTGCAAAGAAAGATGCGTTGTAATATGAAAAACATCAGTTACAACCCGGAGCATCCTATTGACAGCAGCAGTCCAACAACAGAGTGTCTTCAGTCAGAGGCTTCTGCAGCTCTGCTGCAACACAGACCTCTACAGGAGATCCTGTAATGACCCTCTTACAAAATCGAATTTTCTTTCACAAATAACAAGATATTGATTTTAATTTGACAGAGGAAAGCTAATTGTGGCCAATAAAACAGAAAAAGGTGCTGCACTTGCTTTGCTAGAAATCAGTTGGTGGATTAAAATTGTTACATCTTTAGTGATGGCAAAGCTCAGTGTGAGCTCCTTTAATGACGATTAGATGATCTGACTGTCAGGGAGGAATCCCATTCATACTGCTGTTTCTCAATCAGTAAGTGAGGTGGATGCTTTTAACACATTGCTGCAGGTCATAAAATATGACCATTTCCATGTCAATGTTTTGTATTAAAACAAAATAAAAAAGAAACGCTCTCTTATTATGAATCAATTCCGTTTTTTTGTTTGGTTTATCTCGTGCCTGTCTACTGGTTGTTTCTGTGCCTACATGCATTAGCAGTAGAGAGCAGTCGGGACCTTCAAGATATTTAGAGTGGACCCAAAAAATAGAAAATCAAAAATAAATTCACGTGACTATTTTTTAAAATACATTAATCAAATCAGGAAGGTGCTGCTGACTCATGGCCAAAAGTGCAGCGAATTTCTGTTAGTTTTTATTTAGGAAACATAATTGCCGTTCAAAATTATTTACCTGCTTTTACTCTGCAGAATTTGTTTCCTCAGAGGATCTGCTTCCTTGTCTGAAAACCTTCAGCCTTAAAAACCCATGTTCTCAAGTAGAAGGCCATTGGACTTCAGAGGTCCTGGATGACTGGGGATCTACAGCAGCGTACCTTTACCCCTCAACTTCATAACTACATAGGGTCCAATAGACGTTTTGATATAAAGTTAGTGGGCACTTTCTTAACTGCTCAAGGGTTTTCTAGCTTACCTAGTTTCGGTTCTAACAGGAGACAAAACTGACGCTGGTAACAGACCCTCAGGGACACTGAAACTGCCATCATAGGGATACCCAATTCTTCCTGTAGGTTATTTTTCCATTTTTCAAGATGGCCATGGCATGTAAAAATATGCATTGATTTAAAAAATGCATTATACATGAAGGTCTTTAATTGTGGATCTTTTAGTTTTTAAGAACCGCATAAACTCTGCTCACTGTGTCAGTTTGGGAGGTTCTGCTGAAGAAAGAAATCTGTGGACAGAGACAATTGTGTGGATCTGCAAAGCCTTTGAGATTTAAAGCTTTGTAATTCAATCTTTTAAAAAATTAAACCCAGACGTCTCACAGTTTCACATCTGGAAACATGTAGATGAACCTTTGACAGATGAATCCACACAGACAGAGGGATTCGTTTTTAACTGACCAGCTATGGTGATTTATGCCGATTAATTTTTACTACAGAGGTGTCTTGTTGAACACGGTTCCTCCCATTCCCATTCATTTCTGTTGTATTTATTTTTTTTTTTAAGGCTAGGCTTAAAACTTTCCTTTTTGATAAAGCTTATAGTTAGCGTGGCTTAGGTTATCCTGAGCTATCTTTGTAGTTATGCTCCTATAGCTTTAGGCTGGTAGAGGACATAATGACCATTTCACTGTCTCTTCGCTACATTCTCACACTACTCTCCAATTTTGCATTATTTGCTGTTATTTTAGCTTCTAACTTTTGTTCTCTCTCTTTTCTCTTCCTAGAAGCTACACCTGGCCTGACTCTTTGCTTAGCTGTGACACCTTTCTGGAGAAGGGAATCGTCCGAGCTTCTGCTGGCAACAACTTAATGCTCACCCTCTACGATGATCCACATGGCCCTGTCTTTTAGTGTTTAACCCTTTCTCTTTCCTAGACATAGCTACTGACTGAGCTTCTACTGTGACTAACTCTATGTGCTCTTGAAAACTGGCTCAGAGTTTATCTGTTCTTTCTTTCTAGATGAAACGACTAAAGGAGCTACATCCATTAACATTTACTTTTGCTTCCCATAGAAAGTACTTCTGGATCAGTGCTTCTTTGTTCTCTTTGTGTCTCTGCTCTGTTCTCTCAAACCCCCAGTCTGTCGTGGCAGATGGCTGCTCACACTGAGCCTGGTTCTGCTGGAGGTTTCTTCCTGTTAAAAGGGAGTTTTTCCTCTCCGCTGTCGCTACATGCATGCTCAGTATGAGGGATTGCTGCAAAGTCAACGCCAGTGACTGTCCACTGTCTCTACATGCTCATCCAGGAGGAGTGAATGCTGCAAGTCACTGACTGGATGCAATCTGCTGGGTTTCCTTAGATAGAAAAACTTTTTATCCAATTTGAATAAATAACTGAATCTGACTGCACTGTTCAATGATTAGGATTAATTGGACTTTATCTACCTGACTTTTGTGAAGTGCCTTGAGACGACGTGTGTTGTGAATTGGCGCTACATAAATAAACTGAATTCATTTGAATTGAAATATTGAATGCTTTTCATCAGTTTGTTATTTGTGTTGATTCTACAATTCAGGGCTTTTGACATCTCCTGTGATGTGGTAAATAAGGAAAGTTTGCATATTTGTTTAAATACAATAAAATCTAGTTGGCCTATTTGGGAGAAATTGTGTTGTTATTAACAGTATAGAAATGTCAGTAGGCCGGCTGCGTGATTAAGCTGGCAGTTTGCCACAAATCTGGTGCAAATTAGCTGGTCTAACTAGTGAATTTAAGAGAATTGCTTTTGTTAGAGTTTAAAGTCTAAGCTGTTGATGTCTTGGGAAGTGTTTTAGATTAGTTATTGTTGAGCAGAGACTGGAGGAGACTACACTGCTGTGGAAATTCTGCTGACCATTTGCTCAGAAGCACTACTGTAGGAGCTAATCTTCCTTTGGGTGTAGTTTGAGAATTTGTAAAACATGCTCAGTAATTTCAGTTAGCACTCATTTAGCTGCAGCATTTACCTTTGATTGTTAGTAAGACTTAATGGATGCTTATTTTATCCCAAACCTATTGGCTGTTAGACCTATAAATAATGAAAAAGATAAACCACAATTTACCACAACGTACAGCAACTTTACTATGAAAAATAAAGAAAATGGTGTTAAGAGTAATAGAACCATGAGGTACAGTAACAATGAGGAGAGGGAACATTATTTTAATGAGTGAAAAAGTTATATAAAGATGCACATATACCTGAAACACTCTCAGATCTGTGCACATCTTTTAATTCAAACTTCCTAATTAATCAAATCCACCTCCATGCTTCTCCAGTCAAACAACAGCTCTTTCATCACTGAAAAACTGTTGTATTTTAATCAGTCATTATCTCTGGTTCCTCTTCAGTCAGGCATTGTGACAGAACACAAACTTTCCTGGCACAGTCTTGGAGAACCAGGTGATTTAATGAAAATCTAATTGAATTTGGACACCCCTCAGTTCATTCCTATGTTCTGATGTTCCAGTCGCTGCAGCTGTCAGTCAGATCTAAGAGAAGGTGCCAACACTCAGGGGGTAATGAGAGCTGCTAGCTTGTTCCAGATTTTCTCAGCGGGGACAACAAGCTTGTTGATATTTGGAGGATTTTTAATGAGCAGATAGGAGCCTCCAAAAACAGCTCCCACAGCTCCGAGCAGCAAGCCACGGTTTATCACCTGCATAGAAAGAAGGATGTTAAAAAAAACAACCTAACTGGCTTGGATTCGATCCTTCACTCACACGTTTCCACGCCTTCCCATACTGTATGGAACTGCCAATAAACAACATTTGCAGAGAGAGCCGTGTCTGGTTTTTCAACTGGACATCTTTGACATTAACGTTTGGATAGTTTTTCAGCATTAACTGGGGGCACAGCCTGTACAACGCATGCAAATATCAAAATCTGTCTATAAATAATTCAATCATTATCAGCATGCTGCCCTACCACACACCAAATTACTGCATGTTGCATTTTCCTTGACTTCTGTTGAAAATGTTAAATCAAAGACATGAGAAACATGTCATGAGAAAAAATAGCTGCTTTCACCAGGGAAAGAGGCAACAGCAACATTCCCACGGGAAAAAACGCATCTTTTGTGTCATTTTGTAACTTTTGGAGTGCAAAATTGTTTTGCAAATGGTGAACTAATGGCTTTTATTTCTTGCTTTTGTCAAAAATAACTTTCTAAAATATTAGAAGAACTTAATTACTCCACACGGCAGCGGCAACAAAACCTAATAGTCCTACCAGCGTTTGCTTAGTGAGAGTCACATTCGGCTTTAATGCTCTGTGCTGTCAATGCTGCGACTTGAAAACAGTGATGGATTACAATACTCCCAAGATTTAAAAGGAGGGGAAAAAATTGTATCGAGGGGAAACTGAAACAGAAGAATGAAGAAACTTACTCTGTCCTGCCAATGCCAGCGCTCCACAGCTACATGGTATCTGGTCCTGGTGAAAGTTACCTAAAAACAGTAAAAACTTGAATTTTTGCTGGGCAAATACAACAGACACAACATTTTCAGACACTAGTAAAGATTTGCAAAATATCTTAAAATACATTTATTTTTGTGTTGCTGTAGCATAATTTCAAGCTGATAAATGTGGAAGTACATTTTTTTCAGTGGGAGAAAAAACAGAAATACACGTTTCTCCCAAAATTACCGTGGCCACACTCATTGGCACAACAAAAAATTCATATAACATTAATTTGTAACTGAAAAAAATATACAACAACAAAGCAACTTCTTTTTCTGTCTCAATATTTTATCTTCAGCTTTCTTAAGGAAGGTTTTGTGACCAGGTCACTATCAACAAATCAAGAACAAATCAGTCCGGAGATGTGCTATAATTATTTTCAATTGAATAAAAACAAAACTGAAGTAATTAGAACACAGAAGTTCAGTTACTAAAGCAAGAAACTACAGATCAGGTCCGAAATCTGGGTGCAGTGATGGACTCAGAGTTGAACCTTCAGAGGCACATAAGGACAATCACTAAGTCGGACTTCTATCACCTGAAGAACATTTCCAGGCTTAAAGGACTAATGTCTCAGCAGGATCTGGAAAAAACTAATTCATGCGTTCATCTTTAGTAGAATTGATTACTGCAACGCAGGTCTGCCTAAAAGGCAGCTGCAGCTGATCCAGAACGCTGCTGCCCGTGTCCTCACTAGAACTAAGAAAGTAGAGAACATCCGCCCAGTTCTAAAGTCCCTACACTGGCTTACTGTAGCTCAGAGAATAGACTTTAAAATACTTCTGTTAGTTTATAAGTCACTGAATGGCTTAGAACCCAAATACTTTAAAGATCTATTGCTGTTGTATCAACCTTTCCAGACCGCTCAGGTCTTTTGGTTCAAGTCTACGCAACACCCTCAGAACCAGAACCAAACATGGAGAAGCAGCATTCAGTTTTTATGCTCCACTAATCTGGAACAAACGTCCAGAAAACTGCAAAAATGCTGAAACATTGAGTTATTTTAAATCAAGCTTAAAAACCCATTTGTTTAGAGTTACTTTTAAAATGTTAACTGAAACATCATTAATTTCAGCCTTTAGTCCAACTTTTCTTTTTTTATCCTGCCACCACAATGGATTTTTGTCATGGTGTAAAGCACTTTGAATTGTTCTTGTTGCATAAGTGCGCTATACAAATACACTTGCCTTGCCTATGATGCTGTGGGCCCATTTCTAGCCCTCTTTCAACCTTCTTTCATGGCCATTGAACTCCCCAGACATAAATCCAATAAAAAACACAAACGAGCTGAAGAGAGCCTGAGAGAAGACCCGCGACTCTGGACAATCTTCCGAGATTGTGCAAAGAGGAGCGGTCCAATATCTCTCCAACCTTGGGAAACTGTAGGAGAAACCTAAGTGCTGTCCTAAGACGTTTTTCCTAACTAAATGAATACACTCAAATATAACGGCTGACTATTTCTATTTTTTTTCTGAAATTATGCTTCTGCAGTAAAAGATCAAAGTTTTACCAGGGGTGCCAAAACTCTGGAGGGTGCTTTAGATTTGACAGCAGTGATCGTCCACAGAGGACATACTTACCATTGTATAAAGTGGAATTATGGTCTTTGGCATGAGGAAGTGAAGAAGATTATCCACACGTTTCCTGAAAATGAACCATTTGGAGTTGACATGCGCTCGCATCTAGAAAGTAAAACAGCAGATGTGTTTGTGAGGTGAATCAGTGATGCTGAACTCCATTTATATGTGAAGCCCTCAGATCCGAAGCTCAGATGGAGGCTTATAAGGGGTCACAAAATCTATCTACATTAGATTTTATTTTAAACCATCTCTGCATAATTAGCCTGTTTCTGCCTAAGTTAATGTCATGCATCCTTTTCATGCTTCATCTGCTGACTGACAACCACATGCATTTAGTTATTTCTGGAAACTGTTGTAAGTACACATTGCACTTGTTTCAGGTCCCTCTGCTGGATGCCTTTAGAAATCCCTCCTCTTGATTATAAATCGGTCCAGTGTGCAGGACTGAAAACCTTTAGTGAGATGCTTTTATCATGTTCCAAGTCACTGGAGCAATCTGCCTGAAGAGCTGAGAGCCACAGTAAGGGTGGAAATCTCTTTGGCTGAATATTTGATCAGGACCGGTTTTAGAGGTAGTACTTATTACATCTTTATCTTTCTTTCATGGTACACTCATGAGCAGTAAAGTACCAAATTAGGCAACTAGAATCTGATTTGCATGTTATTTTGGTGATGGGTATGCAAATAATTTCATTTTGTAAGCAGCCAGCAGATCTATAGCTAGAGGGCATACGGTAAACAGTAGCAGCAGAAATTAAGCAAAACAGTGAAAAAAGGTCACCAGACACAGAGGATGGCTTGTAGATGACATTAGGCAGCATCAGGCTCTGATGAGTCTTGGAGGGTTTTGCAAAAGACCAGGATGAGCAGGTCACACATTTCTATTTAATGTGAACCTCCAAGTGTCACAAAAAAGCTAAAATACTAGTAAGCAAAAAAAACTGAAAAGACTGAAAAATAGATATTTTCAAGATTGGATCAGAAACCAAAACACCTGGATCGGAACATTCCTGAAAATATGAAGTACAAATTGGACTGAATTACTTCAACATAGTTGTACATGGCCAGGTCTGCAATAGCGTGGTCGTCTGGAACTCGGACTCTAGTGTACTCAGGCAGTACAGTGCCTATGCAGACAAAAAAAAGCACCAGAATGACTCTTATCTACTGCTGGCTCATTCTGTATTATTTGATTTTTATGTAAAATCACTTACTGAAATCCTCATTGAGCTGATTCATTATTTCGTCAAAGACAATGCAGTCCTCAAAGCCCTGCAAAGCATAAATGAATGAATGGGTCTACATGTGATTCTTTGCTGCCTTATCTTCTCCTTCATTCAGTGTTACTCACAGCATTCATCCCCTGGCCGTAGAAAGGCACCACAGCGTGGGCTGCGTCCCCCATGAGGACACATTTGTCACCAATGTGATACGGGGAGCACTTAACAGACACCATGGCCTGCGCAGGCAGGCGGAAATAATCCCTCTCGAGGGCATCGCTGCAAAGGACAAATGGAAACAACGCAGTTAAAAACTTACTAAGAGCAGCTGCTCTAATCTGTTGTTTTCTTCCTTAGCAATAGAGTCTGTTTTCTGCTTGCAATAGAAGCGTCTGTCACAGTTGGGTGTTGTAAAGGGAAAGAAAGCACACAAACAGTCGTTTAGGCCTGACACTTCTGAATAACATCACCCCAAGGATGAGGTAAGTGAATAAAACTCTGCTTGCATCCACAAATTTCTCCGTCACCCGCTGCAAATTCAGCTTCAATTAAAACCTAGCGGCAGGAATCCACGCGAGTGTAAGCGTGCAATTTCACAGTCAGCTGCAGATGTGTCTGCATTCGACGGGGTGCCAAGAGCTGAAGGTGTTTCTGAGGATAACCAAATAGGTTGGATGATGAGACAAAGTCAGAGGGGCAGAAAGGAGGAAGCAGGGACTTCGGCTACAGCAGAGTCACACAGATGGAGGAGAGAGAGAAGGTCTCTTACGCTCCGATTAACGGGATGGCATCAGGGAAGTATTTTTGGAAAAACTCAATGACTTCATCTCCTGTGGTGATCTTCTCAAACTCTTCAAAGGGCATGAATAGAGTGCAGGTAAAAGTCTTGTCCTAAATTGGAAAATAAACAAAAGACACAGCAATATTAGCCTTAAAATACACCATAATGCATCTCCTGTCAAATTTAATTATAGGTGATCACACAACCCTCCACATGGGCACCCTTTTTGGCACCAAATCGTCCAACAGTACTGAGCAGATGTGTGCAAATAACTGGAACTATGGCAGGCTGCTAGAATTATGCAAATGTTGTTTAATATTTATACATTTTAAATAGAAAATTTTCTTTTTAGTGATTTGTGCTTTTTAACAAACACACATGTATGTACAAAGCTCTCCCAGAGGTGGGAGTTGAATGCATCCAAGGGCTCCACCAGACGTTCCCAGCAGACCATCACTGTACGCTTGGGCCTCCCAAGTCTGTCCAGCTTCCTCCTGTTCCAGCAGATCCAACTCACCAGGTGGTGATCAATGGACAGCTCAACCCCTCTCTTCACCCGAGTGTCCAAGACTTGCGGCTGAAGGTCCAAAGACACGCCTACAAAGTCGATCATCGACCTTCTGCCTAGGGTGTCCTGGTGCCAAGTCCACTGATGAACACCCTTATGCTTGAACATGGTGTTGATTATGGACAATCCGTGACTAGCACAGAAGTCCAATAATGAAACACCATTTGGGTTCAGATTGGTGAGGCCAATCCTTCCAATCGCACCCCTCCAGGTGTCACTGTTGTTTCCCATGTGGGCGTTGAAGTCCCCCAGCAGCATGACGGAGAGGGGCCAAGAGGGGCCCAGGCTCCTTCCCCCTCAGCGAGGTGACATTTTACGTCCCTAGAGCCAGTTTAAGCATCCAGAGATCGGGTTGTCAAGTTCTCCACCTTCACCGCTGCCTGATCCTCTTTGCACCCGTCCCTCATGGCTACCCCTGCAGCTGGTGGCCCCACTGGGGGATGGCCTCATGTCTCTCATTTGGGCTTGGCCCGGCTTAGTCCCACGAGGAGTAACCCGGCCACTAGGCGCTTGCCAGTGAGTCCTGACCCCAAGCCTGGTTCCAGGGTGGGACCCTAGCTGTGCCGCACCGGGCGCCGTCACGTGCCTCGTTATAATAGTCCACATGAAGGTGTCTGAACCTTCATGAGGACTATTATATGAGTCTGTGTATTTTATTTTATTCCTAAAAAATCTGACAGAATATGACGTTATAAAATCTAATGCGCTGATGAACTTTATCCAGACCAAGTAATGGTTAAAAGTCTGTTGAGGTTGTGGTCTCCTTATTATCTTACCTCTAATAAGGTGCCATCTATCACCATCAAAAACTCAGTGTGAGTCCAACCCACACTGAGAACACTGTTTAGGCTTTACATGGACTGGACAACTCCGCAAGTCTGCGAGGGTAAAGATCTGGGCCACTGGTCCATGGCCATTCTGCTCCTCCTGAATCCGTGGTTCAACCATCGGTCAGAGCCTCCTTTCCCAATACCTTAGAGCAGTGGTTCCCAAACGTTGTCCTTATGGCTTTTCCCCCAATTAATTCAATTCAATTCAGTTTATTTATATAGCGCCAATTCACAACACATGTCGTCTCAAGGCACTTCACAAAGTCATGTACATACATTCCAATTAATCCTAACAATTGAACAGTGCAGTCAGATTCAGTTATGTATTCAAATTGGATAAAAAGTTTTTCTATCTAAGGAAACCCAGCAGATTGCATCCAGTTAGTGACTTGCAGCATTCCCTCCTCCTGGATGAGCATGTAGAGACAGTGGACAGTCACTGGCGTTGACTTTGCAGCAATCCTTCATACTGAGCATGCATGTAGCGACAGTGGAGAGGAAAAACTCCCTTTTAACAGGAAGAAACCTCCAGCAGAACCAGAACCAGGCTCAGTGTGAGCGGCCATCTGCCACAACCCACTGGGGGTTTGAGAGAACAGAGAAGAGACACAAAAAGAACAAAGAAGCACTGATCCAGGAGTCCTTTCTATGGGAAGGAAAAGTAAATGTTAATGGATGTAGCTCCTTTAGTCGTTTCACCTAGAAAGAAAGAACAGATAAACTCTGAGCCAGTTTTCAAGGTTAGAGTCTGAAAGAGAGCACATAGAGTTAGTCACAGTAAAAACTCAGTCAGTAGCCATGTCTAGGAGAGAGAAAGGGTTAAACACTGAAAGACAGGGCTATGTGGATCATCTGTAGAGGGTGAGCATTAAGTTGTTGCCAGCAGAAGCTCGGACGATGCCCCTCTCCAGAAAGGTGTCACAGGTAGACACAGAGTCAGGCCAGGTGTAGCTTCTAGGAAGAGAAGAGAGAGAGAACATAAAGTTAAAAGCTGAAATAACAGCAAATAATGCAAAATTGGAGAGTAGTGTGAGAATGTAGCGAAGAGGGTGAAAGTGGTCGTTATGTCCTCCAGCAGCCTAAGCCTATAGCAGCATAACTACACAGATAGTTTCAGTTCAGATTATTTAGTTAAACGGCGCTTATTTACAACAATGTCGTCTCAAGGCACCCCACAAAGGGTCCGGAACGGCGCGGGCCGCCGGGGAGGCCAGACTAAACCACCGAGTGCCAGTGCCCAGCTACCCCAGAATGGGCCACGTGTAGGGGCATTAAGTAAAATAATAAACTAATAAAGTTTATCCATCTAGAGCCCACTGATGATCATTGTTATACTAAAAACCACAAGGATTGGGATACCTCTCTCTGTCAGACTGATTATAACCATTGGAAAAGAGAAGGGGTCATACAGGTAGCAGAAATGGAGGGTGTATTTGCACCTCAACCATAACTGAGCTGGTTTAGGCTAAACCTGACTCCCCCGTACTCCATCCAACAGGGAGGGAGGAAGGCTCCCTCCCTGATAACCTAAGCCACTCTAACTCTGTTAGAAGAAAATGTTGTAATGAGCAATTAAAATAATCCAGAAAGCAAAATGTGGCAGCATACCTGTAGAGGAGAGCAGATGAGGTTCCTGCTTAGCAATATGATTCTTTATAGAAAAGGGTTCTGTTTACTATTATTATTGTTGATCCAAAGCATGAAAAGGTTGTCAAACATTAGCCTCTTTAGAACAAAGAGTTCATTTATTAGTATTTGTTTGGGTAGGTTTTCTATCTATCTATTAAAAAAGGTTTTTAGTCTATTCTTTCAAAAAGAACAGAATATGAGTCTTTTTAATGTACTTTGGCACATTTTGTTAATTAGGTTCCTTTTGTAGTAAAAGGCGTTGGATGTTTCTGGCCCCTCTTTTCATAAAATTGAAAGGAATGTAAACAAAACTTTGTGTTGGACCTTACAATTTCCATTTGAAGAAAATGTCTGTTAAAAAACCTCACCTTAAAAATGACAAAAATGTCCATATCCCTTTGGCTGGAGGATCAAATTTCTACCTTTCCTAAAATGAGATGGGGGACCACACAAAATCCTTCCAAAAGCCGCAAATGGCCCCCAGTCCACACTTTGGACATCCTTCCTTAAGCTGGGGACACATTACACAGTATTCACAGTCGGGACAGATTTTGAAAACTTGAGGTGTTCACACTAACCAACAGGACCTGGACAACTGGACCTGCTAATGGATCACACACTGCAGGATTTATCAGACCAGCTAAAGCAAACTGAGCACATCAAACGTTCATGAGGGCGACAGTGAAGGAACAAACACACCAGTAAGAGGCGCTGATAGAAGATATTCTAAGAATTCAGACTGGTTATATTTCTGTTTACCTCCCCAATTAAATGAAAGAGTGTAACAGAAAAGCAATTTGAAATATTTTTAAGTGAATAAGACTTGGAATGTGTTGTTATATTTCATGCTGAGAAGTTGAAACACGTATTTGAGGTCGTTAAAGTGTTTCAGAAAGACTTTCAATGTTGTTAGTAATCAAAAAATGCTGTGAATTGTATCGTAACATACAATATGTTTGGGCTGGATTGTGCAAGTAAACATTAAGAATGCATGATAAATACATTTATTTTATATGAAAAATATTTCTTCTGAATTGTCAAGGTGACACACAACCACAATGTTCACAGCCTTCACAGTCTTGACACATGCGATTTTTTTATTACTTAGCCTGTGGATTTGGTGTTCCAGCCCAAGGTTCTTCCCATCTGGTCACACATTAGAAAACAATCTGTAGGTACCCCATGTTTTTTCCCTGTAAACATTTTAAATAGTCCATAATCATAAATATCGTATAGTAATATACTTCACACTCACCAGGTTAGGGAGAGCAATCATCATGAATGTGTTTCTTGGCCAGATGTGCAGGTAGTTTGGCTTCATAGCGAACTGGGGATGATGATAAACGTGTAAACAAAACATATGACATTAACTCAAAGATACTGAGGAAAACGAAGCAGATCAATGAAAGCTGAGTCTGTGAAAAGCCTTAGAACCCACACTGCTCCCAAATGCTTGGCATGTAGTGAAAATGTCTGCATGCATTTGAGTAACCCCACCATACAGAAACGTGCAGACCTCTCCATTCTGTGCTGGCATGGTGAGCTCCATGTATCCATGGGGGATGTACGTCTGGCTGTAGTTGAAGCGGCTATGGCGCAGGAACTGCTTGCGAACGGCAGAGAATGCTCCATCACAGCCCACGATCAGGTCCGCTTGAACCTCCATCTGGGATCCATCTGGCCTGAGAATCAGATAGGTTCACTTAAATATAATTAAAGCAACCCTTCCATCTGAATTTAATCCAAGTGTTTCAGCATAGGTTTAACCAGCTGTTGTGTTTAGCCTGCAAGCTCATACTTTAATAACTTAAGAAATAACATTTAACTTCCTGCACCCACAACTGTCACACAGACTCACACAGGAAATATTTTTTTTGCATACTTTAAAACATGTGCAGAGTACTGCAGAATAGTAAGTCATGGATATTTGGGTACGACGACTTGTAGTATTCTCAAAATAAAGGGTTTTGTAAAATACAGTAGGATGGATAGGTTGAACTGGATTTCATTTTGGGGTATTAAAGAAGGCTTGTTGAAGCTTTCAGGTTTTGGTTTGTGAAGCATTTCGAAGGCCATGCAATGTTGTCTTTACACTTCACAATTATGAACTACTTTGTGTTGGTCTGTCACATAAAATCCCAATAACTCCCAGTACACAGTAATTTGTGGATGCATTGTGAGAAAATGTGAAACTGTGAGACACTGTAGCACCAGATGTTGCAGACATTACATCTGATGCTCGTCTGAGAACAACATACATTGTCAACCATTGTAATTCTGATAACTATGGCTCTTTGGCCATATTTACATAAAAAGAACATCTGTTCCTTTTACAATGCTTTTTTCAGCAGCATACGGCCAGCATCAAAACTCAGTCAGTTTAGGTGCTAAAATACAAAATAGCACTGTAATAGGTGGTAAATAGCAAAATAGACAGGAAGTTTTATATGATAAAGCTTAATAAATAATCTCTTTATTACAGTGAAAATGTACTTCCTCCATAGCCTTCAGGTGCTGCAGTTGGATAATAAATACAGACAGTCGTAAAAATCTGTCAAATTGACTTTGCAAAAGGCCAAAAGCTTCAGTACATCTGTCTCTTTCTGTGGTACAAATCAGCACAAAACAGAAAACTCATTTAGTTCTACAAGGTCGTTTAAAAGAGTAATTACAGTAGCTAGCAAAGCCCTTTTCAGCAGCCATAACTTGAAGCAGCAATTTTCTTTCTTATGACAAGTCTTTGAAACAAATGATACTTTTTCTGTCTTTTTCTTTAATTGCACAGCCATTAGATTTAACTTCTCTACTATCTGTAGCCTGTCAAGTCTGAAATGAATTTCTGGGCCATGTTTCTTGAGCCCTGCATGGTCTAACCACAGGAGGAAGGAACTTTGGAAATGGTCATGAACAGTTACCATTGCAGGGTGCAAGGTGGACTCCATGTTTTGAAATCATCATTTTAACATCTTCTAGTGTGAAAGGCAGTAAACTGAGGCATTGCTTTCAGTTTGAAACATCAGGGGCTGAGCCCATCCCCGAAATAGTGGAGTTTTTATATGACAGCAGAATAATCTATAAGCACAGTGATGTTAAAAAAGTATTTTGTTCCTTACAAATTTCTTATATTTCTACTTTTTTGTCAAACTTTACTGTGCAAGATTAGCAAACAAATTTTAATATCAGACAAAGATGACCCGAACAAATAAAAAATCCTGTTTTCAATTTGTAATTTAATTTATTACGTGAAAAAGAATCTGTCCAAACCAACTTGAAACATGTAAAAAATAAAAATAACTGGTTGCGCCACCCTTGGCAGGGGTGTCATCAGGCATTTACAACTGGCAATGAATCTTACATCACTGTGGAGGAGTTTTGGACCACTCTTCTCTGCAGAATGATTTAAACTTTGCCACAATCGATGCAGGAATGGATTCTTGAAGGTCCCACTACAGCATCTCAATCAGATTTCAGTCCAGAGATGGAACGGGTCCCTTCAAAACATTCATTTGGGGTAATTGAATTTTTACATAGAGCTAGGTTGGTTTGGATAACGTTTTACCATATTTTGAAAGCTGCATTTTGTATTTTGACAATTAAATCTAAGATTAGACTTACTAACACATTTAATAATCTTAGCTTAATGTAGCTTTCCAATAAGTTTATCTTGCAATAAAATACAAGTGTTTAGTAGAACACTGTATATGTGATTATCATAAAGAAAATGGTTTTCAACAACTGATCATTTGTTTGAGGCCCCAAATCTTGAAAATAAACATCATAGTCATTTGGTAATAAATATTTCATAATATTTAGCACAGAAATACTCTACAAGTGAAATGTTTTAGGGTTGCACCACGTACAAGGCTGAAAACTAAAGGTTATAGGGCCTTTTCAGCAGTAGCTCCAGGACTTTGGACCTCTCTCCTCTTTAGTTCGAGGTCGGTGGACTCTGTTAAGCTTTTAAAAAAAGCAACTAAAAACTTATCTTTTTACAGTTGCTTTTGATTAACTGGTACTGATGTTTAATGTTTTTAGTTTTCTTCTGCACAACACTTTGTGATCTATGTCTTGAAGGGTGATATATAAAGTTTTACTTACTAACAACTGCATGAAATACACACTGCTAAAAGTGTGTATCTGAGTTGTCTTTACACGCAATATTTTGCAGGTCCTATTAATGCGGAACAGCCTGCACATATATAAAATTCACGCCATCTGAAAACATCCATCCACTGTCTATACCTACTTGTCCTTGCAGGGTCGCAGGGGGGCTGGGGTTTATCTCCAGCGGTTATTGGGTGAGAGGGGGTGTACAACCTGGACAGGTCACCAGTCCATCACAGTGAAACACAGTGGCACACAGGACAAACAACCATGCGCACACAAACGTACCTAAGGGCAATTTTAGGGATCAATCAACCTAATAGTGATGTTTTTGGACTGTGGAAGGAATCCGGAGTACCCAGAGAGAACCCACACATGCATGGGGAGAACATGCAAACTTCATGCAGAAATCCCCAGGCCGGGATTCAAACCCAAGACCTTCTTGCTACACGGCAACAGTGCTACCAACAGCATTCAGGCCCCCATCTGAATCTCAAGACAAAAACCTACTTTATTACTCTTTTTTCCTCACATACAACAAATAAACTGCATGAAAGGAGTTGAGTGGCATTAAAATGTTG
The DNA here is from genome assembly GCF_021462225.1 of Girardinichthys multiradiatus. Classification (NCBI taxonomy): domain Eukaryota; kingdom Metazoa; phylum Chordata; class Actinopteri; order Cyprinodontiformes; family Goodeidae; genus Girardinichthys; species Girardinichthys multiradiatus. Next base: position 40,395,630 of record NC_061814.1, on the reverse strand, counting down.
TACCAACTGCTATGTATTATTGTCAGAGTTACACATTTTAGAAAAACTCCTAATGTGCACTGTAACCCATAAATGTGAATAGCAAGGTTTGCAGAGTAAATCTGATAGCATCTGGTTTCCTGATTAAAGTGTCATATAGCATGGCAGTTTGGTCAACACTTGCATCCACCTGCATCCAGTGATGCTAGTGTCACATTTCCTCATCAACATCTTGGATCTACAGTGTTAAAGTAGGTTAGTGTGGAAGTATAGCTCAGAAAATAGGAGAAATGTAACTTCGCCCACACAGATGGCTATCTGGAAGATATGCAGCTTGTACAACGCAACTCAGAGCACAGGATGAGCTTTGGATCATGTTAATATAAGGAACATTAAAGTGTTAAATGCAGCAAAAACCGCACAAAGAATCAGAGCATTTTTATGTTTAAATGGGTACAGGCAGGACTGCCCCACGGCTGTACGGGTCCTTTAGCAGAATTTGATATGGGGCCTCTCTTCCTGTTCAGAACATCAGCTCCACAGCATTTCAATACAGATTTGTTGGAATCGGGGACAGGGGTCAATGTTTAATTGGCTGAGCGTAAAAGCAATCAAGGATAACTGGTTATCGTTTGCTGCTGAGATTTATTTCTAAACCAAGCTTAAACACAAAGAAAATATTAAACTTCAGATTCTAATTAAGTTCTAACACAACAGTCAAACAATGAAGATTGTTTTGCATTTTACAAAGTAAGCTTGACAATTTCTTTAAATCTGTATTTTAATTTCTCTATGCTAAAACTGTCTAGTTAAAGTTAATGGGCAGATGGATGGAGATAAATCTAGAACAATCCTGGAGGAAATGCTGTTAGAGGTGCTGGAAAAGAGACTGGGGAGGAAGTTCACCATCCAGCAGGACAACAGGCAGAGCTCCAATGGACTGATTTCTTTTTCTTTTTGTAAAAGATACTGTAAACTATATATCATTTTCACTCCACTTCACAATTATGCACTACTTTGTATTGGTGTATCACATAACATCCTAACACAATGGGGAAAAGGTTATAGGAGTATGTCTGAATATTTTTGCAAGGAGCTGTCGGCATGAAAATTAAAGGAAGTGACAGCAAAGCATCAATTGGATATTCAAATTTCAGATAAGACTGAATTCAATTTGAGAACGCCAAACTGTGTAAAAGAGTTTGTGCTTCTGTCTGGTGTTTTAATTATGAGCTGCATGGAAATGCTAATCCCCACACCCAAAAAGAGCTGGAGGTGTTTCCGTGTTAATTGGATTGTAAATTGTGCTTCACATTTACCTCGGGAAAATCTGTTCTGGATTTGCTGAAAAACAAATTACTCACAGCAGTTAAAAACACAACAAACTCATTACCTTTTTAAACCCCGGCTGTTAACATGCTCCCTGTTCGTACGATCATTTACTATTTACCTGCCGAAGGTCATTAGTCCCGTTTCAGCACTCCAGTCCTGCAGTTTGTGGTCAAAGTTCAGCTTTGTGTTTGGATACGTATCTGCCTCTGTGAGAGTTACAAAAACAGCTTATGATGCAACGCCAACAGTTGCATTTGACAAATAAATATCTTCTTATAACATATATAAAACGTTTGCGCTGCTAATAAAATGGGTGTCAGCAAAATGTCAAGGAGAAGAAGTCTTGTAAGGATCTTAATGAATCTCAAGAACAACGGAGCACTGCTGTCAGCGCATCTGAGATTTGTGCAAACGGATGTTTTTGGGATATCACCCTGCAAAATGTCTTTATCTCTGAGTTCACCCCAGGAGCCTGAATCAGCCCCGACAAGAGCGACGACAATCTCTTCCAGCACATCCAGGAAATCTAATTAAAGACAGAATCAAGCTGTCTCACATGATCTCCCACAGGTTCCTCATTAAATATTAGGCAAAAATCCTTCCAGCTAAAAGAAATAGTCCAAATCATCCCCTGATATTGCTTGAAGCATGGAGGCGCTTTAAAGAATGGCAAGAAACTAACGCACAGGGGGAACGTAGAGAGGTTGAAGAGCAGCCTAAATCAGGACAAATGATGGAGCGGCCTGTGAATAAATAACAGAGTGGGAATGTGTGCCCAACAGTAAGAACAATTCTGACACAATTAAACGAGATCCTGAACTTCAAATTGAGAAAACAAATAAAAAAGTAAAAAGTTAAACTCATTGGTAGGAAGAGGCATATTTAATCAGTCAGCAGGTGTTTCATAGCAACACTTTTAGCCGAGCTGGGATGAACAGTCGCTGCGATTACCAAGAGAGAGTTTAATGTTAAATCCTGGCTGGAAGCTGGTTGACATTTAACTTAAATGTTAAAAATGATAAAACAACGTTTTACATGCCATTAAATACAAATGTATGTTCTTTATTAATGTTGGCTGACATCAACTAATTCAATTCAGCTCAGTTTAAATCAGGTCAATAAATCTGTTTAGTTTAAATTGAACGATTCAATTGAGTTCAAAATAATCTTAAATAATAAACATAAATTGTGCAGTTGAGTAAAATTCAAAACTAATTAAAATAATTCAGTTCAGTTTATTTTAGTTTAGTTCAAATAAATTCAGTTCAATTTAAGACAATCACTTCAGTTCAGCTGAAATTATCCAGTGCAATTCAATTTAATTCAGTTCACATTAGTTCATTTCAGTTCAAATTAAGTCGGATTCAGATACAGTTAAGCTAAAACAAAAACAGAACTCTGAACATTAGATTTCATGCTGGCACTGATGTCTTTCAACCAAAACCACCAAGCAAAATTGTAGTTTAATTATTTACAAGCGCTTTTACATCTAGTTATAAAGGTTTTGTTTGAAATGTGGTCTGTATTATATGTAGAGGACTTGTACTCCAACTATCTGATGTGGTCCTCATATGCAATCACCCAAGGTGTCTATGGAGCTGATTCAAGCATGTATTCTTTCTGTACCACGTAAAGACTCCATAAATGCTCTTACCTGTTAGCAGCTCTTTGTTCAGATTGGTTCGGTCAACGGACAGGATGTACTGAAAGCAGAACAATCTGTATTTGAGTCTAATTAGACTAATTAAACTTCTCAAATAGAAGTGTGAGCATGTTCCTTTAAAATGGGAACGGGAAAGCTCCAGGGTTTATTTGCTTTCTTTCTCTACATGGTGTTCTTGAATATTTTTGTTTTATTTCACCATGAAGGTCCCAAAATGGGATTTTGAGCCTCTGCCAAACTGGCAGTGGGGAAATCATATATCTATTTTCAGACAAGGCTCACAGATATCAGGGAGGTATTTTATAATGTCAAAAACATTCCAGATGAAGTTAAATATGAGTACATATGGTCATGGTGAAAAGAAAGCACACCTTTTTTCAGTTCTGAGGTTTTATGGCTCATTAATTTTATTTATAGTAATCAGTGTGGCCACCTATAGGAACTTAGGAGTTTTAACATAATGCCAAAAACAAAAGACATCAGCAATAACCTTAGAGACATATCTGTGGAAATTTGCTTCAAGACACCTGCCAATCTTTCCAAGAGTGAACACCCCTGCAAATTCACCTAAAGGTCAGATTGTGCAATGCTCAAAGAAATGTACAGCTGTGCACACCTTAAGAGGGGATTGCAGAAACAAATATCTGGAAACCTCAATGAAAAGAAGCCATGTCAGAAATTACGGTGGTTGGAATAATTATAAGCATCCGGGGATCGGGCCGCTGAGGTCTCCACCTTCGTCCGCCACCCAATCCTCTTTGCACCGGTCCCTCACGGTTCCCCCTGCAGGTGGTGGGCCCACTGGGGGATGGCCTCGCATCTCTCGTTCGGGCTTGGCCCGGCCGGGTCCCGCGAGGAGCAACCCAGCCACCAGGCGCTCTCCGACGAGTCCCGACCCCAGGCCTGGCTCCAGGGTGGGACCCCGGGTCCGCCGTACCGGGCGACGTCACGTGCCTCGATATTTTATTCTTCATGAGGGATTCTTGAACCACTCTTTGTCTGACCCAAAAGGGAAGAATGGAGCGGGAGATCGACAGACGGATCGGTGCGGCTGCCACAGTAATGGGGGCGCTGTGCCGGTCCGTTGTGGTGAAGAGAGAGCTGAGCCGAAAAGCAAAGCTCTCAATTTACTGGTCGGTCTACGTTCCTACCCTCACCTATGGCCATGAACTTTGGGTCATGACCGAAAGAACGAGATCCCGGATACAAGCGGCTGAAATGAGCTTCCTCCGTAGGGTGGCCGGGCACTCCCTTAGAGATAGGGTGAGGAGCTCAGCCATCCGGGAGGGGCTCGGAGTAGAGCCGCTGCTCCTCCACATCGAGAGGAGCCAGTTGAGGTGGCTCGGGCATCTATACCGGATGCCTCCTGGACGCCTTCCTCGGGAGGTGTTCCAGGCACGTCCCACCGGGAGGAGGCCCAGGGGACGGCCCAGGACACGCTGGAGGGACTATGTCTCTCGGCTGGCCTGGGAACGCCTTGGGCTCCCCCTGGAGGAACTGGAGGAGGTGTCTGGAGAGAGGGACGTCTGGGTGTCTCTGCTAAGTCTGCTGCCCCCGCGACCCGGTCCCGGATAAGCGGAAGACGACGAGATGAGACGAGACGGGAATAATTATATTGGCCCTACAACAGTAAGAGATAGATGTAGTCAGACAGAAAAATGATGACGGAGTTATCTGGGCTCACTGAGGTTCTATAAGCTTTTCCACATTGGCTTAATCTTTCGATTGCCCCATAGTTGGCTCCATTCATCTTGCCCTCAATCTGACCAGTTTCTCTGTCCCTGCTAAAGAACAGCATCCCCACAGCATGATGCTGCCACCACCATGCTTAAGTGTTGGGATAGTGTGTTCAGCATGACCTTTTTCACCACACATTGGTATTTCCATGTTTGCTTCATGATTGATTAATAAAGAATGACATTGGGGAATCTTGTCACAAATCATTAGCAAAATGTCCTAATTGATAAAACATTATTTAAAAGAGTCTGTAGCTTATTTTTTACCATTACCATGCTCAATACAGTTAGGAAATTTCATTCTAAAACTGTTGTATCTCAAAATTATTCCAAACACATGCAATGCCTCTCAAGCAAAATAATAAATATTTTATCTAAAGACTGAATTTGTACACATGAGGCAATCCCTACAAGGCCTTACAACTGCTGTTTACAAATGCAAATATTTGTTTTTTGCATTTATTATTTATATGAATAACAGATTTCATAGCATTACACCAGGAACTTTTCACCAAACTAAAAATCTCCCAAAGCTTGGAAATGACAGCAGGGATTTCATCACCTACAGGGAGGTGATGAATAAAAAGCAGCAGGTTTACCTGGCCTTTCCTCCCATATGGGATCGGAGACTGTTTCCCACTGAGTGAATGGATCATCCTTGCATGCATTGGGATGCCTTTAGAAACAATCTGGGGAAAGAAATTGGAGAGGATATTAATGAAACATCGAGGTAAAATAATTTCAGTTCAGACATGGTTGATGAAATGAAGTTATAAATGATCATCCCGATCAGGTCTGTGAGGCAGCAGAGGGCATGGTGATGCATTATCTGACCTTGAAGTGTTATGGTTGAAAGCCAACTTACTTTCATCCTGCTGAAAATTCATGCAAGTGTGGAAATAAACAACTGGTTTGTGCAGAGCCCCGAGCCACGTCCAACAAGCTCAGAGGAGCAAATGTGAACCAGCTGGAACTAACATGTCAGAGGAAAACATCTTAAAATGATTTCAAGCTGTTTGGCAGAGTCCCTGGTTTAAACCCACATATTGGAATATAATGCAATGGAATAATATTCCATTATTAAAAATGAACAAAACTGATTTTATTTTGATTCAGACTTATTTCTAAGATGTAAAAAAATTGACTATTGCAGCAAAAATACAATTTCATCCAACCTTATTGGCTTCCATGGTAGAGTTGTGTACAAATCCTTAAAAAAAGATACATTTGTATTAAAGTACATTTGTACTCACTGAAAAGTTTTACAAAAACATTTAAATTGAGTATATTTACTTAGTGGTGCAAATAACCCCTAAAATACAACATAAAATTGTTGGTGGCAAAATCATTTGTTTTACTTTCAAAGCTTTAAAACAAACCTATTTAAATGGTTTATCTGCCAAGAAGAGTTGCCAGATATGCAGCAGGAAGATGTTTCATGGCTACAGAACACATGTTGTTATGGTGCAACTCTCTAAAGGGACAATTAACTGAGCATTAGTGGTGATGTATTTATAAACTTGAGTATGTAAGAATAAATACGGCCCTGTGTGGACTAGAGAAAATTCACAATAAATTCAAACCTGTGCACCTAATTCTATGTATCCAACGGCAACAATAAAAATTAGATTTAAATGTTTTAAACCAGAATAAAATATCAAGCACAAACTCAGGAAGTCACAACATGATTATTCCTGGTTTCATTCATGAATCTTCACATCTGATTTCTGTTTGGAGGTTTGGAAATGCAGCTACTCACTGATTAGAAACCAGATTTCTGCCAAAACATCAGATTACAGAATCAGTCTGGAAGGCTGGAGCATACAAAGAGAGGGGGTTGTTTGACCTTTGCTCTTTGCACAATCCCTCTAGATCATCCAGAGTCCTGGGTTAACTCTTACGCTGTCTCACCCCATAGATTTACTAGAGGATTTAGACGACCATTGAAGAAAGTTAATTTTGTATTTTGTAGTTAAATTTTGGATCCTGATCTTGTTGAAAGATCTATCGACGACCTATTTTCAGTTATTTTCCCTCCTTTACTGTGCGTGGTATCAAGAGGAACTTGGGTCCTGGTCTAGCCTTGTTTGTCACAGTTCCAGTTGCTTTAAATCTTTTATTTGTTTCTCTGGTTATAGACATGATATAAGTTCATGTGACGCCATTGACTTGGAAAGATCAACACACATCTATGTTACTTGAAAGACGTGTTCTCTTGTCTTTCTGATTTTGAAAAGTGGGCAAGAAAAATGGGCCTCTCTTGAAACTGGCTGTATGTTTAGGGTCAATGCCCTGCTGGAGGATAAACCTCTGTTGCAATCTCAAGTCTTCTGCAGCCTCAAACAAATTCTCCACCAGGATTGTCCTGTATTTCCACATTCCCATAAATTCGGATCAGCTTCCCTGTGTCCGCATTGAAAAGAAGCTTCTCCACACCATGATGCTGACACTACCATGTCCCATGGTGTGCATGTTCTGTTTAGGTTGTTTTTTTGTGTAGGTTAAAAGGTTTGATCTTGTCTGACCAGAGCGTGTTCTTCCACATGTTTGCTGTTTTCTTGCATGGCTGTGAATATCGTTTTAAAACTTAACCCTGCTTTAAACTTCACAACTTTATCTCTGACCTGTTCGCTTTGTTCCTTGGTCTTCATAAGGCCTTCACAGAACAGCTATTCGATATCAACATTAAATTACACAAAGCTGGACTCTATTAAGTGTTGAAAATCATATATCATTTCTGTTCCATTTCTCCATTATGCACTACTTTGTGTTGGTCTATCACCAGAAAAATCTCAAAAAAACTGTGGTTGTTGCATGACAAAATGTGAAAGAAGATAACGGTTTGCAAGACACTATGCACTGTATTTCCATTTATGTTTTTCACGTTTCAGTTTTTCATTGCCAGTTATATCCTATTATTCCATCCATCCATTTCTGTACCTGCTGATCCTTTCGGGGTCAAGGGGACACAAGGCAACACAGAAACACACAGGACAAACAACCACGCACACACACACTCAATTTAAAGATAACAATTTGCCTAACAGTCATGTTTTTGGATTGTGGGAGCAAGCCAGAGTACAGCATGCAGAAAGCCCCCAGGCCAGGATTCAAACCCAGGACCTTCTTGCTGCAAGGCAACAGTGGTAACAACCACTGTCCAGCCAAAAATACCAATAAAATAATGGCTGGAAACCTGACTGTACTGTACATTAGACAAACAAGAGAAACTGGTTGTTGCTCCTGCTCTCCTATTATTTCTATGATAACCTTTACAGTTGACCTATTCTCTACCTGTTTCATTTCATATAATCAGTATACCTTCTGCTCCATTCCAACATGTTTCAGGGCTTGCCGGCCTCTGTGGGACAAGGCCAGGTTGATGCTTCTGCCTCTCACTACTTTGGCCTTCCGAATATCTGACCAAAAACACAGAAAAATGTAATTTCATCTTTGTAAAACCAGCATATGTACTGTTCATCAATCATGTTTTTATTTGTGGTGTAGCAGGTTCTTGTTGCTTTTTAAGGATATCTGTGAATGCTACCTTCTCTCGTTTCAAAGACTTCCACCTGAAAGCCTCTTTTGGCAAAGAAGCAGGCATTCAGTGCCCCCACCTCAAAGATGAAAAGAAATGCATAGATAACCATGCCTGAAATCACTGCTTTACAAACAACTGAACAATGTCAGTGCAGTCCAAAGTGAACTTATTGTGACTTATTACTTTATTTACAGTATAAACTGCAAATATGTTTCCTACATGACATGGTAGAAGAATAATACTTTGCAATACCAAACACTTAAGGAGAAGCAAGCGGCTTTGGCCACATTTGCAACCAGTAGACATAAAACAACACTTGATCAGTGAGTTAATGATTCACTTTCATTTTCTCTTCTTACCAAACCACCACCCACCACTGCCACCACTTTCTTCTCGCCTTGACTGGCAGCTGATTCCTCCATGGCGCTCAGCAGAGTTCCCTGATGGTCTGACCCGGCTCGCTGTCCAGTTCAATAGATTTGCAGAACTGCTGAGTTTAGATTTAAAAGAGGAGGGGCGTTGCGGTGATCCCACTGGAGTCTGATGACTGTCCCTTTAATAATCAGTTCCTCTTTCGATGCAAACGGAAACAGGGGATAACGCAGGGCGTCATCTGCAGTCTGGTGACCTGTTCTAGTGTTAAAAGCCTAAAAAAGTTAACAAATTGGATTGAGATGAGTGCTGGAAGCTACTTTTATGATTTGAGAAAATGCCAAACTGTCTCTCAGACCTTCCGAAGTTCATTAGAGCTCCAATAGGTCAGGTTCAGCACCCGTAATAAAATATGTTAAAATAAAAGTATAACAGTAAAATAAAAGGTTCGTGGGTGCCAATAAACATCCTGTGTTACAGATCACAGGCCATGCCTTGTATAAAAGATGAAAAACAAAAAAGGCCATTTTTAAATTGATCAAATATTGATATTTGTCGCCATCTAGTGGAAAAGAATGTAGTATGCAACTGGCAAACTCTGGAACTACAAAGTATATTATTGTGATTTTATATGATGGACCAACACAAAGTAGCACATAATTGGGAAGTAAGACCCCCTATACATTGATACCCTAAATAAAATCCATGTCCAGAAGTCACCTAAATAGTAAATAGAGTCCAGGTGTGAATTATTTAATCTCAGAACAAATCCAACTGTTTTGTGAAGGCTCTAGAGGTCAGCATCATAAAAACTAAGGAACACAGCATTAAGGACAGACAGATAGGATATGAGAACAATATTCCATGCTTAACTCAATGCTATTTAGTGCAAAAACTGTTGAAGATTACAAGACGAATGTTCACTGAGACGTTGTGTTATTGACCCAGCACCATGTGCAATGAATTACATTCGTTTCAAGATAAGCAAAATTAATTGTTCACAATAATTAGCTAATCTCCATTCCTTTTTTCGGATGTTTTTATCTCAATAATTGATCATTGAAGGTAATTTCTGTGATTCAACATACAAGTGAAACTCCAAGATTCTGTAGATTTCGAGGATTTATTCATCTTAAGTTTAATAATTGTGGCTTACAACTAATGAAAACCCAAAATTCTGAATTATAAATCCAATATTGATTTTTAATAGAGGAATGTGGGCCTACTGAAAAGCATGTCCATGTACTGCACAGTGTGCATACTTGGTCTGTGGTCCTTTTGCATTAATAAATCCATCAGTGTGGCGTGGCATGGAGGCGATCAGCCTCTGCTGAGATGTTAAGGAAGCCCAGGTTGCTTTAACGGCTTAAACTAATTTACATTGTTGAACATGGTGTCTTTCATTTTCCTCTTGATGATGTAGATTCTCGCTGAAGTTTAGGTCCGGTCAGTTTGCTAGCCAATCGAGCACATTGATATCATGCTCATTAAAGCAGGTATTTTTAGTTTTGACAACGCAAGCAGTTGTCAAGTCCTGGTCAAACATGAACTCAGCATCTCTAAAAGGTTGTTCAGCAGAAGTAAGCATGAAGATGCCAACAGATGACAGCCTGGTTGCTTGTGCACCTTATTTTCCAGACTTTTCCCTTCCATTCAACTTTAGATTAAAATGCTGGAATGCATTACTTTCTAAAGACAATGGCCTTGTGTGAATCACCCTCCTTGTAGAGGTTGTACAGGTTGTCTGTTGAGTGGGTACAACATACTATTTCTCTATTAATTTTGTTGTTTGTAGGCTAATATTTAAATGTTGTGATAGACTTAATTGTGGCTTTTCGACATTCGTTTCATAATCAGGGAAATTAACTGAAATAAAGGTTTGAAATATATCGCTGTGTGTAATTACTCCATATTATACATAAAATTCACTTTTTTAAATTGAATTACAGAAATAAAATAGCTTTTCTACGATTTTCTAATTTTTTTGGATCCACATGTAAGTCTTGCATGACGTTGCTTGCGACTTGATGTAAATCTCCATGCAGACTGTTTAATCAATTTCAGAATCAATGACACAACACAATATTTTGATAAACTACAGATCGTTTGCTTCCTGGCAAATGTTTTAGCTTGGCTGTTTATGGTTATATGATCTCTATTGTTGTGTCTGAGCGCACGAATGAAATAATTTATCGCTTAACTGATGAGTTACGACACGAAATATCCGCTAGTTCTGAGCTCGACTAGACGTGACTGTTTAAAGATGGCGCCGTAAAGCCCATGATTTGTTTTCTACGGGTACAAAGTATGTTTAAGTGCATTAACCGAACAGCCCACATAACCAGATATCTCAAGTCAACAGGAAACAGCATCTGTGTCAACCAAGGTTTTAGGTAAGCGTCGCCGGTTCAAATACTTGAGGCTTTCGATAAAAAGTAACTTCTGCTCGTACACGACAAGACGCCGGAGCTACCGGAATAACGTTAGCTAGCGGAGCCGTTCAATCCGGTTTGGAGAATTGGCTAACCCGTTAGCCGCGTTGCTATGTTAAGATCCAGTTTTAACAATTAGAGCGATTGAGTCACATGATTAAACACGAAACTTCAGTTATTCATTTAACAAACCTAAACCAGGCTGCTAAAGTTGGTGATATTCTGGCGCTTGCTAACGTTTCCGGCACAGTTGTAACTAATCGAACAAGCTAATGCTAGCTTTCGTTTTGTGAGTTAGAGGTATAAGCAGGTTCTTTGGAGTTTCCACATCTAATCACAACTCTGCGTAGAACAGCTTTAGTCAGTTTTATGCATTTGTTTTGTCATATTATTATAATTTTAGATCGGTTAAATCATATTTGTACCCGCTCAGACGCGTTCAAACGGATGACTTGGTGGTTTAAATTGGCTATTTAATTTAGAACCTGTTCATTGCCCTAGATCTTAAATAAGGTCTGACGCCAAAATGTTCAAATGACACATTTCACATTTGGATGTGCTTTAAAATACATTTTAAATGATACCAGTAACATGTTTTTTTTTTTTTTTTTTTAAACTTAAACATTTACAGTAATAAAATCCCGAAAGGCCCTCAATTTACAAGTGAAAAGTGATCCAAAAACAGAATATTTATTAAAATTACTAAAGATTCTGTGTGTTTAAATGTTTTTTATTTAGCTTACTGAAAATATTCTGAATGTTTTCAGTGATCAGAATAGATGTTAATTAACTTGTAATAATTCTTTATTGTTTACAGCTGACATAAATCTTTCAGCAAATGCTCCTTGATGAATTATATACTATTTTCAGCATTTACAATAACTGTTTAATTGACGTGTAATGATCGTTTATTGAGCCTAAAGGGGCAACTGTGGCTCAGGTGGTAGGAGTCCCTCCAGTGGGTTGCTGGTTCGAACCCTCGCTCTGTCTGTCTCAGTGTTTGTGTCCTTGGGCAAGATACTTCACCCGCCTTTCCTGCTGATGGTCAGAGGGCCCGGTGGCGCCGATTGTATGGCGACCTACAGTGTAGCTCACCACTGTCGGTGTGTGAAAGGGTGGCTGACTGTAGTGTAAAGCGCTTTGGGGTCCTCGGACTTAATAAAGCACTATACAAGTACAGGTCATTTACCATTTAAATGTCAAAGTCATTTCTGTATGATAGAAGTTTTACATGTGAAAATTAGTGACCCACAACAAGAGCATTCTTTAAATAATTGCAAAAAAGAGTTTTTTATTGAAAGATGAAGAACCACCTTTATGTCACGTTGGAATCTAAATAATGTTCTCAAGCTTGTTTTACTTGATTTAAGGAATTGTATTTAAATTATTTATTTTAATCAATTAGACATTTCAAATAACTTGTGTTGTTTTTGGTTTTCAAACCATTTCACCTTAACATAGCCATTTTTGCTGATATGACATTAAACCTAAACTACTGCTACTCGTATGTATAATGTGACATATTCACCATTAAAAACAGAAAAATTCTCATTTGAAATGGTCAATTCTGAAATGAAGATACATATTTTCATTGTTCATGCCAGATTTTGCTCAGGCTACAGAGGCAGGTGCTCACATTGCAAATCTGTTGGTTTTCGTTTACAAGCGCTTGAAAATATTAACCGACAAACTATTTTGTTGATCCCAAAAATTCTATAATTTTCAGGTAAATCAATCAAGCTTATATCGCATGCAGGAATGGAAAACAAACATTAAGGAACATTTAATGGAGGTTCTTGTAAGACCAATAACAATAAAAAATCTTTTTGGAGAGGATGGAGAAGCCAGATGCACACTTATTGATTCTAACATCCACTTAAGTGCTTCCTTCTTGCTGCAGTTCTGCTTAGCTGACCATTTGGGATTTATTCAAGTTTAAAACTAAACTTGTGGAGGGCTGATAACTAATAAACAATCGTCGCTTCCCTGCAGGCCGGTGTCATCCTTACCTCTCAGAATGACCGAACCAGCTGTGAGCAGGGTGGTCACTGCTATAATTCGCTCTCCTGAAGACAAACGGGACTACAGGGGCCTGGAGTTCACCAATGGACTGAAGGCTATGCTCATAAGCGATCCCACTACAGACAAGTCATCAGCTGCTTTGGACGTGCACATAGGTAAAGGGTTTACTGTTATAATGAAAGCTGTGGCAATTTTTCGGCTTTCTTACTGCTTAGGATGATCTCCAGGGAACTGAGTATCTATGATGTCTGTAAAAAGTTCCCTTTTTCCACCTTTTCATTGGTTCGGTCAAATAAAGAGTAATACTTCATCAGATATGCAGTGAACTCTGACAGCAGAAATGTTTCATTTTGGTTGCTTGATTTGTGGAATACGCGGCTTATAAAGCATTTACCTGATGTGATAATTGTGATAGTTTTTTATGGTTTTATTCATGTATTGCTTGAAAAGCACACCTCCAGTAGTAGCTGTGTTCATAAACATACCGTGTTGTGCAGTGACCGTTTGTTGCTTTCACAGCCAACATTCTGCTTAGATTTGTCATTTTGTGAATGTATGGACTCAGTTAAACACTTGGCTTCTTATTTTTTGCGCTTTCACAGGTTCACTGTCAGACCCAGAGAATATCTCAGGCCTGGCGCACTTCTGTGAACACATGCTGTTTCTGGGAACCGAAAAGTACCCCAAGGAAAATGAATACAGCCAGTTCCTCAGCGAGCATGCAGGAAGCTCCAATGCCTTCACAAGCGGGGAGCACACCAACTATTACTTTGACGTGTCCCATGAGCACTTAGAAGGCGCTTTAGACAGGTACATATGTTTGTTCTATGTGGTTGGTCCAACCTGTGTTAAAGTCTTCACCGCTGACTGCATGTACAAGGTTATGGCTAAGCAGCTTTTTTTGTGCTGTACAGACCTTTGCCGAATCAAGACGCTGATATTTGTTTGCTAAGTGTTTGTTTTGTCACCAGCACTTAGTGTTTCACCTTTTAGCCCACGAGACAGGGTCCCTATGCAGTCTGGAGAAGTATGGAGTTTGATTTCAGTGTTTTTAAGGTCTGGAGATGTATGGAAAAAGAAAATAAAAGTATGGTAAAATATTTGAATTTCCAGACTTTATTCCATGTTCCACTGTCTAAATGTTGTTTCTTTTCTTCTAACCCTTCTTCCTTGTTCCCTTTCATTCTTTTATTGCTTATGCCCCTCCATTTCTTTTCTTCCTTGTGTCTCTTCCTCCTTTCTTCATTCTTTTGCTTTGTGCCTATTCATCTCTTTATTGTTCCCTTCCTTCTTCCCTTGTCTTTCTCTCTCTCTCTCCACATTCTTTCTTTAAAGCCTGTCTGCTGTAAGCAGTGCCAGTTTAACAGGTTGTGGTGGGAGTGCGTGACATTCCAGCACTACGCTGAGGAGACGCCCACTGTACAAATAACTGCCATAAATATGTTATTGTATTTGATATTTTTAAAATGAAGGTAAAGGACTGAAATCAGTGGAAAGCTGAGTCTGGAGGTTTTTCATTAGAAATGTGAGAACCTTGATGATTTGTTGTCTTCTGGGGACCAGACTGATCTCTGGAACCATCAGCTCTGTTTGTTTGTGAGACTTGAAACCTCGGGCACAGAGTGGAACTGATGTTCTCTGCCTTGCAGGAGGCTCAACTCAAATGCCACATGCTTGTTTGGAAAGGACAGCCAGACCTTAACCTATAGGGATAAGCTTACCTAATTAGAAATGAATGACAGTCTAGAGAGCACCTGCTGCTGACACATAGGCTCATTGTCCTGATGGTGAATTATCGAGGCCGTCTGGACTCTGCTGGTAGGAAAGGACCGCGCAGCAGGAGATGCAGTACTGATTATGTTGTTAGGATAATAAGACGGTGTACAAGGAAATGATCAATTTAGAAGAAATGTTTATCTGTTTTCATGTACATTTTATTAAAAAGTGTCGTGTCGAAAGCTTAGATCTTTCTCAATAATTAATGGCAAAGCCTTTATTGACACTACAGCAATCAAACAAATCTAATAAATGCTGACAAAGGTTTGCTTGTTTCTACTGGTATGTTGCCAATAAGCTGCAAGTCTTTGAGGTTAGAAAGCCTCTTTGCCTTCACCTTAATCTTTAGCTCCCTCAGAGGATTCAGGACATTATTATTATTATTACTCAGTCAAAGGAAACATGTTGGTAAAGTTTGAAGATGAATTCAAATCTAGATTTGCAATGAGGGTGAATCATTTTTAGATGAGTAGATTTAAACCGCATTGTGGCGAGCTCTGGAGTAACTCCGCATATTTTTGTTTCCTTATTTGCGTGGCAGTTGCTCTGACCTTGTGCTCATGGAAATGATTTATCATCGCTTTGAATATCCAGATGGCTCTGCTTTACACACTAATTACTGTTGGTTGCTGTGGATGTCCAGTGCTTTGTTTACAAACTCTTAACAATGTAAAAATGGAAAGCTGTGTCTGCTGGCGCTGTACGTCTGTGTTTTATTGCTGTATTCTCAATATGAACTCAATCTTTGTAGGTTTGCCCAGTTCTTTCTGTGCCCTCTGTTTGACGAGAGCTGTAAGGACCGGGAGGTGAATGCTGTGGACTCTGAACATGAGAAGAACCTGATGAATGATGCTTGGAGGCTTTTTCAGCTGGAGAAGGCCACCGGCAACCCCGACCACCCCTTCAGTAAATTTGGAACAGGTAGAAAGCCTCATCAGTTTCTTGCCTCAACTCATTTAGTAAGATGTCATGAAATCATCTGGTTCAGACTGTTTGGGTTTGAGGGATTAAGTTTGGGTTGTGATGGTGAAATGTTTAAGCTGTGTGTTTATCCATCTGGCGCTATAATGACATCAGGTCAAACACCATGGTGTTTAACCAACACACAGGGGTGTATCCAGGACATTGGCTACAACTGCTGCATTCTTTGTGTCAACCACTGCTGAACCAACACCAGAATCTTCTTATCAGAATCAGCTTTATTGCCAAGTTCGTACATACAAACATACAAACAAGGAATTTGACTCCGGTACACTTTGCTCTTTGGTTTTGTTTTTGCATTACAGAATATACATATTTACATTGTACAATATATACATACATAAATAAAAAGGTGTATTTGCAACATCTGTATGCTGTTGTTTTGTACTCTATTGAATGTTCATCAGAGAAACAGCCTGGGGGAAGAAACTGTCTCTGTGTCTGTCTCCTTAAAACTGTCTCCTTATCTGGGCTAAGGAGAAGAAAGAAATGGACTCCTGCTCAGTGGTCCAAAGTCCTCGTTTCAGATGAACGTAAAGTTTTCATTTCTAAGTCCACTGTGAAATTTCCACAAGCGCTGATTATTTGGGGTGCCATGCCATCTGCTCGTGTTGGTCCATTGGGTTTTAATCAAGTCCGAAGTCAATGCAGCCATTTTCCAGGAGATTTAAGATCGCTTTATGCTCCCCTTCTGCTGATCTTCTTTATGGAGATGCTGATTTCATTTTCCCGCAGGACCGGCCCAAAGTTGGTTCAATGACTATGGTGTTAGTGTGCTTGATTGGCCGGCAAACTGGTGTTCTCCAAACTCCACAGAGAGTCTAGAGAGTGGTGTCAAGACACCAGACCCAACAAGGCTGAAGGTCTCTATCAAAGCAACCTCGGCTTCCATAACACCTCAACAGAACCACAGGCTGATCGCCTCCATGCCACACTGCACTAATGCAGTTATTCATGCAAAAGGAACCCCAGCCAAGTAGAGGGCATAGAAATGAACAAACCTTTCAGAAGCCTGACATTGCTGTTTTAAAATAATCTTTGTTTATTGGTCTTTTATAATATTATAATCGTCTGAGACACTGAATTTGGGTTTTCATTATTTGTAAGCCATAATCATCAAAATTACAAGACATAAAGGTCTGAAATACTTAACCCTGTGTGTAATAAATCTTTATAGGAGTTTCATTTTCTGAAATGAGGGACAAAAAATTAAAATCCACCAACTGCTGCTAAAGTTGATTCTTCTGTCTTTTTGTAATTTATTAAAAGCTCCTTAGTACTTGCAGGTAAATATCATAAAGCTGCAAGATAAAATGATATTTTTTTCCTTAATTCTGATTCATTCTTGCGTTGCTTTATTGTTTTACAGGTAACAAATTAACACTTGAAACCAGACCATCTAAAGAAGGGATCGATATCCGTCAGGAGCTCCTGAAATTTCACTCTACATATTACTCTGCTAATCTAATGGGACTCTGCGTGTTAGGAAGAGGTAAGGAATAACTCAGGGGGGCCCAAGTCTGGTCCTGAAGAGCCTCCATCCTGCAGCTTTTAGATGATTGGTTACCAGGCGTCTGCAGAGCGGAATACTGATGAGGAATTCAGCCATTCGTTTCCGGTGTTGGAGCAGGGATGCATCTGAAAGTTGCAGGATTGCAGCTCTGGAGGAGTGGACTCAGGGCACCCCTGGAATAACTGTTTATCTGTCAGCATGTTCTCTCCTTTTAGAATCACGTTTTTAGGTAATGCAAATGCAGTTGTGCCACACAGGTGTTTTTATTTGAAAAAATATTATACACCTGTGTATAATATTACTCCATTAATATTACTATATAGTATAATTTACTAGCACCTTAAGTATTGGATCAGAGTATTATGACTGATGCAGAAAAGGGAACAAATACAAAGTAGAAAAAGTTGTTGGTGTATAATTGAACCTGAGAATTACTACTCCTCCTGTGTCCCCCTTCCTCCCCACCCACACACACACGGTCAAGTTAATATTATATCACATTTATTTCCTAAATAGCATAACGTAGATCACAGCAGTAGTCCTTTAAGGTCACCTTTCTTATGTAAAACACGTCTGTACTTTCATGAAACAAACCAAAAGATCTTATTTCCACAGCATAGTTATTTTTGCCTTTACGACTTTGCGCTCTCTGTATCACTCGCGGCTGAGCTTCTCCCTGATACGCTGAAATGCGTGCACAGGTGAGCACATACTACCACCAGTAGCCACCGACTGCGCAGGAAAAGTGTCGCAACCACCTGCAAAACAAGCTAAAGTACCTGCGTTTTTTAACGCCCCCAGAGTTCTACTAGGATTATTTAACCTGTATAAATAGAGGTTAAATAATAAAACATAAAAATGTCTCTCCTTTATCTGTTTGTCAGTTAGACAACATTCCTACACTGTAAACGGTAGAGCTAATTATTGTCAGGTCTGCAACCCATCAAACTGATGCAGAACAGAACCATAACACCTCTTAATGATGGCACCAGGAATACTTACCTTATTAATATCTACACTTGTTGCCTTCTTGTGTGCGTTCTGATCTTGCTTGAATAAAGTTTTAATTTGCCTTATCATTCTTCTTATCATTTTAACTTATGAACAAAATGTAAAAAAAAAAAAAAACTCCTGAACAACATTTCCTGAATCCGGTCAAAGTCCATGGTGATGGTGCATGCTATGCTACAGTGCAGTGAAAAAGTATTTGCCCTCCATTGAGAAGTACAAGAACAATTTCAGCACGACCTGGTCAAAAAGCCCCCATGTTAAATCATAAACCGACTGTGATTAACCACATTCTTTGGAAAGCTAAGTTTAATTTGACTAGCTAAACCCAGGCCTGCAAGAGCATGTTGATGATTTATCCAGGAGGTCACAGAAGAACCCAGAACAACATCTAAAGAACTGCAGACTTCACTTGCCTCAGTTAAGGTCAGAGTTCATGATTTAACAATGTGGAGGAGAAATGGCTTCCATGGTAGATTTCCAAGGTAAAAACCTCAGCTGAAAAAAAAACAACAAGGCCTGTCTCGCATGTGCTGCTGCGGGACTTGGACGACTTGGTGCATGTGATGGAACCATGACTTCTGCTCTCTACCAGAACATCCTGAAGGAGAATGTCCAGCTTTCAGTTTGATTAAGCTTTAAGCTCAAGTGCACTTGGGTTTGCTATAGGTTAATGATCTGAAGCACACCGGCAGGTCCACCTCTTGACTCGCTCGAAAAAACTAAATGGAGGTTTTTTCAGGGGCCTAGTCAAAGTCTGGACTTAATTGCAATTGAAAGGTTGGCTGAATAAAGCAATTCTGCAAAGAGTGGGCTTAAATCTGTCAACATCGATGTAAAAGAGTGTTTACAAACGCTTTCTGACAGTTGGGTTAGGGGGTGATTACTTTTCACAGGTTTCCAGGTTGGGTTGAATAGCTTTTTTCCCTTAAATAAAACCATCACTTAAATGCTGAACTTTGTATTTACTCAGAGTATCTTTATCTAAAACATATAAGTGTGACAAACCGCTAACATAGAAGACATTTGTAAGGGGAGAAATATTCTTCCTCAGCACTGTAAGGCTCCTGTTTCCACGGCGTCCATCATAAGTTTATAAAGCTCATAATAAGTAGGAGACTGGATCAGTCTGTTGAAATAATCCTTTCTTTTAACTTAATCAATCCAGAGTCTCTTGACGAATTGACGTCCATGGTGGAAAAGCTGTTTGGAGAAGTGGAAAACAAGAACGTCCCTGTCCCAGAATTCCCTGAACATCCATTTCAGGAAGAGCACCTAAAAGTGTGTCAATTATTTGGTTTCTTTGCTGCTGTACACTTGTTTTAACACATTTACTGCATTACTACTCTACTATCCATGCTTTATTTTCTTAATAAAATACATGAATATGAAGAACAGACCTTTCTGTTTTGTTTGCATGTTGAATGTCACATCATTATTACTGAAATGAAAATTGTCTTAAAAATCTCTTCTTTCCTTTTTGGTCTTTTTGTTACAGCAATTCTACAAAGTGGTTCCCATCAAAGACATTAGGAACCTATATGTGACTTTCCCCATCCCAGACCTACAGAAGTACTACAAGTCTAACCCAGGACATTATCTCGGACATCTGATCGGTCACGAAGGACCTGGTAGTTTGTTATCTGAGCTGAAATCTAAAGGTACGTAGAAAAAACATTGATCTACATTTATTTCTATGAAGCCCCAATTTTATTTTCTGTTAACGGTTTAAATTTAAGGTAAGTTGAGAAGTTTGCTTTCTGTTATGATGAAAAGAAGCGTAAACTCCCGACGGTGTTGTCAGTTCATTCTTAAAAGGAACTAGTTCTCGAAAACAGTTCACCACCTAAATATTCTTTGAGTTCACAGTTCCAACCTAAACCAGTTCTCCTTCATTTATCATAATGTATCTGAAATAAGGTATATGTAGCATGACGTCATTCACATATTAGCCTATTCATCTCCCCTTGCCTAGCATTCGTTTATTCTCTCCTGTTAGCTTTGCTTACATAAACTGTGTTTTATAATGGCTGCAAAATAACATAACAGCTGCTCTCATTCACAAATTTTAATAGCTTCCTCAACAGAAGAGAAAATTCTGACAGAAAAGTGTCCATTTAGACTGCGTTTGTAACTGCAGTCACTTTTAACTCTCTTATTACCATCAAAACTTGTCTTTTCTCCTTTCAAACTGTTTAACACAGTTGAAACCCACAGTAACACTGAATAACTGTCAAATACTCAGTCAGTCTTTGACAAAAGTCGTCACTCATTAAACTTTTTTTTTTTTTTTTGATAACTCTACAACCATAAAATAAAAATAAATTCAGGTCGTCTTTCTATAATTATGGTCATAAATGGGACCAATATGATGTTCCTCATTAACCCTGATTCTGTTTAAGCATCTTAGGCGTCTTTCAGTTTAGCTCAACTCATTCATGCACAACACTGACCGCCGTCTCGTCTGAAACAAGCCTGTTGTCATGATTTTTCTCCAGGCTGGGTGAACACACTTGTTGGAGGGCAGAAGGAAGGAGCCAAAGGATTCATGTTCTTTATCATCAACGTGGATCTGACAGAGGAGGGTCTCTGTGAGTAATATGAATTGGTATTGAATCATTGTGTTGTTTCATTGTGTGAATAATGGCAAACAACTAAACAGGACACTGTTACTTTGGGATCTTTAAGAGATCATTATGAAGATTTATGACAGATAAAAATAAATCAACTAGATGAAAACGTGTAATAAGTTTATTGTACCTCAGTAGTTTGAGGCAAAACGCTTTGTAGCAGTCCAGTGGTTCTACTTGGTTCTTATGGTACCAGTGTTTTTTAATGGCAGCAGTTCAAAAAGTTCACAGAGAGTTTCTTACAATGTTCAGAACCATGTTCCTGCTGCGACTCTGAAACAGATCACAGCCAGGGGGGGGCAGGGGTTGACCTTTTCAGCTCCCCTCACTATCTTCAGCAGGGACCTTCTTGTTGGCCGGATTGTAGCTGGAGCACCATGATGAGATGCAAAATGTCAATGCACTTTAAAACAGAGAAATAATAAATCAACCTTCAGTTGGTCTTTTCATTATTTTTATAAAACCTGATTTCTGTTCAGAAATTAAAGTTCAAATATTCCATCATTGCTGACAATCTTTTCTTAAATTTACTGCTTATTCTAAAGATCCAAGGACTATTGAATAATTTGCCTCTTGGAAGCCTGTTTAAGAAGCACTACACATACCTGCATGACCTCCACAGATGTCTGTAGGTGTGTTTACAGCATTTCCGAAAGAAAAAGAGTATTTTCATTTATGTCTGATCTGTCACTGCAGTGCACGTGGAGGACATCATCTTCCACATGTTCCAGTACATCCAGAAACTTCGCACCGAGGGTCCTCAAGAATGGGTGTTTGAAGAATGCAAGGTTATTCCTGCTTCCACATTATTTCACACACTGTCAGAGAGCACACTTTTTCCTTCCATTCAACTTTCCATTAATATGCTTTGAGTGCTTAGAGCCCTCTGAAGAACAAGCTTACTTAGCAATGACCTTTTGTGGCTTTAGCCTTATATTGTTTAGACAATAATATTTCGTTTTTAATAATCCTTTTTTTAATTTTCTTGCGTAATATTGTAATTTTTTGAAAACCTGAAATTGTGGCTATTTTTGTTTTTTTTTACTGTAAGCCATAATCACCAAAACTATTATTAATGAGAATAGTTTTTTTTTTTAATTTGTGGAGATTAACCTATATGCAGATGATCCTTCAGACGGCTATTTTCAGAAGATATGCAAACTGTACCGACATTATGTGCAGTGTTTACCATGCTATGCTGCATAGCTGTTTTTAACTTCTGTTGTTCCTTCCTTCTCTCTGTGTCCCTCTGCAGGATTTAAGCAAAGTAGCCTTCAGGTTCAAGGACAAGGAGCGACCCCGTGGCTACACCTCTAAAGTGGCAGGTTTACTCCATGTAGGTTCTCTTCTCCTCATGCGAAGTGTGTTTCCAGGGAGACTCGAGGCTGTATTTGCTTTCCTTGTATCGTCATGCTATAGATGCCTAACTTGCCACAAAGAATGACACTAATAGTGTAGGAGGAATGTTCTTTTTATTTTTTAGATTTATTTGTCAATATGTTGCGGACTACCTGCTTTTTTGATGCCATATTCTATAATTAAATGTCCCATTTAGGAAAATGTATTAAACCTACAAAGAGAATATAACAGCATAGGTATTATTAAAAACAAGTTATTTTATTTAAAAGTCATATTACTAAACAGATTTTGTTTAGCTGGACTGAAGGCAAAAATGGCTGTTAGGGTTATAAAGGTTGCCGACCCCTGACCTAGACTAGGGCAGCTTTTAGAAGTACCCCAGTCTAGTACCAGCAGGCAGAGTTAAGTACAAAACACCTATTGTTGTTTTCAGGACAGAAAATATGCATTAATGCCACTTAGGCTCTTTACTCATAATTTCGGCTTTCCGTAAGCTATTATAAATGAGCAAAACACTTGTCGGTCCTCTCTTTTGGTAGTGAAAGACATTTACTTCTAAATGTCATTGAATCTTTAATGCCGTTTTCTGGTGTTTTTCTCCAGACTCAGAGAATGTAGCTCAAACTAATGTGTTTGTGTTGCAGTACTACCCTCTTGAAGAAGTTCTTGCTGCTGAGTATCTTTTGGAGGACTTCAGACCAGATCTGATTGAGATGGTGCTTGATAAACTGAGACCAGAAAATGTCAGGTTAGTGTGATAAATCAGCTTCTGTTCATGAAACAGAGAAAAATAATGAGGCTCTCAGTCAGCGCTGCTTTAGAAACCATGAACACCACCAGAATGAGCTACTTTACTAATCAGTCAGAGATTATTTCCACCAACACAGATACTTAATTTTGTGATGACTAATTATGTCACAATATATGTTGTGGTATCCAGTGCAGGACTATTTCTTACAAATATAAAAAGTAGTGCCTTGAAAGTGTTCATACATTTAAACCTTCCACATTAAAACCACTTTTCAATCGCAATTATTTGTGATAGACCAGCGCAAAGGAGATCATAACTGGGAATTTAAAATGATTAGTTATTAAAACCTTTGAAAATGAAAATCTGAAAAGTGCGGTGTGAATTTGCATTTAGCCTACCGAATCAAATAAACAGCCATTTGCAGCAATCACATCTTTAAGGCTTTTGGTGGTACATCACTACCAGCGATTCACAGCTAGAGATTGAAATTGCTGCCTATTGGTTTTTGTGGAATAGCTCCACCTCAGTCAGGTTGGATGGAGAGTGTTTGCGAACTGCAATTTTTAAATGCTGCAACAGAATCTCACTGGTTGTGTGTTTAGGCTCATTGTCCTGCGAGAAGATGATCCTCAAGTCTCGTGTTTTAAGGCTGGGATATTGTTTTAGAATTTAACCCTGCTGTAAACGTCTCTACAACTTTATCCCTGATGATGCTGTTTCTCTGATGTTCTCTAACAAACCCGAGGCCTTCACAGAACAGCTCGATTTATACTGAGGTTAAATTACACACAGTGTTACACACGCTGTCTGAACTAACTAGGAGACTTCTGTAGACATTCGGCTGCACTGGATTTTATTTAGGGGTAAGGAAGGATGAATATTTACACACTCCACACTTTTCAGATCTTTTATATTTAAAACAATATATGTATTTAAACACCATGGTTCATTTTTAATCCATCTCTGTATTATAGACCGCTTTATTTTAGAGTGGAATAGAATATAATAATCTTTTATGTATGTCAATTGATTTAAATCCTAATGAAATAAAATAAAGTCTACGGTTGAATCATAAGAAACTGTAAAATACTTAAATTGGGAATGAATACTCCTGCAGGGCATTGTAATTGTTGGGCGAATAAGTTGAAAAGTTTGCCGTTTCTGATTTCTGTTTGATACCAGAATTATCACATCAGTTTATTGCAGCCTTCAGTGGTTCTCTTTGGCTCACAGACTGATGACCTAGGGAGGAGATTAGAGGAATTTGTTGGATGACTCATGTTGATGGTGATGTTGTTACAATTCTGGTCTTTGTTTCAAGCAGTTATGAAAAACAAGATATTTATTTAAATATATATTTTTCCCTACATCTTGATTGAAATCTCAGGTACATCGATCAAAACGCTGTAATCTTGGTGTTTTGCCAGTAGGTGGCAACAGTGTCAACATATAACTACATAGTTTATGGCTAATGCGGTGCTAAGCTAAGGACGTTCCTAAACAATATTCTCTGTTTTGTTCTATAACACTGTTTGCTCTCGGTCATATGTGTGCTGCTCATTTCCAAAATAACCTCCAAAATCCCAATTTGCATGTGAACGTAACCTTAATTCACAATATTCTTTATAAAGAGAAAATGAAGTTAAAGGGATAGTCATCCAATTTTATTGGAAATGGTACCACAATGCACCTAACAGCTCTTCTTACTGAGCCAGCAACCTTTTGGAGGAGAACTTGAATTAAATGTTTTTTTGGTTTTTTATTACAGCATGAAAACGTTACGAACTCTGCACTAATTTGTTGCAGGTGAACATGGTTTCAGTTTTAGATGTTTG
Organism: Girardinichthys multiradiatus; assembly: GCF_021462225.1. NCBI lineage: Eukaryota > Metazoa > Chordata > Actinopteri > Cyprinodontiformes > Goodeidae > Girardinichthys > Girardinichthys multiradiatus. The sequence continues at coordinate 40,370,700 of NC_061814.1, read as the reverse complement.
AACTTAGTCCTTCATCCAGACATGGCCTTGAGTTGGAATGAAACCGCCCCATACTTTGGGTCATTTCTTTTGTAAAAACTTTTCTGGGCTTCTTTGAACCGTTAAAGAGCAGCATTTAGAGTGCTGCAGCTAACAGACCTGATTTCAGTGTAAGTTGTGCTGCATAATATTCATTCAATATATAAAAAACATATAATAAAAGAAAAAAACTTTCCCACAGCATGATGCTGCCACCACCAAAAAGGCTTTGGTAAAAACTATTCTAATTAATTAGAGCTGCACAATAAATGGCAATGTTGCAATTTAGAAGAACTTCTTGGATACCAAATGTGGTAGGTTTAAAAATGTCAAGGGCTGTGCATCAAAACTCTGCTTTCTAATATGTTTGGCCACGTGGATGGACTTTCCCGGTCTTTTCTGCCCAAAACTGATACAGATTTTAGCAACCATAATCCTAAAGCTCATGGAGCACAGTGCGGACATTGTGATGATGGAAAAGACAAAGTAAGATTTGTTTTTGCTTTTTAACCTTTTTCAGAGTTGCTGTGGTTTCAAAGTCATTTGAAGGTCAAACCGACCAGACAGAGGAGTGGTACGGCACGCAGTACAAGCAAGAGGCCATTTCTGAAGATAGCATTAAGGTACAAGAGCTGGGCCAAAGTCTTCTCTGCTAACTCTGCCCTGTTGTGGGTTACGGTTCTTCTGGCGGTTGAGGAATATCTGAGGATACTGCTTGTTTATGCGCCGCCTTCTGTTTTATTTTAGAATTGGGCAAATGCAGACCTGAACGGGAAGTTCAAATTGCCGATGAAAAACGAGTTCATTCCAACCAACTTTGAAATCTACCCTCTGGAAAAAGACACTCCTTCAGTTCCAGCTTTAATCAAGGCAAGTCTTCTTGTTGTCGTTGTCATCCAACTATTTTCAATGTTCACTGCCTGACCTGAGAGGGTGATCCCTGGTGCACATGCTTTTTTCCTAGCACTGATCCGATAATGTGATGTTGTGATTGAGACATTAGGATGTTCAATGATGAACACAAGTCATTTCCTGCACAGAAAGTTGTCAGATTTACCCTCGTCGGTGCAGATTTCTTTTCAAAAACATTTTTCTGCTTTTCCATGGGCTTCTGTTGGAGCTTTGAAGGTTGACCAATCCTGTGTTTTATGTTCTTTCAGGACACTGCGATGAGCAAGGTGTGGTTTAAACAGGACGACAAGTTCTTCCTCCCGAAGGCATGCCTGAACTTTGAGTTCTTCAGGTGTGTGGTTTTAATGTTTCAGAACGATTTCAGCTTTAGGGGCTATTAAAATCAGTCAAACAAGGTGGCGTTTGACCGATTTTATGGTGTTCTGTCGGCAGCCCAGAAGCTCAGGGTTAGGTTCATTAGAATGTAAGGTTTTCTCCCACATCGTTTGGGAGATTTTAGCCGGGCCTGGATGCTTTCTTTGGCAGAAAAGGCTTCTATCTTCCATCCCAACTTCTACATCCAGACAGAATGAGAATACAGGACATTTTTTAATGTCACGTGTAGAACGCAACTTGCACTATTTGGAGGTCTGCTGATCTTCCCGCAGCTCCTTCAGTGTAGCCGGCGGCCTCTGTCTCGCCCTTTCAGTCATTTTGGAAGAACATCCAGTTTGTGTAATCTTGCAGTTAAACCTGTCCAGTTTTTGCCTTGGTATGTAGAAAAAAGCTCTGGAAATTTGGGTTCTCTAGTCTTGACTGATACCATTGAGATCTTTTTGATCCCCTCAACTTCTTAGGAAAGGTAAGAAAAATGCAAGGACAGTTGTACAGTGTTTCGGTTTAATCAGATTCACCATAGCTGAAGGGAAAACCCTAAGAAGACTGAAAGGAGAAATTAAATATTTCTACCAAAATATATAAAATAACACACATTTCTACCAGGATTTTGCAGCTTTTTTTATTTTTTAAGCTATTTTCCTCCTTATTGATTTTCTCAGTTGAATTGTGCAGGAGATTAGAAGGTGCATCATCAGCGACGTTTCATACCACTAATGGGTTATTGAATCTGTCAGGCTTTTTTAGCTTTCTTTCCAGACCCAGATATTGATGTGCTTTAATTAAATAATTCCAGTTGTAGACAGATTAATAGCTAAAACACAGCATCTTAACATTTCTATATAAAGCAGAAATAGTGTCCATCTGATAAAGTTTATTCAGAGGAAACTACTGACAGTAGGAATGAGACCCAAGCCTGAAAATGAATCTTCTTAAAGCCACGTAATTGAGTTCAGTGTTTAGTTGAGTGAAGCTCACATATCTTTTCCTTATCTGGAGAAATACAAATTTCTCGACACACAATTCATGGAGACTCTTCCAGTGTGAGTATATTATAGGAGAAGATAGATTAGTTTTATTGCCAGTCGTCAACAAAAAAAACAACTGGCTGCACCCTTTAGTGGAGCTGTTTGTATGCAATGTTTGACTTGTGTAATTTCTTCTCCAGCCCGTTTGCGTACGTGGACCCGTTGCATTGTAACATGGCATATTTGTACCTGGAGCTCCTCAAGGACTCCCTCAACGAGTATGCATATGCAGCCGAGCTAGCAGGCTTGAACTATGACCTCCAAAATACCGTCTATGGGATGTATGTAAGTATGCAGAATCCCTCCTGTCGCATCCTAGACTTCATGTGCCCGCCTCCACTCCCTTATTCACTCAACCTGCCCTGGGTTCACAGGTGATGATTACACTTTTTCTCTGTTTTTGTTGCTGGGAGAAAAACAACCTGGTACCAGGACGACCCTAGCGTGTTGTCATTTATTATTTTGAAGCCTTTTGTGTTCTTTCTAAACAAATTTGGGTAAAATGTGAGACTTTTGTTTCCAAATCCTGACACATGCACCTGAAAACAATTAATTCACTCTTGCCTTCCAACCCAGGCTTGGTCCGTCTAGCCCAGAGGTATCAAACTTCAGTCCTCAGGAGCTACTGCTTTTAGATGCATCCCTGTTCCAACATACCTGAATAAAATAAATGGCTCATTAGCAGGCTTCTGCCAAACCTGTTGGCATGCTGAAGAGGTGATTCAACCATTATTGAGCTGTGTTGGACAAGGGATGCGTGTAAAAGTTGCAGAACAGCAGCTCTTGAGGACTGGAGTCGGAGACCCCTGGGCTATCCTCCTGTTTTTATCGTCATCTTTTTTTTTTTTCTTTTATCTGTCCTTCTGCATTGCTTTTCAACCACATTAGTTCTTCCGTTTTAATCATATTCTCATAAGAGCTGTTGAAAAGTCTTTGTTTTTGCGACAGAAAGCTGGTTTTGCGGCTGCATATACATACTCTGTTTATTTTTTGTTAAATCATTCTTCCCATATTGTCTTTTTTTGATGTAATTCTTTTTTTAATGATGTGTTTTGGTCCAATCCCTCACCCCTCCCCTAAAAACAATTTTCATTTGTTCCTTTTTTTTTTTTTCTCCTTCCATTAGTCGCTACCTTTATGCAGATCCCCTGCACTGCAACATGACCTACTTGTTACTGAGGTTACTGAAGGATGATTTAAAAGAGTATACATATGCAGCCCGCCTGGCCGGGCTAGTGTATGGCATAGCCTCAGGGATGAATGCTGTCCTCGTAAGTAAGCTGTTTGAAGTGTGTTGGGCTGGTTAAAAGATCTACTCTGGGGGCTTAACAGAACGGAAATGGCTTGGTTTTCTACGTGGAGTTTGATTGACATGTTCATCAGCCTGCACATGATGTACAGCAGAAACCTGATGTTTACATAGACGTTAAATCAGACTGTTTCAGGTCAGTCAGGATTACCCAGAATATTATTAGCCCAGATGTCATGGCTTTATAAGCATCGGATTTGAGCAGCATCTCAAACACAAAGAAATCATCTAAAATATCAGGGAGAGAACGATGGACCTTCGCCCGTCCAGGTCATCGTAGGCTATAATTTCCCTTTACTTGAAGGTGCCACTATCATCTGTTTTTAAAACAATTAAATGTAAGAATGAACAGTTTGGGGGATGTCCACAAACTGTTCGGGAATTAGACGGATCCTGTGTCCCAGAGATGAATGAGGTTTGGTAGAAAATGTGCAATCGACCCCAATCTTTTTCTATATTTGAAGTCTTAACTTCCTCTAACATGTTGACTTACAGGTACAGCTAAACAAAATTAGAATATCGAAAAAGGTTCAATATTTTTCGTCTCATTTCAGAAAGAGAAATTCATACATTATATTGATTCATTATACAAAGAGTGAAATATTTCAGACTTTTATTTCCTAATTTTGATGACGATGGCTTACAGATAATAAAAACCCAAAATTTAGAGTCTCAGATAATTGGAATATTGTAAAGAAGTTATAGCATATTCATAGAAAGTTGAGTGGAAGGAAATGGTGTGCCAGCAACATGGATAACCGCAGCCTTGAGAGGATTGTCAAGCACAATCCATTCAGGCTGAGGCTGGAGTCAGAGCATAAAGAGCCACTACGATGCAGGCGACTCCTACACATGGGCTACAAATATCGGATCCCACGTGTCAAGCCACTGCTGAACCTGATGCACCGTCAGACAAGTCTTATCTGGGTTGAGGAGAAACAACAAGACTGTTGCTCAGTGGTCCAAACTCCTGTTTCAGATGAAAGTAAAGTTAGCATTTTTTCTGGAAATCAAGGTCCCAGAGTCTGGAAGAAGAGTTGAGAGGCACAGAATCCACATTGCTTGAAGTCCAGTGTGACGTTTCCACAGTCAGTGATGGTTTGGGGAGCCATGCCAGCTGCTGGTGTTGGTCTAATGCATTTTATGAAGTCCATGCAGCCATTTACCAGGAATCTTTAGAGCACTTTATGCTTCCTTCTGCTGACAAGCTTTATGGAGATTGTCCAGGAGGTCTTGGTACTGACTCACACTGCCAAAAGCTGGTTCCATGATCATGGTGTTACTGTGCTCAATTGGTTTGCAAACTGACCTGACCTGAACCCTATAGCGTATCTATGGAGTCAAGACAAGGATGACAGTCACCAGAACCAACAAAGCAGATGACCTGAAGACTGCTATCAAAGCAACCTGGGCTTCAGTTACACCTCAGCAGAACCACAGGGTGATCTCCTTCATGCCACACCGCATGGATGCAGTAATTCATGCAAAAGGAGCCCCAACCAAGTACTGAATGCATAGAAAGGAAGATACTTTCATAAGTCTGACATTTCTGCTTAAAATATCCTTTTTTATGTAATGTTCTAATTTTCTGAGACACTGAATTTTGGGTGTTCTCTATAAGCCATAATCATCAAAATTAGAGGAAATAAAGGCTTAAAATCTTTCACTCTAATACATCTATATGATATGAGTTTCCCTTTCTAAAATAGTGACAAAAATGTTTTCGCAATATTCAGATAGTGTGATCTGTACCTGTAAGTGATCCATGGTAAAATAATGGCCCTTCAGGTCATAACATGGAGATGATGTTGGGAGTGCATCTATAATCACAGGTTCTGACATCGTTAGGGGTGTCTTGGGCTGAATCTGAAATGCCTTCTTTCTGCCGGAACTTGGGCTTGGGGACGGGTTTCTTCTGGGGAATGAGGAGTCATAGTCTGACTGCCAGACACCCTACCCTTTTTGTGTGTGAGGGGCTGTGAATGAAGCTAGATTGCTGCAGTTTATGTTTGCTCTCTGCTTTCGTACGTTTAACTTTCCTCACTAACATTCTGCTTCATTTTTGTGATCTCTTAATAACAAACACTCATCAGCTTCCTCTAAGTAGTGAATTTCTGATCACCGTGTCCTTGGACATGGCCATTCAACACACACTGGTGGTGTGATTATGGCGTCAGCAGATTTGTGTTGGCTGTTTGAGGTCAGCGAACGTTGGGACACATTACCTTCAACAGGTGTCACCCCAGGGACTTGAGTCTGAGAGTGGGAGGATGTGCTGACTCATCAAGGGCCTCAGTGTGAAAAGCTCTGAATAACCTTGAACATTCTTTCAATTTTTGATCCTAATTTGTCTTCAAATCTGCATAATCATTTGTTTAGGGGTGTTTAACTCAGCACAGGGGGAGAAATATTGCAGTGATGAATATGTTTCAGCTAATAACAGGTTATTCACCCTAACCAGTGCAGGGACTAGATTCCTTTTCCTTGTCTCAAAATTCCTTGTGTAGAGTTAAAGAACACAAATGAATCTGCATTAAGGAAAGGGTACAACAAAGGAGAATACCTATAAGAGAAATTATATTGAGTGTAGATAATACATTTAAACTCCACTATTAAGCTTTTTTGTACAGCGTTCCTACACAGTCTGGAAAAGACGGGACAGTATAAATTTACGTTAATTTATTTCCTACTTTTTATTTGGAAAAAGGAAATAGAAGTGTGACAAAAAATTGGTTCAAAGTCAGGCTTTATTCCCTGACCCATAATCTAAAGGTTGTATCCATCCGTGTTTCCACCGTCCGTCCATCCATCCATCCACTCGTCCATATGTTTATTCATCATCCATCCATCTCGAATCATCAGGGTTTTTATTTAAAAGATTTACATGTTCAGCCATCCATCTGCCCTGCTGTCTAGTGATGAATCTGCCACCTGTCCATCCATCCATCCATCCATCCATCCATCCATCCGTCATCACCTTACCATCTGACTATGCACCCATCTAAGGTTTCCTTCCTTTTTGCCTTCCTTCCATTCCTTTTATGCAACATTTAGCATTTTCAGATGAAAATGGGTTCATTCACATTTCATTCATGTGGTAAATTGACGACAAATTTGAGCCTGGAATCTTGACCTAAAAACTGGGAACATCCTGTTTCTAAGAACGTTGTGGTGTTATAAAACTTCATTTTGATCTGGCTTTGATAGATTCTCATCAGTTTTTCACCAAGTAACCCTCAGTCGTTAGTTGTGGACACATTACAGTCATAAATTCACTCCTGGATTTAAGCTGATGTCAGAACATGAAAATACCTTGACACGATTGAAGTTTGGCTTTCAAGCTTTTAGCCTCACGTTACACGGAGCTAATGTTTTATCTGTTTTCTGTTGCTGCAGCTTTCAGTCAAAGGTTACAATGACAAACAGCACATCCTGCTGAAGAAGATCATCGAGAAGATGGCAACATTCGAGATAGATGAGAAGCGCTTTGACATCATCAAAGAAGCAGTAGGTTGAGACTTCCTCCCACATCACTGCTAAGTTTTGTTACATAGTTCATGAATCCATTTTTTGGTTGAGTATCACAGTTTTAGTTTTTGCTTCCATTTGTATAAAGTCTTGACACTTTGACCCTCTCCTTCCAGTACACGAGGTCTTTGAATAACTTCAGAGCCGAGCAGCCTCATCAGCATGCCATGTATTACCTCCGCCTGCTCATGACCGAGGTCGCCTGGACCAAAGATGAACTCAGAGAGGCCCTCGATGGTGAGACACATGCAGATTTTGTATTTCTCTCCGCTCTCCTTTATCCCTTGTGCTTTTTAATGTTTTTTTAATTAGAAATGAGCAAGTCAGAGCCAAGTAGTAAAGCTTAGTATGGTGTGACGTCACGATGAATGTGCCTGTTTCTGAACCGATAGCTAATGTTTCTCTCGGTCTCTCTCCTTCCGGTTTTGCTATTTAAATCCTGTCTTTTAAATGTTGAGTGTGTTTTCCAACAGCTGCAGTCTGGAGCTTCTGGCTGAGTTTATGTTTTTACCTCATATATCCTCAGAGTGAGATTCAGTTAACCTGCCGGGTTAAACGATTGCTCACCTGAGCCTCAGTGTACCAGAACTTGTCGCCTAGCAGCTCTTCCTGACCTCATTTTGAGATTTCTCTGTCAGATTTTGGACATATAGTAGCAGGTAGTTGTGTGTAATTTATGAGAGTAGTTCAGCAGCTTGCATGGCTGTCTAACACCTGAGTCACTGCTGAGAGAATCGCTCTCTGATAGCTGACGGTTGTCTGTGATCTGTGTTCCAGATGTAACTCTCCCTCGCCTTAAGGCCTTCATACCTCAGCTGTTGTCACGGTTACATATTGAAGCCTTGCTCCATGGCAACATCACCAAGGAGGTTTGTTCAGTCACTGTTTAGCTTTAGAAAATGTAACTTTGTTTCCGGATGGCATATTGTTCAGTTGATAAATGACTAATAATGATAATTTTGTAAATAAGAGTGAAGATTATATTGTCCATTATTTTTAGTATTGTTTTGGTCTAAATATGAATTATAAAAGTGGTTCAAAAGTAATGATAATTATTCGATATATTAAAATACTATAATGATAATACTAGTATTTCATTTTTTCCCTCTTCGGAAATATTCCATCAACCTTTTATTTGTGACATCTTCCCAGCTTTAAGCTAACTCCGCCTGTTAACGGTAAGGATGGAGAGCTGAGCTGGGGTCCCTACAGTGAAGCCGTCTACAAGAAGGGACACAGCAGACTGTAGTTCTTGAGGACGCTTAGGTCCCTCAGTGTTTCCAACAAGATGCTGTAGATCTAAAAGTCTGTTGTGGAGAGTATGATCTCTTCTATTGTAGCCAAACAGTTTTAATGTAAGGTTGATTTAATAATTTTCATAAATTGAACTTGCAGTTTAAGCCATCTTGCTGAGAAAGCCTGAAGCAGCTGTTAATAATCGATATAAAAGTCACTAATTGAAAAGAATCCTTTTAATGGATAATAACTAAAAGATGCTTGGAGGCAAACACCTCCCTGAATAAACAGTAAGAAAATGTTACAGCATGTTTTTCCATCTGTGCTTTTTTCTAGTCTGCTCTCGGCATGATGCAAATGGTGGAGGACACACTCATTGAGCACGCTCACACGAAGCCCCTCCTCCCGAGCCAGTTGATTCGCTACAGAGAGGTGCAGGTCCCGGATGGTAGGTCCCGCACGGCTGCTCATTTTCTGGTTCCAGTCATTTCCATGGTGACCCAGCAGAACCCGGTGTTCCTCTCTCCGTCATCACTGACGCTGCCTTGTCCATGAAGATCTGATTAAATTCAACACTCTGCATTCACCCCAGAGGAACATGATTGTCAGTGAATGAAAGGAGATGTTGGGTTGCGTACACAGCCTGTCCGCATGCAGGGGTACCTGTGCTGCCTTTCATATTGAATACGGAAAGCTGAATGATTCAGAGAAGAGGAGCAGAGCGCTGGGCCACCTGGTGACTTTCCGTGTGTCGTTATGTGGGACTGCAGGACATGCAGGACGCAAAGACAAACCAGCCTCAGAAACGACTCAACAAGAAATGTGTCCATCTTCTCACAGCTGCAGGCATTAAAGCAGAAACTGGAGCAATATCTCCTTCTCTGGGCAGCAGTTTCCATGGCTTCCAGACGAGTTCACATTTTGTTGGTTGCTACACAAACAAAAGTGTGTTTTATTGGAAGTGGATGTGTCAAACATAAAGTGCCACATGCTTAACTGTGAGCTGATTCAGTCTTAGTTTAAATTCAGCTTAAATCGAGCTTTTCTGTGAAAAACTCTGAGGTTGGTCGGAGAACATTAGAGAACAAACATCTGCGGAAAGGCTGGGGAAGGAGAGCATTTATCAGAGAAACAGCCAAGAGGTACATGGTAACTCTGGAGGAGCTGCAGAGAGCTACAGTTCAGGTGGGAGAATCTGTCGGCTTGACAATAAATAGTATACTCCATGTCTTCCAGTAAGTTCTGTTTGCTTGTTTAGCACAAGGCATCCAGGGGACACTGTAAAGATGTTGACGAAGGTGCTCTAATCAGATGAAACCAAAATGTGACTTCTTGGCCCACATGCAGAATGATGTGTGCAACAGAAAACTGCACACCACCCAGAAGACACCATCCTCATGATGAAACATGGTGGTGGCGGCATCAGGCCGTGGGAATGCTTTTTTTCCCATCAGGGACAGGGAAGCTGATGGAAGGTGGATGGAAGAATCCTGGAAGAAAACCTATTGGATGCTGGAAAACCTTTGAGACCAGGGCAGAGGGGCACCTTCTAGCAGGACAGTGATCCTAAACATACAGCCAGAAGTGTAGATCGGAGCATATTTACGTGTAAATGGCATCACCTAAATCTAACTGGGAATCTGTGGCAAGACCTGAGCATTTATGTTCATAGACCCTCCATCCATTTTGACAGCAAGTGGAAGAATGGGCCAAATTGTCAGTCTGTAGATGTGCAGAGCTGCTAGAGACCCCCAGAGCTGGGCTCTTATTGTAATCCTTCCTGCCCACAGCCATCAGCATCTACAACGGCTCTTTGAAGAAACCCTCATAATGAGCTACAACAACATTTAATTTCCCTTTGGGATGAATAAAGTATTTTTGAATTGAATTGAATTGAAGAGACCTGCAGCTAAAAGTGGTTCTGCAAAGTCTGACCCTGAGGGGCTGGATACAAATGCTTTTTACACTTTTGGATTATTTCAAATAACAGAAGGTTATAAAATCCCAGTGAAATACACTATATTACCAAAAGTACTGGATCTTGCCACCATATCAATGGATCCTGGTGTCCCAAACACCTCCATGGCTGACTTCAACCTTCTTGAACACCATTGGGATAAATTAGAGCGGAAGCTGCAGTTCTGGTTTCCTTATCTAACTATGAACACGCTCCTTAAAGTTGCTACTGCTGACAATGGTGGGTCCATCAACAAACTGGACCTTATAGATTAGGTCATCAAAGTTCATGTACATGTAAAAGTAGACAGACAAATACTTTTGTCATTATTGTGCATGCTGAAGTTCATTGTTGTAACTTGACAAGTTCAAGTTGTCCCAATACTTTTAGTAGGAACGATTAAAATAAGCAACCTCTGCACTATAAGCAGATAGAAGAGCTTTAAAATGGACGACATCATTTACATAAAAAGATAAATGGAACAATTTCTTTAAACCACTTAAATCAGCTGCTTTTGTTTTCTGTTGCAAACATCTGATGAATAGTTTATATTTAAAGCAAATACTGCTGCAGTTTCCCCTTTACTCTTCATCTGAGTGCTTTTCTAACTCAAACCCTGTATCTGCAGAAAATCTGTTACTTTTTGTGCTTAACAAGTAAAATCTGTGACATGCAGAAAGAAGCAGCAGGGCTGAGTGCACAGCCGCAGAGCTCAGTCAGCAAGTACATAAAGCTTCCTTCACTGCTAAACTCGTCTCCTGTTTACAGAGGATTTCACTCACAATGAAGCTGGAGGCGCCAGATCTCCATATGCAAGGAAAGATGGCTTTTCCCTGCCGTCTACTGCTGGAGATGATTCCTAGAGCAGAGAAAAGATGAGAAGAGTTCAGTCAGGAGACATTTAGGAGAAAGGAGCTGCTTTTCTAGAGAGTGTCGCCATTGTCCTGTCTGAACTTTGCTGTTTAGGTGGAAAGAGTGTTGAAGATCAGCAAAGTTTAGCGTTGAAACGTATCATTTATATATTTACATGTTCAAGATGCATCAGGCAGCTTATCTTTGCTTCTGGAGTTCACTCTACACTAGGCCACTGCATTGCCTTGTGTTTATATAAACCTCTTGAACATTTTGTCTCATTTTCTGCACTTGACCAACACAGAGTAGTGTCTAATTTTAAAGTGGGAGCTATTTAGCCTTTATTGAGCAGTAATATCTATTTTCCAATAAGGCCCAAAATTACAAATTAGAAGTACAAGCTGAAGTCACGCTGTGTGGCAGAAAGCCAATGCTGTATGTCATCCTGAACGTGACATCCCTATGATGAAGCATAGTGGGGGCACCATCATGCTGTGGGTATCTTGTTGTTCAGCAGGGATGAGGAAACTGGTCAGATGGGAAGATGGATGCAGCAAAGTTCAGGACAACCATGGAAGAAGATGTGAGACTGGGGTGGTGCTTCACCTTTCAGCAGAATAACGAACTAAAACATCCAGCCAGAACTGTAGTGGGACGGTTTAAAGCATAGTCAGGTGTTTAGAAAGGCCTAGTCAAAGTCCAGACCTGAATCCAGATGAAAATCTGTGGCAAGAATTGATAATCGATGTTCACAGACGTTCTCCTTCCAATTCGACCGAGCTACTTTAAAGACAAATGGACAAAAATGTCTTTCAATGTGCAAAACCGGTAGAGAGAGACCAAAAAGACTTGCAATTCTACAAAGTACTGACCCGTGCAGTTGTTGCTGTTTGTGGTTGTGACATCACAGGCGTTAACTTACAGCACGACATGCTTATACGCAGGTAACCAAGTCAGGTTTCAAGGAAATGGTGAAGACTTTTACAATAAACAGAATATAGATATCAATTAATTAGGCTGTTTGTTACATGTTTATTATATAAATAACTTTCTTGTTTTAATAGTAACAACAGGAAGGTTAATGGGTCTATTTATTGTCTCTCAGGTGGTTGGTATGTTTACCAGCAGAGAAACGAGGTTCACAACAACTGCGGCATTGAGATCTACTACCAGACAGACATGCAGACCACCAACGACAACATGCTGCTGGAGCTGTTCTGCCAGATCATCTCTGAACCCTGCTTTAATACTCTGAGAACCAAAGAACAGCTGGGTGAGGCCGCCTAACACCAACATTCATTCAACATTCAACATACAGTTTTATCATCAAAGGAAATATTTATTTTCCATCAAGTTCTACATATTTCTTCATTCTTGTTGTGATTTACACAACAGTTAAATACATATATTTTAGTTATTAAATTTGGGAATAAAATAATATTTTCTAGTATGTATCACTGTAATAATAATACCAAACAAAATGAATGTGTTTCATTGCAAGGATCCAATAAAAGGTTCTGGGGGGGGGACTTTCCATTCCCACTAGGACACTTACTACTCATAACCCCTTCATGCAACCCCACCCCCAAAAACCTCAAAATAACCCCTAAACTCCTCCCAAGTTTGTTTTATTATCTAATATATGATTCCCCTCACTCCTCCAAGGTTACATCGTCTTCAGCGGGCCCCGTCGAGCCAACGGGGTGCAAGGCCTCCGCTTCATCATCCAGTCAGAGAAGGCCCCCCACTACCTGGAGAGCCGCGTAGAGGCCTTCCTCTGCATCATGGAGAAGGCTTTGGAGGATATGAACGAGGAAGCCTTCCAGAAACACATCCAGGCCCTGGCCATCCGGCGCCTGGATAAGCCCAAGAAGCTGTCTGCTGAGTGTGCCAAGTACTGGGGAGAGATCATCTCTCAGCAGTATAATTTCGACAGAGGTAAGGGCTCCATATATTCCTCTCTACTGTCAGCCCAACTCAGATTTATGTTCAGGTTGCAAATCCGCTGCTGTGATCGATCAGCTAACTCGAAACTTTGGAGCTACTCGGGTTGGGTTCTGTTAAACCTCAAACGATCTGCAGTACTGATGTTCTTCTCCGGAGTGTATTATTGGGCTGCAGTGGTCATAATTTATTAGTACTCTACCTAAATAGCTGAGGATTGGCAACACCAAAAGGCTGCTAGCAAAGTAGTCATTTGTGATATTAGAACAAGAGTTCTCCAGGGTGTCTGAGCACATTTTTAACACTCTGCTTTCATTCCCAGGATGATTTTTCTGCTTTAGATAACTCATATTACATTTTGTTTATTGGGACATTATGCCACAGACCAAGACAAACTAGTGAATCATTTGTGACATGGGAGAAAAATGATGCATAGTTTTCAAAAATTTTTAAAAAGAAAAATTTGAAAAGTTTGGTATGCAGATGTAAGCACCTGCATTTCCTCTAATACCCCTAAATATAATCTTCAGTTGAGTTTAAGGTAATCCAAAATCAGTTCAGTCTAATTAAGGGACATAATTAGCCAACAGTCCACCTGCCTGACATTTACTCTGGTCTCTGAAGCCCTCAGAGGTTTGTTAGAGAACATCGTCAGTTGCGGGTGTAAGTACTTCTGTAACTCAATACATTTCCCATGCTTCCTTACAAGGATGAACTGTTTTTCTGCAGGGTCATTGATGACCTAATTAGCCGCGTTGCTATGATGTATTGTAACGCTAACCTGCTGCTATGAAACACACTGATGTGAAGTGCCTCCAGCTAATTATGTTGCCACTTCTGTTTGACTTGCAGATAACATTGAAGTTGCACATCTGAAGACATTGACAAAAGAAAACATAATGCACTTCTACAGAGTGAGTAGCAGACGTTTGATGCACCTTACCGTGAATTGGTTTGATGAATGGAAACTCACACAGAGCTCAGACATGTGGGTCAGATGTTACTGGTCTTACAGGCAACTGCCGGGAATGTTTTCACAGTTTGGACAGCTTTTATAGGGATTCTCATTGCTGTGGACAAAGCTCCACTTTTAATAAAATGTTTGAAGTAAGAATTTGATGGTTTATTCTTGTACTTCTGATGTAAAACTTCAAAGGAGGATTTTTCCTCATTCTGCGGTTTATGTCAGGGAGAAAAAAAGCATTTAAATACAATTCCCACTTCTAGATTTAGCTTGAGTTATGGGCTTTATTTTAGAGTTTGACTGTTGTTTATTTCTTAATTAAAGATGTTTGTTTCCATGACAGCTCGTTTTAGACCCATGTCGATTTGAACAAGGGGAAAAAACTTAACTTAAATGTCAAATCCTATTACAATTTTTGCTTAGTTTCTACAAGTCATAAACTATGAAACGGAAACTTCAACCATGTTTTGACTATACCGCCCCGAACCTTTATCCCACAAAACTTGCATACCCTAAACCCTCAATCTGTTTGTTGGGTGTTTTTCCTCTGTTGCATGTTCATTTCTTCTGGCATCCTCCTCAGCTCTGCCTGCTGGAGTATTGCTGCTAATAGGATATAACACCCGCTATTACAGAGATACAACCTATTGTTTAATTTCCAGTTGGATAACAGGAATACTTATTGCTTGCAAACAACATTCATAGTCAGCCATTCATTCATGAGGAGAGGTTTCAATTCAGTTTTATTTATATAGCGCCAATTCACAACACATGTCATCTCAAGGCACTTCACAAAAGTCAGGTACATACATTCCTATTAATCCTATCTATCGAACAGTGCTATCGAAACGTTTTCCTATCTAAGGAAACCCAGCAGATTGCATCCAGTCAGTGACTTGCAGCATTCCCTCCTCCTGGATGAGCATGTAGAGACAGTGGACAGTCACTGGCGTTGACTTTGCAGCAATCCCTCATACTGAGCATGCATGTAGTGACAGTGGAGAGGAAAAACTCCCTTTTAACAGGAAGAAACCTCCAGCAGAACCAGAACCAGGCTCAGTGTGAGCGGCCATCTGCCACGACCAACTGGGGGTTTGAGAGAACAGAGCAGAGACACAAAGAGAACAAAGAAGCACTGATCCAGGAGTACTTTCTATGGGAAGGAAAAGTAAATGTTAATGGATGTAGCTCCTTTAGTCGTTTCACCTAGAAAGAAAGAACAGATAAACTCTGAGCCAGTTTTCAAGGTTAGAGTCTGAAAGAGAGAACATAGAGTTAGTCACAGTAAAAGCTCAGTCAGTAGCCATGTCTAGGAGAGAGAAAGGGTTAAACACTGAAAGACAGGGCTATGTGGATCATCTGTAGAAGGTGAGCATTAAGTTGTTGCCAGCAGAAGCTCGGACGATGCCCCTCTCCAGAAAGGTATCACAGGTAGACACAGAGTCAGGCCAGGTGTAGCTTCTAGGAAGAGAAGAGAGAGAGAACAAAGTTAAAAGCTGAAATAACAGCAAACAATGCAAAATTGGAGAGTAGTATGAAAATGTAGCAGAGACAGTGAAAGTGGTCATTATGTCCTCCAGCAGACTAAGCCTATAGCAGCATAACTACAGAGATAGCTCAGGATAACCTAAGCCACTCTAACTATAAGCTTTATCAAAAAGGAAAGTTTTAAGCCTAGCCTTAAAAGTAGACAGGGTGTCTGCCTCATGGACCAAAACCGGGAGCTGGTTCTACAAGAGAGGAGCTGATAACTAAAGGATCTGCCTCAAATTCTACTTCTAGAGACTCTAGGAACCACCAGTAAACCTGCAGTCTGAGAACAAAGTGCTCTGTTAGGAACGTATGGAACAATCAGATCTCTGATGTATGATGGAGCTAGATCATTAAGGGATTTATATGTGAGGAGGAGAATTTTAAATTCTATTCTGGATTTAACAGGGAGTCAATGAAGGGAAGCTAAAATAGGAGAAATATGATCTATCTTTTTAATTTTCATCAGAACTCTTGCTGCAGCATTTTGAATCAGCTGAAGGATTTTAACTGCATTTTGTGGACATCCTGATAGTAAAGAATTACAATAGTCCAGCCTTAAAGTAACAAATGCATGGACTAGTTTTTCAGCGTCACTCCTGGACAGGATATTTCTAATTTTGGCAATGTTCTGGAGGTGAAAGAAGGAAATCCTAGAAACCTGTTTAATATGGGATTTAAATGACATGTCCTGGTCAAAAATAACACCAAGGTTTTTTACATTATTATCAGAGGTCAATTTAATGCCATCCAGGTTAAGTGATTGACTAAGCAGTTTCTTTTTTAAAGACTCCGGTCCAAAGATGACAACTTCTGTCTTGTCTGAATTTAGAAGCAGAAAATTTAAAGTCATCCAAGTTTTTATGTCTTCAAGACATGCTTGTAGTCTAACTCGTTGGGCTCATCAGGATTTATGGATAAGTAAAGCTGAGTATCATCAGCGTAACAGTGAAAATTTATCCTATGCTGCCTGATAATTTGACCTATTGGAAGCATATATATAGTAAAGAGAATTGGCCCAAGTACTGAACCCTGTGGTACTCCACAATTAACCCTGGAGTTTAAAGATGATTTATCATTTACATGAACAGACTGGAATCTGTCAGACAAATAAGATTTAAACCAGCCTAGCGCTGTTCCCCTGATCCCTACAGCATATTCCAGCCTTTCTAAGAGAATATTATGGTCGACTGGATCAAATGCAGCACTGAGATCTAACAGAACCAGAACAGACACAAGTCCATTATCTGAGGCCATAAGAATATCATTAGTGACTTTCAGCAGAGCTGTTTCAGTGCTATGATGAGCCCTTGTATGTCCAAAAACGTACTTGGCAATAAAGCTTTTCTGATTCTGATTCTGATTCTGATTCTGAAGCCTGACTGAAACTCTTCAAACAGGTCATTGCTGTATAAATGTTCACACATTTGATTAGCAACTATTTTCTCAAAACTTTAAAATAAGAATGGAAGATTGGATATAGGTCTGTAATTTATTAAGTCATCTCGATCAAGCGAAGGTTTCTTAAGTAAAGGTTTAATTACAGCTAACTTAAAAGCCTGTGGTTCTGATCCATTCCCTAAGGATAGATTAATCATATCTAAAATGGGGCTGGTAATCAGAGGGAACACTTCCTTAAATAATTTGGTTGGGATTGGGTCTAACATACAAGTTGAAGGTTTATGAAGTAATCATCTTCAGGAGTATGTCAAAGATTTTATTTTTAATAGAATCAATTTTATTTAAGAAGAATCCCATAAAGTCATGACTGCTGAGAGCTAAGGGAATGGGTGGCTCAACAGAGCTATGACTGTGTGTAAGTTTAGCAACTGTACTAAAGAGAAACCTAGGATTATTCTTGTTCTCTTCTATTAATGATGAGAAATAAGCTGTTCTAGCTTGGTGAAGTGTCTTTTTATACAACAGTAGGCTATTTTTCCAGATTAAGTAGGAATCTTCTAGGTGTGTAGAGCGCCATTTTCTCTCCAATTTCCTAACATTGTGCTTTAAAGTACACAGCTCTGAATTAAACCAAGGAGCCTCCTATGAATAATCACCTTCTTTTTCAAGGGGGCTTCATTGTCTAATGCATCACGCAATGATGAAGAAACACTATGAACAAGAGAATCAATTTGTGAAGGGCAGAAACCAAATTATTGCCCTCCACTGTGTTTTTCAGTGATAATGAGGAAATTAAAAGTGGAACAGATTCTTTAAAGGTTGTTACAGCATCGCCTGATAATGATCTACTATAATGAAATTTTCTTTCAGATGTGGAGTACTCGGTTAAATTAAACTCAAAGGTTATTAAGAAATGGTCAGACAGGACTGGGTTATGAGAAAATATTGTTATGTCTTTACGCCGCCTCCTGCAGTGGCCGCTCCATAAAAGGTCCAATACGTTGAAAGTGCACCAATAAAGCTCTAATCTCACATTTTCACAGTGGTTAAACTCTAAAACTTTAGTAAAATCACTCAAAATTCTTAAGAACCCGTCCGAAGGGAGACTAGAGGGAAAACAAAAAGGCCTGCCTCAGTGTTTAAACACAGAGATGATTAAAATATCATGCTGGGAATAGTCTTGCCTTACTCCCATTACGGTTCAGGGCTATTTGAAAAGTATCACTGCTGTACCAGGGCTGCTTTCTGGTTAAAGCTTTGTTAGTTTTTACCTTGGTACATGCAGTGGATCTGGAGGTGGGTAACTAATGGCAGGAACCACCCTGGTTCCTAGAAAGGTTCCTGCAGTGGACACATTTTATCTCCAATATGTAGGGAGCTGAATATGGTTACAAAACCAACACAAAGGACTTGTTGCATCTAGTGTGTAGCTGTAAAATAGTGGTGCATCATGGCGGAGGTGAGAAGAGGACAATCCACCTCCTCCAAACATTCCAGGTGTTCCCTCAGGTATCTAGAACCCTGTTGCATTTAGCTGGGGCACATTATAGCTGGCCTTTGACATAATCTCACAGGAGTATGAAGCTGCTCTCGCTGTTTGTGTTGTACACTCAACGTTTTTTATTTGATTTGTAAAATTTGATGCATTAAACCGATCACAGCCTGGAGAAGACAGATGATGACCTCTGATTTATTATCTGAGTGGAATGATCTGGTTATCCAGTACTCCTCTCTAGATTTCCCTCCATGATGTTATATTTAGTTTTTTTTTATCTAGTTCATGGATAAATAAGACTTCTTCACATGATCAATGGATAAAATCTGTGAAACTCTAAAATCATATTTTGGGACTTGGAAAAAAAACAAAACAATGTTTCATTCAGTGATGTCAGGTTCCTGTTGTCGACAGTTTTCTGATGATGACAGACTGCTTAATGTCTCTCATTATCATTGTTATACAGCAATGACTGCACAGTAATTGCATTTTAGATGAAAGGGCACCATTGGTCTAATATCTTGGGCCATATACTCTGAATGAGTTTGTCTAGACACGCATCATTTGATTGGATTCAGTCTGCCCTCGTAACGTTGATCCTCTGCAGCCTCCTGCTTCTATTCATAGCTGCGGAGGCGACGCCGACACAGGGCGCTGTCAGCACATCAGCCGCTCTGATGACGGCCGGCCAGCCATTTTCAAAGGGCATGAAGGAGCCAGAGACACACAACCACAGAAAGATTTGGTATTATCTCAGGCCAGGAGGAAGCTTTAAAGCCCCCATGCAGAGCAAATCTGATGCATTTCTAATGATGAACCTGCAGCAATCACACAAGCAGTTTATTTTTTTATTATGTCATCTTTGGGAAGTTGATTCTGTCTCCATATGCACCAAATGTTCGATTTAAAATGATTGTCCATCCAGAGAGGGTCATGAGGTGCGACTGTGTGAATAAATCTCCACAGGACTGACTCAGCTGGCAGGACGGTACTGTTAAAGTCTGAACACCCTGATGCTATTTTCTCCCTGGGCTTGAAGAGAAAATATACTGCCATCAAAAAGAGGCTTGAGGTGTTTTCCACTAAGCAACCCTGAAACTTTGGCAGCTCCAAAAGGGGACAGAACAGGATGTTAACAAAAGTATGAAAAAAAAATCAGCTGAAATTATTTCAAAGTGGATAACTCCTAATTCCTTTACAGAGGTTACACTCTGAGACCACATGAAAGTCCCCCAGACGGGTAGCGTTAACAGATGTGTAACAAACTAGGCTGGACATGTCCTGTTTCCTTCAAATTTAAAACCTGTTGATGATCCACATTCATTCAGGGGTTGGTTGTGGTTGTTTTTAATTTCCTGTTGGAACAGAAATGCTGGAAAACATTCTGACAAACAGTTTAAAGACAAAGAAAAAACACTCTCTGTTAGGACGTTTAATCAGAAAAATATAACACCATGAAAGAGTATTAAGCTCCACCCTGAAGGTTCAGGGTAACATTAAAACTATTACCTGTTTTAACCAGTGCTAAATTCTATCGGGGGTAGATGGTGATGACCAGAGAAAGCTACCCTGGTTCCTGTCTTAATCACTGACCGTGTCTCTGTCCACAGGATCGGCTCACAGTCGAGGCTCCAAAGAGACACAAAATGTCTGTTCATGTCCTCTCCAGAGAGATGGACTCCTGTGAGTATCTGTAGACTTACTCTGGCTGAAGGATTTAAATCCTTGTCCACTTGGGTCACATTGAAGCTCACATTTTCTCAACTGTCCAACAGGTCCGATAGTGGGAGAGTTCCCTGCTCAGAATGATGTCAACCTGGCCCCTGCTCCTTCCCTGCCACAGGTAAATGACAAACCAGTTGTGCTTTTCCCACCGATTCTCCTACACTGATTTTTATTTTCCCATATTAAGGACTTTCAGGCTTTTTTTCAACTTACAAACCATGTAACAGGAGCCAATCATGTGGTTGTTTGCTAGTTCTATTCGTTTGCCTCCCAGTGAATCATTGAAAAGTTCATGAATTATGTCGTGTAGATTCATCACACAGTGATGTTCAGTGTGGCCTACAGCTTATGGAAAATCTAAATAAAAAAGGATTTAAATACAGAAATGTTTTGGTGCTTTCTCCAATCATATCAATGGGAAAGTTGAGTTGAAGAAAAACGTTTGGTAGAAAAAAGGCACAAGCAGTACAAAGTCAGCGCATTCATCTACAAGGAAAGCACTTCACGCTTCCTTACGCTGACGAGCTTTATGGAGATGCCGATTTCATTTTCCAGCAGAAGGTAGTACCAGCCCACACTGCCAAAGGTACCAGTACCTGCTTTAATGAGCATGGTGTTACTGTGCTTAACTGGCCAGCAAACTGTTCTTATCCAAACCCTCTAGAGACTCTATGAAGCCTTGATAATATAGAGCAGGGGTGCCCCAAGTCCAGTCCAGGAGATATACCATCCTGCAACCTTTAGATGCTTCCCTGCTCCAACACACCTGAGTAAAATGGCTGAATTCCCTCACGAGCATTCAGTCATTCAGCTCTGCAGAGGCCTGGTAATGAGCCAATCGCCTGATTCTGGTATGTTGAGAAGGAATGCATCTAAAAGTTGCAGGGCAGTAGCTCTCCAGGACTGGAGTGGGCCCCCTGATTTAGAGGATGATGAGAGAGACCAGAACCAACAGTGCAGACAAGCTGAAGGCTGCCATTAAAGCACACTGGGTTTCCTGAACACCTCAGCAGAACCAATGGCTGATCTCCTCCATGCTACGCTGTTGTTGTGCTGAAGTGTGTGTGTAACCTCTGAGCAGAAAGAGAAAGCACTTTGTCACATGACTCAAAGTCCTGTGGGGTGACATTTTTCACAGGCAGGGAACAAGGTTGCCTTAAGCACATTTTAAACGTGCTTTTCTGTGAGGCCGATGAAACATCTAACCTTCTGGGTGTTTCTCCTCCCACAGCCCACACTCATTCAGGACATGACGGAGTTCAAGAGGAGCCTGCCTCTGTTCCCTCTGGTGAAGCCTCACATCAACTTCATGGCTGCCAAACTGTAAGCCAGGCCGGCCGGTGAGGACGGAGCGGTGCGACGCGACGGCAGCGTTTCCAACCTCCACCTTTCTCTCCCAACAGGGAAGAGGTTCACCTGATGGAGACTGCATGACTGTGTGTGAATGTTTAAATGAGTGCATGTGTGGGAGCACGTGGCGGGATGCTCAGTAACTAAAGAACCCCAAAGTTAGCAGTGGTCGTTTAAATAGCTGTGATAACCATAACAGTCTCACCAGACTCACCTCATATTAAAGGAGACGCCACTCTCTCACGCTTCAGTGCTGTGTAGGCTGCTGTAGAACCAGATCCCATTATGCAGGGGCTTCACCACTACGAGGCGCTTTCATGTTCAACTCAGTAGCTCCATGAAGGCGTTTGCCTTCACTGGTTGGACTGGTGTGTTCGACATGTGAGTGTGAGGCACCGCAGCTCTTAAACGTCATCACAGAAAACGCACTCAAGTCAGAACGACATGTTTTATTCAAATGTACGCATTTCCAAAGCCTTATTCTAGTTTTTAAAGCCGTGCTTGCTTGGTGAGGGGTTTTCGCCTGTTACCTGGTAAAATGTTGGGACCCTTGGAGGAGCTGCTTTTACCCCCTCAGTCAAGCTCCTGAGTTGTTTTTAGGATTTTATTGCATGAAATAGTTTGATTCAAACACCTCAGGGGTAAATCCAAGTTGTCTGTCGTTTTTTCCTTTTAAACACATTCATTTGTATTAAGAACCTGTTGTTCGCTCAAACTCTGATCAGATCCAGGCTGTGGAGACCCTGGATCTGCGTGGGTGAGACGCCCTGCTGCTTGTGCCTTTCCTGGGGGGGGACATCAGTAAACCGGCCCTTGCAGTGTAACTGTGTGACTTTTTTTGTTTCTTTTCTGGTACCAGACACTTTGATGTCGAGAAGAGCTGGAATAAAAACAGCTCAAGGTTTAACAAGTATTTCCTGAAAAATATGCACTTCTCTCACCAAGCAATAAACGAAACGTTCCCGATTGTGAAAGGTGTGAGGTTTTGTGCCGCGGGTTGTTGCTCTCTCAGGTGCTTTCAAATACTTTCTCAACATTTCATTTTTCAGTTTGTACTCCACGCCTCACCTGGTCCTGCTTTAGCCTAAAGGATTAAACGAGAGCTGAATGTTTGGCCGCATCAGAAGCTTCTTCAACGGTTTCCAGTATTTTACTTCGTCTCAGCCAGATTATCTGTTAAAAGGCACTATCACCTTTGTGGTGGAGCCCAAAGACAACAAGCAGCAGCAGCATATGATGAAAAAGCAGTTTTCAGTGTACTAGTGAAAATATTAACATTACATATCAGGCTTGGGTAGGGGCACATACCTTGTTAAGTACTTAGAAAGTGGTTTATATTTAGAAGATATTTTTTCTTTTTTTGAATGTTTTCAGCACCCAACTGATTGGCTGGTTGGGTTTCCATGACAGTGGAGAGGGCTGATAATTTTAGGTTTGAAGTTTTTATGTTTTCAGTGTGTTTCTAAATAATAAACAAGTGAATGGCACCAATGTCGTCGTTTCCCTTCCTGTCAAACTGCACTCAAAGGCATCACGATTTGCAAAAATACATTTATTCACAGATAAACCATAGAGCTCCACAGGTCAAAGGTTCACAACAAAGTTCACTTTTTTCCTTTATTTGGCAGAGACTTTAATACAGTGAGAAGCTGTGGTTTGCAGGCAGAGTTTGAACATCTTCCATACATAGTCAAATTTCATTTCAGTAATGCAGTTTAAATGGGAAACTCAAGACTCTTTACAAAGTAAACTAAAATATGAAATGTTTAACTAAACCAATCAGAGCTTTTGTATTAAGGAAGGCAAGGCTTTGCTAAAAGCAGCCTTCAGTCCTCCCATTTTTGCTTGTGGTATCTTTTTTCCTTCCACTAAACTTTCCAATATATTCCAGTTTCCAGAACAACAGGATGTTTGCTTTGCCAAATACACTGAAAAGTTACAGATATAAAAACCTGAACCTGGGATGGTTCTGCTGTTTTATTGCAATAAAACTGTCTCTGGGAAGAAAGGGCTGTTCTTGCCACAGTCCAGCACAAAGTATCAGCTGGTCCGGTGCTCATCTAGAAACCCAGTCTTGCCTTCACACCATTTATCACGTTGCAGCCACAAGCGTTCATGTATTAAGCTTTTATGAGACAGACCAACAGATCGTAGAGCCCACTTATGAAATCAAAGGAAAATTATGCTTTTTTTTTTTTTATTACAAACATTCTGAAACGTGTGGCATGCATTCGACTTTAGCCTTCTTTTACTTGGATGCCCTTAAATAAAATCCAATGGTAAATACTGTGAACCTGTGTTTTTCATAAATCCATCCCTATTCCGTGAAGGCCTCAGAGGGTTTGTTGGAGAACAAACAGCATCATGAAGACCGATGAACACAGCAGACATGTCAGGGAAGTTTGAAGCAGGGTTCTGTTCTAAAACATCCCAAGCTTTGAACATCTACGTTCTGATAAGTCCATCTGAACATGGAAAGTGGACTGAACTACAGTCAAAGACATGACCACCCACCTAAACTGAGACCAGGAGAGAAGAGCATGAATAAGGAAAAAAAAAAAAAAAAAAAACAGCCAAGAGGCCCATGATGACTCTGGAGGAGCTGCAAATTTCCACAGCTTAGGTGGGAGAATCTGTCCACAGGTCCACTATTTACTCCACAAAATGTGGCCTTTAAGGAAGTGTGCCAAGAACAAATCCACACAAAGTTCGGTTTGTCACGAGTCATGCAGGGAACACAGCAAACAGGTGGAAGGTCAGATGAGACTTTAAACTTTTTGGACTCTTGTACCCTGAACACACTATTCCCACATTGAAGCATGGTGTTGGGAGAATCATGCTGTGGGCATGCCTGTCTTCAAAAATCATCATTCTGTTCGAACTTTCAGTCTGTAACATAAAATATATTGAAGTTTTTAGGGAAATGACCACATGTGCAAAACGCTGTGTTCGTACATAATTACTGCAAACCCATTCTGACCAGAACTACAACAGAACCGCCTCATCACAAACTGTCCCTGAAAAGTCCAGACGGATGTGTTACCAGATCACAAGCAAGTTTTAGTGTGTCCCAGCAGAGCCATTCCCGCGTTCTGGTAGGACCACTTCTTCAGGCCGAGGCGGTCTCCCTGCAGTGGGTTCATCAGAACCGGAGCGCAGTGACAGCCGTGGAGGGTTCCAACCCATCACAGGTTGGAAAATAAGCAGATGAAAGCAAAGCTAAACAAAAACACAGAAATCGCAACTAAAATATATTTCTATTTTATAACACCGCCGTTAGTTTCTGGTCAGTTCTTTATGGGTCAAAGTCCAGACAGGTTCTTTAAATGTTTCCTGGTAATTTATGGGGAGGCTTTTCCATTTATTTACTGGTTAATCATCTGGACACACTGGTGTCTTCTATGTGAACCCTAATGGGGGCAGAGGGGATGTCTCCGAACATAAAACCATCAATTATTAATATCCTTATAAAATGTTCTGATTACACATGCCCTGTATGTTTATTCAAAACACAGCTAGTTAGCAGGAGCTGTTTATGTGATTGAAGCACATCCTGTGTGTGTTTATAGCGGCACACTGACTGCAAGCATGCTGCAGTTTGTCTGTTGTCCATCGTCCACACACAGAAAGCAGCGCGCAGCGATGGCGGTGTTGGTGTGGGATCCCTGCGTGGAGGTCCACCACGGATCTCCGTAGGAACAGCTGAGAGGGCGATGCAGTAAGGGTGACGCTGATTCTCAGCTTCATCAGCGCTGCATCCTCACTGACAGCAGTTCATGCCCTCCTGACTGCGCCACCGCCTCAGGCCTCCTCCTGCTCGGGGAAGTTGAGGATCTTGCGGTGGGCTTGCCTCAGGTACTGCTGCTGTTTGAAGTACACCTTAAACGCCCCTTTGATGGCCACAAACGCGATGCCTCCCTGGGGGGGGGGGGGGACAGAAAGCAGACCACTATGAAAAATGCCTTAAATACAGATTCACCTCAGCACATCAAAAGCTTCTGAACCTTACATTTTAGACCGGCTCATAAAGAGCAGTCAGACCCTGATTCCTGCATTTAGAAAGCGACACTGTGCTCGGATGTGTTGGCAGAAATCCGGTTTCTAATCAGTGAGTAGCTGCATTCCTAAACCTCCAAACAGAAATCAGGTGGGAATATTAAGGCAAGAAACCAGCAATAATCATGGTGTGACTTCCTGAGTTTGTGCTTGATGTTTATTCTGGTTTTAACATTTAAAGTCTAATTTTTGATGCATAGAACTAGGTGCACAAGTTTGAATTTATTGTCAATTTCCTCTAACACATAGGATCGTATTTATTCATACAGACCCCTCAATAATACTCAGTTAATTGTCTCTTTAGAGAGTTGCACCTTAACCACACTTGTTCTGTAGCCTTGAAACATCTTCCATATCTGGCCGCTCTTCTTGGCAGATAAACCATTTAAATTGGTTGATTTTAAACTTTAACCACATATTTTCAGTACAGCTGGGGTTTCTGGCCATTCCAGGAGCTTAATGTCTAAATCCGGTTCTTGTTCCGGATTGTTATCCTGTTGTGGCACTCTGTTTCATCTGGTCAGCTGTAGGTTTGAGGTGAAACTCAAGAATGTGGAGGTAGTCCTCCATTATGTCAGTACCACTGCATGATGCTGCCACTACTGTGTTTCACTGTGGGGGTGGTCATTTCAGGATGATGTGCAGTGTTGGCCAAATGCAGGTTGTCCATTCAAACACTAAGGCTGATCTCATTCCTGCAGACTGAATCATCACAACTTCATTTCTGTATATTAATGATTTCTTTTGTAAAATCATCCCTCGTTTCCGGCAGTCCGGAGGGTCAAACGTATCAGCTGGTCGCTGTGAAACAGACACCGCTGTTGGCAGACAGGAAATGCAGCTCAGCTGTTCACTTAGCTTCCTGCTGAGGTGACACTGGTGACAAAAGCGGCCCGTCATCAAGAGACGACAGCAGACTATTCAGTGGTATCATGTGTGCTACTGTGGTCACCACAAGGTCTGTTATGTGTGAATGCTTCAGAAGATACAGATCCAAGTGACGAGAAGAACAGGGTTCCTACAGCTTCTTCATCTAAAAATGTCAGGTCACAATATTTCATGTTCATTTTAAAATACAAATTACTTAAGTCTACTATGAATTTATGCCAAATGTTGCTCCAATGGGCAGGTTTGGAAAAACCATGAGGTAGGAAGGACAAAACTAACCATACTGCTTATGGTTAGTGATGGTCACTATATGGTACCCACCAGAATGGTCCTCTGTAGGTTGGAGTTGACGCTGCTGAACATGAGCTTCCCGACGATGGTGGCGATGGTGGGGAAGACCAGAGCACCGCACAGGATCCGCGTGGCGGAGACGTGGTCGGCCAGGGGGCTGGCCTCTGCAGGGATCCGCGGCACCGGGCAGCCGATACCTGCAGTTCCAGCATTCAGCGTGTCAGCAGACAAATCAGCAGCTTATGGGTTCATTTGTCTAACCTCTGCTGCTCAATCACATCCATTCTGCCTCTGGTCCTCACACTGAATGTTCTCAATAAAACATCTGACAGTGATTAACGGTAGTTATATTAAACACACTGTAAATACGTTTCAGACGGTAGAACGTGCACCAACCTGGGAAGATTTTGTCAAAGATCTGCAGTTTGTTCGAGTACTTCCTCCACAGACGCAGGACGTAGTCCTCCCAGCGGATCATCTTCCCGAGGATCAGCATGACGGGGATGGTGGGCAGTCCAATGAGCAGGAAGAGAGGGTCAGCCCGCTCCATGACATCCAGGCCCTCCTTATGGCCCACCACCTGGACAGCAGACAGCCACAATTTGTGGTTAAATAAATTCACAAATCATCAAAAATAAACACTTAAGGGTTTACTAATAAATTGGCTCATTTTCAGTTCCTGAATATTAATTAGATGCGAAGAACTCAGAAATACGTTATTTAAAGAGTTAGACTTTCAGCGGATAACAAGGAGGTTAAGGCAAGAGTCATTATTGTCATTTTTATCCATATTTTTGGTGATACAGTTGGTGATGCTAACCAGGCGACTGCCTCTCACACGCGGTGCGGCGTTACCTCTGCTCCTAATATAAACCACGACCGCTTACTGCAGACGGCTGGAAGCAACCACTAAGCTGAGTGAATTAAAAAAACCGCAGCTTTCTCACCATTTTTATTACTTTTACATTTTTATTACTTATACTTTTATTACAGGAACAAAAGTTCCAAATATATTTGCTGCCTTTATTAAATTACAAATGAACTGTTTAACCACATGTTTGGTTCATTCTCAGGTTTCACTTAAAAAGAACCCGTCTGACTACATGAAGTAGGTTAAAAAATCTTATAAATCACCACATTGTGCTCCGATCTAAAGAACTTCAAGAAGAGATGAGAAACAAACTCACTGACGTCTATCAGTCTTGTCAGGGTTACAAAGCCATTTCTGAGCCCTGAGACTCAGATGAACCCCAGGGAGAACCCCTCATCTACAAATGGAAAAACGTGGTGACCCATCCCAGGAGTGACAGCAGGCCTACCAAAATTACTCCAAGAGGGCATGAACAACTCATCCAGGAGGTCACAGTAGAACCCAGAACAACATCTACAAGGACTTCAGCCGCCACCTGTCTCAGTGAAGGTCAGAGTTCACGATTCAACAAGAAGAAAAAGAGACACTGGAGAGAAATGGCCTCCAGGGGGGAGTTGCGAGGCGAAAATTACTGCTGACCAAAAAGAACTCTACCAGAAAATCCTGAAGGCCAACGGTCTGTGAGGTCAAGCTCCAGGGCACTTAGGTTATGCAGTAGGACAATGACCGGAATTACACCAGCAGGTCTGCCACTCGAAAAGTAAAAAGGCTGGACAAACCCAACTCCTTAAAATCACTCCAATGTGGCTGAATGAAAACAATTCTGCAAAGAAGAGTAGGTCCAGATTTCTCCACAGTGAATCTTAAGGCTCACTGCCAGGTATTAGAAACACTTGATGGTAGTTATTAGGTTTAGGAGGCTAAAAGTTTAAGTTCTGAAGCATTTTCACATAGAGCCACGTTGGTTCAAATAGCTCCGCTAGCCTGTTATTCTATGAAAGGGAGCATTTACCTCTATGAAAATCTGTTTGATGACCTCAAACGTGAAAGCCTAAAAGCCAAGCATGCACTCCCCAGACTGGGAGTTGAACCCAGGACCTTCTCACTGCAAGGCCAACAGTGCTACCAACTGCTCCACTGTGCATACTTTTTTAGAGCACTGTATTTGAAAGCTGTTCTCAAAGAGAAATCAGAAAATCCACCGTGCTTCTTGTCTGCTTACTTTCTGAAAAAATAATAAAGGTCACTAGTGCTGGAAAATCTTTAAAATGATTACAAAATTACAGATTACAAAAATCAGAGATCAGAAATTATCCAAAAAAAACTCAAACTGTCCAGAAATTCAGCCTCATTAAGTAGATCTGCAAGCGTGTGGCGAACAGCAAGACTTATTCAAAGCAAAACATAGAGTCCTACCTGCATGACCGTGACCGCTCCGTAGGTGACAGCGGTCCAGTAGATGGAGCCCACCATGATACCGGCTGCAGCGAATGGCCCAGCCTTGGAGATAAGCCGGTCAGCCAGATCCAGCACATAAACGACAGGACCTGATGGAAAGAGGTGTCAAACTTTACAGCCAGAACTTCAGGGAGGCCTGTGCAAAAGAAACCGATTTCTTTAAGTCATTTTTTTTAATTTTATTTATAACCAATGTCATCAGGAACAAGCCCACAGTTAGAGAATCGGTGATGTGGGCTTCTTCTAAAACAATACCAGGAAGCTCCTGCTGACTAAACAGGTGATGAGAACATGAAAATCCTCCTGTGTGGTTTTAAAGAGCATGCATGGACACCTTGTGCTCAGAGAGAGAGGAGCATCCTGGGCTGCTGCTTCTTAGATTAAAAATAAGCATATAACAATGATCAACCTGAAGTCCAAACCTGACCCCAGAGCAGCAAAACCCAGAGCTAACATCAAGAGGAAGGACAATTAAAAAACAAAAAGTTTTCTACTGCTGCATCCTCCTCCCCTCTGGCATTTCAAGCAGACTCGAGGTAAATCATGCAATATTTACAGGAAGGCAACCTGATTTCCTCATTCAGACAGATTCCTCCTCATGCTATTAATAACCAGCCCAGGAGTCAGTGAGAGGAGAACAGGGTGGGTAGGCTACCAGAGGGACTGAGAACTCCTGCACGCTGCAGAGGAAACCAACTGCAAGATAGGACCACAACACGCAGGCAGCAGGTCTTGGAGTCTGCTTTGGAACATATGAATGTGAACAATCTACAGATTCCCTGTAACTGAACCCCCCCCCCCCCACTTCATTTACTGCTTAACAAACCATTAATTATCATAAATCTACATGTAAGTATTCATTCTACTCTGTCACAATGAAGCTACTTTCCATCAGTCGTTTGTACATTTTAGTGACAGCAGCTCAGGTGTTTTTACTTCTGAGGGCTTTCACTTCACTGAGCAAGAGCTTTTAAACAGGCCTAATTGTGTGCATTTCCTGCTTTGAGGCTTCTTAAACTCACAATTTTAAAGTAGCTATTGATGCTCTCTGGACCGGCGCCAGGTTTTTGATCCTCTGCTGTCCTCCTCTGACTGCACCTGTGTTTGCTGAACCGACTGACCTCCCACAACCCAAGTGCATCAGGATGGAGTACTTTGATGAGAGAACTGGAATCTCTTTCACTTTTTCTCTGCCAAAGCATTACACCATTTTGGCCGGAGGGAACTGGGTCACCGTTAATGACCGCTGACAGGATGGAGAAAAGAGCAATTCATTTTAGCCACTGGCAGCAGATTCCATAATTAAGATAATTAAACAGGAGGGAGGGAGAAAACAGGAGAGAAGTGCAGCTACAGTTTAGAGGTGGACCTAAACATTGGCACACTCTTCCCACAGGCTTGTTTACTCCCTCTGAGCGTGAGCGAAGACGGAGCAGCAAGGACACTCCGTCCTCAGCACTATACTGCCAGCCAAATGAGTATGATAGGCTGGCAGTGGCTCTGCAGCAGGTGCTGGTGGGAGGGGAGACTCAACAGTATATAGCTGCCTTCTTGTTGGACAGCTGAAGTGTTACCATCTTCATCTGTCTTGTTGTAGAAAATGAACAAAACCAGGATTAACGCAACAGCTTTGTAGCCTATCAGGTGTCTAAAACAAGGAGCCAGCATCTCCAGCATCCCTGGAAAAGATCTGAAACAGTTTCTCCTTCAACAGACCCATTAATGTAATTGAAAGCCTTCATCCTGTCATCAAACCTACATGTTTCTGTGATTCAGAGGAAGAGCTGAAGCTGCAGCTAAGTAAAACGAACACACAGGACTGATACAACCAAAGTAAAAAAAAAAAAAAAAAAGAAAAGGTCCGGAAACACTAAAGAACTGGACCTGCACCAACTCGAATACCCATTTCATACCAACGCTTTGCCATTCACCACAACCTACTTCCATGTTGTTCCCATGAACAAAATGTACCCAGCGGCCATCTTGGGAGGCAAACAACAAGCCTAACCTTAGCGACACATTGAGGAATATTACAGAAAGTATTAAAAGCAGTTATTAAAAGGAAGACGGGTGATTTTCAAAGGAACCAGGACCAGAACCAGATCAGTTGCCAATGAGAAAATGCAGTCTGAATTATGAGTGCTTAGGCTGTTGCACATTTTATTCATTGGTGTCCAGAACTATTTGGTGTTGTAGGCGAAGCACACAACTAGTTTCCATCTGGCTTGGTAGGAAATGTGTCAATGACCTATTCAAAGGAAGAGACTGTTGTTATAACGAGCAAGGTAAGAATTTTATTTTACTCTTGTTGTTAATTTAACCGTAGGCAAGAGCTGCCAGTACTGAGGTTTTAATTTTAAAACCTACAACCTCCTGCAGGTGGAGTCACATTTCCTAAGAGTAAAGTACGAGTAGATTAGTAGATTTATAGGCCGTCATCACAGGTCAAAACAACGTGAATACAAACTCAAGCTTGGTCGGTACGCAATGTCCCGTGGCAGAAGGCTCTATTTCATACCCAAAATAGCCAGGTACAAAATGACAAACTGCTAAATGTTAAGGAGCCAATTAAAAATGTTAAGGAGCCAATTAAAAATGACCTGCATCCCACAGGATCAACAACAAGGTGCTCTTCCAGTCTGCTTACATCTGCTGTTCTACAAATAGTTTTACAAAATCTCTACCAGTAATAATAAAGACTTTCAGTGTTTCATTCTGAAAGATGTTAAACTTCATTCAGATACCAAAACAAGTTAAAAAGGTAAATGGCCTGCACTTGTATAGCTATTTATCAAGTTTGAGGACTCCAAAGAGCTTTACACTACAATCAGTCATCCACCCATTCACACACTGACAGTGGTGAGCTACAATGTATCCCCAGCTGCCCTGGGGCAGACTGACAGAAGTGAGGCTGCCATACAATCAGCGACACCGGGCCCTCTGACCACCATCAGCAGGCAAGGAGGGTGAAGTGTTTTGCTCAGGGACACAACAACTGAGACAGACAGAGCACAGGCTCCACCGTCAGCCCAAAATATGTAAATAGATACATTCCAGTAACCACCAAAATATCTTGCAAATGTTCAAGGGAGCCTGAAACATTCTCTAAACGTCTACCCGATATCTTTATCAGTCTGCTTGGCAGTAAAATATACTTTCTGATATACATCTTGTTCTTTTAACATCTGAAAAGGTTTTCATCATAGAAATGACTGATGTTTGAGTTGGTTGACAACACTGAAGGACGACCGTGATTTCATGAACTCATCAGCAGAGTCGATCCCACTCATCTCGTCAGAGCTCGGCCAGCTTTTCATGAGCCCTTCTGAGGGTTTCTCCTGTGACCCAGTTTCCCTCCCAGACAGATCCGACGTCTCTGCTCGCCTAACTCACCACCTCTGTTTCACACTCACTAATGCGATTAGGAAAAACACATTTCCCGGTGGTGAAACAGAATCGGAGGTGAACTCATCCAACACTTCTCTTCTTTTAATCCAGATACTTGATGCTTTGATGGAGATAATTTATCTTTGTAATCTGGATGCAATAAGTAAACTGCAATAGTTCTGTGTTGGTTGGTTGTACCACATTCAACGGTAGAAGAT
Organism: Girardinichthys multiradiatus; assembly: GCF_021462225.1. Taxonomy (NCBI): domain Eukaryota; kingdom Metazoa; phylum Chordata; class Actinopteri; order Cyprinodontiformes; family Goodeidae; genus Girardinichthys; species Girardinichthys multiradiatus. The sequence goes on along the minus strand of NC_061814.1, from coordinate 40,337,907 downwards.
AAATATAGGATATATTGCAATAAACAACAATACTAACAAACAGCGCTGATTTAGAGCCATTTCTACTTCATCGTTTAAATTTTCAGCTGGGCCTTTTAATGCTTTTAGTCCAACCAGGTGACTCAGGCAGCTTCGGCTTCCAAATCAATAAACCAATAAATTCATCGTTATTTTTAGCAAGTAGTAGGTGTGCAGCTGTGACGTCACTGTTCAGCTGCGTGGATGAGAAAGATAGAAGTAAATTTATACTTCACGTGATGAGCAGCAATCCATCTCGGTCAAAGGTGTCCAAGTCCAGTCCTCAAGAGCTCCCATCCTGCATCTCTGCTGCAACACCCGAATCAAATGGTTAGATTCCCTCATTCAGCTCAGCAGAGGCCTGGTGACGAGTCATTCATTTGACTCCGGTGTGTTGGAGAAACAACACATCTAAAAGTTGTAGGACAGTAGCTCTCCAGACCTGGACTTGGGCCCCCTGATCTTGGTTGTGCAAAAAAACAGCCTATTGACTGGTGCAATATTTTCACAGCAATAACCTTCAAAAAACAAACAAAAAGCTATTTTATTTAAACTTTCTACAAGACTTCATTTTCTGAGTCTGGCATCTTAAGCAAAGAAACAAAAGAAACTTACTCAAAACTAACATCCTAACAGTTGAAAATGAAAAGGTTTCTGATGCTGTTTGAATTATTACGCAATACATCTGCGTGCCAACCACAGTAAGGAGAAATGCCTTTTCAGGTCATTTCACCAGCTTATCTTTCATTGTGATCATGTTCAGAAACTTTGCAGAAGGTATCAGAAGCGTAAATGAGAGATGCACAAACCAATGGGCTACAGATCGGACCAGGCAATACAGAGGAGAAAATGTGCTGCAGGTTCTTTTTTTTTTTTTTTTTAGTTACAAATCCAACAGAAAACGAAGGAAATTATATATTATACCCATTTAGGCATTAAACATGTCTATATCCTTTACCTGCCTTTTTAGTAAACGCTAAGTGTATCAAAGCGATGGATGGATGGATGGACGGACGGACGGACGGACGGACGGACGGACGGACGGACGGACGGACGGACGGATGGATGGATGGATGGATGGATGGATGGATGGTTGGATGGATGGATGGATTGGATGGATTGATGGATGGATGGATGGATGGATGGATTGGATGGATGGATGGATGGATGGATGGATGGATGGATGGATTGGATGGATGGAAGATTCATCCCTAGACAGCAGGGCCGATGGATGGCTGAACATGTAAATCTTTTAAATAAAAACCTTGATGATTCGAGATGTTTTGATCGGTGCACTTAATGAAAATTGGGAAAAAAGGTGATTTTTTAGTATTTGATCAGCGATCAAAGTTGATCACCTGAAAACTGGGTGACTGATTTGCAGGTTGACAAAGCATAAAAAAATAATCAAATAAAGGCTAGGGATTTTTTAGGCAAGGAAGTCTTGAAGCAACACACGCCCATGCCCGCACACAAAGAGGCATTTCAGCTTTTCTTAGGGAACTCTGACCTGAGTTATACAAACATTTTCCTTTTGTCTTCTATCTATTAAGAAAGAACGTACAAATACTAAAGTTGTTAGGCAACAATTCCTTTATCTGAATCTCTATTTGCCATGTAATGATGGATTTGGTTGAGTTAACCTGTAGCAGAGGTTTAACATACATATTACAGCCATAATCCAGTTTAATACTGGTTTTCTTTTTCTTCATCTACCATAATGCAAGTCTAATCTCCAACAGGGAAGTTGGTCTCAATTAACACAACCCTGTAGAAAGGAAACAATGCGACAGTACGAACCAAGTTGTGAGAGAAAAGCACAGATAATATCTAAAGAATGAGGAACCATGCTGAACAGTTGAACTAAATCGTTCATCTCATGACTCGCATTGAGTGACAGCACAGCCTTGGTTGCTATAAATATGGATGAACCTGTTTACCAGCTGGGCCCTACACTCCCTGCACAACATTGTCTTAGGTCCAGCTTCAGTCTCAGATTGCAGCATCCGTTACTATGGAGGTTTTTCCAACCAAAGCAACGTGCTGCCTCATAGGCACCAAACCCAAGACCAGCTGGAACTAGTTCTTCAGACTCAGAACCCAAAGAACCGGTTCTATGGTAGCTCAAACTCTTTGGCTGACTCAAACCAAACAACCTGTGCTCAGGAGAAAGGGAGAATTTAAACTACTTTTTGTTTAAACAAAACCAACAATTAGTCCTACTGCTGCTGAAGTAATACAATATGAATTATATCAGTTATAATGATGATTAGAGCTGAAACAATTAATCGGATTAATTGATTAACAAATTATTAATTGAATAATCGTTAACTGGAGTATACAGAATCTAAAACATGCCATTTGCTGAAAAACAACCCACTCCAAGCAGTAATCAGGCCAAAACTGTACAAAAAAATAGATAGATTTTGCATTTAAGATGAAAAATATTCTTCGTCTGTAAATATGCTCTATCCATAACTCATCGGGTTACTTAGTTATATCTTCACCTGGTTAAAAATTCAGTAAATTAATACTCAGCACCTTTTGATATCTGATTATTAAATCGGTTAATTGAAATAATAGTCAACAAACTAATCGATTAGCAATTATTCGTTAGCTGCAGCCCTAATGATTTGTTTACAATTTGTTTTAATACATAGACTTCATATAAAATTATGAACACCTGCTAAATTTAATAGATTTCAAACAAACAGGTTCATTGCATAAAATATCCCTTTTTGTTGTTCGGCTCTTTATAGAGTAACAACAAGCTGGTATTAGCTGGTTTATTTGGTCAGTCCGCAGTCGGATGTTCAACAGCCTTGGTGTGGGTGGTTATAAAACAGTGTTAGGGGGTTAAAAGTGATGAGCGGTGCTACCCTAGTCTTCACCATCCCAGCACATTAGGGCAGACAAAGCTTTACACCAGGGGTGTCCAACTCCTGTCCTCAAGGGTCGGTTGGCAGCATGTTTCAGATGTTCCCCATCTCCAACACACCTGACTCAAATGGATGAATTACCTTCTCAGCAGGTCATCAAGTTCTGCAGAGGCCTACTAATGAATCATTCATCTGATTCGGGTGTGTTGAACCAGAGAGATACCTAAAACATGCAGGACAACCCCCCCTCCTTAAGGACTGACTGGACACCCATGCTTTACATGTCATTTAAATGTTTTAAGGTCTTCTCCTCATCTGATGAGGTCTAGTTTTGTAGTTTAGGAAGCACAGCTCACCTAGTTTTGGAAATACAATGAGGTATTCTGCATTGCACTGTGGACAAGCGACTCTCGCTGTGCTGTTGCCTCGCTGTTTTTCATCCACCCAGCGTTGCAGGCAGGCCTGGTGAACCCACTTTGTTGAGCCACGGCATCGACAAGGCCGCACCCACTCTGCCGTGCGGTCGTCCTCGTCTGTGGCGAAGCACACCCAGCAGCTCCTGAGGCAACAAACACCCACATGTAAGACGACAATGAAACACATTCACAGATGGGGGGGAAATTAGCACAACTAAAGCAATTACAAATAATTCATGAAGCTAAAATATTGCATGTTAATATTTCCATGCTATACAAAAGAAAATCTAATTTTTCTAATTATTAAACCCCCGTCAACAAAGGCCTGTGGGTAATGGGTAAACGGTGGGACAAATGAAATCTAACCAAATCTGCTTGTTTTGAACCTCTTCTTATTCAGTTCCCACATTAAAGTGTTTCCAGGCACAATTTTAGCTAAAGAAATGGGTTAAAGTGTCTAAACAGGGCAACCAAACAAGATTCTGGAACACGACCTAGATCTAGGATTGGACTAGACCAGGGGTCTCCAACCTGTGGCTCCGGAGCTCCATGTGGCTCTTTGGACCTTCCACAGTACAGCTAGAAATGATACAGAACCAACTGATGTTTCTAAATATAGATTTTAAATATAGATAATAATACAGGTTTGAGCATTTTCTGTGTAAAAGAAAACTTACACAGAATGTACTTTTTATTTTTATTTTACATGTTAAACAACTATTAACCCTTGAGGCACTTTTAAGATGTAGTAACACCTCAGGGCTCTACTTCAGACCCCTTAATCTTTTTCCAGTAGGGAAAACACTAAATATGCAAATGTTTTCCTCAAAATGAGGGAAAATAAGGACCAACTGGGAGGTTATTAAAGCCTTAAAACACCAAATAATTAATAACACCACTGATTTTATTGCATTATTACTACTGGGTCGATTCGATTTGATCAAAACACGAATACTTTTCACCTTTAGGCCAGAGAATGTCTCCCCAAAAAACAATAAAAATCTTAATATTCTTCTTCACTTTTAGCATAAATGTGCCTTCGGCTACTTCAGACCTAAACAATAGACAGTTGTTTTTTTTTTTTTTAAAGGGATAAATATTTTCAATATAACAGGTCTTAGAGAAGATGGTTTGAGACAATAGTTTTAAATAAGCTAATGCAAAATGCATTTTAAGATGATTTTTGACACACTTCTAGTAGCAATTGCCTTTGACCTTTAGCTACAGTGCATGACTCAGCCTCCCTCCACATAAAACCATTATAACTTCAGCCCTGCTGCTCCAACTGCTGAAGACCTGACAGCAAATGTGTGTCTTTCTGTCATCGGTGTCTGAAGCTACTTGTGCTCTGGTCCTAGTGTTACATCAGAGCTGGAAAGACTGGGGAGAAAACCTGAATTATTTGCTCGGGTTGCTGCCTGAATGTAAAGGATGATTTTCCAATACAACTTCTGGTGCAGAATGAAACATGACTATGCAGGACAGGAAGGTTCAGGCTTGGATAAAAGCTCGGCAGAGGGCCATAGCGGGACAATCATAGTCTGACATTAACATCAACACTTTGTCCATCGTCGTCACTGAGCTCATATCAAAACATCTCCTTCTCATTGCTTCTGTCTGGTATCTTAACACCTACTGCCATGCTTAAAAGAAATCTAAAAAACAAGATTAGCTTTAAAGAATATTTTTGATTCTACAAAACAAAACTGTTTTTACACATCACTCTGAACACAATATTCCCACGGTGAACACGGTAGAGGCAGCGTCATGCTTTGGGGATACTTTAGCTGAGACAGGGGAAACTGGACAACATAGATGGGAGGATGAATAGAGCTAAACAATGGCCAATCCAGGAGGAGAACCAATCCAGAGACGACAAAAGGATCAACTGTTGGGCCTGAAAGTTATAAAAGGAAAGTACCCCCCATTGAAATGCCTCTAACCATGGAGACTTTCATGTTTGTTAAATAAATAATTACAGTGTGGAGTCTGTTATTTCCTTAAAGCAAACCTGAATCATTTTAGAACAAGGTAAAGACTAGATTATTTATTTGTAATACTCTACAGTTGATAAGAGATATATTTTCTGTTTTACAATGACTTAATATTTTCCACAGTGATAAAACTTCAAAGTATGTTGTAATCTCTTCAGAAATTCAATGTTTTAAGTAATTTACATAACTTCAGGTTGTAATGAACACCAAAGGATTTTCATATCTTGGCTTCAACTTTACTCCACATTTAAAATGCAGAGCTTGAGTTTTTGACCCAAGGTCTGAGCCAGTGATACTGAGATTTTATGTATAATATATTACTCTCATTAAGAGCCTAAATGCAAGGTAGCTAATCAATTAGCTAACATTTTTTGCAGTCTAAGCTGTTCTTCGTGGCAGCATGACTATTGCGTACACATATTTTTACTGTGCAGCCCTAATATTGAGATTAATAGAGAAACGGTTCCCTTTCTTTAGCAGGATATGAGAATCCTCTAAAAATAATCCTCTGCCTAATTCCCCATGTGGTTTATAGGCTCTGTGCAGTCTCACCTGGAATGATCTCTAAACCTTTTCTGTTAAGACATTCTGTATCGATATCAGTATTTAAAACATACAGTGATAGAAACGGTACAGAACATAGAGCATTAGAGATAAATATAAACACATCTCACTATGCTGCTGTGATCTGGCCCAGATTGACATGTAAAGATGTTAGACAGTATTTTGAAGACTGTTCATTCATGCATTGATGTCTGTTTGACCTGAGCGAACAATGAAAGATTGCATATCTGACCACACCTTCTGTGATTCCTGCTTGGTACGTCTGAACTCCATTACTTAACCAATGATGATGCATATTTAAATGTAAAATTATCTCCAGAAACAAACATCCCGAGAAAGAATGAAAACAGACTGTCTCACTATGCCGTCTGTTAGCCAAAAGAGGACAGGTTTGATTCCATCATTTTGTTGCATTTTGAACAAAACCCATTTTTCGTTTTCAGAATTCATTTGGAAACTTTTAAAATGTGGGCTGCACGGTGGAGCAGTTGGTAGCACTGTTGCCTTGCAGCAAGAAGGTCCTGTGTTCGATTCCCGGCCGGGGATCTTTCTGCATGGAGTTTGCATGTTCTCCCCATGCATGCGTGGGTTCTCACCAGGTACTCTGGCTTCCTCCCACCGTCCAAAGACATACCTGTTAGGTTAATTGGTCTCTCTAAATTGCCCTTAGGTGTATGAATGACTGTGTGCATGGTTGTTTGTTTGTTGCCCTACGATGAACTGGCGACCTGTCCAGGGTGTACCCTGCCTCTCGCCCATAGACTGCTGGAGATAGGCACCAGCTCCACTATGGAATAAGCGGTAGAAAATGACTGACTGACTTTTAAAATGTATTTATTGCACCAAGACACAACATATATATTTATGTCATCATCTCTAGGCACTTCACGGGACAAATGGGTCCGTTCACATCCAGCACAGTCCGGTTTGGATTCAAATAATTACACGCCGTTCCAATAATAAAGATAGATTTAGTTGGTAATAAGATGACAGTTTATCAAAATTTCCCATTTTTCCTTTAACATGCACAGCAAAACTGAGAGGCGTACAGCAAAGTTTTCCAATATGTCGAAGGCATGAGCTCAGATTACAGCGCAGAGACGAACACTGATGAAGGTTTAACACGTGAGGCTAAAAGAGGTTTTAGACAGATATCCTTACAAGAGCAGCAAACCAACTGCTGTTGATTCAAATGTTGCTGTTCCTGTAACCCAGTCATGACATTAAAAACAGCCTCGAAATGCAATCCTTAAAGGGAAACCCTGATCTTCAGCTCACTGCTGCCTAGGTTCCATTTAACAGATCACTTGGGGAGATAAACTAACTCTACAGGTGTTCATTAATGGGTCCTTGATGTTTAACTTCCAAAAACAAAAAATGAAAACAGGTTTGTAAAGCAAAACCCAAATACTGCTCTTGAAACGCTTCAGCCAAGAATCATGTTCTTACATGAATCCAGTTAACCAAAACCATTTGGTTTTTATTAGATGTGGAAATGTGGATTTAAGTCGATTTTTACTTGCTGGGTAATATTTGGTAATGTACAAAGTGACACAATTCCTTGACTCATACAATGCTAAAAAAGCCACACTAAAACAAACTGATGCTTAAAATAAAAATATTCCTAAACAAATTCAAGAAATGTCAAAGGCCACTACTGATGCACACATTCAACCACTCTAAAGATCGCTTTGTCTCTTTATTTTTGGACACAAAAACAATAATGTGTCCCTACAGCCAGGATGTACAGTGCAGTGCTGGGAAAACACATTTGTCCCCCTTGCAGATTTCTTCTGAGAAATAAAAACTCTCCAAATCAACCTTATGTGGCCTTATATGAAAAAGTAATCGCCCCCTTTGTACAACCATGAATTAACTTTGATTAATCAAATGATGAATTTGTTTGGTTAATGTTCATCAGCCACACCCAGAATTGATAACTCAGCCTCAACTGACTCAGTTAAAGTCAGTCTCATTGTTCTGAACCAAGAACAAAAAGACCCGTCTCACATTTGCCTGCCAAACATCTTTATCCCCAAGACCTTTGTGAAGACATTCCAAGGACTGACGAGACAAAAGTGGGACAAAAGTGAAGTTGTGTTTCATGTTACATCTGACAGTCAAACATGGTGATGGTGGTGTGATGGTCTTCAGCTGCTTTGCTACTTTAGGACCAGGTCTTCTTGCTGTAACTGACTGAACCATGAATTCTGCTCTATACCAGACAATCTTGAAGGAGAATGTCTGGCCATCCGTTTGTGATCCTTAGCTTAAGCTTGGCTGGGTTAAACAGCAGGACAATGATCCAAAGAACATCACCAAGTCACAATTCTGAATGGCTCTGAATAAACTCTCAGGGGTTTGAACTAACTCTAAGGCGGCATGATCAATTACAGTACCAATTAATTTACATGATTAATACTCCAGTGAAATGTTAATATTTTACACTGGTTAATTTAGCTAATGCAAACCAACCTTTAATTAACTTAAAAAGAAGCAGATGCTTCTTCTTCACTAGTTATTTTTATTTTTGAAAACCTTCAACCCAATGTTTACCAGGAAGGGGTTGAATCTTTCTCTAAGCTGGACCAGAATCACAAGCTACGCTTTGGATGTGGATGCGTTTCTGAAAGCAAGCGGTCTAGCAGTGGACTTAAAACAAATATGAAATACCAAGGGGTCCACACTTTGTGTAACAACATAAGTAACACCACGACTACTCTCAAAAGTCAGGGCCTGTTCAATAAGATGCATACAAGCTACCAAACAAAGGTTCCTTTTATTCCCAAATCATGTGGAGGGGTCTGAAACTTTCATCTTAGGTGCATGTCCACTGTGAGACATAATTTAAAAAACAAATCCGGAAATCACAATGTATGACTTTTTAATCATTTATTTGTGTGTTACTGCTGCAAATAAGTATTTGAACACCTGCCAATCAGCAAAAATTCTGGCCCTCGAAGACCTGTTAGTCCGCCTCTAAATAGTCCTCCTCCGCTGCACTTAAATTAGAAGCACCTGTTTGAGGTCGATAGCTGCATAAAGACACCTGTCCACCCCACACAATCAGTAAGACTCGAACTACTAACACAGCTAAGACCAAAGAGCTGTCCAAAGACACCAAAGACAAAATTGTAGACCTCCACAAGGCTGGAAAAGGCTATGGAGCAATAGCCAAGCAGCTTTGTGAAAAAAGATCAACTGTTGGAGCAATTATTAGAAAATGGAAGAAGCTAAACATGACTGTCAATCTCCCTCAGACTGGAGCTCCATGCAAGATTTCACCTCGATCAATGATCCTAAGAAAGGTGAGGAATCAGCCCAAAACTACAGGGAGGAGCTACAGAGGAGCTGGTCAATGATCTGAAGAGAGCTGGCACCACTGTTTCCAAGGTTACTGAGGGTAATACACTAAGACTTCATAGTTTAAAGTCATGTATGGCACGGAAGGTTCCCCTGCTTATATCAGCACACGTTCAGGCCCGTCTGAAGTTTGCCCATGACCATTTGGATGATCCAGAGGAGTCATGGGAGAAAGTTCTGTGGGCAGATGAGACCAAACTAGAACTTTTTGGTCTGAATTCCACTCGCCGTGTTTGGAGGACAAAGAATGATGAGTACCATCTCAAAACACCATCCCTACTGTGAAGCATGGGGGTGGAAGCATCATGCTTTGGGGGTGTTTTTCTTCACATGGGACAGGACGACTGCACTGTATTAAGGAGATGATCGGGAGCATGTATTGCGAGATTTTGGGGAACAACCTCCTTCCCTCACAGCCTTGAAGATGGGTCGTGGCTGGGTCTTCCAACATGGCAATGCCTGAAGCACACAGCCAGGATAACCAAGGAGTGGCCCCGTAAGAAGCATATCAAGGTTCTGGAAAGGCCTAGCTAGTGTCCAGACCTAAACTCTATAGAAAATCTCTGGAGGGAGCTCAAACTCCGTGTTTTTCAGCGACAGCCCAGAAACCCGGCTGATCTGGAGAAGATCTGTGTGGAGGAATGGGCCAAAATCCCTGCTGCATTTTAAGCAAACCTGGTGAAAAACTACAAGAAACCTTTGACCTCTGTAATTGCAAACAAAGGCTACTGTACCAAATATTAACATGACACACACCTAAGATGAAACTTTCAGACCCCTCAAAGACAGACAGACAGACAGACCGAGTACGATAGCCACTGATCAATTTCAACAGTGAGTCAGAAGCCACTGACGGCGCGCCATGACTTCAATAACAATTAAAATTCAACAGTTGTAATAATGTAGAATATCAGATAATAGCATGTTGTGAGCTGAATTATCAACAAGGAATATCAATACAAAAAGGATGTCAGTTAGCATTAGCATATAGCCCCATATGGGAACAGAGAAGGCTCTGCTGCAGAAAGTCCTGCTGTCAGTCACCGTCTAAACCAGGATACTCATTACCCTTGCTTCATTATGTGGCTCAGGTCGTAGCTTACAACAATATGCCAGCACAGCAAATACATTTTTAAAGCATGCAACCGAAACATAATACACTCTACATTACAAATATATACACACTTGTATTAAACATCACTCATTTGGCCTTAGTTAAAGTTGTTTCGAAAGGGGGAAAACTGTCAAACCTGGCAACGGACGCACTGTTTACAACACGCCTCACAGTGACAGCAGCTAATGGAACCATTTATAATCAAACTAAGGAAAAAACAGCCGTGGAAATAAATTGAGGATAAAGAGTCTCAAGAAGAATCTACGTGATGTCGGAGAAAGGACGAGCACACCAACGACGGGCGTTTAGAGTAAAAAACAAAACTCCCGAAAGGTAAGATGATTACAAGATGAGCTCAGAAAATCTCAAGAGAAATGGATGAATTGATTGATGTCCCTCACGGCACAAACCTTCTTTCCTTAATATGCAAATAAAGAAGACAAGCTTCCAAGCAGCTTCTTCCACATCAAAATAACTGCCCTGTAGATACCTGACAGAGACCTCATCCACTTCCCGAAACTCAGAGCAGCAACCACCAGAGGTCCATCCCTTCAGCAGCACTTCAGCCACAGGGAGTTAGCTAATGTTTTGGAGGAGCTGAAGGGTGACGTGAATTAACATTAAGACATTTTTAATCCCCACTTCCACCCACCATCACGCAGCTCTGCCCTGACAGTCGTGTCACACTAAAGTGAAATCATTGAGCTGCAAACCAAAAACATGCTCCAAGTGGAACTCAGAAGACGTCATTTCTTGGGCCGGTTTTCTGAAGCTGACCTTTCAAGTTTGAAACCACTGGTTCAGAAAGTGATGTTTTTCTTTATGAGCACATACACGTGTGACTCAACATCTTCAACCATGAGCACTATCAAGTGAAAACAGAAAAACCGGCTGAGCCATGCTCATCTGGAATGCCACACTATGACTGCAACAATAAATTACAAATACAACATGGAGACAGTCAGGAATATGCAGGGGAGCTTCTGCTCATCTCGGTACTAAGATACATTTTGTTTCAGCAGATAATGTTTGTGGGATGGATCGATTTATTTATTTTTGTATTCATTTGTTTGAGTGACTTGCTCTATTGCGGCTCTCCCCTTGACTTTGCCAATCTGGCTCTTTTGAAAAAACAAAAAAATTGTTAGGACTACTGGTCTAAACCACCAGAGGAAAAAACATCACTGATGAGCGAGTTAAATCAAACAGAGAAAATACAAAACCATACATTTGAGGCCCTATAACAGAAAACACAGACAGAACTGAGGAATTTAAAAAAAAAATATCCACTACAAAATGTCACTCATATCTGTGCGAGAGGAAGGTTTCTGATGTGTTTTAGATGCTGTAGTCCCCTGCACCTGTAGTTAATGTATCAGGTGGGGTTTGGGTCTCCTCTCCACGCAGACAATAAAAAAGTCCTAGACCAGTAAATGATTCAGTTACTTAGAGTTTGCAACTAAATGTACTCTTTAGAAGTTGATTTGTGTTTTTAAAAAATCCACTGCAGTCTTAAAGCTATAGAGCAGGGGTGGCCAACTCCAGCCCTCAACTGCCAGCATCCTGCATGTTTCAGATGTGCCCCTGCTCCAGCAAAGCTGATTAAAAATGGCTAAATTACCTCCTCAGCATGTAAGCAGGCTCTGCAGGAAGCTGCTAATGAACCAATGATTTAATTCAAGTGTGTTGGAGCAGGGAAACATCTAAACCCTGCAGGACATAGGCTCCTGAGGACTATGGTTGGCCACCCCTGCTTTACAGATGCTTTTTAGACAGGCGGCTTTCCGGAATGCAAATCTCTGCAACATTCCTTCTAGATTTCTTGTGCATAGCTTTAGTGATGCACCAATCAGTCATTTCAGTTCCTCTCTGAAAGATGGGAACTGTGACAAATTCAAACAGTGTAATCACTGCTTTAATTTAACAGGTAAATGTAGCAAATATCACCATGGTATCATCGATGCGCTGCAACAACATATTTCACACCTTTCCTCCATCATGGATTGCCTTCAGCCATCCCCCATTTAAAACTCATAGTATATCCAACAAAAAACGTCCTGCTGTGAAGCACATTAGTGAACACAAGTAAGAGGAAAATGGAAAGTGATAAATATCCTGGAGCTTTTCAAATCTGGCCAAGAATTAGGTTTTCCTTAAAGTGCCCGTGACACGCTTTTCCCACAAATGCAGAGACTGAAAGAAAACATCTTAATATTGAAGGAACTGGGCAGCAACTGACATGATATTTGGATTAAAGACGTGATAAAAGACAATTGTGACACAAAATAAGCATATTTTAATATTAAATTTGAAATGTTAAAGTCCAAAGTCGCCCGGAAAACGACGAGGAAGCCTCTGGCCATTCACTGTGTGAGCGTCAATGATAAACTGTTCAGGCAGAAACCAAGTTGGTTTAAAAAGTTAAGTCAAGTTTATTTATATAGCGCCGTTCAGCAACAAGGCACTCAAAGCACTGTACATGAGGAAAAACATTACAATGATACAGAAAAGCAAACACAAAAACAAATCAAATGACACTAATAATCCTTGGGAGTTTACTGGTAACAAAACAGCGTTAATATGGTGAAATGGTGCATTGCTGGTAGTGGCAGCAATACTACCACAGCAGCCGTTAGTCTGGACTACTTTACTGAAGTGAAGAGGATCAGAGCTGGAAAACTGACAAGGGACAGATGGGCTGGTCCCACCAAGCACAGCCAGTTGTGATAGGAGGACTTTTCAGCAAACTGCTTCAAACAAGAAACCTCCGAATTCACAAGAGAAATTATGTCAGAGGTCAGGATATCTGACACACAGAGGAGAATGTTGAAGCAGCTGCTATAGCCACGCTGCTAAGAACATCTGATGGGAAAACATCGGCAAATAAAAGGTTGCTGCTGCTGTGGCTAAATGGATCAAGGCTCCGACAGCACCAAAATGAGTTGCTCTCAGACGTACCTCAGAACAGGGGTTAAAGAGGGGACTGTGGAGCTACAATAACAAGGAGTTCAGACCAAAGCATTGCAGTTTCACTTTATATAGACCACAACTGGATGGTTTGAGCATAAAAATAAAAAAATAAAAGCATATGTTCCCTTTAAAAGTTATTAGTCCTTGTGTTGAGGCAAACTTTTCTCTAGATAGTGCATAGTTTGTAGTTTAAGTGAGTCAAATCTGCTTGATAAAGCACCTTGCATAAGAAGCATCATTTTGCATGAGCTTCCCTTCAAGTTAATTGCGTGCATCCCCAGTTATTTTTATGAACTGGAGATTACACAGGTCAGGTAGGTCGTTTGTGGACCAGCTACTAGTTTCCGTTTCTAAAACTAATTTCCTAAATGCACGTGTCTGTCTGAAATATTCCTTAAAACAGAGTTTAAAATATACATAAAAATACTTGCAGTTACATTTCCACCTATTTTCAATAATGGCCTGTTAAACTTTAACGATTAGGTAACTCAGTAAATTATAAAATGCCATTATCACGACAGCCCTAAAACCAAATCATACATCCACTGTTACAGACAGCACAAACGGTAAGTATTCTAGAGTGTAAATAAATCTAGAGAAACAAAAACTATAACAATTTTGGATTAAATCCATTGAAAAAGCACAGGCTGGATTCAAACATTTCCCTCACACCTATTTGTGAAACACTGCATTGCAAAGGCAGCTGGCTGCTTGTGGGGGCTCAGATAAGAACCTTTGGGGCCTTATGTTTGTCAGTGATAGAGGCTAGGTACACAACTGTCTAACAGCAACAGGACCTGGCATACATCTCACAGCTATCTGCTTCACAAACACCGTCAGGGTTACTGCTTCTACCACACACCTGCAGCACGTAGCTGAGGCACATTTCACAAAACTCGCAGGCCCTTCCTTTCTTTATGCTACATGGGTTTGGGAAATGGTTTCAAAGTTCAAAGATCAATATTGACAGAAAGTGCGGTGTCAAATGCTTTACAGTACACACACACTGCAGATGTAATCAGCTGCCGGTCCTCTTGCTGGGGGAAATGGCACTCAAATGTTGCAGCATCTCCTCACCTACACGTAAACTCTAGTAACCCATGAAGCATAATAACGCTGGGAAAGCAGCAGCAGACAATAAATTATACATTTTCCTAAATATTTATACTTAAACTGATAAAAAAACAACACAACCCTCCTTACTGGGTGAAGGACAATAGGTTTTATGTCACTGAAATCTTATGCACAAATTTCTTGCAGCAGGACTGTATACAGTGTCTGAAACAAGCTAACTGTTCTATATACAGTAAAAGTAAGTACACCCTCACATTTTTGTGAATATATTGTTTTATGGGACAATACTGAAGATAAAGAACGTAGATATAATGTAAAGTAATTAGCGTACAGCTTGTATAACTGTCCCCTCAAAATAACTCAACACAGCCATTCATTTCTAAACTGCTGGCAAGAAAGTGAGTACACCCAAGTAAAACGTGTCCAAATTCTGCCCAAAGTATTAATATTTTGTGTGGCACTGCCTTACCTCTCCTGGGCATAGAGCTTCACAGGTTGCCACTGGGATCCTCTTCCACTCATCCATGACAACATCACAGAGCTGGTGAATGTTGGAGACCTTGTGCTCCTCTATCTTTGAGGATCCCCCACAGATGCTCAATAGGGTTTAGGTCTGGAGACTAGCTTGGCCAGTCCCTCACCAGCAAGGCAGTGGTCGTCTTGGAGGTGTGTTTGTGGTCGTTATCATGTTGGAATACTGCAGTTTATGGTTCAGGCCCAGTTTCAGAAGGGAGGAGATCATGCTCTGCTTCAGGAGGTCACAGTAGATGCTAGCATTCATGGTTCCTTCAATGAACCGTAACCCCCCACAGCTGGCAGCACTTATGCAGCCCCAAAGCATGACACTCCCACCACCATGCTTGACTGTAGGCAAGGCACTTGTCTTTGTACTCCTCACCTGGTTGCAGCCACACATGTTAATAACCATCTGAACCAAATATGTTTGTCTTAGTCTTGTCTGAGCACTGACAGGCTCAATTCCTTTTTTCAGATCCTCAGAGTGTTATTTTCCATAAGGTGCCATTTTGAACTTCCAGTGACAGTATGAGTGTGTGAGAGTGATAACTCCCAATTTAACACACCTGCTCCAAAGTCATACCTTGTAGAGACCATCGTTGATGTGACGAGGTCTCTTGTCACACTAACGAGTCACATGACACGGAGGAGGGAAAATGGCTAAATGGGCACAATTTGAACATTTTCACTCAGAGGCGTACTCACTTTTGTTGCCAGCAGTTTAGACATCAATGGGTGTGTGTTGATTTATTTTGAGGGGATAGCAAATTCATAGTTATACAAGCTGTACACTGACTACTTTACATTGTATCAAAGTGTCATATCTTCAGGATTGTCCCATGAAAAGATATAATAAAGTATTTACAAAAATGTAAGGGGTGTACTCACCTTTGTGAGATACTGTACAGTTAATACAATCTTGTATGGCATGTGCAAGTGTTACATCTCCAAAATCACATATTTTTAAAGTGTTCATTAGAAACTGATTATTTTTCCTTTGGAGTTAAGCTCAGCCTTACCATTAACAAGATGCCGAATACTTAAGCATTTTATTTACTTGAAGTCATGAAGAACCTGGCAATTTATACACATTTGCCATGTTGAACTTTAATGTGTCATAAGTCTTCATTTCCTTTTTTGTGGTATGTAATTAAAGCAACTAAAATTGCTTTGATTTTTGAAGTAAAATTAATGATTTCATTCATTAAAACAAAAACTTTAGTGGCTGACCTAATTATCAACACCAGAAAATGTTGTGATAACACTTTAAGTTCAACTCACTCATCCGTTATAAGATGCAAAGTTCAAATTTCTTAACTTTTCTTCACACATTCACAAACCTCCAAGGTTCAGGTGGGACACCAACACCAATCCATGGACAACAGGAACACTTTGTCTAATGCACATTTACTTTACTGGTTTATTAACGCACACCGTCCCTGTTAAATAAACTAAATGAAAAAACTGAAGTCCAGAACACTGGACAGGTATAACCATAAGACAGAAGATGTTAAGTAAACGGAACAAAGGTAGTGTTTCTATGATCTGGAGAAGTTGGATGTAGTTAAGAAACTATTTTACTTTGTTAATGTGTAGTTTCTCTTCTGCTCCTCATTCATGTTGGTTGCGTTTGCGGTGCATTATGTTTTGCTGTAAAAAGTCCCCCCCCCCATAACCTCAATGTCTCTTTTTATTTAAAAGAAAAAGGCTTTAAAGATTTCCAATGAAGTTTGCACCTTAAATTAAACTACAGGTCCTGTTTGATTAAACAATTTTAAAATACGTATGACCACAGTTTCTGATAGATTGAGAAGCAATGATTTGTATTACACCACTGGCTGGGCAATCCCCTTAAAAGCAGCCTTTTATTTGCTAGCTTGGGTAGCAGTTTTGAGACATATTGATCATGTAAACAAACCCATAGCATTTATCGTGTATTTTTCTTTAGCAAGCATAGCTCGGGCTTATTGCTGATGTGCTGGATCAACAAAACCATGACTGATTTATCTGAAGATGATAGGAATTGTATAAATTAATCAAACAGTCTTTTAGAGAAGGTTTTCAAGCCCATATGCTTTACAAATCAGCAGATCTGGTACATGAGCACATGCTTAACTAGCCCAAGCTAATACAGGACCTCTTAATTTTACGCAGAAAATCCTTTAAAAACCGAAGTTTCTATGAAGAAAATATACTAGAGTAATGAGTGTTACCTTTTGGCAGAATATTGAACCTATTACAAATCCAATTAAAAAAGAAGTGTTGGAAACTAAGCAAACATTTTGTGATGTTGAATCACAACTTTTCACACGTTTCAATGTAAACTGGGGGATATAGATTACCCCAGAATTCCAGCATGTAGCCTCTTTCATTTTTACCTCACACACACGACCTTCGTAACATGTAAAAGTTATTTTAATGCTCTTTTATATGAAAGACACTGACATAAAACCCTTTTCGAAAAGGTTCATTATTGTTTGTAAACGTACATTTCCATCCAGAGCGGCCCGTTTTTAACAAACATTCACACGTAACACAATGAATTAACGAGCTTCTGTCTAAGCCGTCTATACAGGAAGCACCTGTGTAACACCAGGTGTTAAGGGGTCACTGCAGGACAGGTGGCATCAATCAAGTCATTGCTAGCAGCAGATAGCCAAGGACATCCCTTACCAATTCTACAAACATGTAAAAAAATGCTACTTGCTACTCTAGCAAGTAGTAGTTAAGGTCAAATCGAAATTTCTGACTGAAGTAAACAAATTCTCGATTATTTCATGAATATATCCCTAATTTTTGACAAAACTCATGAATTTCGGAAAACTACGTAGCTGCCACTAGCTTGTTTGATGAAACATCAACTCACCTGTCCAAATTTTGTTGGGAGACCACCGAACCTTGTTCCGCCATTGTTGTAAAATGTCCTCTTGAAAGAAAAGGATCAGATGCAGTACCAAAATGAAACAAAAAGTCACACTGCTGACAATCTACTGAAGGAGAAAAAGAAATATCTAGCTAACAAGTTAGCTAACTAGCGCACGTAGGCCGTTACGTTGCCACGACCCTTCGGCTGCAGACGTGCCACGTAGTTGGGAGTAAAACTACTCCCTGACGGCCATGGTTATCAAAATAACACGTATCTCCTCCCGGTGGTTATTTTAAGAGAAAATAAACTTTAAATCTGTTATGGCCTCGTTCCCTCTGACCGCTTGACTCCATTGACTAGCCGTGGTTGTGTCATCAAAACAAGGACCACCTGAGCGCAACTTCCGCCTGAAACGGGAAATGTAGTTTTACAGCTTCTATAAGTTATGTTTCATTTCATTTTATATTACGTGTAAAGGATTTTAAAAAAAAATGTTGCAACCATACCTATGAGCTTTTTTGTATTAATGTAAGTTCCGTTGCAATCAAGTATTTTCATGAGTTATGAAGACAAAAATTCATAATCTCAGATGTCAGGTACAGTTTAATTTATCAGCATATAATTTTACAAAAACCTTGTATTTCACGTGTCCATTAACTGTGTTTCTGAACCCTGTCCTCATGCAATCAAAATATATTTATCACAGTCACATAACCGATAAATGAAAATTATGAGTGGGTTATAAACAGAAATTATGTGAATTATAGCCAGTCAGATTTGATGGTCATTGTGAAATGTCCAGTGGAAGACTGCAACCAAAACTGCAAAATTACAAAAATGACATGACCACCACTCTGATTCTTTGTTGCTTCATAGCCAAGAGGTAAATGTGAATGTTTTTGTTGTCAGTTACTTTCACTAGGTCACATTCAAATATCATATAATAATCATTGTTGTTTCCCAGTGGGGAAATTAACGGTGTTACAGCAAAAAAAAAAAAAAAGTATCGGTCAAATAGAAGCATGCAGATACCCACTTAAATAATTACAGCAATTGGCAAAAAACACATAAAAAAACTCTACAAAAGACAGAATTGCAAAGTGTGACAGATGTGCAGTCATAAATAAATAGGAAATGTAAATCGTAAAGCTTAAAAGATTATTGAAATACATTTTGCCTGTGTAAATTTTGCTTTTATTTTTGCAAATAGATTATCGGCAAGACACCAGAAATGAAGGGAAAAATACGTGGGTGTAAACTGTTTTTGATGCTTTATTTGGCATGTTGGGAGCTGTGGTGATTTCAAAGCCTAGCAGCTGTTAGACTGGTCTAAAGCAGCTATTATCGCTGCTTTAAAGAGCTCCTTTTCCTAACCTAGTGCTGTTTGTACCTCTGTGTTGAAGCGAGAGTAGGTTAATCCTCAGCAGCTTTGGTTGACAAGCTACTGTGGCAAAACTCCAACTCCCACAAGCCCTTTCGGCACCACCCATGCGCCGCAGTCAATCAGCTGTTGAAGCAACTGCTGACTACCTCGGCACAAGCGTAGCTGGTTTGTCATACCCCAACCCAGGCGAAGCAAACAGAAATATCTCTGTTCACAGTCTGAAAAAGGTGAAGGAACAAAAGGTAAATCCAGCTTCCCTTCGAGCAGAGGTGCGACCTCACAGTGTGTGCTTGTTGTTCTGCCGGGGGCAGAGGGACACATATGGATTACAGAGGCGATTTTCGTGGCAAGTGAGCTTCATGACATGTACATACATCAGGATATCTCGGCCAACGCGACAACAACCAAGGCTCGGGTTTGTGGTCAGAGTATGTGGTGAGGGGCTCGGTGGACCGGGCCACTGTGGGCTGCTGATTATGGTCCTTTCATGACCTTGGAAGCGTTGCTGTTGGAGGAGAAAAAAAAATGGATTATAACCAGTGTGGCGTGCGGGGCTCATACTACTGCGATTACATTTAAAGTCCGACTCATATCAGTAGTTATTATGCTGAGTGACGTGTCTGTGATATGATCGCTTTATAATGTTATTTTCAATCTTCAAACTATTGTTGTACGGTGCGCGTTTGCCTTACCAGCGTCACTATGGGGATATCTCAGATATATATAAATATATATTTTTTCTTACCTTGAATGGTTTCATAATTGATCAAACTATCAGAATTTGCTCTATTTTTGTTTACCAATAGCATAGCGCCTTTTATATATTTAACTGCTAAATGACGTTTTGCAAGGTGTTGTCAAGACGACAAAACCAATTTCTTTTTGATACTCTGGCATTGTTTTTGCATTAAAATGCGATGCAGCGAATATAATTATATGCATGCGTGTTAATGCGGACTTCTCCTGTTTTAAAATATTCTTACTGTAAGGGGGTCATAATCTGTTGTGGGTCAAACGTGCTAGAATGTAATAAGTAAATAAATAGTCTTTAAATATTTAGATATGTTTTGATATAAATGAAATTTGAAATACATACATTAGATATGTAAATAAATCGATTTATTTAGGTTTAGGTTTCTAATATTGAAATGTTTCAGTGATTTATAAAACACCTGATTAAAAAATTGATATATATTTAGCATTTTAAAGTGTAATACGTTTCTTTTCGCTTGTCTTTTAACTTATTGGTCCACAGGATGTTGGATGGTACTGTAGGAGGAAATATGCAGCCAGCTCAGGAGAGATCTTCATGTTTCTCAGTTTCTACTGCAGTTAAAGCACAAGAAGGTCCAAATTAGGACCGATGCGTTTTTTTTTTTTTTTTTTTTTTTCTTGATCCTGTTGTTCTTGTTTTTCCCTTTTAGGAAGTCGTTAAAAATAAGCCCGAACTATCGAGGTGTCTTTTCACCTTGCTGAAGGACAGCTGTATTTACTGACGTATGCAAATGAATGTCAGGGGAGGTCCTTAGGCGAGAAAAGCACTGAATCAGTTTCACATTGCAGAGCTGGAGTTCCTGCGTGGAAGGAGAAACGAGACGTGGCGAAATCTGGTGATTATCTGCTGCCATATTCTTCGTGGGCATTTAAGATTCATTTTGTTCTTCGTGGAAGTGTTTGGGGTTATTTTTTGTGTGTGTGTAGTCGCATTTCTTTTACTGTCTTATTCCTTTTCGGCCGCCGTAGGAGTCCTCTCTATGGTCTCCCTAGAAATATAAATATTGTTTGTTTCCCCCTGTCGCAGCTCAGCAAACCATGCAGGATGATTTACTGATGGACAAAAACAAAGCCCAGCCTCATCAGCAGCAAGATCCGACACAAGTAGACCCTCCTCCCTGCACACCGACCCCGTCATCGGACCTCATTTCATCTTCATCCGAGTCGGAGAGCCCGTCGACCGGCAGCAGCCAAGCGGCTTCCGCGCTAAGCAGCGGCAGCAGCAAGGACAGAGTCCCGATGGAGTCGCCGATCCTGCCCGGTCCGAGCTTCCATCACCCGCTTCAGGAGACCGGCGGACCTCTGAGCTCCCCTCCGTCCTCGTTCGGAAGCACTTGGTCCACGGGAACCACAAACGCCGTGGAGGATAGCTTTTTCCAGGGAATACCCTCGGTGAACGGGACGATGCTCTTCCAGAACTTCCCACATCACGTCAACCCGGTCTTCGGGGGCAACTTCTCCCCGCAGATCGGCCTGCCCCCGCAGTCCCAGCAACATCAACATCATGCCCAGCAGCAGCAGAGGAGGTCCCCTGTCAGCCCCAGCCAGGGCCCCTTCCCCCAGAGAAACGCTTACCAGACCATCATGAACAACAGCAAGGGGTCTTCCTCGTCTTCTCCGGCTTCCTCTTCTGCCTGGAATAATCACCAGAACGCCGCTTGGAGCACCGCGTCTAACCCCTGGAGCGGGCTGCAGCCAGGCAGGGACCCGCGCCGAGCCGTGGGCGTCGGTGTAGGGGTCGGCGTCGGAGTACCGTCACCCCTCAACCCCATCTCCCCGATGAAAAAGCCTTACACCAGCAATATCATAGCACCTCCAAAATTTCCGAGACCCGGTGGTCCCCTCGCCCCCAAGCCCTGGATGGAGGACACCGCGTTCAGGACGGACAACAGTAACAACATACTGCCTTTCCAGGTAACTAATAACTGGGTCATATCTTTATAGCTTCATCATGGGTTTAAAATGTATCCCCGATGTATTGCTTTGTGATCCATCTTTAAATTAGATCGTTTCTTTTTGTACAGTGCTGTAAAAAGCCTTATAGGTTTATTCTGTTTTGCGTTTTTTTTTGTCACACTTCAAATAAATCTGAATCTGATTTCTTTCAGTAGATGGACAAGGTCTCCAAACCAACATAGTCCTATGAAAAAAAAAAAAAAAAAAAACTGAGTTATTCCCAGAGCTGAAATAATCACGAAACCGAAAAAGAATTTGTCTGACAGCACGAAGTAGGCTAAGGGATCTCAAAAAGCAACACAGCATACCCTAATTTAATAAAATAAAAAAACAGATGAGAAACAGACTCTTTGGCATATGTCAGTCTGGAGAGGGTTATAAAGCCATTTCTAAGAATTAGAGACTTCAGCAAACAAAATTGAGACCTGGTGGTGGTAGTAACCTGGGTGACGTACTATATTAGGTGGAACCACAAACACGGCTCTATACTAGGAAATTGTGAAGGACAATGTCCGGCAATCAGTTCATGAACATACAAGAAGCTTAAGCGCACTTGATTTATGCAGCAGAACAATGATCCAAAGCACACCAGCATGTCCACCCTTTGATGACTCAAAGAATTAAATGAAAATAAAAATGAAGGTTCTGGACTGGCCTAGTCAAAGTCTGGATTTAAATCTGATTGAGATGTTGTGGCATTATCGTAAACAGGTCGTTCTTGCTCATAAATCATGAATTTAAACAATACTACATAGAAGAGCGGTCCAAAATCAATGTAAGAGACTCATTGCCAGTTGTCGCAAGCGCTTCATGGCAGCTGTTGCCACAAAGCATGGCACAACCAGCTATCAGGTTTAGGGGGGAATTACTTTTTCACACAAGGCCATGATGGTTTGGATAGTGTGTTTTTTACTTAGTAAATGAAATAATCATTTTAAAACTGCAGTTTGTTTTTACTCAGGTTATTTTTTTGTCTGCGTTTGATCTAAAAGATTTAAATGGGACTGAAAAAAAAGCAAAAACTGAAGAAATCTGCAGATATTTTTAATAGCACTGTTTAAGGTTTAATTCACTAATAAGGTCCTGCTGGGAAGACATCTGGACCAAACATTTGTCTATGAATATCACACTGTCTACACAGAGCAGGAATAGCATTATGACCACTCATTAGTGTGTTGGTGCCCCTTTAGCTTCAGAAACTGCCTGATTGGTTGAGTGGAGTAGACCCCTGAAGGTATACTATGGTATTTGGTACTAAGATGTTAGAACCAAAGCCTTAAATCCAGATTGGTTCTTCCAGCACTTCTTCCAGATGCTCAATTGGACTTAGAGCTACAGTAGCCCAACAGTTGACTGGTTGAAGTGGAGGTTTCTTCCTGTTAAAGGGGAGTTTTCCTTTCCACTGTTGCTACATGCCTGATCAGTATGAGAGATTGCTGCTAAGTCAATGGCAAAATCCAAGCCACTGTCCACTGTCACTACATGCTCATCCAAGAATAATAAACTGAGTTTGGCTGAATTGTTTCATATCTAGGACCAACTGGAATGAATGTACCTGGCTTGGAATCAGTTTGAATTGATTGCATTGACTTGGTAAAATGCCTTGATATGACGTGTGTTATGAATTTTTCTAAATAAATTGAATTGAATTGAATCTGTTGGTTCAGACCACACTGACAAACCTTCTCTCTCCTCCTGCATCAATAAGCTTTCTTTCAATCTTTGAAAGATTTTTACCAGTGCAGACCAGTAACATTCTGAAGAAGCAGTGATGTTGGAGATGCTCTGACCCTGTTATCTATTGTCTACATTTTGGCTCTGGTTAAACTTGCGCAAATCTTTTTGTTTTTTCCTTCTTCTAACACATCAACTATGAGGAGAAAATGTTTATTTACCCACTCACTAACAGGAATATTTAGTGGTCATAATATTATGTCTGACCAGTGGATACTTATTTTCATTTATAAATAGGAAAATTGCATTAATTATAGACAAATAATGTAATTTAGGGATTTTACCAGTGATTTGATAATCTATTTCACACAGACGGCCTGTGTTTAGTTTGGTTGTTTTTAGTTTATCTGTTATCCAGTTGATAACAAATGTAATCTGGAGCCATTTTACAAAACAAATTGTTCCACTTGATGTTAAATTACACAATCTGATTAGGTCCTAATTAGTTCCAATGCAATCTAAAAGTTAAGTTGCTTGTGTAATACCACTGGGTAAAAAGTTATCTAAGGACAACCTGTTCACAGTAAAGATTGGGAACAACTTTTATCTCGTAATACCACAAGACAGACATTCAGTCTTAAAACAGAATAAGCTACAGAAAGAACGAAGCACACAGTAAATTGGAGGAATATGCTGGATCCACTAAGCTTCTTAGTTAGAGCTTCATTGTGCACCACAATCGTCATTTCAATATTAATATGTGCAATATTGCAAATGAGTGCATGGACTAGAAGCCAATTAGCCAATTATTCATGATCAATTGGATGGGCACTCAGTGTAGCAGATATCCAATTTCAAGTCAAGATGCCAAAAATCCCCAGTAATATTGTCATAGAAGTATTTATGAGCACAATCACATGTTTATCTAATATTGTGCAGCCTTATTATTGATTTATATTTTCTAACTGAAACCTTTAAGGGTCGCCAGCAGTTCTGATCTAGTCACATTACTTGCATGCAGTAAGAGTATTCATTCGCCTCAAACTTTTTCAAGTCCACACTTCATTTTTTATATTTAATACAGGTTTTATGGGATAGACACAAAGTAGCACATGTTTGTGAAGCTGAAGGAAACGGACACCTGGTTTGCAAACATTTTGTTTTACAAATATAAATTTGAAAAGTGTGGTGTGTATTCGCATGTCCCCCCCAGTACTTTGTATAATCACTCTTTGCTGCAGTTACAGCTGCAAGTCTTTTCGGGGTGTGTCTCAACCAGCTTCAGCACATCTGGAGACTGAACTGTTCCATCATTGTTCTTTGTAAAGTAGCTCAAACTATCATTGGATGGAGAACATCTATAAGTTTTCAGGTCTGAATCAAATTCTCAGATTTAGGTTCAGACTGACTAGGCCATTCTAATACATGACTATGCTTTGATCTGAACCATCTGGCTGTAGCTCTGGCTGTATGTTTAAGGTCGCTGACCTACTGGAAGGTGAACGTCTGCTCAGTCTCAAGTCTTTTACAGCCTCCAAGAGGTTTCCTTCCAGGATTGTCCTCTATTTTGCTCCATCCACGTTCCCTTCAGCTCTGACCAGCTTCCTTGTCCCAGCTGAGGAAAAGCATCCTTGTTGCATAGTACTGCCACCAGTGTGGGGATGGTGTAAAGTGTTAGTTTTCCTCCATAGAATTTTGCGTGTAGATCATCTGACCAAAGCATATTTGGCGTCCCTTACAGGGTTTGTGGCAAACTGCAAACAGGACTTCTTGCATGTTTCTTATCAAGAGTATCTGTCCTTTTGCCACTCTTCCATAAAGACCTGATTACTAGAGTGCATAGGTAATATTTTCCTATTAACAGATTCTTCCACTTGAGCAGCAGATATCTTTAGCGCTTCTGGTGATTAATGTTCTCCTTATCTGTCCTGTCAGTTTAGGTGGTCATGTCTAGGCAAGTAAGCAGCTTGGTCATGATCTTTCCTTGTTCAGATAATGGATAAAAGTTTTGGGTATTGTTTTTTAACCTAACCCTGCTTGACCTGTCTGCTGTGTTCTTTGGTCTTCACAATGCTGTTTGTTCATTAAAGTTCTCTAATAGACCTCTGAGGCCTTCACAGAACCGCTGGATGTATGCTGAGATGAAATGACTCTATTTACTTTTCTTAAGGTGACATTCTTGAAGCAGTTGGTTGCAGTGGATCTAATTTTGGGGTATCAGAGTAAAGGGGCTGATTATAAATGCATGGAAGACCTTGTGTCATTTTCCTTTCACTTCACAATTATAAAGTCTTTAAAGTCTACTGTTAAGGTCTTATTAACATTTCAGTTTCATATTTCAAGCAACACAGATGCTGTCATTGATAACATGTCTATGTTCCTGGCGTGAGAAGGCTCTCTGAGCCCACAAGCCATCCTTATTCAGAAGTTAAACATGTAAATAGGTTATAAATTGTGTTTAGGAAATAATCTGCCAGCTAACAAGGAAATTGGCATTTGAATTTGAATTGCTTCTCTGAGACGGTACAAATATTGTGAACCGAGAATTATTTGTGATGCCGTCACCCCAATATCCCACATTGATATACAAATAGTTTGGACAACTCTGTTGAACCACACTCTATTTATTCACAATAAGGACTCAAGGAAATATATTTTAGTTGTTTGGATGTATTTTAGGGAGCCTTTGTAGCTGGTGTGAGTGAACAAGAGACAAACATGTGCCCTGATAGCGTATGGTTAGTCACATGTATGATCTATGTTCAGCTGACTGACAGGCATGCATAAAGCCTAAAGGAAACCCCCCACCACCCTCTACAATGTCACTGACTTCCATAAAAACAAAGTAGTTGCTCTATCAAAGGGAGAGGATGAAGGTTAAGTCCAAATGTTACAAAAAACACAGCTCCACACTGGTTGAAATTTCAGCCTGAGTGAAACGTATCGCCTTTTGAGGAGATGCTGTTTTGAGTGTGTGTCAGTCTCTGTGACACAGTTTCCTCTGCTGAGAGCCTACGTCTGTCTGTCTGTCTGTCTGTCGGTTGGTGCAGCCTCAGCTGGATTACAGCTCGAGTTATCTCCAGGAGACGAGGTCAGGGAGCCACATGTCACGCTTTATGGAGCGCTCTGTGTGCTGAAGTCAAACAGCAGAGGGGAACTGCAATGCTCTTCCTCTCTCATATGGTCCAGCTTTGCCACATGAAACACTAGGATTACCTTTACTTTCACTTTACTGTAACTTAATTTAAATAAGTGGCACTAAGATGCAAAGTTAGGGTGCGGCATGCCAGCTGGCCTGTTTGCTTGAATGAAGCCCTGGCGTATCACTGGCTGGCCTCACAAACGCTGGTGGTTTTCATACTATAAAACTCCCCAGGGTTAAATATCAAGCCATGTGCACTCTTGTGTGCATGTACCTGCCTGCTGCCTCCTCAGAGCTAGAGGAATGTGTGGAATTCAGCTTAATGCAGCAGTGTCTGGGATGAGAAGTTGCAGGAGCTTCTCAGGAGATCTGATGATTGTGATGGAAATGATTGCATGGGTCTTCTGATTGAAAATGAGAAGGCAGATGAACAGGAGTAGCTCGTACTCATACTCGTTGTCTTCCGCTTATCCGGGACCGGGTCGCGGGGACAGCAGACTCAGCCGAGACACCCAGACGTCCCTCTCCCCAGACACCACCTCCAGCTCCTCCGGGTGGAGCCCAAGGCGCTCCCATGCCAGCCGAGAGACATAGTCCCTCCAGCGTGTCCTGGGCCGTCCCCTGGGCCTCTTCCTGGTGGGACGTGCCTGGAACACCTCCAGAGGAAGGCTTCTAGGAGGCATCCGGTATAGATGCCCGAGCCACTTCAACTGGCTCCTCTCGAGAGGAACAGGAATAGTCTCCTGGTTAAATACTGCCGCACGGTCATGCAAATCAGCAGCAGGAGCCACTTTGACTAGTTTAAAGGTTAAACCAGTGAGATGCACATCAATGATCAAATATACTTTACCCTCAACTTTGTCTTACATCTAGAGTCCTGGTCAAAAAATTACTCCCAGTCATTAGGCACATTAATGTCGTTATTTTTATTATACCTTTATTAAACTAAGGAGTCCAATTGAGATCAGAAATCTACTTTACAAGGGAGACTTAGCCAAGACAACAGCTAGAAAAACAGAACATATTGATAATACACAATAAATCAAACAAATGAGACAGCGATTTGACCTCTCAAAGAAAACGATAACATTTCTCCTTGACTCTTAAAATGATTAATTGATGTGAATGTTTTGATTTTAATAACTTCCAAGACCACTGTGTGTTGTAGTAAGATTGTGTTTTGTCTAAATCCTTCAAAGCCGTCTGGACATTTAAAAGCAGCCAATTGGAGGAATGTGATTGTTAGTTACCAAAGCTGACAGAGAGAAGGTTACTGGGGTATCCAGCTAACTAAATCATAGAGAGTGCAGTGATGTGTCAAAGATTTAGCATTTGAGATGAAACATAAAGAAGCATGATCCACAGAATCAAGGCTCCTCGGGAGGAGGAGACTGCAGACCGTATATCACTGCAATCAGTTACAGAAAACAAAAACGGCTTAAACCAGTTCTTTTCTTTGCAAAGAATGTAAAACAAGATTTATATCTGAGAAATGAAAATAAAAACAGAACTAAAATTTATCCTCGAGGCAAACCTTTAACTATCTCAAGAAAGTTTTTTGGTTTACTTGAGATGTACCGATCATTTACTGGCCCATACTGATTTTGGTTTCACTTTAAACTGTATAACATAATGACTACAGCATTAACAAACTTATTTATGATAGACATTGAACAGCATTAAAGCTGCTGTAGGTAACTTTGTAAAAATGCATTTTTAACATTTTTGTTAAAACTGTCAATATGTCCTGACAGTACAATATGGGACAGATGATCTGTGGAAAAATCTTAATTTGTTCTTTCTTCCACATTAAATTCTCCTTATCTTATTCGTTTCATGAGGAAAAATGAGCTGATATGAGGTTACAACGGGTCAACCTGCTTTCCACATTCTAGTAAATAATGTAATGTCTACGCTCGTAAACGGCATCTCCAGCTGCGTCCCGTCATCATGCCCATCCACGTGTCTGAAAAGGAGGGGAAGAGGTGGGGTGGGGGGGGGGGAAACGAACAGCTCAGCATTTTAAGTGTTTACCGTTTATACCAAGTGAGCAGATTTTTATCTGCGTGGCGCTGTCGAGTCCTGAGTGGGGGGAATAACACTTTTGAATGCTCAGCCGAATGAGGCAACAATAGCTGCGGTGTCCAAACAATGTGGCCCCCAGCTCATGGAGCGGACACAGGACACAGCTGCCAAGACTGCAGCCTTCCAGCTCTGGTTGGATGTTTTCTCTGGGCATACCCTCAGGACACATGCTTCTCTAATGAATGAATCAACAAACGGGGGAAATTCAACCTTTTCACCCTCAAGATGAAGCTCAACATTGAGCTCTTTGGTTGTTGGAGTTCGCCAGTTTCCAGTCCCATGTTTGACAGGTGAATTTTACATGACAAGCAGCTCACATTAAACAGTGTTCCCATCTAATCCTCGTTTGATCGTAGAAACCCATTACTGTAAGGTCTTTAGGGTTTTTTCTAATATGCAGTAAAATCTCTAAACTAGTCTGTGAGGGTGCTGGGAAGCATCTCCCTCACTAAGTGAACCACGCACAAACACTAATAGCAAGTTGGTATTGTTATGTTTTATTTTGATGATTCACTTCTTTTTCTTTGAGGTCCACTTCCTGAGCGCTGGCTTCATGGAGTGCACACATGATGGCAGTCTAATGACTTCACCTGTAGGGACTTCCCTAATCATCCATCTCATTGGGGCAGACCACTGGGTGAAGCTGAGGGTTGAAATGGACTGAAGTTTTTGTTTTAATTAGCTCTTTTTTTGTTGACTTGTATATTTAAATACGTTGTTAGTCAAGTGTGTGTATGTGTTTTTAAAATGACTTCTGAGCAATTCTGATAGCTTATGTAGCTTAAGGGAAATCCCCCTTGAATTTCAAGAGTGGTGGCATTCGTATATATTTAAGCAGGATTGCAGAGTAGGAGTGTTTTTTTGTTTTCTTTGTTTTCTTTGTTGAGATGGATTGTGCCAAAGTTATTTTTCTGCCTGACCTGTGATGAGAGAGACCTGTACCAGAATCTGCACTGAGCCCCCACATAGTCATAGGTGTTTGGATTCAGGTGTTAACAGATACACAGATGTTCTTTACTGAGCCGCAGTTACCACTAAATAGGTCTTGCATTCATTGGTACCGTACACTTTTCAATAACATTGCGGTTTTTTCTGCAGGTGTAGAAGCTGTCTTCTAGGTTTTTATCTTTTATTCTCTTTAATTTTTATTTAATTTCTTTATTTGTTTTTCCTTCTCCTTTTGCTCCACCTCTCTCTTTCTTGTTTTATTTTTCTTTTCGTTTCCTTGTCCATTGCAATTGAAATAATCCCAAAACGGAGCATTATAGTATAGTAATACTATACTATAATGAGAGTAAATCTGTTCTCGGCACTCAGACAACAGATTGCTACTCTGCCGGACAGGACACATTAAATAAAACAAAAAATACTCTATGTATATATTTTAAATACTATTCGAACCCTCATTACTAAAATTGTTACTTTCTACTTGGACACAGCATCTCTTCATTTGAGCTGCTGTGTCCAAGTAGAAAGTAACAATTTTCAGTGTCCTCTTTGAACTGTGTTATTGTATTTGGATATTTTAAATATGTAACTTGATGCCAGAAATACACCTGCTGGGAAAGAGACAGAAAAAGAGTATGTTTTATGTTGTTTTTATTCAGTCGCTAGAATCACTGAAGACAACTGAAGGTGCAAAGATTGGTTCTAAATAACTGTTTTTCTTTTTTCAAGGTCCACAGAAATATTTCTAAATAATAAACAACAAACCTTAGTGCATTCTTAAATATTTTGAAGGTATCACGTTATTGATGTCATAAACGTATTCTAGTCAACAGTTCAACTCGCACCCCTGGTGAATCTGTACCTTCTCTTTGTACCCATCGTTTCTAACAGTCTACTTCCAGTTCAGAAGAAGAGCTCAGAGAAGAGCAGATTTAAAACGAGCCAGTGAGCAGGCTTTTCTAGTTTTGCAGCAAAGCATTTCATGATTTGGGAGCTGCAATGATCTCCCTTGAGCTTCCAATGTGTCCTCAGGACCTCCAGCACCAGCTGGTTTGCTAACCTGAGTGACCAAGAAGGTAGTGCAGCTGCAGTAGCTCAGAGAGGTACAGAGACAATAAAAAAAAACCTAATAAAATAGTTGTGAAATGAACTCTAAAATGGACTAGCAGCCAGTGCAGAGAGAATAAAGTGGGAGCATTATGCTCTCTCCACCATGTTCCTGTTAAAAGCCATGCAGCAGCGTTAAAGTCATCTTTTAACGAGATGCTTTTAATTTCGGCCATTTACCTCAGGTGAAAAAAAAGTGTTCTGCCCATCCAGTCAAAAATCACTATCCATCTTAAAACCAAGGTTTGTGACAACAGGGTTTCTGTGACCTGCCAGTGGGCACAAGTCGATGCATGGATAGTAGATCCGACTGCAGACGGCTGCATTTCGGACCTCAAAGTCAGGTATGAAGCCACTAGTATTGTAAAAGTGCAAAATGATAAGCACATACATTTAACATTGGAACCTTTTAGCTTTTTTGTTTAGTTTTTTTTATTTTAATAAGTTCAATAAGCAGTTATTGTACTGTCAATATATAATGGATACTATGTTGATACAAAGTAGTATATTTTTCTGTGGTATCCAACTGTGGGGATAACTACTTGTTTAGAAGCCCTTAATGCATCTTTGACCCCACCAGTTGACCTGGCTATGTTCTGCAGCAATATGAGCTGGCCCCTACAGAATCAAACGGCGTTCCGGGTCAAATCCTACTTTACCACTTGTGCCTAATTTCTAGCCCTGCCCCCCGCATTTTGCTCAATTTTGCTAACTCACAGGGCATCCCAAGTGTTGCAATGTATTAATTCCGTAAAACCTAATTATTGTTATTGAACATGAAGAATCAAGAGGACTAACACTGTTCTTAAGTATCATATGTCGATAACGGTAATAAAACCTAATTTGATGCATGCTCATTGTTTGACATTTTCATCAGTTCTGTGAAACAGGAACAAAAATAGTAAAACAGTTTTTACCCATTTAAAATACCAAAACCTCTGTGAACTTTAGGTTGATGGCTTCAGATGCATTACATTTTGCTTAAAAATGAATTCGTTGATCGTCTGCTGCAGGATTGTTAGCTAGTCTGGCATCTTTACGTACAAGGAATCTGTGAGAGCTGTCAGCTTCTTAACAGAACATCTGATTTCTCAGTGGGTTCGCAGTGAGGTGCATGGACGCCATGGGAAATGAGATTCAGCCCTTTTGTGGCATACATGTGGAGCACTAGGCATATGATTTCGATGTAGTGATCCTCTTATTCGCCGACCAAATGCTTTATATAAATTCAACGTTGCTGTGTGTTATCTCCAGTGTATAGAAACGATTCAGTCTATTATTATTTACACGTTTAAAGTTTTTTTTTTTTTTTCCTGGATTTTATTTGGAGGTGTCAGTGTAGAGGAGGTGGAACACCTATGCACACAGATTTTCATTTGTGGAAAATTGTAAAATCCACTTATGATTTTCCTTTCACCTCATGTTCTATGTTGTTTCGGTCCATAACATAAAATCCCAGTAAAATACATTGAAGCTTGTGGTGTAACGTGACAATGTGTGGCAATACAGTGTAATATGTAATCCCAAAAGGGTTATAACGCAGGTTGCATTCATGCATTGTGTAAACAGACTGCTGCTAGGGATCTACTATAACAGGTAACTGACCTAACCCTTGGTTCAACAACATTTGAAGACAATGTGGTTGGGATTAATATTCCAAAGCAAGGAGTATTTTAACTCAATGTTCAACATCGTGACATAAACAATTAATCCATCTTGTAGATTATAGGGAAATATAACTTGACAGCAGTGCATGTCGCATCTTGGGCTGCACGATATCCGGAACATGTAACTGGGAAACTGGTGCATATTGTGATGGCACTATGAATTAAAACCAATCCATATTTTTCTGATTCTTTTTCTTTCTTTTCCATCTTTCTAATATCCCCACCGTGTTCTCTAAGCTTTAGCATGGTACCTGCAGGATAATACCAGGGCTGCAGAATAGAAAAAAATCTTGCGACGGTGTTAAAATGGATAAATATTGCAATAATTACATCAGGTGCAATATTTACCTATTTTCTTTTTTCCTCTCTTTCCCATCTTTGCTTCCATCACCCTGTGACCTGGAGCTTTCTGGGTAACATCATTTATGTCCGGGGAGAGCGCCTGCTGCTGTGGGACTAAATATTACATCAGCATGAAAAATGCAGATTTACAACACCTGGAATATATTACCCAGCAGTCTTTGCACTCCCGCCAGTCCTTTGCATTTCAGTATTACACACACTGATATTGCCATGCCGATATTATGTTATATTGTGAATCCTTATATAATACTATTTCAGACATTGCATCCAATAGATTGGATATTGCAAACATGTGATGACGATTGTGATCTGATATATTGTGCAGCTCTAGTCACTGAAGTATGACCGTGATTTTGTTCATTCTTTTATGACTATCTCTGTTGACTCTAATTCGTGATGTCTGCATGTTTTTGCTGTGTTGCAGGACCGGAATCGGCCCTTTGACGCTTTTAGCTTGCACTCTTTGGAGAGTTCCTTAATGGATATGATAAGGACTGACCATGACAAAGGTAAACCGCACCCTGCCGGTGGCCCACCAATGACTATCGCTGATATTATATGGAGGAATCATTTTGCAGGTTAGGAATATTTACTTGTCCTTTACTATCACATTAAGATGTTTCTTTTTGGTTTGCTTTTTTTCTTTGCTTTATGGGTTAAAATGACTTTTGATTTCTTTGGTTATCTGCTAAGCAGTCCTGTGTGGATCATGGTCTTGTGTTTGAATCATTTAAGACAATGCCTTACCTGAAAAATTTTAAATCATTTTTTGTGATCTGTGTTTGCATGGTGAGGAACTGACGAGCTGTGACCTGTTATATATATTCTGAGTATGGGTAACAAATGATGTCTATTGCTACAAAAATAACATCTGAGCTGACTCAAGATGACAAATTTTTTAATCATAAAATGAGATTAAGAAGAAGAATCTGTCTTCAGTCTTTTAAGGCTGCTGAGTGTCTGTCAGGGCTCCTGAGTCCTTGTTTTTCCAGCTCTGTTGTGAAATCCGGATGAGGCCTTGTCAGGTTAGCTTTTTGTGTGTTATGCTCCCATCTTAACAATGGCAAAGTTTGGGTGGGAGGGGTGTATAATGAGCAGAGCACGTGTTTTTCCCATCTGCAGACTGTGTTATTTCCAGTCCTGTACTGGGCGAGCATTGTTGGGACAGAGTGATCTTCGGCACCCCGCTATCTGCTTCACGGGAACTGTCGTAACGTCCCGCAGGGCATCTGTCGTGTTTGTCAAAGCACAACAAACACAGAGGGAGATATGAGGAGTCAGGCGGGGTGGCGTATTACCATGAGGTGTGCATTCTCTGCATGCTTGACTGTTGTCATAATGCAGAATGCAAGGTGTTGCAGAGAGCTGCTGTGCAAACCACAGAGCTCCTCCACCCTGTTAGCAGAACTGCCCCCTGTTTGAGCTAGGTGCTGTTTTCAGCTAGGTTAGGTCACAGCTGCACACGTTATGATGCATTTGGTCCCATTATAGAGTATTTAATGTTAAACTAAAACTGCACATAGAAGCTCTTGGTTGTGGGAGGTTTAATAGATCAGGATTTAAGAAAAGAATCTACACGTCCTTCTCAAAAAATTAGCATATTGTGATAAAGTTCATTATTTTCCATAATGTCATGATGAAAATTTAACATTCATATATTTTAGATTCATTGCACACTAACTGAAATATTTCAGGTCTTTTATTGTCTTAATACGGATGATTTTGGCATACAGCTCATGAAAACCCAAAATTCCTATCTCACAAAATTAGCATATCATTAAAAGGGTCTCTAAACGAGCTATGAACCTAATCATCTGAATCAACGAGTTAACTTTAAACACCTGCAAAAGATTCCTGAGGCCTTTAAAACTTCCAGCCTGGTTCATCTCTCCAAACCCCAATCAAGGGTAAGACTGCCGACCTGACTGCTGTCCAGAAGGCCACTATTGACACCCTCAAGCAAGAGGGTAAGACACAGAAAGAAATTTCTGAACGAATAGGCTGTTCCCAGAGTGCTGTATCAAGGCACCTCAGTGGGAAGTCTGTGGGAAGGAAAAAGTGAGGCAGAAAACGCTGCACAATGAGAAGAGGTGACCGGACCCTGAGGAAGATTGTGGAGAAGGGCCGATTCCAGACCTTGGGGGACCTGCGGAAGCAGTGGACTGAGTCTGGAGTAGAAACATCCAGAGCCACCGTGCACAGGCGTGTGCAGGAAATGGGCTACAGGTGCCACATTCCCCAGACCTGGGCTACAGAGAAGCAGCACTGGACTGTTGCTCAGTGGTCCAAAGTACTTTTTTCGGATGAAAGCAAATTCTGCATGTCATTCGGAAATCAAGGTGCCAGAGTCTGGAGGAAGACTGGGGAGAAGGAAATGCCAAAATGCCAGAAGTCCAGTGTCAAGTACCCACAGTCAGTGATGGTCTGGGGTGCCGTGTCAGCTGCTGGTGTTGGTCCACTGTGTTTTATCAAGGGCAGGGTCAATGCAGCTAGCTATCAGGAGATTTTGGAGCACTTCATGCTTCCATCTGCTGAAAAGCTTTATGGAGATGAAGATTTCATTTTTCAGCACGACCTGGTACCTGCTCACAGTGCCAAAACCACTGGTAAATGGTTTACTGACCATGGTATCACTGTGCTCAATTGGCCTGCCAACTCTCCTGACCTGAACCCCATAGAGAATCTGTGGGATATTGTGAAGAGAACGTTGAGAGACTCAAGACCCAACACTCTGGATGAGCTAAAGGCCGCTATCGAAGCATCCTGGGCCTCCATAAGACCTCAGCAGTGCCACAGGCTGATTGCCTCCATGCCACGCCGCATTGAAGCAGTCATTTCTGCAAAAGGATTCCCGACCAAGTATTGAGTGCATAACTGTACATGGTTATTTGAAGGTTGACGTTTTTTGTATTAAAAACACTTTTCTTTTATTGGTCGGATGAAATATGCTAATTTTGTGAGATAGGAATTTTGGGTTTTCATGAGCTGTATGCCAAAATCATCCGTATTAAGACAATAAAAGACCTGAAATATTTCAGTTAGTGTGCAATGAATCTAAAATATATGAATGTTAAATTTTCATCATGACATTATGGAAAATAAGGAACTTTATCACAATATGCTAATTTTTTGAGAAGGACCTGTACATCCCTTATCACATTTGGATTTACAGTTGGAACAGAGTTACAGGCAGTTTTTTTTTTTAGATGTAAATAAACCTGTTTAACCCTAATGATTGAAGTAATTAGGTTAGAATAACTTTAGTAGCTTGATTATAGTGACAGGGTTACAACTCAATTGCAATTTTATTCTGCGTCAGTCTGACATGTTTCTTCATTTTAGCGGATAGGAAAAGGTTTATTGAGTTGACACATACTTCTGTTAGTAACAATTTCTTTATTTTTATATTTATCAATGGCCAAAGTGCAAAACCTCCCATCTTCAGGATTTTCCGATGGGCAGACTCCACCTTAGATGATGAAAACAAGCAAGGCTGCTCCTATTCAGGCTGTCTGCTGTCTGATCGCTGTGTTGATTTCAAATTAGAATCCAAATTAAGGTTGAGGTACAAAATTTTGCCAAGTTGTCTCTGCTTATCTGTAGTTCGTGGCATTATTGTTGCAGTTTGGCTAAACGTTTGGCAGAAGGTAAGCCAGGCGCATAGGAAGGAAGAAATGATTCCCGAACCTGGATGGAACTGGTTCTGGGTCGGATACAGCGGCTAACATTGAGCTTATGGAATGCTCCCAACCAGAAGCTTGTTGAAGATGTGTTGGCCATGTTTAAAAGCAGAGACCCTGTTGCAGTTGACTTGACCAATTCTGCCAGGAAGAGAGATCCAGCATCCAGTGAGAATTATACCAGAAGATTACTGATGGCAACAAAGGGCATGTGGTCGCTTGTCTAATTTGCTAAAGGAAATTTTGACAAATATTAGCGGACTCTATGTGTATATTTAGGCCTGTATGTATAATTTTGGCCCTGTGTGGATTAGAGAAAACCAATAATAAAGTTAAACCTGTGCTCCTAATTTTTCTTTTTTTTAAATAATCAAAGTTGTTTGTTGAAATAAATCCTTTAAAGCCCAAAGCTAATGTCTATAAGAAAATCTTTTTAGTTTTTCATGAACTGGCCTCAAACTTATCGATGGGTAGCTTGGTCTGTCTGGTGTTGCAGCGCAGAGATGCGGCTCACCAGCTGAAAACCACCAGTCAAAACTGATTAATGCAATAGACACAGTTTTGCATTCCTAACTGAATGGTTACCACCCTCCACCATCCCATCGCAGACATTTCTCGCATACTTCTCATTGTGCCTGGAATAGCTGCTGTTCCTTTAGTGTTCAATGAGTAAGTGTGTGAGAAAGAGAAGGTGTTTTTAAAAGATGATGCGAATAAGAATAAGTCGGTCTTCTGAAAAGAGCACGTCCAGACCCCCACCTTCATCCAAACCACCTTCTCTGTCAGGCCGCCTCGGTTCATCCATTATTTTCTAAACACTTATTTGGAAAACAGTCGAGTTCAGTGACTGTTTGTGTTGATTGTCAGAGGCGCATTGTGTTGCCTCTAATCTTTCAGGATCTTAAAAGCTCCCGGTTTGGACTGGGAAGGGCGGGTGGTGGGCTCAGGGATATGTGAACAAACAGGCCTTTTAACTCCAGCGGCACACACACACACACACACACCTATAGTAGAGTCATGTGGTCCTCAAAGTGGGTCAGTTGAGATCAGGTTTGTAGACCGGAGCCCCACCACCTCAGAGATCCTCCCATTGGGCTGGAAAAACACGTTCAGTTTCCAAGCAGTCATTGCCACTGGCAGCAGTAGCAACACAGACACGTGGAGGAGAAAGTCTCTGAGGCTGCCGCTGACACACACGTCTTCTGTGACATTCCATGCAACGCGCCCTCGCCCCACACACGCCCCTTTTCTCTGCAGCACACACCTTCTCTTTGTGTCTGTGCACTCTGGCAGGCGCTGTCAACCACCCACTTGAGACAGCTGTGTGTGTTAATGAGCGTGAGCAGGAATATCTGGTCTCATTCACTCGTATGTCATTTACATGTTGCTTTGACTCTTTTTTTTTTTTTTTTTTAAAGAGCAGCTGTCTGCGGACCTACATGTTAACCTGAGTTAGGATAAAGGTGAAAGTAAACATTTTTCTATTGAGGTACTCTTTGAAATCATTCATTAATAGAAGAATCTAGATTAAGTGTGCCACCCCTTGAACTCTTTTACGTTTTGTCACGTTACCACAACAAAAGCTAAAGTACTTTATCGAGATCTTTGGTAACAGACCAACACAAAAGAGTTCACTTTTGGAAAATGAAAGAAATTATTAAAGTTTTTCAATATCTTCTTTACAATAAAATCTGTGCACCGCCTAAATAAAATCCATCGCAGTGTCGACGCAGACCTCTGTTTATAATTTAGTCTTAGTATAAATCCAGATGTTCTGTGAAGGTTTGTTAGAGAACATTAGATGAAAGGTAGCATCATGAAGACCAAGGACCACAGGAGTGTAAAACAGGGTTAGATTATAAAACAACCTTCGAAGCTTTGAACCCCGTACAGTGTTCTGTTCCACCCATCATCTGAACATGGAAAGAGTATGGCACAACTGCAGACCTACCAAAACATGGCCGTCCACCTAAACTGACAGGCAGGATAAGGAGACCATTAATCAGAGAAGCAGCCAAAAGGCCCATTGTTCTCTGGAGGAGCTGCAGAGATCCACAGCTCAGGTGGGAGAATATGTGGA
This sequence comes from Girardinichthys multiradiatus, assembly GCF_021462225.1. Lineage (NCBI taxonomy): Eukaryota > Metazoa > Chordata > Actinopteri > Cyprinodontiformes > Goodeidae > Girardinichthys > Girardinichthys multiradiatus. The sequence goes on along the minus strand of NC_061814.1, from coordinate 40,299,273 downwards.
CCGTACCACTAGTATTTAAGCACTCCAGGGTGGAAATGTTGTGGAGAGAAAGCCAAAACAGGCCCCAAAATGTGGTGGTTGCAGCATCACGCTGTGTGGATGGTTTTATTCAATGAGCGCAGGGAAGCTGGCCAGAACTGATGGGGAAGTGGATGGAGTTAAATTTAGAGCAATTCTGAATGAAAACCTGTTGAAGACTATAAAAGACACAAGGCTGAATGTTCAACTTCCAGCAGGACGACCCAAAACTTACAGCCAGAGCTACAATGGGATGGTTTAGAAAGCTTATTGATTAGTTAAAATTGCCTTTACTTAAATCTAATGAGAATTTTTGGCAATACTGCTTTTCAGACACTCTCCGTCTGATCAAAATGAGCTGGAGCTATTTTGAAGAGAATAGGCAAACAACTTTAGTCTCCAGATGTGCAGAAGACTTGCAGCTGTAATTGTTTCAAAAACACTTTATTAACTGTTTAATCAGAGGGTTGGCTATAAATACACACCACACTGTTCAGACATTATATTTGGAAATACTTAAAAATCTTTTGTCATTTTCCTACTTCCTAAACTTTGTGTTGGCCTATCACAAAAAAAACCAAGAAAATATATTGGAAGTTTGTGATTAGAATGTGAGAAAATGTTTATGTACTGCAATGAGTCTGATTGGATGGAAAGCTGTCTGTTTATCATAGTGAATTAAAACCCACAGCCAGCTGCTGATTCGTTCCTGTTTTATTGAGGTTTCTAGTGTTTTGGTGTTTTTGTGCTGAATGAGTGACATGCATAATGTCTCAGAGGAGGAGGGACTGAGTCATAACTGAAGGGAGTCGTTAAGGAAAAGCAAACAGTGACACTGCTTGGCTTCCTGTGCCTGTTGACGGGGCCACCGTTCAACGGAAAACATGAATTTCATGCTCAGCTGCGGTCGCATGGCTAATGATCTATTTCAGTAGCTCTTGCTAACAGCTGGATGTTCCACCTAAGTGTCACCCTGAAGTAAAGTTGTGCTGTGAAGGACTGCAGGAAGGTAAAAAGTAGGGCTCGCACTGCTCAGAAACAGGCTCTTCAGTGCAGATAATGGTCTACATTTGCAGGGGCCAATGTTCAACTGGCAGGTTGGATTTGACCCCTTAACCTTTTCAGCTGACATAATTAACATGATGTGAAACGATTTCATCTAACCTGGGATGTCTGTGCACTTTAAACAGGCTGTAATGACTTCACAGAGATAAGATGATGCATTTATTGGCAGTGTTAAAGCAACAGCTCCATCTTTTTGCCATGTTTTGCTGGGGTGGGTGGTTCATAGCTCCTGTGAGCATGACTAAGCCTACCCAGTTTAGGCTACAAAACAAGTCAATGCTTTTGACGCACCCATAACTGCAACTGGGCCTTAATGGTGCATTCCCTACACTGTTGAAGTTGGATTTCAGAACGCCGTCACACCCAACTTACCCATGATCCAGTAGAGGGATTTTGTTATGGTTTTGTGCAGTGACCAGGCTAACTATTATTAGTGACACATGCTAAAAACAATGCATTTATCTGCATTTTAGGCATTCAGACACAATAAACATGGCCACAAACAGATGTTAGACAGTTCTGTCTGCCCCACTTATTAACCTTCACTACTTTTACACATGTGGCAGTAAGGCCAGATTTGTGGACTACACAACTAATTTATCAGCTGTATTTATACTAAGATTAAACTATATCAATTAGCTGTCTTCTGAAAGCAGTTGGTGGTAATGGATGTTTTTAGGGTTATCAGAGTAACAGAGGAATAAACTTTGAAAACCAGATGTCACTAAAAATCACAATGAAATATGTTTGTTGTTGCGATATATTCAAGTGTTAAACAGTTCAGGGGGTATAAATACCTTTTTCACCTCACCAAATGTTGAAACTTCCTGATCACTGAGAGTTGACATGGTGGATGGTGTCCCATTTGCACAAAGTATCCCCAGCAGATCATGACTGTCCCTGGGGAACTCCCTGCTGTTTGCCCACCATAGCACCAGGGCTGTCACAGTACAGCCATCTAACACCTTGCAGATCCAGCCAGGTGCATGACAGGAAAGCTGCTGTTTGCTCAGTCAACAAGGACATGGATGGTGTCCCTTGAGCGGCCTTGCTGCTGCGCGACCACCATGGAGATGTTGAGAATAGCTCTGAGAGGAAATGTCACTGGAACAGCAGCAACTCAGCCAGACCCTGCCAATCAACTCTTCGGGGTAGGCAGATGGCACAAGCCCAGAGTTATTTAAAGGCTTCAGGAAGGCAACTGTCTCCCTGCGTCGCTCAAAATGATTAATGTAGACAGAAAGGCAAAGCCTATGTTGTTTGGACAATTACCCTTTAATGATCAAAGCATAGTATAAATCCCAGCCACATATCTTCTGTTTCAAATGTAGTGCCACTAGGTTAAAGTTTACAACCTGCTTTGAAGCTGAAACAGATTCTCTCCAAAAGGACTCTTCAGTCGGTTGTGGGGCTAACAAACAGACCACCCACACATTTACCAATATGTGATTCTGTACTGCTGCCCCTCGGGGCTGTTGAACTTGGATGACAGCCTGGCCTGACAGTCAGACGTAGGGCTGGTGAAATGGGAAGCAGTGGATGGTGGGAGAAGAACCCTCTGGAGAGTTAGATAACACCCCTCTGTCTCAGAACACACATCATGTGATGTTTTCATCAAGGGGTGATTACATCTTTATAAAGTTCAACTGATAGCAACAGAAAAAACGTGACATCTGTTGCAGTGTAAAACACATCAATGCATTCATGAGAACCATTGTGTGCAGGTAGAGGCTTGTTTGCTTCTGCTAGCCTGGATTATGAAAACATGTAAAATATACACCTGTGAGGGGGGAAATGCCTCCTTCCCCCTCAAAGTTGGCTCATCTGGTTTTCAGCCACTTCTAACTGCTAGTTTTATAATTATAATGGGCTTATCTCAATGTCACCACAATTCCTCTTCTGTGAGTCAATCCTGAACAGTTGTCATTGCACCTTGTTTGCACCACAGCAGATTAAAATACATCCATCTTGGAAATGGAGAATAATAAACAGATTATCTGCTTTTTTTTATCTTAGTGTGACCGTCTTAACCTTTAACCCCACTTTAAAGAGGTAGTTCAGGATGTTTGAACTAAGGTTCTGTTAAAAGGTTTTTCAGTCTGTAATCCCACAGTCTGAATACCTCGGAAGAACACTGAATACAGTCACTGATCCTCCGCATTGAAACCAATCAGTTGAGGTCCTTTGGGCATCTGATCAGGATGTATGCTGACCGCCTCAGCCTGGAGGTTTTCTGGGTTTTTCCTTCTGAGAGGAAACCCTACGGCAGACCCAAAACATGCTGTAGGAACTGGCATGGGAATGCCTTGGGATTCTCCGGAATGAGCTGAAGAGTGGAGAGGGAGAGGAATATCTGGGTTTCCTGTTACTCGGATGGATGGATGGATGGATGGATGGATGGATGGATGGATGGATGGATGGATGGATGGATGGATGGATGGATGGATGGATGGATGGATGGATGGATGGATGGATGGATGGATGGATGGATGGATGGATGGATGGATGGATATGCTGTACAGTTCTATAGAAACTGCATTCTGGGCTTTCATTACCTATAATCAACCAAATGAATAAAAATAAACACCTACAAGATAACACTCTCAGTGTAATTAATCTAATTTAATATTTGATTTTAACTTCTTAAGCCAAATAACTGAAAAAAATAAACTTTTCATTGATATTCTGTTTTACTAAGTCACCTGTATGTCGTCTCTAGTTAAAGTAACTCTAGCTGAGCAACCCGCTTGTTGGTTAACAAGTACAAAGCTTCATTATTTTCTCCTAAACCAGGATGCCTAATTCAACAGGTGAATTGTTGTTGCCATTTCCTTTCTTAATATGACGTCAGAGACAGATAATCAGGAAGTCTTCCGTTTAGAGATCCTACACCACCTGCTTTCCATGAAAGCACTGACTGATGTGCCCAGGTTTGACTGGCAAATTGTCCCCACAGCGGCCCTGTTGAGAACCTGTCCCTCTAGTTGCTTTGGTCTGTGTGAGCAAAGCAGATATAAGACACCAGGAGCATGTCAGGTTTTTTGGTTTCTGTTGACTGTGATTGGTTAATTCATTTCATGCTGATTCATTTCTGGACTTTCTCATTTTTCATAGGGAAATGGAGGATCAAATAAGGTGCATGTTCTGACACTTTCTTCTATCTGTGTTCTATTTCTTTACCAGGACGCATTGGACTCAACTTTCACCATCCTGGAGCAGACCACATATTGCCCCCAAATAGTAAGTCACATTTTCATGAAAAATCATATTTAGTTGATTAGTTTAGCTGCTACTTTTAGTCTTCTTCTGTGTTTAAAAACACTGAGTTATGAGAGAAATAGCAGGATCAACATGTGTCCATATGAGAAAGCTCTGGACATACCTGCCTTCCCTGGGGTTTGGATTTCCTGACACCATAAACCTAGGACAGACCTCTGAGCACTGTGGGAAACACACTTGAACTGGGAATAGCTCCTCCAAAAATGCCTCCGCATGTAAAACTAGATTCCTCCTCTATGACTCAACCACGGTGACAGCAGCAGAGTCAGGAAGGGACCCCAGCTTGATCCCGTCTGCAGCTACATGGATGAAACTGAATTTCCTGTCCAGGCCATGACCTTTTTCAGAGCCATTGTGACATGAAGCTTTACTGGTGTTCTAACCGCACAAGTGTGTTCTGGTAAATTAGAGTATCAATGACTTATTTTAGTAATTTAATAAACAAAACTCAGCTACTAATTCGATTTATGAGTGATATTTTTCATACTTGTCTATGTATTAATTGTGATTATTGTCTTGCAGCAAATAAAAACACAAAATACAGTTTCTCAGAAATTGTAAATTTGTCATAAAACCAATAAAAAGGATTTTAATAAAGAATTGTGGGCCTACTGAAAAGTATCTCCATGTACTAAATGTTTATGTATCTGCACTCAGTACTTGGTTGGGCCTCTTTTTGCTTGAATTACTGCATTAGTGCAGCGTGTCATGGAGGAGATCAGCTTGTGGTCCTGCCCAAGTTGCTTTAATTTTAATCTCAGCTCCTTCAGATTGTTGGCTCTGGGGTCTCTCATCTTCCTCTTGAAAACACTCCACAGATTCTCTGTAGGGTAGGGCCAGTTTACTGTCAGTCTGTCAGCAGAGGGAAGCATGAAGTGCCCCAAAATCTCTGGGTAGAGAAATTTAGACTTGTTAAAACACAGTGGACCAACACCAGCAGAAGACATGGCTCTCCAAATCATCACTGACTGTGGCAACTTCACACTGAACATCAAGCAGCTTTGACTGTGTGCCTTTCCACTCTTCCTCCAGACTTTGAGACCTTGATTTCCAGGTGAAATTCAAAATCTATTTTATTTCTGTATAGTCCTTTTTCTGGTTAGCCCAGGTAAGACGCTTCTGACTTCTCCTGTTCAGGCATGGCTTAACGCAAGGAATGTGAGAGTTGTAGCCCATGTCCTGCGTAAGTCTCTGTATGAAGGCTATTTAAGCTTTGAATCCTGCCGCAATTCTTGTCTTGGGAATTAAACCAAACTCTTGAACGGGTGTTGCTTCACAGTACCTCCATAGGCTGCAACTATCCCTGTTGCTTGTGCACATCCTCCTACCTCACATTTTCTTTCCACTAAACTTTCCATTATGAAGCTTAGAAATGACGAAGCGTCTCTGGCCTCCTTATGGACGGTTTTCCCATGATTGCACAGGCCATGGCATAACATTTTTGCATTAAAATATCTATGTACATTTTTAAGTTTCAACTGTAAAGATCTAAGGAACAGAATTTTAAGTTTCCATTAGCTGTCAGCCAAAATATTCAGATTTACAAGAATAAATGCTTGAAACATATCAATATTTGTTTAATGCATTTATATAATCTGGGTTTCACTTTTTTTATTAAATAACTGAAACAAATTAATGCTCAGTGATATTCTACTTGAGATGCAGCTATATTAGTACTGCTCTAGTTTCCTCTATGGGCTTGTCCAGTTGGTCCACTGGTTGAAATGATGTGTAAAGTCGGGGTTTTGGTTTTCTAGATGGAAAGGTTTGTGAGGTTTACTGTTGTGTAACGGTGCAGATTGTTCCTTGAGGTCTTGCCCTCAAGATCTTTCAGAACCATCAGGGAGGATCTTTACAGTGATTTCACACCAAAGCTTTGGAGCGACTTTTGTCGTTCCTGATACTAGTTTCTGGAGCGAATCGCGCTGTTGTCCATCCCGGACACTGAAACCGACCAGAGGACCGTACCCTGGCCCAGTTAAAACTGCCAGTCTCGGCACAATTTATCCGGACCCTGAAGCGGTTCACTTGATGTGTTACTGTTAGCATTTAGAGTTCCTTCTCCATTTTTTCCCATTGAGGCATCCTGCTGTGAGAATCTCTGAGGACATTACTTGCGTGCTTGTGAAGTGAAGAAGAAAGCATTGAGGGTTATAAGCTGATATCCTCCTCTCAGAGATTTTCTTGCGGCTGTTCATCTGACGGTATGGTAGGTGTGTCTTTGAGGCCTTTAAGATGAGCAGAGCAGAATAGACTTCAAACTCGGTGCACCCATGAGGGATCACCCAGATTTCCTCTCCCTCCCAACCAGCACACAGTTTGAAGTTTGTACATTTTCTTAACCCCTCTCCTTCGTGGGTTGTATTGTCTCTGTCACTGAAGCATCTAATTCTTTCCCAGCCCAGAGCTCTCTTCATTTCTCCCTGGTTGCTAGGTGACTTTGTTTTTGCTAAGGCCAGGCAGTAAAAGGGCGAAGCTGTAGAGAGACTTCCCAGGTTTCTTTTGGATTGGAGTCTGAGATCTTCTCTAATGAAAACTTAGCCAGGCAGAAGAGACAATACACTCACTTCAGACAAACCAGAAGCAACTCAGATAATGGTGCCCTGACAAAACCAAGGCCCATATTGGTTTTTGAGGAGACAAGTCTGCTTTTGTGGCCAATGAGTTAAGGGGTACAGAAAGATCTGCTCAGGGCTGAGTAGCCCCCGTGCTGTTTGTTGGCATTTGCACTGCAGTTAACTGCATTTTGCCTCCTTTGTGCTTTCATTTTCAAACAGCGGGATTTCAGGTTTTATCTTTTAACCTTTCAGAGAAAAATGCTTAAACAAACTGTTTACAGGATATTTACGTGCCAACCGGAGCTCTGTTAAGTTTGCAACTTCATTTTCAATTCAGCAGAAAAATCTAAAGGTTTCTTCAAAATCATTTAAATGCTTAAATTTGATTTCACTTAATTCAGTTCAGTCTATTCCATATTGAATTAATAGAATTAATCAAGTCCAAATTCATTTCAAAACAATCCAGCTCCTTCCAATACAACATAATCATGTAATCATATTCAGAATCATTTACACACACTCCAAATCAGTCCAATTATAATACTTTACAGTCAAATTCAGTTGTCATAAATATTTGGTTAAATGTTATCGGTCATGGGAAGCCTAATTAATTGCATCTGGTTGTTGACCTTACGACCTTTCCTCCTCCTGAGCAAGCATGTAGCAACAGTGGAGAGGAAGAACTCCTCTTTAACAGGAAAACAACTCCTACAGAACCAGGTTGACTATGAGCAGCCACCCACCATCACCAGCTGGTGGTTGAGGGACAGGATGGAGACACAGAAAAACAGAGGCCACTGGGTTAGGAGTACTTTCTATATGAAAGAGAACTGGAGTTACTGCTGCCATTAAATTTGTGTCCTGTCTGTCAATGGCTTTCAAGATGGCAGCACAGCTGCACAGGGGAAGCGCCTGGCTAGGAGTACTTATAGAAAAGATATAAAAACAAAGCAGTTGTACAAATGAATGGGAGACGTCAGTGGCTCCATCCAGGAGGGAAAAACACTTGAACACAAAAGTACTGCGCATGGAGTACTTTCTCTAAGAAAAATCTGAGCAGAAAGGTAATGCCAACAATAGTCGAGCCAAGGTTACCTTGATACCTGTGGGTAGATTTGTACAAACATCTTAACACACCCAGAACCATTCAAATAAATGAAACTGTGCTCAAAGTGTTCCAGGCAAAATAAATCAAATCAAAGCAGGACAAAGAAGGGCAGAGCAAGACTAAAAATAAGATAAATAAGCAAGAAATATCATCTTTATAAAACCAATGGGTAAAAACATAAAACTGAAAGAATTTAGAATGAATAAAATCCATTGACATCCATAGAGAGTGACAGTATAATTTCACCTTGTTCAGTTCAGTAACAGCAGTCGGAACAAAGTTGTTTTTAATTTGTCTGGTCCTATGTTTTGGCACTAAGGATCTTCTTCCAGAGGAAAGAAGCTGAAACTCTCTATGCAGGCCATGAAAGTCATCATTTAAAACAGAAGAGGCTATTCGCTGTACCTGCCTGTTTTACAGGGATGTGACAGATTGTTGGGGCTCTACAATCAGTCGAGACAGAGTTTTGTAACCAAACGAAAAGGCGCTGATGTGACTTTTTGCACACAGCCTCACAGTTGGCTTCAAAATTCAAAATTTTGTCATCTAAAAGGGTCCCAAGGTATTTGTAAGATTGCACACTCTCAGTGGACTGATCTTTAATTAAAGTGACTTCGTCCTTGTGACGTTTTTACCTAAAATCAATAATCACATCTTTAGTCTTATCAGTATAAGGTGAAGATAAGATTCATCACAGCATTTTACAAAGTCAATGATCACTGGGCCATGGCCGTTTTTATTTTCTTGGAGCAGACTAACAATGTCAGAATCATCAGTATCTCCATCCATGGCACAGACAAAGCTGCAAAGAGAAGCACTGAGCCAGGAGTACTCTCTGAAAGAAATAAAAACAGAGAGATCACAAAGTTAATGGCAGCAATTACTCCATCAATGGCGTAGCTAAACACTAAAGGACTAAGAAAATCTTCTGTTAGGTCGGGGTAACACAAAGATAGTACATATTATACTGGGAACAATAGCACTTTCAGTGGATCTGTCCAGAATAGAGAAAAAGATGAAGTGAGAAATACCAGGCCAAGTGTACCTTCTAGAGAAAGGAAGATATGGAGAGAAAGAAGAAAATATTTAGCTTTTCTGGAATTTTTAGGAACAATGTTATTAATTTATAAATTCATAAAAGCTTATTGTGAAGAAAATTTCACTGATTTCTCATTTTAGTTTGAAATGTGGATTTTTTTTGTCAGTGTGAGCTACAATTATTTGGCTAAACACCACTTTGAAGTAACACTTGATAGTTTGTCTTATCTATTTTGTTCAGATTGCCAAGTCAAAGCAATGAAATGAGCTCACACATTCACCATGCCAGGTGAATGACTCTGTGACTGCTACAGGTCATGAGGGGTCACGCAGGGTCGTGTCCCCCAAGAACTCTCTGGACGTTCCTTACACAGAGCCAGCCATGTCCATACAACCTCAGTGTCCTTTGGGAAGTTTCCACTCTCACCTAGCCTGCCCTATCTGACCCTTAACTAACTTAATATTCCACCAGGGCCATGATAATGACTAACCTGCTGTACTTCCAGCCCAGCAAGCATGCTTCTTTATGGCCTCATTTGAGAATATTCACATAAGATTAGCAGGAAGTTGAGCCATTGTAGGTTCATTAAACTGAGATTACAATCACCGGCTATGTGGCCATGCATTCTGCTGCTATGTCACCTTTCTCCCTCCCCACTGAGCAGCATCTGTATGCCTCTGTTGCCAAGGCAGGTGCAGCAGGTTTACCGTGAGCTAGTGCCAGGCTGTAATAATCTTTCTCATCCCATTTCCAAAGGTTAGGCGTGGCCATCTGTGGTGTCTTTGTTACCTTAGAGATGTTCCTAGTTTGGTTTATTTCAACAAAACCCATGTCTCTGTATCTTTTTCCCTTCTTTGTTCCCGACCCATCCCTCTGTCTCCCGTGTTCTTCTCCCCCCTCCTTGGCGCTGACAAGCAGCCCGAAGCTATGGCCGCAGACGAGGTAATGTGTGGCTTTTTCTCTGGGGTTCTGCTTCCTGCGCCGGCCATGTTTTTGCAAAGAGGCTGATTGGGAGGGAGTTCTTATTGTGGTGTCACTTCATGTTAATTTTAACACTTTGTTTTCCATCTTGTGCCTTTTAATCAGGAAGGGAGCAAAGGGTCATCAGATGTGCTTGAATTAATCTTGTTTTGGGTGTTGAGAGGGTCAGATCTGACTCCAAAATAAGAAAATATGTTAAGGAGAAAGATGGGGGCTTCCAATATGGCTCATCAGTGACTTGAGTCCATATATAAGAGGGGAAAGCTGACGTGTGACTCTCCATTGTCACGCTGCAGGGATAAAGTATTCAAGCTGAGCAGCAAATAACGTTTGGCTTCAGTTGCTCGTCACAAAAGGTTCTTATGTGGAGAAAATACAGTGGATATAAAAAGTGTACATGCCTTTTACCAATTATATTAAACGTGATTAATTAGCTTTCCTAAAGGGATTTTTTCATTTGGATCCTTTAGCTAAGGCCATAGTTTGCAGAGAGGCTACAAGGTGACACGATTTCATTGTACAAAGGTATCCGTCAGGAGAAGAAAATGTATCACTGTCTAGTGGTTTTACATCACAAAAGCCTGGCCTTTTAACAGGAGTTTGTGCTCTTTTTAGATCCACTGTACATATTAAAATAACCTTTTTATTAAATAAATTACTGAAATGACTCTAAATACCCAAGATAACTTGTTGTTGTTCTAAGCTGGGAACAGTCCTGATACACTCATCATTTCCTTCAAATCTGTAATTTAGTGGTGTTAAAATGATGAAGAGCAGGCTTTAAGAACAACTACTAACACCATAAAACCACGATGATTACAATGAAAATACAAAAACAGTTAAAACCACATGATCACAGCTGTATGCCTTTTTTAATTATCTTATAAGTCCCTGGATTTTAGTGTATGTATTTTTCACTTTTTAAATTTATCCATAGCGTCTTTTTCCACATCTTTCCAATACTGTTTGGTTATTATCAATTAGTATTGTAGAAAAAAATGCCACACGATGATTTGAGAATTAGTAACAAAGTTCTAGTTTATGAGCTTGAGACATAAATCTGCTCACCATCTCCTCCCCTCCCTTTTTACTTCACGCTCTCTTACCTCTCCCTGCTCCCCTCTATCTTTCTGCTGTTTCTCCCCATCCAGGTCGTTCCTGTCTTTTTCCCTTTGAAGATGGCTTCCTCGACGACGGCCACGGTGACCCCTCCCTGACTCCGGGTCTGAACTCACCGACCCGCTGTCAGAATGGGGAGAGGATGGAGCGCTACTCAAGGAAAGTGTTTGTTGGAGGCCTTCCCCCCGACATAGATGAAGGTAAAGGAAAGGTTGTTTTCTTTTCCCTCTTCATGTAAACTGAGTCAGAAAGTTTACCCTGATACAGGTTGTGCCCAGTTTTCACAGTTAGAAGCCACTGTGGTTTGGGCTTTTTGCCTACAGCCATACTGACATTTTTCCACTAAGCTTACGGGCAGATTGACACAACAACCTAAAATACTGATTCTGGCGCAGCTTGAATCTTCTGCTTAAGAGCAACTAATCAAATGGGTTTATTCAGTTTATTAAAATGTGATCTTCCTGTCAAATAATTATCTTCTAAACTCTTTTTATTATTGCTTGTTAAAAAAAAATCAAAACTTCAGATTCTAATAAAAAAAACTAAAAATTATTTTGAACTTTTCTTTTTTTTTTTTGTAGCTTGTTTAATTAGGCCATTGGTCAAAAGTACTATTTCCATAAAGTATCCGATTATTGGCTTTTTAGTGTTTTGGACAAAAGATTATAGAGACAACATGTTATTATCTGTTAGTACTGCATGTTTGGTTGAAGGATGCGTTTTATCTATGTATTCAGTGGTAAACATTTCCAAGTTCTAAGTTGGAAATATAAACAGAAAGGTTCTGTGCAGTCAGAACTGGGAAATATGGAGGTCATTTCACCAACCACAAAGTAAAGAATGTAGTTACAGAGCTTTAAAATACAAAATGTAGAGAAATGCATAGCAGCTTTTTGTGTTAAGACTAATCACTGGGTGACTTTAACTAATACATGACAGATTACCCCTGATCAAACTAAAATAACTGTGTGATCTCCTGCTGGTGGGCATGACTTATTTGGAGCCACAAAAACACTTTCTTACAGTTACTGTTATAGAAAATTTATTTGCAGTCATCAATTGAGCTGATATGAAGCATCTGTTGGATGTGTATGAAATACTCCCATAAAAGAAGGCTGGGTATGAAAAACTGAAAAACCTTAAAATGTTGAAGGGTCAAAATGACCAGCATGCTCCATCCTGAGCTCAAGTTGTTTTTCAAATGAATGCTGTTTACTTTCACGTGTCTGTGCATTTAAGCAGTGACATGCACTACTGAGTAAATGCACAGTACATGCTCTCAGCAATACAAAATGGAGTTCCCTCAGCCATTTCCCAGCCTGTATTCCTGTTTAATGCAGTGCCTACTTAACTGCAGAAACTGGGCAAAAACAGCCCCTCTCAGCGTAGAGCTTAGCTCTACATCCAGTCCTTTTTTTCAGTATCACATGAGCAAACAGGAGTGGGTCAAATTTCATCACATTTTGCATTTTCCTTTCTTCGTTTATCTCCGCAGATGAAATCACCAACAGTTTCCGCCGCTACGGGCACCTGGTGGTGGATTGGCCCCACAAAGCTGAAAGCAAATCCTACTTCCCACCTAAAGGTAACAGCGGGTTGCCGGGGCGTAGTCTGTCTTTGTTCGTCATAGAAGTGTGTAATAATAAATATCGCTCTAGGTGTATCATTTGCAAAGACTCATATTGCTCAGTTGTACTTAGCTCAAGCTGGGCAAACTTGCAGGTATCTGTTTCTTAGAGGAGCCTCCCTGTTGTCATCCCATGGAGGGATATACACAGGATGTAACTGTCCAGCAGGAGTTTGGATTCAGGAACTGCTTCCTTGAATGAGCATCTGAGAAGTTTGGAAGGTTGTCTCTTTCTGGTGAAGTTGTCTGTTTTTGGCAGGCTGCTCAGCACGCTCCATCTTCCTCCAAACCTCTGCATCGCTCCTTTGTGCTTGGGAGTTGGAGTTTGTTTCATATTAGGAAGCGATTAAAGACTTTCTGGAAATAACTGGCATTCCATAGGCAGATGGTAACATGCTGCATCTGGAGGACTTGTGAACATCTCAGCCAGTTTTTTCCTGTCTAATTTTTCCTCTCCCTGCTATTTTTACCTCTTTCTTTCTTCTCAGAGGGATTATATTGAATCGGCTCGGCTCTACTAATATCCGGGGGTTGGGGGGGGGGGGGGGGGGGGGGGGGGTGCAGCATCCTTTTAGGGCAATGAATGAGCTTATGGCAGCTGGAAGACACCGCCTTGTATGTAAGGGGAGGAGACGAATGGGACCAGCGATCTGTGCAGTGTTCCTCTCCTGCTCTCATTTTCGAACTCCTCTTCCTAACTCTAAGGGGAACTTCTGAAACATCTTGTTTAATATCTTACTCACTTTATTCTCAGGCCTGTAATCTTGGAAGGGTGCACAGTGACAGAAGTCTTACAGCTAATAGCTTTAGGATTGAAAGCAAACTGTCCAACTGCTGTGGGGACTGTGAAATACATTGCTGTGGAAAAAGTCTTTGACTCCTTACAGATTCCATCTGTTTTTGCTGTTTTGAGACACCTAAATTTTTCAGATCATTAAACAAATTTCCATATCAGACAAAGATAAGCAGGGTAAGTACAAAATGCAGTTTTCAAATATATATTTTATTAGTGAAGGGACAAGGCTATCCAAATCAATCTCTCCCAATTTTCCACCAAGCATTTGCTCTAACTGGCACTGAGTCTTTTTCTTCGCTGTAGAGGAATTTTGGCCCACTGACACACAGAATTGTTTTAATTATGACCCATTGGAGTATTTTGAGCGTGAACAGCATGTTTAAGGTCAACTGTATCTCATTGAACTTAAGTCTGACTTTGACTAGGCCACTCCAAAACCTTTGGTGTTTCTGTTTTCTTTGAGTGCGCTTCTTTTAGTGCTGTATACCAGAAAATCCTCCAGGATTTACTGGTATAGAGCAGAATTCATGGGTCCTCTAATTACAGCAAGTCGTCTAGGTTCTGAGGAAGCAACAGAGGCCCATATCATCATACCCTCTGCATCATTTTTGACTGACAGTATAATGTTCTTTTCCTGAACTGCTGTGTTTGTTTTGCACTAGATTCACCAAAACACCTACCTTACAAAACATAGAAATTTTGTCTTACCTGTCCAAAGATATTTCACTAAGATGTTTTGGGAAGTGTGAGATGGGACTTTGTGTTTGTTTTGGTAAGCAGTGGTTTTCACCTCTCTCATTTGTGCCTTTTTTTGCCCAGTCAGTCTCTTTGTTGTTGAATCATGAATGCCAACTGAGCCATCTGAGGCCTGCAGCACTTTTGATTTTGTTCTTTTTTTGTGATCTTCTGGGTGAGTTACTGATTTCCTTGATTCTTCTTGTTTGATTCTTGTTACGCAGTCGTCCCATGACTCAACACCACTGTCTAGCCAATCAGTGGTCAGCTGTCTTGCATTTTCAATTAGATTTGGCTTGTTTGGAACCACGGCCGAGTAAATACTAAAAAAGGAGCTGGTATCACGTTCCAGTACCTAATGGAAAACAGTTGAGTTGATCCAAGTAGGCACTATTGGAAAAGGGGCTTATAGATGTTAGTGACTTTGTATGTCATCTATTGAGTTTAGATCAGGACATGATGTGTTGCTTTTTAACATCTATTTGTCTACATCATGTAGTTGGAGAAATGCCGTTTTAATTCATTCCTGATTTGAAGGTCTGGCATGAATCAGGGCTGGTGTGGTTAGTGACATTGAACCAAAATGTGATTAATCACAGTTAATTCATGATGTAATATGGGGATGATTACTTTTTCACATAGGGACAGGATTGTTTGTTTTTTTCCTTTATTAAAGAAATCATCACTTTGAAAGCTGTTTTCAAAATTAGTTTGAGCTGAAACATTTAAGTTTGACAAAAATGAGAAAACAGGGTAAATCTAAGGGGAGGTAAATACCTTTTCACAGCTCTACAAAACGCGGGATCTGTGTCCAGAGGTCCTTAGTTTCACCCCCTTTTGAGCATCCATCCAGGCTTGACCAAATGGATGATAACTGTCACTTTCCACCCTGCTTCTCTGTAAACTGCCAGCAGCATGTGCCTGTGTTGTTATGAAAGTGTTTTTTGTTCAGAGATGACTCATACTGTGGCTCAGTCTGGCTTCGGGGGCCAGGGTTGGACTGTTCTGGTGCCTGGGATGAAGGTCGGACAGAAAGAGGAAGTTGATGCCAAGACAGGATTGTTTCCCCTTTTCTATCTGTTGTGTCTTCACTCAACTTTTCCTTTTGCTAATATTGTCACACGTTATAATGGATCAAGAGAAAGCTCTGTTTTGCTAAAATATATAATACAGTGTTTCTCTGATGTGTATCTACTTGATCTAGAACTCATTATAAAAAATTGTTGTTTTGGAGATTGAACTGAGCCGTCAACAGCAGATGAATGTTATGAAGGTCCCCAGTAAATTTCGGGTCATCTCTGGGGTCATTTTGTTTAGATGCAGTGATTTCTGTTCTTATTTCTTAGAGTTGGATAACGTTTAAATGCAATGCTGTGTTCAGAAACCTAAAATTTATGCTGAGTTTTGTTAAATCAAGAAAAGGAAAGTTTTGTTTAAACGAGTTAATTGCCACAGATCATGCAAAATGACTCCAAGCCCATACTGTTGGCCCAGCCTCCCATGCTCAAACATCCATCACCTCTGTTTACAGACTTAACAAGCTGCCTCTAGAATTAAAAAAGCAATGTTAGAGCCACTGTATGCTAGAGGCAATGGTAAATTTAGCTGCTGGTGAATGTGGAGCAGTAGGCAGCGTTCTAAAAAAATAAAAAGGAGTAGGTGGAGAGCCAGATAAAAGTTTAAATAAGCGTAAACATCAGATTTCAGTTAATTTGCAGGTCAAGGCCATGCCTTAAAACCAGTGCTAATAATGTGCTGCGTTTAATTCAGTTTATTGATTTGGCAGCAACTCGCCACCAATGTCAATCCAAGGCACTTTACAACACATATGGTTTAGATTCATATTACATTATATACAGTAGAAAGTACATTAGTCCAGTTCATTCAAATCTCAGGCCAGTCATATAGTCAGGTTCTGATCCAATACAGTCAAATTAAATGAATCATTTTACTTAGGTTTACACAGAAAAACACAGACGTACTAGGCTAGGAGTACTTTCTATGTGAAAGAAAAACTGAGAATACAACAAAATAAAAGCAGCAACAACTCTGTCAAAGTTACACAGCAACATTGAAAAGAAAATGAAGGAAACAAAGATAACATGACAGAGGTAAGCCATGCTAGCAGCACCTTTTCAAAACCAAGCAGGCATAATGAGGCTCAGCAGCTACTTCCTAGACACACACAAAGTTAATTGCAGTAACTTGGTCTCAGTGGCTCCGTTAAGTATGGAAACATAGCTGAACACAGAAGCACCTAGTGAGGAATATTTTCTACCGAAACAAAAACAGCGAGAGAACAGAAATTTAATTGCAGGATTACCACTGGACAGTTGGTCCAGACAAGAGAGACTGCAAAACACAGGAAAAATAGGTTTGGAATTTAGGGGACAGAAAGAAAGAAAACAAAGATAATAGCAGCAATAGCTCCACCAGTAGCTGAGTCCAGAAAAGAGACACAGAATGACAAAGTACCAGTATGCCAGGGGTACTCTTTATGAATAAAAAAACAAGGAAAGTACATGAAGTTAATGACCACACCAGCACCGTCGATGACTTCATCCTGAAAAGAGACAAAGCGAAACACAGAATAACTGGTTCGGCTCTACTTTCTATGGAGCAGGGGGTGGGGAGAGAAAACCACTGAAGTTAAGTTTGGGCTGTATCTAATCCTGATGCTCAAACTGGATTCCTTTTAAAGTACAAGCCTTATACCGGGGTGAGACTATGTAGTCATCATGTTGCTGCTGCTCAGACTCCCTCCTATCATTCAAACACTCTCATCGCTATTGTCGGTGTTGAGCTTCAGATGTTATGGAGCTATTTTCGTCTGTGACTTGGCCCAAAAAGAGACTGAGGAGGAGGGTTGTTGTGTGTACAGCGTTGTTTGAGCTGTGGGAGCTTTAAACTCCTGAAAAATGCTTACGTCACACAGCAATAACTGTACTTTGAAAAGGTTACAACTGCAGTGTCCTTTGCCTGCAGATGGTTATGATCAGTGTTTTCTTTTTTTTTTTATCACACTGTGAGTCGTTTAAAACAAAGGTCTGCATGTGCTCTATTGCAGGTACAGCTATGTCTCTTTGAATTTAGAGAGGCTCTCCTATTGGCAGCAGAGAAGTGCCCCAGTTTCAGTCCTGAATCTTCCTCCATTACCCAGGCCTTGATTTATCTTTTCCCCCTTGTGTTGGGATTATACTCTGAGTGACTGCTTCAAATTGAGATGATTAGCAATGCTTGATTTCTCCGCTTTGTCCCAAAATACTCTTCAGTTTTCTCTATTTCTCTTGTCCTCTCTCTGACTTCAAGGTTATTCTGTCTCCAATAGAGTAAAACTAAATGTATCATAAAATCTACAACCACAGTTATGTTTGTATTGTTTTTGTTAGGGTGGCAGTATTTCTAAAGGTTGTTCCTTTTCTGCAGCAGAATGCTACTGAACAGATGTGGGTCTTGTGCTCGTTGATAACCAATCCGCTGACACATCTCAGCTGTTGAGATAACCCTCGGCTTAAATGTCGCCATTTAAGCCAGAGAAGCCAGCAGCATGACTCGTTGGGTCCGACAGTGTATCTACTCATCATTGGATTAGATTTCCGCAAAGTCAACATAACTTTCACTTGATGAGGTAACAGGAAGACTCGGATTTCCATCTCAGGCTTTGATGTGCCAGTGGAAAGATGTTTGCGCTCTACTAAGTGACTGACCCTTAAATATCATTTGCTCTGACTGAGCTATGTGGATGAAGGGAAGTAAGAGCAAGAAGGGGGGGGATAATAATTTCTCTGTTTAAAACATAAAAATTAATTAAAGATCAAATCTAATGGCAGCTTTTTTCTCACTGAAGAAGGTGCCAGAGGGGATAGTAGCCCTACTGTCCCAGTGAGAAGTTTGAATACAATCATCTTGAGCATGAATGTTATGGTAAAATGGGGATTTAAGTGATTTATTTCAACCGCTATTTTTTCAGGGTGAAATGATGACACCAATTTCATAAGTTTTAAATTTGGATGAATTTATTTTTTACTTTCTCTAATCCAATTCATAGTAAGAATTGTACACACCTAAATACATGCATACGGCCCTGTTCAAAACCTTAGTCATCGGACCCAAACTGTCTGCCTTTTACGGAAAGGTCAGGGGGTTCAGGAACAGCCAAGGAACCCCCAAAGCTGAAGCCTGCCATGAAGTAGAGAACTGCTGGTTTTATAACACCATGAACTGAGAGAGTGTCAACTAAGGCTGAAGCTCCTGCACCAAAATGGACACCTCTCACACTGAAATATACAGTTTCCCACATGGACAAGCCAGATGCCTTCTGGAGAAAAGTTGTTGGTCAGACGAGACAAACAATGAGGTATTTGGCCACAGTAGAAATATGTTTGCGGCAGTCAAGGTGAGGTTTTCAAATCTAAAGACACGGTACCAGCTGTTAAGCATGGCGGTGGCAGTACCAAGGGTAGGTGGGCTGTTTTTCTAACTGTAGCATTGGGTCATTGCACAAAGTGTAAACCATAATGAAGGGGGACTTCTTCCAAGTTCTTGAACCTTTAAATTAACAGCTAGGTAAAAATGGGTGTTCTAGTAGGACAATGATAAACTAAGCTCCTCAAATGGCCTTCTCAAAGCCCCCTGCCTCAACCTTATTGAAAATTTCAGGACTATGTTTAAAAGTTATACCAGGAAAAAAAAAAACACAAATATAAAATAGCTCTACCAATTCTGCCTAGAAGAGTACCGGTAGTTAAATATCCAGCCAGAATGATGCCACAGGGATGTTGATGGCTACAAAAGGCGGGTGCTTAGGTTGTATTTGCTAAGGTACTTTTAACAAAATAGATTGTTGGGTGGGGGGTCTGTGCATGATATTTTTGACCTTGTGTGGATTATAGGAAATCCCCAATAAATTAAAATTATCATTGCAACATGGGAAGAAACAGTTCAAATAAATCAACATAGACTTGTTACTTTTGGACTTTTCTTCAGTATTATAAACCCAAACCTAATTCTTCTGATAAAGTGTCTGCTAAGGATGAATCAGGCTTTTCACCTCTGTTGAAGGAATTAGTGAAAGAATCAGTCCTAGTCGTTTGTCTTTCAGCAGCGCTCTCTATGGTGGCGTACATATTCCCTTACTTACCAGACAGTGCTGAGAGCTCAGGAGGAAAGCTTTATAAATCGCAGGCACGAGCCACTGCAGATCTCCAGTCTCCTCCCATGGCGTAAGCCTCTGCACTGCGCAAGGCTGACGGAGGAACTGACGGAGGAACAGACAGATCCTCAGCAGCGTTCAGACTGAATATCACTATTAAATCAGCTTTGTAGAACATGAAATAGGTCAGATCATTCTGGGAAAGAAGCATATTTGTATAAACACACTAATATATACATGGGTAGAGTGCTGTTAAAAAGTATTTCCCCCCCCTTACAGATTTCTTTTGTTTTTTGGTTTGTTGTCTTACTTGAATGTTTCAGATCATCAAACAAAGGATATGACCAGAACAAATACCCAAAATAAATAGAAAATACAGTCAAATGGTAATTTCATTTATGAGGGTAAAGCAAGCTGTGTGAATCAGCCTGGCCCTACAGTATATGAAAAAGTAACTGCCCCTAAACCTATAATACCTGGTTGTGCCACTTTTGGCTGCATCAAGTGTCATTAAGTGTTTCTTATAATAGAAATAGATAATGAGTCTTTTACATCACTGTGGAGTAATGTTGACCCACTCTTCTTTGCTGAATTGTTTTAATTTAGCCACATTGAAGTGTTTTGAGCACAAATGGCTTGCTCGCAGTAACCGCACAGCATATAAACTTGATTCAAGTCTTTGAATAGACTTTGACTAGGCCACTCTAAAACCTTCTCTTTTTTTTTTTGAGCCATTCAGAGATGGACTTGGTGGTGGGCTTTGAATTACTGTCCTGCTGCGTAACCCAAAGATGTTTGAGCTCAAGGTCACAAAGTGATGGTTGGAATTTCTTCTCTGGGTTGTCAGCTAGAGAGCAGATCTCATGGTTCCATCCATTACAGCAAGCCATCCAGGTCCCTGAAGCAGCCTCGCGCATCACAATTTGAATGTTAGTATGATGTTCTTTTTGTGAAATGCTGTACGTTTTACACTACATGTAATATTAAACATACCATCCTAAAGGTTCCACTTTTGTCTCGTCAGTCCACAGAATATTTTCCAAAAGGTCTTGGGGTAACGGGTCTTTGTGTTTTATTTGGTTGGCAGTGGTTTTCTCCTTGGAACTCTCACAGGCCATTTTTACCCAGTCTCTTTGTTATTGTTAAGTCATGAACTCTGACCTTAACCATGGCAAATAAGGCCTGCAGTTGTTTAGATGTTAGGATTTTGTGAACTCTTAGAGTAATTTTCGTAGGATGGTCACTGCTGGGATGGTTCACCGGTGTTCTATGTTTTCTTCATTTATTTAAAATGGCTCTCATTGTGGTTCAATGCAGTCCCAAAGCCTTAGAAATGGCTTTGTAGCCATTTTTCAAACTGATAGTTGTTGATTAATTCCTTCCTTTTTCCTTTTGTTTCTCATATGTTCTTATAATTTCTTCAAATCAGGGCATGATGTGTTGTTTTGAGGCCTTTTAACCTACTTAATGTTTTAGGCTGGTTCTAAACAAGTAATTTATTGCTTTTTGCTGGGTTCATTTTCTTCTTAGATAAAACTAATAACTGACAGAAGGAGACTCCTATCAGATTTCCTTCAGAAGTAAAGTTAAGTATGTTTACTGCTACTGAGTTGCAAATATTTGCTACTGCTCCCCAACTGATGGCACCATGGCTATGATTGCATGGGGCTATAACTAAATTGTAAAATTCCAATTATCAAAAACCCTTTTATTTATTGAAGTCTTGGATGATTCTGTTTCAGACAGGTTAGGCCACACTTACTTGTTCTTGCCTGGATGGCCTCGAAATGTGCAAATGTTATCTGGAGATAAAACAGTGGTGCGCCTGAAGACGCAGGCCGGGCTGGACTTGCTAAGGAAGGCTTGGACCCCGCTAAATCAGTCGTCTGTTTCAGTTTCTGTGCCTTCTGCAACTTCCTAGCAGGCTCCAGTAAAGTGGGTCCTCTTGCTTACCAGCAACTATTTCTGAACGTTCAGTTTGTAAAGCCCTCATTCATTCTGCTTCACTTCTTCTCTTCCCACCTTTCCTTTCCTGTTTTACTCTCTTTTCCATCTGCCTCACTTCCCTCCCCCACCTCCCACCCCTGCTTCCCCCTCCCTGGGTCACAGAACATGTTGTTCTCTTTCAGACTGTAAGAGCTGCTGGCTAGCTCTGGCTTTTCATGCCTTATTTTTACCCTGTTCAACCCCCCACCCTCATCGTGTCTCTCTCATTTATCCAAATGACAAACCTTCCCTACGTAAGCCTCCAACACAGAGGCAGGACTCTTCAGTTGGGTGATGATCAGGCACCTTTCCATTGTGTGGACCCAATTAGAAACGAGATTAGTTGGACATTTAAAGCAGCTGGTAACAGTTTAGACGATAGATCTTTGGGTTTTAACCTCCATGGTGCAGATTGTTATTGGGGAAAATACTACACCCCTACTGAGCTTCCTGTTTTGCAAATAATGATTTTAATTAGATCCTCTGTAGCTTTGCATTATTCTAAACATATATAAGACTGAGGTAGTTTGCCTTTTACAGAGGATTGCAGTTCTGCAAATCTGTTCTCATGGTTCCTACACAGTCTAGAAAAACATGACATTTGATTTGAAGGTCTGGGTTTGTGCAGAAATACATTAGTTAAATATCGTATTTTCAGACTTTATTTCATATCCATCATATACATTCGTCCGTCTGTCTCACTTTCAAGTTTTCCTCTTCATTTTTGTCTTCTGTCCTTACTTCCCTTTTTCTGGTCTCCTCCCTCCCTCCCTTTTTTCCGTTGTTGCTACCTACCTACCTACTCTCTCTATCTACAGGGGTTGGACAATGAAACTGAAACACCTGTCATTTTAGTGTGGGAGGTTTCGTGGCTAAACTGGACCAGCCTGGTAGCCAGTCTTCATTGATTGCACATTGCACCAGTAAGAGCAGAGTGTGAAGGTTCAATTGGCAGGGTAAGAGCACAGTTTTGCTCAAAATATTGAAATGCACACAACATTATGGGTGACATACCAGAGTTCAAAAGAGGACAAATTGTTGGTGCACGTCTTGCTGGCGCATCTGTGACCAAGACAGCAAGTCTTTGTGATGTATCAAGAGCCACGGTATCCAGGGTAATGTCAGCATACCACCAAGAAGGACGAACCACATCCAACAGGATTAACTGTGGATGCAAGAGGAAGCTGTCTGAAAGGGATGTTTGGGTGCTAACCCGGATTGTATCCAAAAAACATAAAACCACGGCTGCTCAAATCACGGCTGAATTAAATGTGCACCTCAACTCTCCTGTTTCCACCAGAACTGTCCGTCAGGAGCTCCACAGGGTCAATATACACGGCCGGGCTGCTATAGCCAAACCTTTGGTCACTCATGCCAATGCCAACGTCGGTTTCAATGGTGCAAGGAGCGCAAATCTTGGGCTGTGGACAATGTGAAACATGTATTGTTCTCTGATGAGTCCACCTTTACTGTTTTCCCCACATCCAGGAGAGTTACGGTGTGGAGAAGCCCCAAAGAAGCGCACCACCCAGACTGTTGCATGCCCAAAGTGAAGCATGGGGGTGGATCAGTGATGGTTTGGGCTGCCATATCATGGCATTCCCTTGGCCCAATACTTGTGCTAGATGGGCGCGTCACTGCCAAGGACTACCGAACCATTCTTGAGGACCATGTGCATCCAATGGTTCAAACATTGTATCCTGAAGGCGGTGCTGTGTATCAGGATGACAATGCACCAATACACACAGCAAGACTGGTGAAAGATTGGTTTGATGAACATGAAAGTGAAGTTGAACATCTCCCATGGCCTGCACAGTCACCAGATCTAAATATTATTGAGCCACTTTGGGGTGTTTTGGAGGAGCGAGTCAGGAAACGTTTTCCTCCACCAGTATCACGTAGTGACCTGGCCACTATCCTGCAAGAAGAATGGTTTAAAATCCCTCTGACCACTGTGCAGGACTTGTATATGTCATTCCCAAGACGAATTGATGCTGTATTGGCCGCAAAAGGAGGCCCTACACCATACTAATAAATTACTGTGGTCTAAAACCAGGTGTTTCAGTTTCATTGTCCAACCCCTGTATCTCTCTATCTCTCTATTGTTTTACCAGGTCCCATATTTACAGCCTAACATTTATTTTTCGAAATTTCCAGTCTGACAAAAGTTTCGAATTTTGACATGAAAAATTGTGTCTCCATCCATCCATGGTCTACACCTTCTTACAGGGTGGTGGCTGGTGCCTATCTCCTACAATCATTGGGCAAGGTATGACAGGTCTGAAGGGTAAACAGTGTCACTAGGTCATTAGTATGCACTGTCCCTGCTTTCCAAGATGAAAAAAAAAAAATACTAAACACACTTTTTTCTCTGCTCCTTTCTTTCTCTTTTCGCTTTATTTTTCTTCCACAGACCACTTTACTCAGTCTGCTGAGTCAGCCATGCCATTTCTTCATCCTCTGTTCTGTTAATCTTAACTTTAGCAGAGCTGCTCAGGAAGGGATGACATTGAGAAATGGCAGCAGCATTTTTACTCATGCACCTGTGCATGATGTGTGTGGCAGGATGCTTTAGAGCGAAACAGTTGTGAAACTGTGTCCCCTGGAGACACAGGCTTTCTGCAGTGCTCACAGGGGACAGTAAGCACAACATGACCGGAGGGTAGAGCATGTTCTTGTAGAGCTGATATGCTGGGGGTGTTGGGGATTCTGAGCAGCCAATCGGATCACTTATTATTCCCCTGACATGTGAAGGCTAAAGGTGGTGCACAGCTGACGAGCCTCTGGGAGAAATTCATCACTTCTTTTTAGAGATGACTGGACCAATAACTGCTGTTATTTCACAATATTAATTTGCTGACTTAAAAACGTCCAGTTCTGGATAAGAACACATAGAATAGAGTATAAAATAGACATGGGCTGGGATAAGATATCTCAATGTATGATAATCTAGAAAACAAATACCCAAATTTCACAGAATATTCACTGAAATTTAAAATCAAAATGTATACAGTGATCTAATGGTTTTTATTTAAAATGGAAAAGCAATAATTATTTGTTCTGCTGCTATACAGTTATATCTGTTAGGTACACTGATATACAAAATTAATCAAAACTATAGAAGAAACACCTTCTGGATTTAGCAGTTTTTAGGTAAATGTGCTTATTGGGCAGAATATTGCACCTTTTTTTTGTTTTTGATCTTTATAGATTAGCAGATGTATATAAAGCGGATATTAGCTGGTTAAAGACACTGCTCTTGCAGCTCTCTGACTGTAGTTTAAAACAGTGTTGCCTTAATAAAGGTGATAGGAGGCACTCCCTTAGTTTTAGCACTGTTACTGTTTATAGTGAGCAGAAATATTTCCAAACAAACCAATTTTGTGCACCTTTTATTGCCACACTTTTTTCTTCCACTCAGCTTTCCATTAATATGCTTGGATACAGCCCTCTGTGAATAGCTAGTGTCTTTAGCAATAACCTTATTTGGCTTAACCTCTTTATGGAAGGCATCAATGAATTTCTGTTGGAGAATTATCAAGACAGTAGTCTGTTTTTTTCTAGATTCACTAGGTGTGCACTGCAGCTGTAGTAAGTTCTACAGCATAGAGACATATCCAGGTCATGGGCTACAACTGACACATTCCTGCTGTGTTAAGCAACTCCAGAAGTGCTGTATCCAAGCATATTAATGGAAAGTTAGGTGGAAGGAAAAGTGTGGCAATAAAAAAAAGTTACACAAAATGATACATATCACTCTGTGTGCAATGAATCTATAAAATCAAGATTCACTTTTTGAGTTGAATTACCAGAATAAATTTACTTTATAAATCTAATTTATTAAGATGCACTTGTGAATAGACAATAACAATATAAACACTGACTTTATATGACACCGTTTAGAGACTTGCTGCTGCTTGTTATCACCTTGGGGGTGTTTATTTCAACCTCTGCTGGATTATTACAACTAATTTCTTGCATTGCTTTGGTGTGTTTATCAGTTTATGTGTTTATGGTAGTTTATCAATTTATCAGTTTTCTGTAGTGGCACTTAATAGAAAGTAACACAATGACATGTCTGCATTCATTCATTCTTGTGAATGAATGTGGCAATCGCTTTTGATTGATCTATTCTTTGTCTGAATTTGTGTATCTGTACTGTAGCAGTTACCATTACACCCCAAATGGATATAAATGTCGTTTTTTTTTTTTATCTCATTCCTTTGCTATATACTGCATCTACAATGAATTTGTACTTTTGAACCTATTGTTCTGTTTTTCTGGGTCTTCACTGCTCCCCCTACCCCTTTACTAGATGGATGCTGCCCCTAGACTTTGTTTTCTGTCACTCCTAAAATGGCTCATGAGCTCTGACCTTGAAGGAAGTACCTGCTCTCAATGTTAAATAAGGCAGCAGTATACAGAGACAGTCTGAGCAACTTAATTTTTTTTCTTTCTCTCTGCTTCACAAGGACATCAGCAAAGTCTCTCCACATGACCCCCTCACTCAGGAGGATCTGTAGTGTGTGTTAGACAGCTGAATATTGTATGGTTCTCCTGGGGAGTGAAGCGGGTCTTACGGAGGCAGGCGAGGCAAATAAAAAAGAAAAGTATTTCACATAGTCATATGCCTATGACTATGTGAGTCTATGATGAGAATGGAAAAGTACTGGAATTTATTAATTTTTCCCCTGGAGGACAAACTTTAAATGATCATGGGTTTGACGTTTTCATTAATAAACGTCCGTCCATCCATCTCTTCCTCTTCTTAAAACCATCGTTTCATCCCTTTCAGGCTACGCCTTCCTGCTTTTCCAAGAAGAGGCTTCAGTGCAGGCCTTGATCGACGCCTGCATTGAGGAGGACTTGAAGCTCTATCTGTGCGTGTCCAGTCCCACCATCAAGGACAAACCCGTAAGTGGTGCTGTTCATCTGGTAAGACAAGGTTAAAATAAGTCCCATGTAGTGGGTTGTCCACGAATGGAACTTTAGTGTTTCACAACTGAAATATGTGGTCCAGACAGACTTTAGAAACCTGCAGAAGAATGAACTAATGGATGTATCGGATTTCAGAGCACTCAGTCTAATTATCAGTCAAAATAAATTTTTAACTCTGGTGCTGCGTTTGTGTGCCTGTAGTTACATCAGGAATAAGATGCAGTCTTCATTCCAAGCCTAAAGAAGTTATGTTTAAACAAGTTAAAAGTTTAAAGTGCGGTTAGACTCATGATGGGTTAGTGTCTGTCAGAATGTAGGGTCGGCATGGACAGGTAACAGATTTATAAAGCTACGATTTTAAAAGAGGTACAATGGTCTGTCACACTGTGAGACCATTTCAAGAATGTTTAATGAGAACTTCACATATATAGAGAGCTTCCTATCACTCGTATTCAGTTTTAAAACCACAGCTGGGTCGGCTACCAGTTATGTTGTTTTATAAAGAGCAGAATGGCCAAAAGCATTTTTAGAGAACTGCTATCAAATTTTGTGTGCATTAGCGCTATATTTGTTCCCAAATATATGTGTCAAAATAACTAAACAGATCTTCCAGATGACGTTACTAGAAATGTGCTAATTAATGATTTATCAATAATTCTCCAGTAGGTCCAGAACACGTTTCAGATCTGGACCAAACAGCAAGTCAATCTGGACCCAGCCCACACCTTATTTTTAAGACCACTATCATTTCAGATATGTATGAGAAGCTCTGTGTTATTTTAGCGGCAGTAGCACTAATATGTTTAAATCAAGTTCTACATTTTCATTTTACATGTTGGTGTTGCATTGCACAGCTTGATGTTAGCTCTGCAGCGTTTTCTTCTCCCATATTTCAATTTTAGCTCGATGTTTTTCAAACTAGGAATTTTTTTTACCCGTTCTTCCACAGGTCCAGATCCGTCCCTGGAACCTGAGTGACAGCGACTTTGTCATGGACGGCTCCCAGCCTCTGGATCCCCGGAAAACCATCTTTGTTGGGGGTGTTCCTCGGCCCCTGCGTGCAGGTTGTCTACCATTATGAATCATATATATAAACTGCTGAAAAAAATAAAGGGAACACTTAAACAACACAATATAACTCCAAGTAAATCAAACTTCTGTGAAATCAAACTGTCCACTTAGGAAGCAACACTGATTGACAATCAATTTCACATCCTGTTGTCCAAATGAAATAAACAACAGGGGGAAATCTTTGGCGATTAGCAAGACACACTCAATAAAGGAGTGGTTCTGCAGGTGGGGACCACAGACCACTTCTCAGTACCTATGCTTTCTGGCTGATGTTTTGGTCACTTTTGAATGTTGGTGGTGCTTTCACACTCATGGTAGCATGAGACGGACTCTACAACCCACACAAGTGGCTCAGGTAGTGCAGCTCATCCAGGATGGCACATCAATGCGAGCTGTGGCAAGAAGGTTTGCTGTGTCTGTCAGCGTAGTGTCCAGAGCCTGGAGGCGCTACCAGGAGACAGGCCAGGACACCAGGAGACGTGGAGGAGGCCGTAGGAGGGCAACAACCCAGCAGCAGGACCGCTACCTCCACCTTTGTGCAAGGAGGAACAGGAGTAGCACTGCCAGAGCCCTGCAAAATGACCTCCAGCAGGCCACAAATGTGCATGTGTCTGCACAAATGGTTAGAAACCAACTCCATGAGGATGGTATGAGGGCCCAAGGTCCACAAATGGGGGTTGTGCTCACAGCTCAACACCGTGGAGGACGCTTGGCATTTGCCAGAGAACACCAGGATTGGCAAATTCGCCACTGGCGCCCTGTGCTCTTCACAGATGAAAGCAGGTTCACACTGAGCACATTTGACAGATGTGACAGAGTCTGGAGACACCGTGGAGAGAGATCTGCTGCCTGCAACATCCTTCAGCATGACCGGTTTGGCAGTGGGTCAATAATGGTGTGGGGTGGCATTTCTTTGAAGGGCCGCATGGCCCTCCATGTGCTCACCAGAGGTAGCCTGACTGCCATTAGGTACCGAGATGAGATCCTCAGACCTCTTTTGAGACCATATGCTGGTGCGGTCGGCCCTGGGTTCCTCCTAATGCAGGACAATGCTAGACCTCACGTGGCTGGAGTATGTCAGCAGTTCCTGCAAGATGAAGACATTGAAGCTATGGACTGACCCGCCCGTTCCCCAGACCTGAATCTGATTGAGCACATCTGGGACATCATGTCTCGCTCCATCTACCAACGTCACGTTGCTCCACAGTCTGTCCAGGAGTTGGTGGATGCTTTAGTCCAGGTCTGGGAGGAGATCCCTCAGGAGACCATCCATTGTCTCATCAGGAGCATGCCCAGGCGTTGTAGGGAGGTCATACAGACACATGGAGGCCACACACAATACTGAGCCTCATTTGGACTTGTTTTAAGGACATTATGTCAAAGTTGGATCAGCCTGTAGTGTGTTTTTCCACTTTAATTTTGTGTGTGACTCCAAATCCAGGCCTCCATTGGTTAATAAATTTGATTTCCATTGATGATTTTTGTGTGATTTTGTTGTCAGCACATTCAACTTTGTACAGAATAAAGTATTTAATGAGAATATTTCATTCATTCAGATCTAGGATGTGTTATTTGAGTGTTCCCTTTATTTCTTTGAGCAGTATATATACAAATATATATATTTTTTCCTTTTTTTTTTTTTTGCAAGCCCCTTAAAGCCTCTAAATGTGCTTCATAACATGAACTGGCACCAAGCACAGAGCCCGGAGGTTGTAATGAAAGGTCTCCCTGTGAGAAAGCAATCCTCATCTTGGGTTCCCAGGAGAGCGACCCAGAGGTCATCACGTTAGGAATTCATGAGCTAATGGAAGATTGAGCCTTTCTCTTAGCGGGATGAGCATCGCTGGCTTGTCTGCAATCTGACCCCCAGCTTATTACCTCCAGCAGTTTGAGGCTGCTGCTGCTGCTGCTACGGTGAATGTGGAAGAGAGTGGAAAATTGTATTTTGGGTTACAATAGTGTTATAAAAAGAAAGCAAATACTAGAGATGCTGCAGCAAGAGATTGGAATTGGCCAATTTTAACTTGATCTGCGCTGATCGGCACATCAAATCATTACAAAAATCGGATTTTTTTTCCCCCTACTCATTAAGTGCATCAAAACTCAGAACTTTCACCATTTTTGTCTATAAACACAGCAGCTAACACAATTTACCTTGATGCACTTGTTTTCTCTATCCTGCCTGTACCAACAAATAAAGTGTCCTCTGATGGACTTTACTGTTGAGTTTAGTAAAAATCAAATAAAGGAAAGAGAAATGTGCTTAAATGTGAGGTAATGGAGATAATTTTGTAATCCCTTTATTTTCTGCTTGAATTAAAACTACCACCTCTACAAAATAATCTGCAGCACATTTTTTTCTCCTTTTTGGGTTCTAATCAGTGGCGGGTCTAGTCTCTTGAGGCCCAAGGCAAAAATTCCCAGAGGCCCCTCTGGCAAGCAGTAATCACCTTACATAAAAAATAATCTGACACTAACAAAATATGTAAAATGTAAACATGTTTTTGCTTCACTTGTCTAAATTAGTATCTACATATTTTTTCAAAAATCATCTGACATTAAAGAAAACCTGATAACCTGGAAAAGTCTGATTGGTCCAATAATATAATATGCAAGTCTTGGTTTACATTTTACTTGTGTCATTTAGATTAATTGATTAATGGAAAATTCTACAATTTATTCTAGAAGAAATTGTCATGCGGTCTAATCATTTCCCTTCCTTTGTGTTTTCCTTTGTTTTCCAGTGGAATTGGCGATGATCATGGACCGGCTGTATGGAGGCGTTTGCTATGCCGGAATCGACACCGATCCGGAGCTCAAATATCCGAAGGGAGCCGGGCGTGTGGCCTTCTCCAATCAGCAGAGCTACATCGCTGCAATCAGCGCCCGTTTTGTCCAGCTGCAGCACAACGACATTGACAAAAGGGTGAGCGTGTTCACGATCTTTATTCATTCCCATTTCTGAGAGAAAGGGTTTTGCAGCCGTTCTCTGTGGCAGCACTCTGCTTGAGCCTTCTCCCATGTATCAGAGCCTTCATTACAGCTGCGTTTGCAGCCAACTGCAGCCTACAATATAGGAAGGCCATGCCTGGCTATGTAATCACTTTGGCCTTTTGGCCGCCTGAGTCTCGACAGATGTTTCAAGTTGCAGACACATAGAGCTGGTTTAATTATAGTAGTTCCCTATCCATGAATATCCAACCAAGCTCTGCTGCAGCCTGCTTATTTAAGCACACCGGCTGATTGCAGCAAGACAGTTTGTGACCAAGACAGGCTGGTTGTCAGCCAGAAAGGCAAGCCTCTGCAGGGCGGGGCAGCCCGGCCCACCTTAACTATCATCATATATCATCAGTGCCAGTGCGGGGGGGCTTGACAGTGATATTATGACTGGAACCACACAGAACCCGGATAATGCACAAAAGCGGCAATTAAAGCAGCATCAAAGAGACTTCTTTGTAGAGCATAAGTAGCTATGATTGTGTGAATGAT
Organism: Girardinichthys multiradiatus; assembly: GCF_021462225.1. Lineage (NCBI taxonomy): Eukaryota > Metazoa > Chordata > Actinopteri > Cyprinodontiformes > Goodeidae > Girardinichthys > Girardinichthys multiradiatus. The sequence goes on along the minus strand of NC_061814.1, from coordinate 40,268,312 downwards.
TTATTTCTGTTTTTATTTTTAATAATAGAAAAACATTTTTATTGCAACAAAAAGGATTTATGCAGACAGAATTAACGCTACAGAGTAATCAGTGGTCCCTGCAGACCCCAGAAAATGGAGAACATTCTTCAGACTGACGAGTTCAGAGCTGCATTGTTAAAAACGGATGCCAGCTGCTGCCACATGGGGCGGTTTGGTTTTTCTGCCATTGTCCTCGGCTTATTTCTGTGAACTCCATTAATGATGGTCCACAGAAACTAATTTCCCCAGGATGGTGTCCTGTCCAGCGAGTATTTCATTTGTGTTGTGCTCTGTTGTTACTTGGAGCCCTGGAGGTTTCTCAACAGGAAGGGGCGGCCTGCCGCTGTCGCACCGTTCAGAATAAATGTTCATTTTGTGGCCACGCGGTAAGAAGGCTGGTCTCATACGCAGAAGCGTCTCCATGGCGACCAAGCTCGTAATCGTGCATCTGTTCATCTGAAATCCAACACAAAATTAGATGCGTTTTTGTTTATTTATTTATTTGAATTTAATCATTTTATTGTAAATAAAAAAGAAATGCTTCAGTTACATTTAAGATATAGGAATGATTAGTGACAGTAATTGTGACACCTGCGTTGGGTGGCGTTAGACTCTGGGTGGCGTTAGACTCTGGGTGGCGTTGGACTCTGGGTGGCATTAGACTCTGGGTGGCGTTGGACTCTGGGTGGCATTAGACTCTGGGTGGCGTTAGACTCTGGGTGGCGTTGGACTCTGGGTGGCATTAGACTCTGGGTGGCGTTAGACTCTGGGTGGCGTTAGACTCTGGGTGGCGTTAGACTCTGGGTGGCGTTGGACTCTGGGTGGCATTAGACTCTGGGTGGCGTTAGACTCTGGGTGGCGTTGGACTCTGGGTGGCATTAGACTCTGGGTGGCGTTAGACTCTGGGTGGCGTTAGACTCTGGGTGGCGTTGGACTCTGGGTGGCATTAGACTCTGGGTGGCGTTGGACTCTGGGTGGCATTAGACTCTGGGTGGCGTTAGACTCTGGGTGGCGTTGGACTCTGGGTGGCGTTGGACTCTGGGTGGCATTAGACTCTGGGTGGCGTTGGACTCTGGGTGGCATTAGACTCTGGGTGGCGTTAGACTCTGGGTGGCGTTGGACTCTGGGTGGCATTAGACTCTGGGTGGCGTTAGACTCTGGGTGGCGTTAGACTCTGGGTGGCGTTGGACTCTGGGTGGCATTAGACTCTGGGTGGCGTTGGACTCTGGGTGGCATTAGACTCTGGGTGGCGTTAGACTCTGGGTGGCGTTGGACTCTGGGTAGACTCTGGGTGGAGTTAGACTCTGGGTGGCGTTAAACTCTGGGTAGACTGTGGGTGGCGTTGGACTCTGGGTGGCGTTGGACTCTGGGTGGCGTTGGACTCTGGGTGGCGTTGGACTCTGGGTGGCGTTGGACTCTGGGTGGCGTTAGACTTTGGGTAGACTGTGGGTGGCGTTACCCTCTGGGTAGACTCTGGGTGGCGTTAAACTCTGGGTAGACTGTGGGTGGCGTTGGACTCTGGGTGGCGTTGGACTCTGGGTGGCGTTGGACTCTGGGTGGCGTTGAACTCTGGGTGGCGTTAGACTCTGGGTAGACTCTGGGTGGCGTTAGACTCTGGGTGGCGTTGGACTCTGGGTAGACTCTGGGTGGCATTAGACTCTGGGTAGACTCTGGGTGGCGTTGGTCTCTGGGTAGACTCTGGGTGGCGTTAGACTCTGGGTAGACTCTGGGTGGCGTTAGACTCTGGGTGGCGTTGGACTCTGGGTAGACTCTGGGTGGCATTAGACTCTGGGTAGACTCTGGGTGGCGTTAGACTCTGGGTGGCGTTGGACTCTGGCTGGCGTTGGACTCTGGGAGGAGTTTGACTCTGGGTGGCGTTGGACTCTGGGTGGCGTTAGACTCTGGGTAGACTGTGGGTGGCGTTAGACTCTGGGTGGCGTTAGACTCTGGGTAGACTGTGGGTGGCGTTAGACTCTGGGTAGACTAAGGGTGGAGTTAGACTCTGGGTGGCGTTAGACTCTGTGTAGACTCTGGGTGGAGTTAAACTCTGGGTGGCGTTAGACTCTGGGTAGACTGTGGGTGGAGTTAGACTCTGGGTGGCGTTAGACTCTGGGTAGACTGTGGGTGGCGTTAGACTCTGGGTGGCATTGGACTCTGGCTGGCGTTGGACTCTGGGTGGCGTTGGACTCTGGGTGGCGTTAGACTCTGGGTAGACTGTGGGTGGCGTTAGACTCTGGGTGGCGTTGGACTCTGGGTGGCGTTGGACTCTGGGTGGCGTTAGACTCTGGGTAGACTCTGGGTGGCGTTGGACTCTGGGTAGACTCTGGGTGGCGTTAGACTCTGGGTAGACTCTGGGTGGCGTTAGACTCTGGGTGGCGTTGGACTCTGGTTAGACTCTGGGTGGCGTTAGACTCTGGGTAGATTTTGGGTGGCGTTGGACTCTGGGTGGCGTTGGACTCTGGGTGGCATTAGACTCTGGGTGGCGTTAGACTCTGGGTGGCGTTGGACTCTGGGTGGCATTAGACTCTGGGTGGCGTTAGACTCTGGGTGGCGTTAGACTCTGGGTGGCGTTGGACTCTGGGTGGCATTAGACTCTGGGTGGCGTTAGACTCTGGGTGGCGTTGGACTCTGGGTGGCATTAGACTCTGGGTGGCGTTAGACTCTGGGTGGCGTTAGACTCTGGGTGGCGTTAGACTCTGGGTGGCATTAGACTCTGGGTGGCGTTAGACTCTGGGTGGCGTTGGACTCTGGGTGGCGTTAGACTCTGGGTGGCGTTGGACTCTGGGTGGCATTGGACTCTGGGTGGCATTAGACTCTGGGTGGCGTTAGACTCTGGGTGGCGTTAGACTCTGGGTGGCGTTGGACTCTGGGTGGCATTAGACTCTGGGTGGCGTTGGACTCTGGGTGGCATTAGACTCTGGGTGGCGTTAGACTCTGGGTGGCGTTAAACTCTGGGTAGACTGTGGGTGGCGTTGGACTCTGGGTGGCGTTGGACTCTGGGTGGCGTTGGACTCTGGGTGGCGTTGGACTCTGGGTGGCGTTGGACTCTGGGTGGCGTTGGACTCTGGGTGGCGTTAGACTTTGGGTAGACTGTGGGTGGCGTTAGACTCTGGGTAGACTCTGGGTGGCGTTAGACTCTGGGTGGCGTTGGACTCTGGGTAGACTCTGGGTGGCATTAGACTCTGGGTGGAGTTAGACTCTGGGTGGCGTTAAACTCTGGGTAGACTGTGGGTGGCGTTGGACTCTGGGTGGCGTTGGACTCTGGGTAGACTCTGGGTGGCGTTAGACTCTGGGTAGACTCTGGGTGGCGTTAGACTCTGGGTAGACTCTGGGTGGCGTTAGACTCTGGGTGGCGTTGGACTCTGGGTAGACTCTGGGTGGCATTAGACTCTGGGTAGACTCTGGGTGGCGTTAGACTCTGGGTGGCGTTGGACTCTGGCTGGCGTTGGACTCTGGGTGGCGTTGGACTCTGGGAGGAGTTTGACTCTGGGTGGCGTTGGACTCTGGGTGGCGTTACACTCTGGGTAGACTGTGGGTGGCGTTAGACTCTGGGTGGCGTTAGACTCTGGGTAGACTGTGGGTGGTGTTAGACTCTGGGTAGACTAAGGGTGGAGTTAGACTCTGGGTGGCGTTAGACTCTGGGTAGACTCTGGGTGGCGTTGGACTCTGGGTGGCGTTAGACTCTGGGTAGACTGTGGGTGGAGTTAGACTCTGGGTAGCGTTAGACTCTGGGTAGACTGTGGGTGGCGTTAGACTCTGGGTGGCATTGGACTCTGGGTGGCGTTGGACTCTGGGTGGCGTTGGACTCTGGGTGGCGTTAGACTCTGGGTAGACTGCGGGTGGCGTTGGACTCTGGGTAGACTCTGGGTGGCGTTAGACTCTGGGTAGACTCTGGGTGGCGTTAGACTCTGGGTGGTGTTGGACTCTGGGTAGACTCTGGGTGGCGTTAGACTCTGGGTAGACTGTGGGTGGCGTTAGACTCTGGGTAGATTTTGGGTGGCGTTGGACTCTGGGTGGCGTTGGACTCTGGGTGTTGGTGATGAAACTGTCCAGTCTGGGCTTTTACAGACAAAAACAAACCTCTCCATTTCATCATCTGCAGGTGGAGGTGAAGCCGTACGTCCTTGACGACCAGATGTGTGACGAGTGCCAGGGGGCGCGCTGTGGCGGGAAGTTCGCCCCTTTTTTCTGTGCCAACGTCACCTGCCTGCAGTACTACTGCGAGTACTGCTGGGCCAGCATCCACTCCCGAGCCGGCCGGGAGTTTCACAAGCCTCTGGTGAAGGAGGGGGGCGACCGCCCTCGACACGTGTCCTTCCGCTGGAGCTGAGAGGGTCACGGATCTGCACTACCCTCCCCATGAACCCACACCGGATCCCCAAGGGAAAGAAAACAGCCCCCATGGCTCCACCCTGGTCCCCACAAGCACCCCCCACCCCCCTCCTGCAAAAAAAAGAAGCGAAATGGATCACATTCACGGGACTTGTGTGTTTATTCCACATGGTTCGGAACTCATTGTCCAGTGATCCCCTCTGATGAAGCTTTGTGGAGAAAATGAAAAACTCCATCAGCTTACAATTTGCACTTTGGCACAAAGTCTCACTAAAAACACACACACATCCACACACACGGGATGGTTTGGTATTTTCGACACCTGGCTACTTTCATTTCCCTGCTCTGGCACACCCTTACTCAAGTAGAGCTGGGACAATTCACATATTTAAAAAATATAGATATATTTTTTGTTTTCTGCTTATCTAGACATAAGTAGATAATTTAAATTTTATGCAAAAGGAGCATGCACTTACCTTAAAACAGCTGTAGTTATATTGCCCCTAGTGAAAGAAAAGACTACCAAAGGCTAATTGAATAAATGTATACATTAAAGCAAAATAGGTGGCATAAGATGTAGCAAGAATTAACAGCTATTTAGTAGTAAGGGCACATATTGCCCTAGAGGAAAATAACTGATATATTCACTCTCAATCGTGACTCTGTAAATGTTAATACCTCACAATCGGATTAGTTTGCGTTCGATATCTAGGTCTTTATTTTTATAATAACATCATTTTTTAGTGTTATGTAAATGTACTGCTGCCGGAGCTTTGCTGCTAAATCCATGGTATGAACAGATACCCTAAGTACTTTATTTTTCCAGCGAGGGTGGAGAGGAGTGACCCAGAGATCCAGAAAAGCAGCTGGCGTTTCAGGACGAAGAGTTGTCTCAGGCAACTATGGCTAACGTTGGGGGCGGGGGGGGTCAGGGTGGGTCGCCCCTAACTGCATGCTTGTTCTAGTCGGGCTGCATCCAAAAGACTTTTTCAGATTCTGCCCAGGTTTGCACCAAGTTCTGCAAGTCATGCTGCCCCCTGCTGAAGGATTCATACCGCTTTGACCTTTCCACCTTTTGTCGTGTCACAACAAACCTCATTGTATTTTACTGGGATTTTGTGTGAATGGACCAAGAAAAAGTAGCGCGTCATTTATTAATCAGAAGGAACATTGTTTTTAAACTTTTTACAAATTAAAAACCTGAAAAGGTCAGCATTAATTTGTATTCTGCCCTTTCTGAGTACATCCTAATATTTCAGCTGCAAGTCTTTTGGCATATGTTTCTACCAGCTTTGCACTTTTAGATTGGGAACACTATTTTTTTAAGTCTTGACACAGTTGCCTAGTTGGATTTAGGTGTGGACTTTGACTAGGTCATCCTAACAAATGTATATGCTTTGATCTAAACCGTTCCATTGTAGCTCTGGCTGTAGGTTTAGGATCATTACCCTGCAAGAAGGTGCCCCTCTGACCAGCTTCCTTTTTCCTGCAGAAGAAAAGCATCCCCACAGCATGATGCTGCCACCGCCATGTTTTAATGGTGGAAATTGTGTGTCGGGGTGATGTGCTGTATCAGTTAGCAAAGTCGTACATAATTTGTGGAAAAACTACTACTTCTCACCGTGCCCTGCAGATGATGGACTGAACAGAACTCTGTGAGATGTTCAAAGCCTGGGATATTGTTTTAGAACCTCATTCTGCTTTATACTTCTTCTCAACTTTTTCCCTGACCTTTCTGCTGTGTTCCTTGGTCTCCATGGTGGCGTTTGTTCTCTAATGTTCTCTAAAAAACCTTTAAGGTCTTCACACAACAGCTGTATCTATGCTGAGATAGATTTATACACAGTGTTTACTAATGAGGTGACTTAAATAAGGTGGTTTGTTGCACTAGGCTTTATTTAGGTGCTGTTTATAGATGTTTATTAATAAAATAAATTTTAACAACGTATTTTCTTTCCACTTCACCGTTTATTACTTTGCGTTGGTCTACCATATGAAATCCCAATAAAATACATTATAGTTAGTGTTTGTTATGTGAAGTGGTAGTGGTATGAATACCTTTGCAAGGCACTGTATGTTTAAACTGGACAGACAGGAAACCATAGCAACGTCATGCTGCTGGTTGGGCCACGAGCAGATCAGGAAGACAGTGGTTTTAAATAATCATAATAATCATAAATGAAGCGTAGGACTACAATTCAAACCTGTCTAATAGGTGAAGTACTTTATTTGCAGTGATTGTTGATATAATTGTGCAATTTTGTTTTATACTGTATGTAGTTAGATCTAAATATGCCTACAACTGTGATTCGCTTTAACTGTCGTCAGTGTCCGACATAGAAGTCCTGTGAAACTTCATGAACTAGTATATGCACACGTATATACATCTATATAGATATATATATATATATATATATATGTTTTCTTGTACACTCACACACACTGACAACACGTCTGCACCTCTGGATACACATGAACACATTTTTCAGAGCTAGAAACTCGGGTCTGACCTGTGAGGAAGAGTTCACAGAACCGAGGGCTTAAAAAGAAACCACACAAAACTTTATTGTTTGTTCCAACTCTGACAGAGAGGCACGTTTACGTCCCAGAACGCAACCAAAGAGCTCGCCTGTTTGTCTTTCTGGAGAGTGTAAAAAAACAAAGAAAAAAATGAAACAATGAAGCTACCGGAGATATGAGATCGATAAACTGAGCCCTTCCACATGCTGATTTATTAAAAAGGGATGGGATGGGTGGGAAAAAGGGGAAGATACAGATGTGTGAGCCAGGGTTGACGCAATCACCAGATTTTTAATGTTTTGTTTTTTTTGTTTCCTGCAATGCTTGAAGTACCGGACCTGCTAAATAAAAATGGTGGACATTATATGTTTGGGTTCTATCAAAAGGTGCGTATTTTAAAGCTGAAAAAGAACGAGAGAGGGGTGATGGTCATGAATGCAATGTGCAGAAATTTAATGAGGGGCTTGTTGGTGTGAGATGGGCTCTGGGTTGAGGAACAGGTGTGTGTGAGTGTGTGAGAAACTATTTTCAGTCATAAACTGTTGTTTTTCCTGCTTTTGGACAGACGCTTGTGTTTCTGTCATCTAAGAAAAGCTAATTAGACCTTAGCAGTAGAGATATTATCCCTGACGAGTAATAACGAGCATCTTTGTGAAGTGAATTCTGGGTATAGCTTTTATTTTTTCAGACATTTCTTTGCCCCTTTTACCCAGACAGTTTTCTATCCTTTTTTCTATTTGTTTCTTCTCTCTGTTGTGCACTAGACTTTGTATCTGAACAGTTTGCAACAGTCAGCGGTTGTTTTCGTTTAAGAACAGGAAAAGACTGAGAAAAATCTTTTGCAATACCTCAATTTTGAAATATATTAGGAGAGAAACAGATATTTTCTAAGTTTATTCAGATGGACAAATATATATTAATTTAATTCTTCAAGAAAGATGATTTAACAGATGATTTTTTAAATATTTTTTGCTTTTATTTAAAAGTTTTTTTTTTTTAAGAGAGTAACTGAAGGAGCTAAAGCTTTATAACTATATGCTCTTAGTGAGAGTATGGTCTACCTTACTGGACTAGAAGCAGGAGTGAGAGTCCCACTGGTTTAATTGGTTGCAGCATCAGAGAAGAGAGCTCCTACGGACATCAAATATCAGGTGCTCGGAGAGAAATTAAAACAGATTTCCCACCTTTTTTTATATTTATAATCAATCATCTACTGTGCTGACCAGAGTTGTGAAAGAGATCTTCTGTTCGTTATTTTTTTAAAGAGACGTTTTTTATGTTTCCTAAAAGTATGTGCTCCCGTTTTGTTTTGTAAAAAAAAAAAAAAAAAACAGAAAAAGACAAAAAAAAAATTTGAAAATAAGAAGTAGTAACGCAACATTGATTTGATAGCCTGACGTAGTTGGGGAAAAATAAGACTTCTGAAAGTCACTGGACGTAGAAATAGAAAAGAATGTTATTTTTAACACTAAACAGACTCAAGTGTTTTCACCTGTAACTTGATTGAAAGCCCCCAAGGTGCATCAATTGACTGGTGGCCTTCTATTCACGCAAGACTTGAATTAGTCCCTTCCCCCTTCCTCCTTTTTTAAGGCTAACAACCTTGATTCTTTGTCGTAATGTGCAATACTCTGTTTGTACTGTTTGTAGAAAAGAAGAAAACAAGAAAAAGGCATAAATCTTATTGCAAAATTATTTTCATTGCAAGCATTGTGATCCACTAAAATCATTTTCTACTGTGTATTTACCTACTCTACCTGCTAGTACCTTCCAGTAGTAATGTAGCCTTTGTACTGAGAAATGTTCTTTTTTTTTTAGTTTTGCAAAAAATAAAAAGAATTCAAGCATATTTACATTTTATTATTATTTCATATATTTTTTCTTTACAGACTTGTTTCTCAACCATTAAGAAAGAGAATTTAATATCTGGTCAATGTCATTAATATTATTTTGTATTTTTATTTTTAATAAATTAATTTTATGATGCTAATTTCTTAATTTCTTTTTTTCATTCTTTTGGAAGCTGAAAAAACCCTTTGTATTATTGTTACTAAACTTGTCTTGAAATGCTGAGCTTTACGTGTTAACTCGCTGATGTTGCTTACATTAGTGTGAAAGTGATCTACAGAAGTAAACAAAAACAAAAAACTAATCGTAAAGAAAGAGACTGGTGGTTGGTGATGTATAAGTGGTTCATAATGTAAACAAATGAATGGGCAATAAAGGAAAACTGGCAGAAAGGAACATACGTGTTGTGATGTATTTGAGGAAAATACTATCAACTATTTACTGAAGTATAAATCGAAACTACTGTTATCACTAATGTTACGATAACTGGAGTAAAATGTTCCTTATAAAGGCTAGAAATCTCTTGTAAAAAGTGTATAGTACTGTGTGATTTTATGTAAAACTAAAAGTTAATTTAACAAACTTTTGTGATTTTTAAAATGCATAGAAAAAGTGTTTGCCACTTTTAAAGGTTTCAGATCATCAAACTAATTTTATTATTTTATTAATGAAACATGAAGATAACCTGAGTAAATACACAACGCAGATTTTCTAATATGATTTCCTTCATTAAGGTAATCTCAATTGAATTTAGGTTCTTACTTTAACTAGGCCACTGCAATACCTTCATTTTGATTTTATTGAGCGATCCAGAGGTAGACCTGCTCGTGTGCAAGTCCTGCTGTATAACTCAAGTGTCCATGGGTTTAAGGCCACAAACTGCTGGCCGGACATTCTCCTTTAGGATTCAGTGAGAAAGAGCAGAATTCATAGTTTCCATCAATTACGGCAAGTCGCCCGGGTCCTGTAGCCGCACTCAGCCCCAGACCATTACACTGTCGCCACCATGATTGACAAATAATATTTTCTTTTTCTGAAATTCTGTCCGATTAGTTTTTTCCAGAAGGACCGAACGCAATCCCAAATGGTTCACTCTCATCAGTCCACAGGATATTTTCCTAAAGGTTGCAAACATTGAGATGTTTTTTGGGATACGACTGGCCCTTTTGTTTTCCTTTAGGTTAACATTGCTTTTTGGCTTGGAACTCTGGGGGCTGAGCTCTTTTCCTTATTTTTATATCATTAACACTGACTTTAACTGAGGCAGATGAGGCATGCAAGCGCTTTAGATATTATGGTTTCTTTTGTGACCTCCTAGATGAATCCCGGATGCAGTTTTGGAGTAATTCTGATAAGTCTGCCTCTCCTGGAACGACTCACCTCTGTTCCATGTTGTGTGTGGATACTGTCTGTGGTTTCCTGAAGTCCCAAAACCCTAAAAATGACTTTTTAACACTTTCCAGACAGATGTTGATTTCCTATCTTTCTGGCTTCTTCATGTTGTCAGAGGGGCTCTGGTTAAGGGAATTTCTGATTCTACAGGCCAAAAAAATTGGTTAATCACAGATGATTCATACTTTAACAAGGGTCAGTTGTTTTAGAGGCAGATGTCAAGGGATGCGCCAGAAAGAACTGCATGCGGGGTTGCTCCGACCCCTGCAGGACCAAAAATCTAGAGCAGTGGTCAGAAATGTAATGTGGAGGGCTCCCTGAAGCCCGGCGTGTGGGAAAACCATGAAAGAGACGGGAAATCTCGAGTGGTGCACACTGGGTTTGTGCGACCCCTCTAGGACTGTGGGAGGGTTAAAATAGTATCATTACTTGAAAATTGCTGCTTTACTGCAGTTATCTTAGTCTGGTAGTTTGATCTTAATCATTTATATTTAGCACAAAAAAACAACAAACAAATCAAATCTTTGATGGGACAAATACTTTTTCATTGCATAGTATGTTAATTGTTCTTTTTTCAGAAACACTTATGCTAAGCTAAAAGTTTACAAGCATGAAAGCAGAACTAAAATGTGGCAAAACAGCTTTTGTTGTCCGATGAGCTAACCCCTCCCTCCTACTTCCCTATTTCTAAGGGGATTGCTCAATCCAGCTCTCCATCCAATGGGTCCAGACTTCCCCAAACATGGAAGGTCCTACTAAGCAGGTTTACTGAAAGTTCTGTTTAAGCTGGTGTCGGGAAATGACACGCCTAACCTCTAACAGCCTGCATCCAAAAGTCTCGCCCTTCTTCAACTGGTGGTCTGGACGACCACGTAGCCACCAGCAGTCATTCAGTCCTCGACAGTCACTTCTGTTAATGTCTGCTCATTCCCTGTTTTACAACTTGCAATTGGTATGTGGGTTAGGTTGATTTTAGTGGCTCAGCACGAGCCCCAAGGGCGCTGTTTTAACAAGTTTGGCTTAAGGCAACCTATAAAAACCTCCTAAAATCATTTGGAACCAGGCAACAAGACTTTTTACCACCAATGAAAAACCCAAAAATAAGGTGACTCAAATAACTGACTGTCCACAATAAATCTAGAATTTTATATGCTTTCTTTGATTAGTAATGCTTTAACAGGGGTCAGTAACAGCTTAAAAAATCAGCAAAACTTAATCATTTGAATAATAGAAATAAATCAATCAACTTAACTTATCTGTCCCTAATGCTGAAACTGGTAAGGCTGAAGAGGCTTTGGAGACGGAGGCTCACCATAGATCCAAATGGAATGATTTCTTCAGTAGGCAACCAGTGATTGTCTTCTTGGGTGAAAGGCCAATCTTCAGTTTTCTTCCTCTAAGTGGATAGGCGCTGATGCTCAGGGTTTCGATGGTCAAGTTGGAAAAAAAAATAAAACAAACCAGAATCTGTGTTGGCATATGTTTCAAAAGTCAGTAGCTTCCAGATGCTGAATAGTTGAAGGAAACCTTTGAGGTGTAATTGAGGTTGGTTCAGGACTTCCAGAAGCCTGAACCTTAGAGCAATCAGTTGTTCACTGACCAAGTTCACTTCAGTTGTCTTGATAAAAATGCAACAGATGAAATTCAGATTCTCAATTTTGAGTTGCAGCTCTTCTTAGGGCACACGGGTTGATCCTCTTCATAATGCAGAATTGTCAGCGGGGCTGCGTCTCCGGTCTTCTGATTCATCTGTAGCTTCTTTCTCCATCCGATCTTGTTCGATGGTCTTCTGCGAGGAAAGAATCCCGTTTCTTTCTTTGGCACAGTTTTCATATTGCAGATAGCCTCACTGCTCATCCCCTGTTGCTGGGCAACCTTTCCCACCATTGAGTTACGCGGTCAACGTGACTTTTCGGTGCTGTCTCCCAGCCTACGTAGACAGAGTCGTAAACAGCCCGCAGCTGGCTCCCTGTGTCATGACTTTTGCCTGTTTTTCAACCTTCAGACTGACGAAAAACAGTGTGCACCTCGTTTCTCATTTCTCGCTCCCATGCTTGTTATGACTTGAGCTTGCCCAGTTCCCGTGAAGCTGGCTCTCCTCTGCCCCTCCCGTCCTGATGTTATGACTCTGCCGCTTCTGGCTCCCAGGGCATGGTGCCCTCCTTATCTGCTCAGCCTCAAGCTTTCTTACTGTATTTCTCTGCTTCTTGCTCTCACACCAGTTACAGCTAAAAAAACCATCACTTCATTTTTATTCATACATCACGATTAACATTACCCCTCTTCATAGAAAAATAGAAAATCATAATACATTTTTCTTTGATTATACTTGTAGTTTTCTACTTCTGAAAAAGATAAGACAGTCACAGTTAATGTGTGACTCCATACAGGCCTCTTCAGTCCTCAGTTCCAGAGTGATATACTCATTTTACTGTTTATTGTTTCATGACATCTTATCCATGTAATATGATCATTATTTATTTGATACTCTAAAGATTATGCTCTCATTTCATCATATGTGATTGCTGTTAAACTCAATCATAGTGATACACTTATGCAAAAGAAAGAAGAATTAAAACATACACCAAATGGGGCCCCCAGACTTCATAGCTTTAAAATGTGAATATTTACTGCTGTATATGTCATTGATCTAATTATGAGGGTTTAATTAATTTCTGCATGGATACAAAGGAGGATCTCACCTCATTTTGACACAGCCAACCCAGTGACATTTAATTCATAACCTAAATGATACCTTAAAATGTTATCTTCATATTCCTACCTAAGGAGGTTTGATTTTACTAGGCCAGCTCTTCACTCCAAAAACACTAACCAGCAATATTTTATGCTAACTGCCTCAACAAATGATGGAAATGAGAAATCAGAAAAAAATGGCAGAAAGGAACATATACTTTATGTCATTGTAGAGGAATAGTCTACCAGCTACGTACTAAGATGACAACTAAAACTACTGTTATCACTAATGTTGCACTTACTTGGAAGTGGAATATTGACAAAATAACACTTTGCTAGGCTAAGCTAAAGGTATACTAGCATATAAATAATTTAACAGTAGCATAATAGCCTATGACATTTCTTTTATTGGGGTTGAAAGCATAACCCACATCACTGTTCTCTGGCTTGCTATGATTCATTACCCCTCACAGATCTCTATTTTCTTAAACCTGGTTGATTTGACAAAATATTTTCCCTCCAAAAACAAACGCTAATGAGCTCAATTTAGCTAAACCACTCCTTTGGCCTAAGGGTCGATTATTAGTAGTAATTCTTATTTTCAGTGTACACTAAATAGCAACATGTTAAAATTGTCAGATAAGCTATGCCAACTATTGTTTATCAGGCATCAGATTCTTTCACACAGGAAGGCGTCATGGGGGCATATCAAATATAGACCCAGCCGATAAATTAGGCTGATGTTTGCCCCTTTTTATTTCATTTATTTAACCCACAGGTTATGCAGAGCATGTTCGCTAACCAAGGAGATGCAACTGTGGGCTGCACAGTAGTGGGTCTGAAGGCAACCCCTCCGTTTCAATTCTGCAGAAAATGGCAAATTTAGGATTATTTTGCAGATCAGAGATGGAAGAAAACATAACCAAAGATAAAAATGATTGGGCCAGAATGTTTGCCAGAGAAAAGTCCCATTTAGGTCAGCCTCTGACATGTCTATGGCCTGCTGCATTAAACCTGTAAGTAGAAGAGTTCATCCTATTCCATGAATGTTTAATGTTTTATTTCAGTGATTTGACATCTTTATCCAAATGGCTGAGGGTCGTGTGATTCAACCTGGCCTTTTTTCTCCTCAGTCAGAGGCTAACGTCTGACCACGCATCAATTAAGACCGTTAATTGTTGTTTTTATAGTTTGCCTTCTAAGAAATGTAAACCTCAAGTGCTAAATAGTCAGCTTCTTCACTGGTTATTGTAGATAGGGGATTAGAGGGTTGTCCTGCCATGTCAGATTACCTGGGAAATAAAACCATCCAATTTAACCATTAGATCTGTTTTATTTCTAACTTTATTCTTGACTTGAACTATGCATCTTAAGTGAGGTTTTGAGATTTTTGTCACACCATTTTATTTTTTGTAATTGCTTTGCACTGCCAACAACACTACCGCATCAGTTAGTAGGCCTAATCCCGGTCCTCGTTTTGCTGTGCTAACCAGAAAATCTTGTTAAATGTAGTTTTATGACTGTCAAACCCTGTACATTATACAGTAATTGTGCAATTTACCATATTTAGAAACAACTTGATTTATGTTCCTATGTACTGTATTAATGTCTTATTTGATGCAATAGGGTTGCACTTGCTTTAAAAACACTTATGAATTTAATTAAATTGCTTAAAGTCACGAGGTTTAAGACCGAAAAAACCCACAATTGATAAAAAAATAAATAAAATTGGATAATTCTAAATATATATAAACTGTTTAATTATAAACAGAATCTTATAGCTCTACAAAAAGGTTATGTCAGATCTTCTAGTTCATTGTGCCTAAACTTGATAAAGTATGTACAATCCATTTTGTTGTTTTGGTTGCCATGCAAACCTCTCAACATGCAAACTGTATTTTTTTTATTTGACTGATAGGGATTATTTTCACCAGTGTACAACACTGCCATCTATTGGCCACTGCAGCTCAAAAAGATAAAAAAAAAAGGGCAACATCCACAGTATGCAGAATTTATTTCAATTTTACTATCATAAACAAAAAGCAGCAGTTAGAGAAATATGTACAAGTCTACAGTTCCTTTTAAAATACTTGGGCCAAGTTTCCGGTACTAGTATCAGCTTGCTGCCACACTGCGTCGCTGTAATGCTGATCCGAGTGCAGTGCTTCTTTGGCTGTGCCATGAAAGACCAGTCCAGCGACGGCGTCCTATGGCTTCTCGTCACAGTCACCTGGGTTCCCTTTGTCATACAAGCCGTGTGAGTATCCATCAGTCAGAGAGGTGCTGACAGGCGTAGCTGAGTTTAGCCGCACGTTTAAGACTTTGCGACACGAAGGTGGGGCTGAAGCAGTTAACACTGTATATACTCTGGAAAAGTGAAGTGCGAAGAAGGCAGTGGGCTGGAGAAGTAGCACCTGCAGCCATAACTATAAATTAGAGCTATAATTATAATACATATATGTGCTTGAAAGGTTAGAGCAGCATCCCAGCATGCTGGTGGTGCCGCCATAACTACCGACGATGACGTAATTCAACAGCGGAGATGTTTGTCGCTTGTCCTGGTTTACTGGTCTGTAAAAGGGCGTGTTGGGGGTGACTTTCAGTGTAAAATGTTGGGATGTCTGAAAAAGTTCTGGAAGAGGAGTGAGTCATTGAGTAACACTGTTCCCCCAGACCTTTCAAATTAAGAGCAATAAAATGTCCACTGTTCCTGATCTGGCTGTGTTTCACGGTGGGACTTTTACAGTAACCATAATCCATTTTCTACTGACAGCCGGTGGCCAGGTCCTGCTTGGCCTGCAGATGAGATGACTGAATGGAGTTTTAACAGTGCTAGTGCAACGAGTCCATGAAGCTGTCCAGGTTGTACTCCGAGTCGTACTGCTGCTGGTCCCACAGCTCTCCCAGGCCCTCCAGCATGGACTTCATGGAGGCCTTCCCTGAGGTTGATGACGACTGCTCACCTTTGTCACTCTTATCGTCCTGAAAACATCCAAAAACAAGAAAGTTTAGCTCAACAGAGCCGTTCCAATGCCAACAGCAGCACGAAGCATACAGAGAATAAAAATCAGCTTCATCGGCCAAGTTTCAGCACAGAAACAAGGCATTTGACTTCGGCTCCACTTACAAAGCATTTGGTGGGAAAGGAAATATTTTTTAAATAAATATGTATAAACATTTTTTGTTTTTTACAAAAGAAGAAGATATGCATGGTACTGATCTGAACAGTGTCTATCAGAGAAACCTGGGGGAAGAAGCTGTCTCTGTGGCGGCTGGTTTTTGAAAACAACGCTCTGTAGCGCCGACCTGAAGGTAAAAGGCTCAACAGTTTGTGTCCAGGATGTGTGGGACCTGCAGAGATGTTAGAGGCCTGTTTCCTGACCCTTGACCTGTACAAGCCCTGGATGGAGGGGAGGGAAGGTCACCCCTGACGATCCGTACTGCAGACCTGATTGTTTGTTACATTAGAGCATTACTAAATGCTTGCCCAGTTTGTTCTCATTTAAACAACCAAACACCTTCAGTAGGTCTTTTCTCCTTGAGTTGGAAGCTGGATAAATGTTGGATCTTTTTTCTTTGCCATGCAATGACGCTGCTCTCAGCATGAATATTAGCCTGCAATACAACAATACATCATAATTTTTCCGATAAGAGTGAAGCTGTGATTTAGGTAAAAACAAATTCAGTTAAAGCAGGATCCACCAGTTAATCCACAAGACCAATAGTTTGCTTAAAATTAGGAGTTTTATTTTTTTTTTAATAAAGGCAAACATCTTAGATGAAGATTTTGTTCCTGAACATTTACCCTCCAGCAGCTCATAAGGAATAAATATTTACTGGCTGAGGTTCATGTTGACTGGAGATAACCGGCCGACATGTTAATGAGCTGAACACAGCTGTCGTTTCCGAGTCAGAAAGAACCATTCTTCAATGTGGACTCTGATGAAACTGTCAAACTTTGACAGTTTTTGCCTCAGGAGCAGTCAGGTGTTTAGAAATGAAGGGATGCAAGAAGCGATTTAAACCAAAACTCTTTTCCACACAGGTACACAGGTTTCCAGCTTTCAACCTCTGTTCCCAAGCATGCAGAATCTGGAAATGTTTGAAAGCTTATTACAGTTTCTAAAGAGTAACTGGAATTGGCTTTTTCAGCAGGTCACAGAAAAACTGGACAACAGAAACTAGCCACAAAATTCTGATAGTCGCATCTCTAGTTTGAATATTTTAAAATGTTGTATTTTCTTTCTTTACTAATTAGAAGATAGCTGCCTTTAAACTACTGCTGACGTGCTGAGTCACCATTCATGTCACTGCACAGATGGTCAATCACAACCGTTTGCCTAATAAGTGCCTCATATCTGGTCTAATCACCCAACTTCTCCTCATAAATGTTGGACCACAGAGACAGAGGTGATGTTTTCTCAGCTGTTGTAAGCTGCTTTCACGACTAAATGAATTAAACTTAATTTATTTAAAATATAGGCAATGACTTGTAAGAAATAAGAAACTTCTCTCTTTCTTATTGGATGATTGACAGTGAAAGAGCCGACTGTTAAGTTGCAGTTAATGCTGTTGGCAGCAGCGGTTCTGTTTAGATGATGATGGGGGAACAGTGATCCTTTACATATTTTATTGCCTGTGGGCTCACCTTGTCAAGAGTGAAGAGATTGAGCAGCTGGTCTGTGCCCATGCTCTGCAGGCTGGTGTTCTCCTGGTTAATGACAGTATTGGCGATGCTCATTTTGAATTTCTGCAGTCCCATTATCTTCTCCTCCAGCGTGCCTCGCGTGATCAGCCTGTAAACGTTCACCACCCGTTTCTGCACAACACAGACAACAAGGGTTAGCAGGACGCAGAACATGAGCTTTAACGTCACGCCTCCCCCTTTCAGTTGGTTTATTTTGCATGAGAGAGCTGAGACATGCAGCTGTAAGCAAAGAGTATCCAGTTGCAGTACCTGTCCTATTCTATGAGCACGATCCATTGCCTGCAGGTCCCTCATGGGGTTCCAGTCATGCTCCACAAACACCACCGTATCGGCGCCGGTCAGGTTCAAACCCAGACCACCAACATGGGTGGTCAGCAGCAACACGTCAATGGATGGATCGTTGTTGAACCTGAGGAACAAAGGTAAACATCATTAGTCTTCCAGCACCGTTTCAAACTGACAGATGGTTTCTTCTACCTGGAGACGATGGAGTGACGCTGGCCAGCCGGCACGCTGCCGTCCAGCCTCAGGTAGGTTACGGTTGGCAGTTTGGGTTTCAGCAGGTCGTGCTCAACAATGTCCAGCATGCTCTTCAGCTGACAGAAAATAAGCACGCGGTGCTGGGCCACCACTGCCTCGGTCCCTCCTTCTGATCCTCCACCACCACCAAGACCACAATCCAACAGCAGCTGGAGAGCAAGAATATATCAGAACCACAGTCTCACTCAACGTGGATGATTTATCACCAGAGCTCTGCAACCAAACCGATTTCATGAAACTTCAGTTTAATCACCATGTACAAATAAACACACGGACATGTAGAACATCTCAGCACATTACCTGCTTGAGAGCAGAGAGTTTTGGCGCATGCTGAATGTCGCGTAAACCCGAATTTTGGCAAGCCAGCTGCTCCGTGATGCGCTTGTACTCTGGATGCTGAGGAGTCAGAACCAAGTTTGGGTGGTTGCAGAGCTTACGCAGGTACTGCAGTGCCTGAAGAAAGGTCAACAGAGGCTCATGTTACAGCTTGATCACAACAAAAGTCATACAAGCCCTGGAAAAATCCAGAGGCTTGCAAACTGCAAACACAAACTGGCGTACAATTCCAAGGTGGAAGGAAAATCCTGCATGGTTTTGCAGCCACTTTCATAAGTAATGATCTGTAGAGCGTGGCGTTCCATTCACATCTGAAGAATAAAATATTTCTTCGTTGCAAGAAAAAAAAAAAAAAAAAAGACTAAACATGCTCAGTTAAATTGGATGGAGCTAGGGGTGCACAGATCAGCCCAGTTTTACTAAAGGGCCCAATAACCGCATGTTAGAAAGTTACTAAGATCGGCCGATACCGATCTTAGTAACTCCATTTGTGGAGTACATGACTAATAGTTGATCTAAGTTGTGGATCTCTGCAGCTCCCCCAGAGGTACCGTTAGCCTCTTGGCTGCTTCTCTGATCAGTGCTCTCCTTGCCTGGTCTGTCGGTTCAAGTTGACAACCATGTCTAGGTAGGTCTGCAGTTGTGCCATACTCTTTCTATTTTCAGATGATGGATTGAGCAGAGCTCTGTGAGAAGTGCTTACATCTAAGTTCTGAGGAAGGAACAGACATTATGACAACTCAAGGACACTGGCTGTGGTATTTTTTGATCCATGGTGATTGCAAACAACCGCTCTGCTCTCTAGCAAACTCTGTAGAGATGCAAAAAACCAAAGAAAACTACACTGAAAACATCTGTACCTGGAAGACATGGCCCGTAGCCTTCAGTTTGGGCTTCTCCTCCTCTTCACTGGAGGCCACAGAGATGCTGTCCTCCACACTGGCCTTAGCTCGAGACTTTGCAAAGTCTTCGTATAGCTGAACCTGTGAACAGTGAGAGTATTACAGGTTGTTTCTTAAAAGATCAAACAAACAGAGTAGAAAAGGCTAATTATGACATTTGTATATTAAAAACTTCCACTATGTAGAACTTGGGCGATAAAATTGATCAGTCTGTTTGATAACCAACAGTGATCTCTTATCCGGGTCACAGTGTTGTATAATCGCTATCCTTCTCTGCATCAACTAGCTTAAACTGACAGTTAATCCCAACAGGCCATCTGCAGATCTTCAGCTGTTGAAGTAAGCCTTTTCTATGAATAAGGTGTGTTTGAGCAAATACATCTTAAATAAAGAAGACAGCTTCCCCTAGAAACCACTGCTGGAAACAGCCTTATAAGAACTGGTTTAATTGCTACACAGTTCCCACGTCCTTTTTCCATTTGTTCCTGATTTTTCTTCCCGTCACAGAGGCTCAAACGGGACAAAAATGATTATTTCTTTTTTTTAAACAGCAGACCTAAAAGGAGTTTGCATCCGTTTGTGTGTTTAAAAGGCAGTTTTTTTCACTTGTTGGTTGCAATCATCAGTGTGTCCAAAAGATGTCCCCAAATCCCACAAACAGCTACTTCTAGATTATACAGAAAGGTAGTGAAACGTAGACCATAAACTCTAATGGTTTCATTAGGAAAAAGAACCCAGAAAAGAGGAGAAACCTTTAAAAAAAAAAAAGGTTTTCCCACCCTAACATTGGACAACACATTACTCAGTGGGCCCAAGTACCTGCAGAGGGCTAAGAGTGCAGTAATAGTCCTGGATTATTTTAGGAGGAAGGTCTTGGAGCACATCCTCCTTCATCCTCCTCAGAAGGAAAGGCAACACCTGACGATGTAACGCTTCCATGGCAAGGACACCTGAAAGAAAGTAACCTATGTCAGTCAAATTAAAAACACAGAATATCAAAAATTGGCAATTTTACCCAAAAAAAAAAAAAAAAAAAAGACATGGATGAATGGATGGATGACTGCGTTGGAACCCTGCACTTCAGTTTTGGGAATGTTGACATACCAGCTTCCTGCTCTCGAGATGAGCTTTTGGCGTCACGGCTGGCCAGGATAGGTTTTCCGTACCGAGCGGCAAACTGCCGTTCTGTTCCAAGGAAGCCCGGCATCAAGAAGTCGAACAACGACCAGAGCTCCAGAACGTTGTTCTGAAGATGAAAGACAAGTTTTATGTGAAGTTAAGCTACCAGAGTGAGTCAAACCTTCCTTTTAGGCCTCACCTGAATGGGCGTTCCTGATAAGATGACCCGGAAGTTGGCAGCTAACTGTTTGATGGCTTTGGAAAGTTTGGTTTTCCCATTTTTGATGACATGACCCTCATCCAGGATACAGTAATTAAATTTTATATTCCTATAAAAACAAACATGTTGGAATGAAATGTTTCTGTACAAAATGGAAAGATTTAGAGGATTACTCACCTAAAAAAGTCTATGTCATTCCGCACGACATCATAAGAAGCGACAACGAGGTTGTGTTTCTTCACTTGATGTTGTAACCTGAAAAGCAAACCCTTGTTTAATCATCCAAATGTTGACTGAATAAAAATACAATGCATGTTTTTCTTCACTTATTCACTCCTGAAGGGCAAACTTGAGTCATCCTCCTGCAGCTAAGTGACTAATCCTCACCGCATTCGCTCCGTGGGAGGCCCGGTGTAGTGCAGCGGGTTGAGGTACTCTTTGGCGCAGAATTTTGCCACTTCATCCACCCAGTGGCCCGTTAGTGTGGGAGGACACACCACCAGGGAGGGCAGAGGGCTACAGTCTGCTGCCTTAGTCTTAGCATATTCCTTTGCCCTAAACAAAATCCAGTTAGGATCCACCCGAATCACAACGTCAAACACAGAATAAAATACCATTTTTCCTAAGGATCATAAGATCTCAAAGAAAGAAATGAAAAAATATCTAAAGTTATATTTCAGAATAATTAAAATGCTCATGTTTTAATTGAACACTATAACGTTTCTGTAAATGTGCTAAAAGTAAAGGTGGAGATGTGTAGTGAGTACCTGAGGTAGTGATCTCCTGCCAGGATGCAGATGGACTGCAGAGTCTTGCCCAGACCCATATCATCACAAAGGATCCCGTGCAGCTTGTATTTGTTCAGGAACGCCAGCCAGTTCACCCCATCCTGCAGGACACACCAGCATGGTTGTGTCATCATCAGGGTGACGTAATCTTCACACAACGCAATTTACACGCGCATCTCAGGTAGATTTAGTAGTACTACTGGAAAGTTAATTTAATTAACTTTCCAGTAGTACTGGAAACACACTAAGTAATGTCAAGCGTTTGATTCTGAGTCATTTGTTTTTTATGGCCCAAAGTAAGCAAACTCATTCAGTTTCTCAGAACATTTGAATAATACATAAATCAATAAAAAAAAATGTTTGGAATACATGTTTATGGCCTGCAAACCTGAAAGCTATTCAGCAGACAGTCATTGACACCCTCCACAGAGAACGTAAGCCACAAAAGGTCATTGATAAAAAAGCAGGTTGTTCAGGATACTGTTTCCAAGAATACTGGGGGAACTTTTAGTGGAAGGTAACAATGTGATAGAAAATGTTGCACAAATTAACAGAAATATGTGCTTTAGATATATTCCTTTAAGAGCAATAAAACTGTACATGTTTGATTTTTATTAACTGAATTACTTTTTGATCTTATGTACAGTGCACCTTTAAAACCACTCTCTCCTGTTAATTTCTTAAATAACAGTAATTTACAGGTTTGATGTAAACACACAAACACACCTGCAAGCAACAGACTGCAGTAATTTTGTTTGACTGTCTCCATAGCAACGCCCCTGTCATCCAGCTGGACATGCTAGCAGTGCTGGAGGTTGAGTCAGACATCCTTCACTCAACCAAAGTTGCAGCTATGATGCAGAACCAGAATGTTTTTCTGTAGGGTCCATCTGAAGTGATTAAGTGTTGAGGCTTAGAGCCATCCAGTACAGCAGCTACAGTGAAAACTCCAGATGCAAACTACTGGGGAGCAGTCAGTTACAGTGCTCATGTTCAACTCCTGCTAATTCTGGAAAATGGCAGCTGCAATTTAAAATCCTTAAATCGGAGTCCGTTTCATTGCATGTTTTAGTATGTATGAAATGCCTAATAAAGTTCGCCTGCTGCTCAGACATGCAAACGAACAACACACCTGCTGGTACTTCCTGAGCTCCGCTTTAATCGGCACAGGGATCCTATAGTTCTCCAGCTTTCTGCCATCTAGCAGCTGCTCCAGGAACTGACGCTCTCTTGCTTTCTGCTGGATCAAGTCAGCAGACATGGCTGGCGGGTCAGGTATACCTGCCTAGGGGTAGCAAAATAAAGTAATTTGAAAAAGGAATAAACTACAAATTAAAACGTTTTCTGTGTCAAGAGATCACACCATGGCGATTCTTTTAGCAAAAACAAAGATTAAAACGAATAAGGGCAGGTTTCTGTATTAAGATGAATAAATTGTACCTCTAATGGCAAAAGGCGGATTAGTGTAGCAAAGCACTGAGTGGCCATAAAACGAATACTATCACTGGGGTCACTCATACGTCCCAGAACAGGTACAACCAGCAGCACGATGTAGGGAACAATATCAACATCTAGCTGCTCCATGACGCCTGGAGAATGTTGGTTAAGGGTGGTAACATGAAGGAACAGCAAATGCCGCAACATTTCTAACACAAATATTGAAAGAAACTACGAATAAATGACAGCATTATACCTGCACGGTGAAGCAGGACAGATATGGTGACAGAACCGTAAGGTTTCACTGAAGGATACATGCCAAAGCTTCGATGGCGCCCTCCTGTTTCGTGCAGTCTTCAATAGCAGCTAACCAGTGGAGTACACACTCCAGGAAACTGTTCATGGTCTCCAGTGTGGCTATCTTACTGAGCACACCTACACAGCGTGCAGCCATGTGCCGCACAGCTGTGTACGGGTGCCGCAGGCAAGTAAACAAATGAGGTAGGTGTTCCAGCAACTAGGAGAGAAACCAAAAGGTTTTACTATGACGAGAGATGTCTAACTATTTATGCAGTTAATTAGAGTTTGAACTAGTAGCATTACACAGGGCACTAAATCAGAGATGCTGAACAATCAGTCTTACCAAAGGTCTAAGTTCAACAGCCATAGCTCCAGCCATGACTTCCAAAACTTGCAGAGAATAAACCAATTCCTGAGCTGCAGCATCGCCTCTCTCCAGCTGGGCCTGCCTGTCTATAAAACACACACACACATCCATGTTTTACTATCTTTATGAGGACTTTTTGGTTACTTCCATTGACTTCCATTCATTTTCCTTGATTTTTAGTGCCTAACCCTGACCCTAACACTAACCTTCACCCTAACCAGTTAATACCTAACCCTAACCCTAACAATAACTCAATTCATACCCTAGTCCTAAATCTAACCCCTGTCCCAAGAACGGAATTTGAAAAAGTGAGGACCAGGAAAATGTCCTCACTTTGCGATAAAAATACGAAAAATGGTTCTCACTCAGCAACAAGTACAAGAACACACACACACAGTCCAGAAGAGCAAATACTGAAGTATAAATCTGGTGACACAACTGAAGGCTGTAGGCAAAAGAATAGACTTAAATTCATTCATATTATGAATAAGTGCCTGAACTCATAACATCTGCAAATTGATTGTTGATGAAGCAACAAATAGCATACATAAAACAACGCAGGAAGTGGCTGCTGAAGTTGTTCAGTTTACTTCTACATGTCGTCACATCATAACCACAAACCTCAGTGTATTTTAGCTGGACTTTATGTTATAGATCAAATTAAAGTATTGAATGCTATTGAAATAAAAGAAAAGATGCACAACTCAGGTGAGAGGATCTTTTGGCCAAACAATTAGGAGTGCCCCTCCACAGACCTGACCTTCATGAAACAGTGGCAAAAATAAAGTAGTTAAAGGGAAACCACAAAACGTTACTCAGGCCAGATGCCAAAAAAACACTCCAGATCACCCTGAACAACACACCATCTCTATAGTGAAATATGGTGGGGGCAGCATCATGCTGGGAGGATGAAAACCTAGACATGCAGCCATAATGGAATGGTTAAGATCATTGGTTAGAACGGCCTAGTCAAAGTCCAGATCTAAACAATGACTGAGAATCGTAGTCAAGACTGAGCAAAAATGTCCGTCTATAGATCCACAAAGCTGGTAATCGTACTCCAAAAGCTTTGCAGCAAAAGGGGAGAAAATATCTTTAAAAACATCAGCATTGTTTGCCTTTTGCTTCCCCTTTACAATTGTGTGCTACTCTGTGTTGGTGTATCACAACAAGACAAAATCCCCATAGAAGACATAGACGTTTGTGGTTGTGCTGTGACAAAAGAGAAAGTTTAAGGGGAGTTAATAAACTTGCAAAACTGTATTAAAGTTTAGGTTTTGGTTCACCAAAACATACCAATGCAAAGATTTGCCATAGCTACTGCCTTCAATGGTCCCACTGTGTTGTCCCAGAGGTACGGCAGACACTTGTTGAGATCTGCACCAAAGTGCCTGGCAACGGTCGTCAGGGCAAACTCCGCTCCTCGTCTTTGAATAAGAAACTGCCTCTTGCTCTTAAGAAAAAACAAAGAACAGTTTTGAGATGACCTGCGGCTGGTATGAGCTCAGAGTGAGGAGAACGTCCTTCAGGTGCTCACTCTACCTCATCATTATCTGAGCTTATGGTGCTGCCAGGAGGAAGCTCCATCATGGGGGCCTTCGGAGCTTTCGGTGTTGGACCCCTTTTACTTGTGATTGCAAACGCAGCCCGTTGGTGGCGGTAGAGAGTGATGATTCCTTGGGTTTTGTTGACTATGTGATGCATGACATCTTTTTCCAGCCCACCTCCTTAGATATGAAGCAGAAATATGAAATGTTCAACCTGTTAATGTCCTCATTTTGCTACTTCTAAGTTATTAAGGAAAGAAGAAAAACTATTTAGTCATCAGTTAAACCAAAATGTATCAACTGAACCCGACATAAACATACTCCAAACCTTTAGCGTGTTCTTGCGCTGTGGGTACGGGACAAGCAGATGAGGGTGTAGCAGAGGGATCCATGCATGCTGAAGCACAGAGGTTTTTAACGATCTTTGAATTGGGGCACGGTGAGCGGCTGGCACACTGCTGCAGCAGCTTGGCTATAAACGAAGCCGCGTAACTCTGGATCAGGGTGTTCTCCTCTTTCTTGACTGTCTCCATGAGAGGCCTCACCAGAGGGTTGAGTTTGTCAGGAAGCACTTCCAGGTTGATTGCTGCACAGGCGGTGAACATGTGGACACGCAGATGCAGCTGCTGCCATTCTGTGTTGGTCTCCATCACCGTAGACTGAGCTTGCTGCCGTTTACTCTCCAGCGCCAGCCACTGCTTGGAGTTCACGTTCAGACCTGCGGTTGTTTCTGTGAAGATGGTGGTTACCTAGGAAACGGAAAACGGTGAAGTGTTACGTTTTCCTTGGTTAATACAGACAAATATAATTAATAGCATTTTTTACTGACAAAACCCTCATTAGATGGGTTATAAGATTACCAAAGCTGTAAGTTGTGTGGGATTTTAGGGCACATTTATTTGGATAAAACCATTTATACACAAGGTAGTTCTAAGAGTTTAGATGAAGAAGTGGTTAAAAAGATTTATTAATAGGTTAGGGATATCCCTCAGGCTGTTTTCTGCTGGATGAAGGAGATGTGTTAAATGTTTACCAGTTCGCTGGCTTGGTCTATGGTGAAAACACTACAGTTGAGGCGATCTTGAAGGTCTATATGTACTTCAGCCAGCAACGACATGAGCTGCTTGCATTCATTTTGCATGCGTGTGAAGGGAATCGCAATCTCATCGTAGTACAACTGCTCCGTCAGAACAGCCAGAAGCCGGGGCTGCACCATGGATGACACCATCTGGCAATCCTGAAAGGATTCAAAGATAAGATTTGAGGTTCTCAATGCCCGATGCTGCTCTGCGGACAAATCAAATTTGTTCCACTCTGAAATGTCTGATTGTCACCTTCTGCAGCGCACCCCACTCACAAAGAACCAGTGCCACGGCTATCCGCTGCAGGGCTGATTTGGAGTTGAGGTGGAAGAGAAACAGCTGGCCCAAAGACTCAGCTGGCCTGATCTCCTGGGATGCAGCATTAAGCTGAGGATCACAGATGCACCGACACAGAGCCCCCAGCAATCTAATAGAAAACAATAGAAAAATCTCTCAAAAAGACAGTTAACCTGATGATGAAAAGAACGCTTTTAAAACTTACTTGGCGGCCATGAGTCTGGCACGGACCACCACGTAATCCCTCGTCAGTGGATCATCTGCTACAGTCTCAGCCCCAGCTATATACTGCTGGAGCGTTTCCTTCACTTGATTGTTTCCTTGACGTGCCTTTGAGCCAGTCTTATCCTGAAGTATAAAAATATATATAACTTAACACAACCTTAGGAAAATGATTGGTTATTTTAAAAAGTTACACTGGGGAGTCAGCATAGCAACACATGCTGAGTATGACCTTTAACAACTATACAGTCATGATAAAAAAAATTATACTTTAATGATACTTAAGGGGACTTTTTCAGTCTAAAATACATGACATAATAGTATAAATCTTAAGAAAGTTGCGCAGATGTTTTGCAAATGCGAGTTGACCAAGACGAGTCCTGCTAACGTTTTACTAGTGATCCTGATTGGTTGCAGCTGATTCAAAGCCATCCAGGCTGGACTGAAAAATGTAGCTGCCTACATAGACAACGTGAAGACAGGCTGTAGGGCGTTTAAGGCATGTTTCAAGGAGTCAAGGTCAGGTTTCAACCATTTACCAACTAACCCACATGGTGGTGGTAGTGTCATGCTGTGGGGCTGTTTCACTGCCAGTGGTACAGTTACATCTCATGAAGAGGATTTATGAATTTACCTCAAATCAACAGCTTGGTGTACCAAACATGCAAATCTAAAATGCACACCAACAGTGGCCCTGGAATGGATCCATCTGTGCTTAAAAGCCACATCAGTGCAGGAAACCAACCAACAGTAGTTTTCAAACATCTAACCAGAATTTCAAAGGCTACAAAAAGTGACGTGAACTTGCTAAAGGGCATCTACCCAAATATTATAACCACACAGTATATATTTGAGCTGCTATGTTCAATTTTGATCACGATAGACCAGAGAAAATCTACAGATTCAAACCTGTGCACCAAATGTAAATCATTAAGAGCCCAAAAATACAGGCTTTCATGAACATTATGAGTGGATCCAAAGTTCAGAATAAAACTGTAGATTTGTATCTATGAAATAATTTGAATGCTTCTATTCGTTCTACAGCAGCACCACATGTTCAGACAGCTGAAGCTCCTTTGGTTCAAACACACTTCTCCTTGAATACGAGCAATTCGTTTGTCACTTAGCAACCACAGCGAAGTTTATTGCTGCTCTGCCTCTTCGGGTCAAACACATTAAGTTTAAGACCAATAAATAAATCACCATCAGTTAGTTGTAGCGACCGACTCTTTAGAAATGGCCTGAAACGGCATCTCTCACAAACACAAGCTATGAATCATGTCCGCCCACAGCCATCCAGAAACACACGGTTATGTGTAGGAGATGCTTCAGCGGCCACAAGGAGAACAGGGTGAAATACGTCAATTAAACTTTGCAAACAAAAGTAAATAGAAAAACGTTTTACCTTGGAGCGGGCTTTCACCTCCAGCAGCATGTTCAGGTCTATGGGAATGTGAGAGGCCTGCATCATCAGACAGAGCCAGGCACCCATCCACGGACAGCTGGCTGCAACCACGAACTGCTGGGGGACCTGGGACAGCAGCTCCATCCACACCTGCAAAAATGAACACAGGATGTAACCTACAAGATGCATCTCGGAGCCTTAAAAGTAGTACTTGGGCATTCGCAACAAACCTTTTGAATTAGTTCAAGTATTTCATCATTGCTCTCCAGTATGCAGGACTGGAAGATGTGTCGCAACATATCTTGTAATATGGGGTTTATCCAGACTGCACAACTCTGAAGGGAAAGAAATAAATGATGCAGTGAATGATAACCTCTCAACTCTTGTACCACAGCGTGCTGCGGCAGTTGGACATTTACGATGGTGCTTCAGATAATGGCCGGTTGCTTGTGGATGAAGTTACCTCATCAGCTTTAGACAGCAGCGTGTAAAGGGTTTCCAGTGCAGCCTTTCTGACTGATGATATGGTGTGTCTTAAGAACGGCCAAACTCTAGGAACCAGGACAGTGAGTGACTGCTCCATGCTGTGGTGGAAAAAAAAAAAAAAAGTGTCACCAGGTGCAGATGTGAAGAATCAAATCTTTTTAAAGTCTGCAAATATTCAACAGTTATGAGAACCTGACCTGCACTGTCGGACGTGAGGGAAGGTCAGCAGCAAAGATAACAGAGTCATAATGCTGTTGGTGGAAGCGGTGAGATCGTCCAAGTCCAAAAGTGCATCCCATAGCGTGTTTACAATAAAAGGAACCTGCATGATAGCAACATTATAATGAGACCACCAGGACATACCATCACACAGATTCACGCTACTGGTGCTTTTTGTCTGCCAAAGCTCCAGGCTAGGCCCCGTTTTATTTTCCTTTTTTTCATAGTTTGGAGAAGAAAAGGTCTGCAGTTAAAAGCAACCCTTTATGCAGTTAGGAGGTTACCTGGAAAAACAGAGAGCAATGGCAGTGCAACACAATCCTACTCAGACAAGTGACCTTTCAAATGAAAGCCAAAACTCTGCGTTTTCCAATGCTCTAAGTATCACTGCTCTACGTGCAAAACCCACTGAACAAACAGCTGAATAAGAGGAAAAATAAAACTCATTTCATAAAGCAAATACATTAAGAATTTCTTAGGTTTTCTGTTTTACAATCCTAATCCGTGTCAGAGTAAATGTTTCCACTCGACTCCTGTAATCTGTTGTCACACTGTCGCTATTCCTGACGGTTTTCGGCTTTTTGTCTCCTGGATACAATGTAGGAAACTGCAAAGCCTCATTCCCTCGCTTTATTACAAATTCATCTCCCTCGCCGTGATTGGAAAATGACGTTGGCAACGTGATTTTTTTTATGAACACCTCCTGATTCTTTTGGCTCCAACAGATCGACGAACAAGTCGATCAACCAAATTTGCCAACGGGTGCCTTAGAAACCTCCTTGTGCAATTTACAATATCCGACTGGGTGCTGAGCACAGAGGAGTATTTTTTTGTGGTACTTTGACTCTTATTTTGTTGCCTTTTTACATCTTGAAAGATAACAGCAGGCAAGAACGAGACATATTTCACTGCTGAGGAGTTGCTGGATAAGTTGGCAGCTGATAGTGGAGCCAGTCTGTGTCCTGGCAACTCTTCCTCAGCCGAGGAGGACTTGCTTTATCCAGACTGGGATCCTGATAGTGAAACTCCACCATCAGAAGGGTCCGTAATCAACTTTGAATATTAATGAGGTTGATATATCCTTAATTTTACACGGAATCAATAACAGCTTGGCATTCGGTAAATATTATTTATGTTCAAACTTGTTCAAAATGTTTTTAAAGTTGAATTTTCAGTTACCAGCTGTTAACTCCGTTTCCCTGCTCTGTCTTTTGAATTGAGTGAGTTAATATATTTTTCTCAGTATTTATAATATCTCAGATTTCACAGTGATGGTTATGATGAACCACACTAATGAGGACTGTGGTTTTCTTATTGCTGTGATAAATTTATTGGTATCATTTTGTTATAGCATTTACAGCAAATCTACACCAGTTTCTACTTGTGCTCATAACTTTGAAAGATTGGTGTTAACTGTTCTATAATTCTATGTTTAATTGTCACTGTTGATAAATATGCTCCATTTGAAGTATTAGTTCCTTTGTATGTTTTTTTTAAGAAATAAATGTTTGGTGGATAACAATCGTTATTAATGGGATGGCCATTTATGAGATGAGATACAAGTGGGGGAAAAAAAGAACTGATACTTTTGAAACGGCACCAAAATGCCTCATTCAGGAGGTTCAACTGGACCTTTATCAACTAATAAGTCACTAAAACTTCTACTTTTTATATTTTTGCAAAGAATCTGGTACAGCTAATGGTCAGATCCTGCACTGTGGTTTGCTAGATATTTTGGAGAACAACTACATAGTTTAAAATTTACTCTCACTCTGTCACATAAGCATTTATTTTTAGAGCTTTATTGTAAAACCAGAACTAATAAAATAAACCTTGTAGTTCCTCAGACACATTTAATAATTATTTCTGGGAATGATATTTCTGAGCAGAGCTCTCAAAAAGAGCCCTGGGGTTAAAAATGTATCAGTCAGGAAAAACTTGGTCGAGCTACATTTGAAAGCATTGTTCACTGCGGTAACGTGATATTTTATGCATGCGCGGCATTTTGCTCTAACCGTTTTAATAAGCAAACACTCCCTGTACAGGATGCATCACAGCGTTCTTTAGAACCTGGTTTCTTGGTACTCTTTCAGCCTAAGGAGCAGCATTTTTATATTTTTATGTACAAAGCTACACTGGATAGGCTCCCCTAACGCCCTCAAACACAAGTTGGCTTCTCTTAGAATCATTTTTACAATTTATTCATAAACTCAGTAGAACTGAGTTCTCATTTTTTCTTCCTGAGAAAGAGTTAATTTAAAGAATTTAGGATCTGAAAACCGTAACTGCTTTTCTTGAGCTGGCTTTGTTTTGATTTTTCATGTACTTTTATGCTCATGTCAAACTTTAAGCCTGCAACGATGTGCCTTTCTGGTCAGGTCTCCCTCAAAGAAACAGAAAAGGATCTCCAGGATAATTCCCAGTTAAATAAAATGTTCTGTTTTGGTTGGGTCCATTTTCAGTACTGCTCTGCCACAGTACTGCCATTAAAACCACAAACTAATCAAAGGATTTCCCCACATTTAGACAGCAAGACAAAAAACCCAATATTAGAAGATAAAACAGATGGTGTTGCAAATACACGCTTTCAGTCTTTGTCGCTTTAAAAAAATGGGCATCACTGCTGAAACTTATTGTACCGATATAACAGAAGTGGAGCAGTTCTGCATTCACAATTATAACTTCACATGTTTAAATTAATTGCTTTACTCTTGAGAGGAAGTTTGTAGAAATTTATGGGCATAGCGAGTTAATTATTAAACTGAGCATATTTTACCGATACTGAATATATAAAATCCAATGAATCCAGATTTCATCTTGAACAAGTCTGTGAATCGGTACAAATCAGCTCGTCTTCACATCTATAATTTGAATCCATGGATATGTTGTTCATCACTAATCAATGAGCAAGTCTGTTGAACATAGTTATAGATTTAGAATATTTTTGTCCTTTGACTGTAAACAGAGAGCTTGAGTCTATCAATAAATCCATACATTGACAAACCATGACAGGATGCAGTTTGCAGCTGGATGAGATTTGTTGTTTTTCTGTGCATGTTATGAAGAAGCAGTGCAGGAGAACTAGATTTACTTCTAACCTTGTTGGGCAGCAGCTGGACCAACCCCTCCACCACTGGAATAAGAGCAGCAGCAGCCACAGCCCTGACATCATCATCGAGGTCCTGTAAACCTTCAGTTATTGCAGGCAGCACCCGGGGGAGAAGCACAGAGATGAGATCCTGGGAAATAAAAAGATCATACAGAATCATCATTAATATAAAAGAGTATTAAATCAGCAGAAAAAGAAGCAAAGCTTTTTGTCTCTGTATACGTCTTCTCACAACAGAATGTATATTACTATTGTTATATTCGTATTTTCTGCACAGGCAAATGCACTATTAAGTGTATCAGGCATCCTATGAACATTTACATAGAAAGAAACTTGGTACCTGTCGGACAGCCAAGGCATATTTGATCCCCAAAAGACCTCCGTGCCGGACCTCCCATTGGTCCTCCTTCAGCAGCTTCAGCAGGACATCTACCGTCATGGAAACGCTATTTTCACTCATGTGAAGAAGAGCAACACCCAGCGTCTGTGCACACGTTTCTCTGACAGGAGCCACCACCTATTTAGGCGTAAGGGCCACCCCAAAAAAAAAAAAAAAGATAAAACGGCCAAATCTAACATCCTTCATGTGACCAGGTTTCAGTTGTGCTTACATTGAATTCTCTGCCTCATCATTATAATCTAGAAAATATTACCTCATCAGATACAAAGTCCCCAAAGCGGTCCAAAGCAAAGACACAGAGGAGACGGATGATCAGATCCTCTATCCACTCCTGATGCTGACGCAACATCTAATCCAGAACAGGAGAACTAATGCAATGAAAGTTTTGGCAATATTTTGGGGAAAAACCCTTTATATGTGTTTTATGATGTACCTGTTCTGCAGTGCTTCCAACCAGCTTCCCACCACCAGCACCGTGAGACTTCAGGATTTCTCTGAGACCTGTGCCCGCACCATGACGAACCTAACAACCACATAAAACCACTTTTTATTTTAAAGTGCATTTAAAAAATGTTACGAGTTCACTCGTAGTGCTATTACAATGCCTTGCAAAGTATTCACACCCCTTGAATGTCACTTTTTGATGTGTTTGCAACCGCAAAATTCTTGGGAGTCTGTGTGACACTGCACATTTTCTGAAGGAAGTGTATTTTTTTTTATTATAATAATAATAAAAAAAGCATGCTGTGCATTTGTATTTAGTCCCTCATAAGAAATATTCAGAAACTGTTCTGGAAGAGGAAAAACATGTTTCACTATGGGGATAGTGTGATCAGGGTGACTTACAGGGTTAGCTTTCCTCACACAGAGTTATGTATGAAGGCCAAAAACGTAAATTTTGGTCTCATTAATACGGTTTGTCCACTGATGTTCTCCAAAAGCGTGAGGCATTTATACTTGGATAAAAGGGACTAAGTACAAATCCACGCCAAACTTTTCAGATCAAACCGATAAGAAAACACTGCATCACATTCCTTCCACTTGACCATCATGAAGTACTTTGTGTGGATCACATTAAATCCCAATAAAATAAGTTCAAGACTGTAACATTACAAGATGTGAAAACATCCATGGGGTATGAAAACTTTTTCAAGGCACCGAGTTTCATTTCATTGAAAAACCGCTGATTTTTACCTCCCATGATGGATTGAAGAGGTCATTACAAAGCTCCTCACAGAGGCTCTCCAGAGGCCACTCGTGTGACTGAAGACAAAGTATTTATACATTACATTTAGAGTAAAAAAATGTATGAGTCATCAAAATATGTTTAATTATGATTCTGTACCTCCTCTAGGTGACCCGAGTTATCAGGAACATTGTCAATTAAGACCTTATGTTCTGCTGCTGGTTGGTCAATTACTACATTGGTTGTTTTTCTCCGTTTCTCCTCAGGTTCACCTTCAAAGCTGTCATTACTAAAATGAAAGAAAACAGTAGAGACAATTATTCATTAGTACTACTGCAGTGAGACTAAATATCAATCTGGGTAAACCCTTAAAAAAAAAAGCCCCAAATGTGCTGTGGCTCAATGAGATGAGCCCATATTCCAACCTCTTTTCATTGGGATCCACGTCTCTGGATTTTTGTTTTGCCACCAGTTTAGCCAATCTTTTTGCTTTATTCTTCTGACGGCTGCTCATACCGGGCCGGAACTCTGAGTCGATCAATTCAGCCGCCTGAATCGTCTGAAACCAAAAAAAAAATGTACAGGATGTCAAAACACGAGGAGGGAACTATAAAATGCAACGATTAAGACCCTTTTTTAAATGTTTATTCTCTAAAACCCAAATGGCAAAAATGCTAGAAAATACATTATCCACTGAAGTTCCAGATGTTTTTGATACGCTCTACTAAAGACTGCTAATGATTACCAAGTTTAAAAGATTTATTTGCAGTAAGTGTGACAAAGTTAATAATGAGTCGACAGACAAACAGTTGGTTAATTATCAAAACAATTCTAATTTAATTAAACTTAGAGGATGGAGCTATTTATAAGAAGAAGACTCACATCGAAAATGTGCAAATTAATGCCGCAAAATAAAAAATTTAAAACTAAGAAAATCTTGTTAAGGCAATAATACAAGTGAGCGCACTTAAAATGGAAAAGCTAAAAACTAGAGCTGTTACACAGATCTAGTCATGATATCAGTGAGTGAAATACTGGACAGGGTTTTATATTCCCAGTGTCAGACATTTATGCTCTGCATTTCAGAAACATATTTGGCCAGTTGGATGGACCATAACTGCCTTTAATGCTCCACACCAGATGTACATCTTAGGGAGCCCAGATGCTAACGCTGATGGAAACGTGGAGGACATTGTGTAATGACAAAAAACACTAAGTGTCCAGAACAATTTGGGTGAATCATAATTGATATTGTAATCGCGTGCAGCCCTGCCACAAGCTGAAGGTTTTTCTCTACCAGCCAGTTCTAGTTCTGAGCCACTAAGAAGAAGACTAACCCTAAGATGCAGCTGATTTGTCAACACAGAAACATTCAGCTGTTTTTTAAGGGCACACTGCGGAACCAACTCTGTAACCTGCAGTGCGGTTGACCAATAAATAAGACCATTAAGAAATATTTTATGTTTTTTTTCTCCTTCAAATTTGTAAACCAAAGGGGAAACTTCCAAAAGGTCAAATGACACATAGATTAAACAGCACAAGACTGACCACGTGGTTGCGTGAGCTGCAGCCAGCTGTAGCTTTATATTCTTGGGCTTTAAAACTGCTTGGATGACACGAATAGTCTAGGTCCTCATCATTGAACAGCTCGTCTGTGTCCATTCCAATAGCAGCACCCATATCCAGGCCCAGCTTCTTCTGGAGCAGCTTCCTTTGGCGTGCAAGACGTTCCTTAGGATCCATCTCACCTGAAAACACAGGAAAAAGTTGGCGGAAAACTTTGGATATTTCCAGAAATCATAGAAGAACAAATGACAGCATTGGGGGAATAATTTGTCTGTGGGTGTGTTAACAATAGATTTCTCTGGAGTTAGGAACATTTAGAAGAAAACAATTGCAGGGGCCACAAATATATACAAGAAGAGCATCATGGACAGGGTTAATGTCTATCCAATAGTTGGGGAAATAAGATTAGATCACAAAAAAGCAACATGTGACTGAGCAAAATGAAACCAACGACAGACAAGAAGTCCCAAAGCAAAATGTTCAGTATAAGATAAGAAAGAGCAGATTTCCCTATTCAAATCACATTCAAATATATAAGAGTGGCTTGGTTGGTCACTGAAGGACAAGGAGATCATTTTCACTACGGAAGTGTTGTGGGATTTCAGAAAATAGGCCTTTAAAAAAAATAAGAAAATCAGGTGTAGAATTTCTTTAGGAAAGGAAACTCGAACTGGATACTGCATGAGACACAACACAGTAATGAACATGTCTGTACAAACCAGTTTTATCTTCCTGCAGCTCAAACTCGACTCCCGCAGATCCGAGCAGCGAAGCTCCATGTCTGAGCAGACGGGAGATGTCGAAATGGTAAAAATTCAGGCGGTCACAAGACGAATCCTCCGGAGACAGGTCTTCACGGGACTCTATAAGGATGCAAAGTCTCATAACTATGAAGCTTCTCCTCAATACCTACATACACACCAGGAAACGTTGAGACCAACATCGCACCACAGAACACGTAAAAAATAAAGATGTATACCTACCCAAGTGTTTTTGAAGTTCCAGGAAACAGAAACCATCACAGCATTTATTAGCCATCTTTGTCAGAACTCATGTCTTAGAGAACAAACTATTTTAAAGCAGATCTGCTACCATACCGATGCAAATGGTTACGATTTCCTTTATTTCCAATTGGGATATTTGTTCCAAATACAATTTTTCAAAGATACACAAATGTATTCAATTATAACTACACCCTCACGTGCTATGACACATGCATGAACTATGTGGAAAAATCAAACACAGTATTACCCAGAAGGAGATGGGCCAAGTCTGAGATTCTCACCTTCCTTTGGCTTTGGAACCGGGTTCCACTCAGGAATATTTTTCACAATGGCCTCCACAGCCTGACCGGCTGCAATTCGACTGTCCCAGTTGGGACTCCTTAGATAGGTAAGGACCTTTAGACAAGAATTGTAATTTATTTAGTACCAAAATAGAGACCATGTACAGTGCATTGCTAAAGTTTCCATACCCCTATTATTTTTCAAATGTTGTCACATTCCAGTCATAAATTTCAATGCATTTCAAAATATTTTTGGGGCATTTTAGTTACTTATAGTTGAATGCGTTATTAGCAACAATGGCCATATATTGACAATAAGGTAGTGTAAAAATAACAATAATAATAAAAAACATAAATACATAAAAATGCTTCCCTAAGAGATTGAAACAACAAAACTTGACCTAGAAATAAAGAAATGAGATTCTATGTAGTAGACCAAATGAAAGTAACAAATATTAGAAAAGTGGCTGGAAAATTATACATTGATTCAATAAAAAGGTCTGATTCCGCTCGCCTTTATTCTGATGCCACAAAATAAAATGATGTGCAACCAATTGCCTTCCGATGTCACCTAATTTGTGAACAGAGATTGTAATTTAATCTCAGTATAAATCCAGGTGTCCCGTGAAGGCCTCAGAGGTTCATTAGAGAACATTAATGAACAACCAGCCTTATGAAGACAAAGGAACACATGCTCAAAAATAATGCTACAAGGTTTATTTGAATGGTTCTGGCATCATCTGGTAAGAGTAACACCCCAGAGAATATTTCAGAGGTCTAAGAGTCAATACTTCAATTAGAGTAAATGACTATGGGACACAGCAGAAAATGTAAAGAAACAGCCCTTAATAATCTGAATATTCTTTTAAAAGCATATAGCTGTAATCCAAAATATCTAGCAAACCACAGTGCAGGATCTGACCATTAGCTGTACCAAATTGCATCCAAAAATAGCAAAGAGTGAAGCATTAATTGATAAAAGTCCAGACAAACCCTCTAAAAGAGTCATCTTGGTACCATATGTGCCATTTGAAATTTATATTAAATATATTCATTCACTATGTTAAGGAAAAAAAAAAAAAAAAGACTGAGATGAGCAGAGCAGGGAAAACAGACAACATGCCAGGGTAACCAGTAATGTACTGGGAAACTCAACATTAGGGTTGGGCAGAGAGTCTCGAGAATCCATTGGAACCAGGACTAATATTCTAGTTCTCCCAAAATCGTTCACATTTTTAAATTACGATTCCTACTTTTGATACCTAGACCACCGACTGGAAGAAGCCAATGAACACCAATGAAGGAGAATGTGCAGAAGTGTGCACGCAACTATGGACACTATGTGGCGGCGATTGAAAATGTGCCTTAACTTTATTAAAAGAAATGACCAGAGGGCTCAATGCAACACATGCAAAAAGATATCATGCAGGGCAGAAACAACTCCACGAATGATTCTAGTATTCCAGCTCCTAAAATTCATGTAAGTCCAGACCTAAATCCAATTCAAAATCTGTTGGAAGATTTAAACAACTTATTATCACAGATGCTCTAAATCTAACTGGTCTGAGCTTTGGCCATCTAGCAAAGAGGAATGGGCCACAGTTAAAGGCTCTACATATGCAAAGCTGTTGGAGACATACTCCAAAGTAATTTCAGCTGTAACTGCAGCAAAACTTTATTCTACAAAGTATTTGACTCAGTGGGGTTGAATCCAAAGCACGTCCACACCATTTAGATGTTTTTGTTGTAAATGTTGAAAATATTTGTATTATTTTTCCTCTGTGCCACAGTTATCCTTTACTTTGTGTGTTGGTCTATTCCATAAAATCCAAATAAAAAAGCAATGCAGTCTGTGGTTGTGACATGGCAAAAATGTGAACAAGTTGAAGTCATACTGATACTTTGACTAGGCACTGTGATTACATTAGCCAATGAGAGAGTTAGAGAAAACTCTGATCTGCTCGGGAGGATCGTATGATTAAAAATGAACAAAATAAAAAAATAAAAAATAAAAAACACACATTCTACCAGTCACCAGATTGCCAGTTAATCTATAGGGACGTGTATTCAAAAAAAATTACAAATCTGCACCTTTGACAAGAGGTTGTGGAGTTCATGTGGGTGAAGTTTCACCACTTCCCCAAGCTGCTGGGCTGCTGCTTTCCTGGTTACTGGTGTCGTTCCAGTGTCGAGCAAGATAAACAATCGGTCAAGCCTGGAAGGAGTGATCAAGAAAATAAACCAGATCAATAAAACATTAAAGGCTGCAAACATTTATGTTACCATTAGCACGTCTGTGGCTTCACTCACACTTGACTGGTGATCACAACTTTTTATTTACTACTATGGGTTAAAGTTTAGGTAAAAATACCCAGTCACCTAAAAATGACTAGAATTTATCAATCGAAAATATATGGATATTAATTCCTGGAGCGAATTTGTTTCACGGTAGCATAAACAGGAAAACAGAGCAAAGAATGTCAACAGATTTTCAAATGCATGTATATTTAAAATACAAATTAAAATCATAAAATGTGAGACGTATGTCATATGTACAGTAGACAGTTTGAATTCAACATCTCATACACACTATAAACAGATACCAAAACAAGGTATTTAATCGTTTCCAGCATCTATATCCTGAAGACTGATTTGATACGTGACTGAAAGATCCAGCTTCCATTGAAACTAGAAATATTACTTAGCTCAGTTCCAGAATTAATAGTTTTTACACTGAAAATAAAAATATCTTTATGTCTGTTGCCATTTTTAAAGACTGAAAATCCCATATTCTACAGTAATAAACGTGACCTATTGGCTGAATGAAAGGACTGAACTCTATTGTAACCGCAAAAACAGCAGACCATCGATCAAATATCTCCAAATATTTTGTGACCACAAGTTTTCAAAAGTTTTTAGTGTACATACAACGTTTTAAGGGACATAAAATACCGAAGGACTGCATCCTTAAATATCTGTAGGTGTCCAATTTTTTTTAATCGACACAAAAGATCTTAGTATCTTCTCAAAGTTATTTTATTGTTCTTAAAAATGCAATCTCTCTGAAAATGTTGCCAACATATCTAGTGCAAATACACAGCAACAAGAACATGGATGGTTATAACAGCGTAGGTCCTCAACAGTGTACAGATCGTTATCTATAGGCTAATCTTATCTTCTGACATATGCAAGAGAACACAACTGAAAACAGGTGAACTAAACTAAACAGATGAACATATAAACCGAAACAAACTTAGGCAATTAACGCAAGAGCAAACACCCATCAACTGAATGTGTTTAGATTAGTTCTTGGTAAGTCGTTTAACAACCACATATGAGTGCTTCGGTTACAAACATGGGGTCAAATTCATAAATAACCGTTTGCTGTGTTTGCAAATCCTGTTTAATCACGCAACTTTACAGTAACAGATCATCTGTAATGAACAACATAGAGCCAATTAATAATAATAAAAACATATTCCAATAAGCGTTTCACAACAGCTGCGAACTTTCATAAAGTCACCATATTGTGTGAAACCAAATTATCCGTGAGGTAACAAGAGTCCCGGAATACTCGCAAACGTTAGTCGGCCCGCCACGCTATTTCGCTGCCGAATTAAAGCTAGCAAACGTTAGCACATCAGGTAGCTAATTGTTAGGAAAATTCGGCCCAACAGAACCGAGACAGTACAGGTGCAACTTACCTTGATACAGCCATGCTCATTTGTTACAGGAGCTTCAACTTGCAACATTCAACACCAGTTGTGTCTCCTTTTCTTTGAGGGTTCCAACGCGGTAGAAGACAGTCGGTAAAGTCATTAGCTTGTTAGCTGCTAACTAAGGCCCTGCTGGGGATGTGTGATCCTCAGCAGCCCAACGGTTCACGAAGACTCAGAGCTCACACAACCATGTCTTCAAAGTCGTCCCTGCTGTTCCTGTACTTTATATTCCCACAAAATACAGCCCAACGTCGCCAAGCTAACGCTCAGTTTATCCCTCAGAACTCTTCGCGGATAAATATTTTAACCTAATAAGGATTAGAGAGTTATTTTGTTGCACGCTGAGGGCAACCAAGAAGACTGTTTTTATATGAGGAGCCATCTTGCATTTATTCCTTCCTCCATGGCAGGCGAAGGCTGATTGGCTACAAGCGTTCAGGAGAGCCAATCAAAATGCGTGTTAAAAGAGGAATACAACATACAGCAAAAAGGGAAGGAAAACACTTCGTACTTTTCTTCCTACCCTTGAGGCCACTGGCGTGAAAATTTCCACACACGTATTTGTAAAAATCTGCAAAATCTGCATAAATTTGTATAAATCTTTTTGGT
The DNA here is from genome assembly GCF_021462225.1 of Girardinichthys multiradiatus. Classification (NCBI taxonomy): domain Eukaryota; kingdom Metazoa; phylum Chordata; class Actinopteri; order Cyprinodontiformes; family Goodeidae; genus Girardinichthys; species Girardinichthys multiradiatus. Next base: position 40,227,656 of record NC_061814.1, on the reverse strand, counting down.
GTATGTATATTAAGCTGTTGGATACATAAACAGTCACAATTATAAGATATTACATTTATTTTTAACGGAAATATTCTTTTATCATTTTTCTTAAATCACACACTATTCAAATGTTTACTGAAGGTGCTTTCTGGTTCAAGTAGACCTGAGCTGGCCATGGTCCTGAAAGAGGTTAAAGTGAGCAGACTGATTTTTTGTAAACTCACTTTGTTTGTAGTTTGTCACCTATTGAACAACATGAAGTGGTAAAAATTCCTTTGTGTTTTGCTATTTTACTGTAAATCGTTATAAAATCAACATAAAATCTACCCACCCATATCTAATGCATTTATTCACACATTCCGCTGATGACATCACAGAAGGCAGCTGGTCAAAGATAATTTCAAGTAGCTCTTTTGTATTTTCCTTATTTTTCCTATTTTTTTTCCCAATATTTCTTTCATTCTAACTGATTTTCTTTGCATATTTTTATTCAAATTTGTCCTTCAAAAGTATTTACTTGTCATCTATATTCCTGAAGCAAAACATTTGAGCCCAATCTGAGAACAGTGCACAGATTGCAGTATCAGTGGGCAACATTAAAACACATGAAAGCAGTTTACCAAGAGGACCAGGGCAGACTGGAGCGGACAAATTTCTTTCTTAAAACTCTTGGTTGATGTATTCCATTAAGAAGATTTTCCTGCAGAACTTCTGCATCCTAACAGTTAGCCCGACTATGCACACAACTGCACAGCCTGTACCATTACCATCATTCCTGTCAACACCTGAAGGAAGTAAGAAAAAAAAATTGTATTGCTCAGCAGTCATAAAGAAATTGATCGGGCTGAGATCCCACTGCACTGGTAACTCAACTGTTTAAGGTGATACAAGCAGAATAATTAGTTTACAAGTGACAACTAGCCATGAAACCAGTCAGATGGAAAAATACTAAAGTAATACTGGGAAATTCATACCATCTAAGGTTCTACAGATGATCGGTGTCATCCTTATCATTTGGTTCAGCTTTCCCATCCATGGCAGCATCCATCAAGGCATGTGGATCATCACAGTCAAACTCTGGGCGAATAATTTTTGCTACTCAAATGCAACTAAGGTACTTCCAAATCTTTGTCAAAATATGCCAAAGGTTGTTCCTCCACCACAGTGTTTACTAATATCAGCTGATCAGCTCGATCCTTGTGCGTATTGTGATGTCATCAGCCCAACTACACACAAAGCAGAATGAATGGCTTTTGCCTCGCTGTAAAATCTCACAATGAAAATCCACACTTCATTACTCAGCTGTGTATTTACTGTCAATGTACAATTGATAGTGTAATGAAAAATATACCACTGGATAGTATCTTTAATTTAAAATTACTTCATTTGCTACACACCTTTTTTTAATTAAAATGTTATAACACAAGAATGGTAATTTTGCACATCTGGTGCTGAGTAAAGGTAAATTGTGCCTCGCATTTCAAATATGTTGAATAAAGTCTGAAAAACAAACATGTAAAATGTAACCTTTAATCTTTGTTTTTCAATGGGGGAATTTAGGTCTGCCAGTATTAAAGTTACAGGCAAGTTAAAGCATGCAGATTCAGACAGAGGTAAAAAAATATAAACACAAAAAGTAAGAATAAATGACTGCACAGTCAGGGCTAAGAAAAAATACAGTTCAGTTATTCAAAATAGCATACTTAGATAAAAAAAAAGTGCAGCTGAGTAGGATAATTATAAAAAATGTACTAACATACAAAGCAACAACAGACTATTTACAAGAAATGGGAAAAACTGTGTTAAAACTGCTGGGATGTGAACATTTATTGAGCTTATTGGGAGCAGTGATGGTTTTAAAGTCTAACAGGTCCTGGGAGGAAGGATCTGTGATAAAGCTCTTTGGTGCACCTAAGATGCAGCATTCTGTCTGAAGGAGGTCCAGAGTTCTGCAGGATGTCCAAGAATTATGTTAATTTTGTTCTTCAGTCTCCACGACCTGTGCAGGCTCGAGGGGGCATCATAGGACAGAGCTGGTCATCTTGATAAGCTTATCTAACCGCTTCCTCTCAGCCTTAGATAAGCTCCAACAGACGACATCACAGAAGATGGATGATGCCACGACAGAGTCAAAAAACATGCAGTTAAATTCAGTGAACAAAAACTATGGGTTTAATACAATGAATTAATTCTATATTTTGGAGCTTAATATCATAACATAACAGAAACATTTATAAGTCAAGTCAAGTTTATTTATAGAGCGCTTTTCAGCAACAAGGCACTCAAAGCGCTGTACATGAGGAAAAACATTACAATGATACAGAAAATCAAACACAGAAAAACAAATCAAATGACACTAATAATCCTTGGGAGTTTACTGGTAAGAGCTGGTTCTAATCCAATCTTTCTCATTAAGTCCTCTGTGGTAAGGAATTCATCTGGTGCTAGAAGAAAAATGATAATATTAATCCTTGAGGTTGCTGGTATGAGGCAGTTGTGGTCCCATCATTCAAATAAGCTGGGTCACTGGTATAAAACAGTTTTAGTCCAAACTTTTTAAATACTAATAATGTTTGGCTGTCACTGGTATGATATAGTTGTAGTACAATCCTTTTAAGAAATCTAAAAATCTCTGGTCATTGGTGTAAAAACAGCTGTAGTCTAAATTTTCAAATACTAATAATATTTGGCTTTCGCTGGTAATCCTTCTGAGAAATCTGAAAATCAATGAAAAGTAATGAAATCCCACATTTAGGTAGATGAGAAAAGAGACCACATTAGGTAAGAAGAGGGGGAAAAAAATCATATTTTACACTTTATTCTTAGCAGAATACAGTTTGAGATTGCAAAAAAAAAAAAAAACTCAGCACAAAGAAGCAACATATATACAACAACATCATGCAGAGGATCCGGTTAAGGCGGTGTGAAGAGATGCATATGTTTATCTAGAGCATGTGTGTGTGTGCATGTGAGTGTGTGCAAAGTAAGTCCGTGAAGCACTGTCACAGAGGCCATTGTCTTTGATGGTACGTTGAAAAGTTCATCAACCGGCCACACAGTTCTGAGTAGGTCCACAGATGTCCTCAGGGAAGGGAGGGGGCAGAGGGAGCATAGCATCATGTTTGCATAACTTCCAGGAGAAGTTGAAGATAGCCAGCCATCAAGGCTGTGCAGGAGAGCCAGATTCAGAAAAACAACAATTATTTGGATTAGGCTGACTCTTAATTTTCCGTCAACCTTGAGAGTCTCGCTGGTGCTTCTCAACGACAAATCCAAACAGCCAAATTCCAGGTCCTTTCCGCCAGATCCGAGCGAACAACTTTCTCCAAGATTTATCCCATTTCACCCCTGAGTCCAGGAACCGCAACCTGCCAGTGATCCTGTGTAAGAATCACATCCAGTCTGCGACTCAGCTCAGTCTGAATGTTGATTGCTCTGCAGATCCCATCATACATGCCAGGCAGCCTTACAATGACTAGAACAGCTGCCGACGTTTTTCAAATTTCTCGATATGCCAGGTAACCGCCAACTCCAAAAAGCAGAAATCCTGTTATCAAACATCCAATTGTGTACACATCTTCCACATCCTCGACTGACAATATCGACAGACACACAATCCTCCACTTCTGCCAGGAGTCCATCGTGTATCCGGAGAAAATGTCCCGTCTGGACAAGAGGGTTCCCCTTCACCCTGTCTTCTCGTCGAGAAAATTTGATCAATTGCATTGAGAGACCAGCTGACCAAATCCATATAGGGAACAGTTATTTTAAAATGTTACTTATTGTATTGTGTTGTCTCTGGGACTGTGGTTTGATTAAAACGTAGATTCGACATCAGCTGAATATATGAATAGTATTTACAGTTTTTGCTTGCAAGGCTATTTTAACAGTGTTTTACAATCATGTGAGCTCTCCCAAAGGGAATAAATACTTTGAACAAATCTTCCCCTTTATGATGAGTGTGTTCTTGAATTGTTCTCATGTAAACCAGTCTTTTGTTGGTTTTACTTCTTCTAACTGCAGTTTCAGATCTGTAAATCATCACAAGTATTACAAAGTAAGAACATGCAGGATAATCTGTAGTCTGAAAGGATTTTATCACATTATGACCATCCTGGCTGTATTCAGCATTTTTGCTTATGAAACATTGTTATGCAATCTCTAAAATAAGCTCAGGGCCTTGCAGTTTGGATTAAGACAGTGTGTGTCCACGCATGTAAATGTCACTTAATCCCATTTAACTTTATCTGCTCTGAAAGTCATTTTATGCATCATCGATTTAATATTATAATTTTTATAATAGTAACAGACTTATTACCCTACTCTACAAACTTCCTCTCAGCAAAGCAGATCTCACATGCATTTAGTGATACGTGGGAGAAGCAACCTCACACTGATTTTCAGCTCTGTTGTTTTTAAGAACCGGTAGTGAAACAGATTGCATTACAATGACTTGCATTTACACATTATTATTAGTACAGCTGAAAAAAACTGCATCAGATTCAGGATCAAACTTCTAAGAAAACCTTGCTCCACATCTTCAGCTTTTCATTCAGTCAAATTCAATTAAATTCATTGCAGTTTATTTGTATAGCACCAATTCACAGTAAATAGCATCTCAAGGCACATTGCAAAACTGTGTCAATTCATAACTATTTTGTTCGAGACTCACAAGAAATCAATCCAGTTCATTCCAATAGAATCCAATCAAATAAATTCAGTATCAGTGCCATGAGTGGCAGAGGAGGCGGGTTTTGAAGGATACAGGTCTGGACAAACCTTGTAACAGAAGTCATGGATCCTTCTATGGCTTTGTTCAGAAACTGAACAGAAGCTGTTATAAATAGTAGCACTGAGTCAGGAGCACTTTCTAAGGAAAAGAAAAACAAAGAACGTTTACAAAGTCAGTGGCAGCAATAGCTCTGTCAATGGCCTTGTCCAGGAAAGAGACCGAGCTAAACACAAAAACACTGAGCCAGGAGTACTTTTTGTGTTAAAGAAAAACATTTAATGGCAGTAAAAGTTCCATCAGAGTCCATCCAAAACAGACACAACTCTCAACAAAATCACCGAGCTAGTAGTAATTCCCATGGGAATAAAAAACATACTTTCATAATAATGAGATCTTTTTGCCTACTTAATGTTGTCAGACAGGTTCTATTGACATGATTCTGCTGGTCAGGCAGTAATCAGGCCTGGGTGCAGATAACAAAATTGAACCAAAAATATGGGTGTATTTATGGTTCATTTGTGAATTAATACGGTGGGCAACTACAGTTTCACATCGGCTCAGGTTGGATGGGACAGCTTTTTCCCTTGATAAATTAAATCATTATTTGAAAGCTGCTACTTGCATTTACTCAGATTATTTCTGTCAGATCTCTGTCTGAGAACCTGCCACAGTGCTATACTTCACTATATTTGTTTTTGTTGGTTTTAATTGGTGTTACTTGTTGCTGTTGTTTGTGTTGTAGAATACTTTAAGTACTTGACGTTTTAGTGACCAAGGAAAATTTCTATCCTGTTTAAAAATATCTGGGAATAGAAAACTTTCTCGTTCTGGTTCTGAAAAAGCAATATCTGTCCAACAAAATACAAGCAATTATATTTAGCTTTTTATTTTATTTTTTATAATTACTGAATAGTTAATGTCGTCCTGTTCAGTTTTTAGTTCATATTTTTTGACACACTTACAGCTATTTTTCCCTTTAAAATTCATGCTGCACTGGCCTGCTGTGAGGTGGGTTGAGAAGTGACACCAGCACAAATCTTCAGAGGATTACTTCACGCAGATAAATACACAAGCCTGACATATTTCAAACACATTTTATAGACTTAGTTAAAATAACTCCACTAGTTTGCATTCACACTGAGCAACAGATGGATGAGCGGGCCGCTGGGTTTTTCCACACAGAACAAAGAGGCAGCAATAAGAAATTATAAGAAACTCAATGACTAATTATTTTACTTCCTCACTTTTGAATCTTATCTGGAAATTATCCAGTGCTCATATGACATTTAGATTTTAGGTCAAAGTTTCATCTTATAACCATTTTTGCCAATATTACAGGACTTAGTCCTAACCAATGTTGGAGCATAAAGACTATTCCGCTTTGCAAAGAGGATTATTTCAATGTATTATTGAGAAGGGTATAAATACTTTTTGACATGCCATTTTTTAATAAAATGTAAATTAAAAGTACTTCTATTTTTTTAAACGCATACTACATTTGTTTATTGTCTTCTGAGAGATGCCGGTCTCAGTTCTTCTCAGAAAAAAACTTGTTGGTTGAATAATAGGAATTTTAAAACTAAATCTGCCATGGATACTGCTGTATTTTCATAACTTTATGAAGTGATGCTCTCTGACAAGGATTCCAGGGTCTTTGGAAGAAGAAAAAGCCCACAGCATCACAGATCCTCCACTGGACTTCAACAGGGGGGATGATGTGCTTTTCCATGTATTCATCCATGCTTAAAGCCAAACCCATCTGGAGTGTTTGTTGATGAAAAGTTAAATCTTAGCATAATCTGACCAAACACATGGTTGCAGTTAAAGTCCAAGTAGAATTCAGTAAACTCTATGTTTCTGTTTGTGACTACTGGACAGAAAAAACTTTTTGCAGTTGTTTTAGACTTTTTGCTTCAATTGGGGATAAAGTCAAGTTTGGGGGAGCAGCTATTTTTATGTTGCTAATTGTTGATGTTTGGCGATCAATATTCACATTTGGCTTCCTTTAATGACATGTTCTCTAGTCTCTCTGATTTTGAGGATTAGCTAAGAGAAATGGAAATCTGTATCACCTCATATATACCCTAGGGAAACAGGAAGCCATGGACTATTGAGTAAAGGCTCTTAGAGAGTTTGATCATGTTAACAAAGTAAAGAATATGTTGAAAAAAAACATTTCAGTTACATTTATTTTAAATGAATTGTTAGAGGTTGTAAGTTAAGTGTGGCACCAGAGAATTTATTTATTATTGTCTGATGAACACTTGCATTTAAATTAAAGGCTGGATTTCTATATTTCACTTTGAGATGATGCTGCTACAATAAAAGATCAGTTTATATTTTCAGATCTAATTTCCAGGAATGTAAAAAACTGTGTTGTTTTAAATATGAAAAAGCAATGTGTTAAACTTGCTGGTTGGCTCTTTTTTTTTTATTATCAGCCCCAGTCCACCTATTGGGCTGGCAGACTTTAGAAGCTCAGATTGGGAGGGGGAACAGGGAATCAGGAAGAAGCTCAGAGACTTTTTGTCACCAGGTTCATCATTCTGCTTCCTTCTCCACAGGAAACTCCATTCCCTCATAACACAGGAATCAGGAGTGCATTAAACGTTTTTTACCTAGAGCCTAACCACGTTGTTCTTTATGACAGGAACTCATTTCAGTTAAAGTCACTTCAACCCCCTTTGAATATTTCACTTAGAAACAGCCGGTCTATACAAAGAGCCCTAATTTAAAAGCTGGAGAGAATTGACTCTGAAGATAGAGGATGTTTGTATAGGAGTTAAAAAAATAAGATATGTGGTTCATGTCTTAACAAAGCAAAACAAATATTTAGCATACATTTTAACTGAACTTTAAATAATATGTCTTTACATCAGTGAAGGAAGCTGTGACAATGATTCAGAACACTTCTCCTGAGGAGTTTGAGAGGGATACTAAGATCATTCTCTCTGGAGAATCTGAATAACAGTGCAGAAGGAGCATGATAGCTGATGTGTCTTTTATATTTAGCATTTTTATGTCTGATGCTGGCAAAGAAGATTTGTTAGCCTGTGTACAAAATGTGTCAGGGAGACAATACGCAACAGAATATTGCAGATGCTGCCCTCTGCAGAGCGTGAGTTGTCTCTTCACCCCACACATACAGCTGCTTTCAGACTGGCAGACTCCACAGTGACATGCAAAGGTATTGATTTTTAGTTGAACCTTTCCAAATTGTTTCCACCTTCTAACAGGTTTTATTTCAGGACTGGGTTCAGCTGTTCCTACTGAAGAAAAGCATTCTCAAATACCCTTTTTTTCAAATCCAGTGTACATACATTAGGTTTATTATGCCTTAAAATTAAATTGAACCGATGATGTCGGGGCTTTGCAAGCTGGAAGGTCTGTGGGCGCCACTTTCATCTCTTCAAACAATTATGCCAAGTATAATCATGGAAATTTCCAGCCTGTTCAGAAAGGAGATGGGTTGAATCTAAGACATGCAAGTGCTCTGGTGCAAAATATGTGTATCAACCCTCAGAAGAAAAGCAAAAGACATTGAGAAGATGTTGGCTAAAGCTGGTAAGAAAGTGTCATTATCACCAGTAAAACGAATCCTGTACCACCATGGAGAGGAAGAAGCCATTACTCCAAAATCTTAAGAGTTTAATGTCAGTGATAAAAAAAAAGGTTTGCCCATTCATTCAGTGTATGTTAACGTCTGGTTTCAGACGTAGCTCTCACACACATGAAATAAAGAAAAGCACAGACTCGTGGTTGGGGTCAGCCATGTTTAAGGATTTTTGTGCAGTGAACCTGACAAAATTTCAAGTTGTAACGCAACTATCATGTTTCCCCCCAAACCAAACCCCCTGAACTGGATCATCCTTAACATAGGTTATATTTAAAATAACTGTAGAAGTGCACATCACTGACTGCAATGTTCACAGTGGGGGAATTATTTCCAAGATGGGGGATCATTTTCACATGCTGCACAGCTACCATCTTTGTTCTTGACATTTGTCCAAACAATTAGAAAGAAAAAACATAAAAAAGAAGGGAACAACAAGAACACAACACAAACTCCTATTTAAACCACAAACTTGACAAAAATCCCCTTTTTGCTACTGCTTTCTTAACTTTTAGCACAGGGTAATTAATACTTCAGGTATACTTTGGCATAAAATTAACACAAGGCTTTTTGGTCAGCAGCAGTAACACTAGCAGAGACGGGTGCAAAACGGTGCATCAAAAGCACCTCGCAAACAACATTCACTCTTAATATCTCAACCATTAAGAAAAGAAACATCCCCGTGCAGGCTATGCTCTGAAAACCACAGCATTATAGGCATATTGCACAATGCAAAGCACCTGAACGGTTCAAAGTGCTGCATAAATCTTATCAAGTCTCTAGAAATTAAAAACAAGATTTTGTACACTCTGGCGAATCAAATGATTGTATCTGGTCCTCTCCCAAATAACAACCTGGTGATCATCTGTCGAAGCATGGCGCAGAGTAGTTATAGTGCATGCTCACTGGGTAAGCCCTGTTGGAAATGCCAGGATTTGGATCCAGGGAAGTGGCGATGGCTTGTGTGTCGCAATGCTGGGGACCGCTGGAACCCTGCAGGCTGCTAGTCGAGTGGCTGGCGTAGGACACAGACCTGTGGTTAGCAGCCAGGCCTGCTTGTGGAGCCTTCTGAGGGTATTGCATGGAGGGCAGTTGCAGGTACTGTGTCACAGTGGCTGGCTGGCCTGAACTGTGGAGTACAGTTTGGCCCTGCTGCTGCTGCTGGCACTTTTGCTTGCTGGCCTCTTTCACATCACTGTCATGTGCACTGAAAAAACAAGAAGACAATGAGTTTCACTGTTGGTGTTTGAAAGGATTCACTGCTGTTCATGTGAAATATGTGACCTATCATCTTGTTGTAAAAAGTTTCACACGGTGCCGCTATGAGATGTCCTGTATTTATTACATGCTCTCTCTCCTCCATCAGTGGCAGTGCCTTACATAAGTATTTAGAACTCTTGAACTTTTCACATTTTGTGAGGTTACAACCACGAACATCAATGTATTTTTTTTATATTTTATGTGATAAACCAACACAACACAAACTGCATTTATACTTAGCCCCTTTTGATTGTAGAAAAGAAATCCAGGGCAACCAATTGGCTCCAGAAGTCACCTAATTAGTAAACAGAGTCATGTGAGTAATTTAATTTTGCTGGTGAACAGAAACAAACAAACAAATGGCGTCATGAAGACCAAGGAACAAAACAGACCGGTCTGTGCTTTGAACATCTCACAGGACCCTGTTCAATCCACCATCTGAACACACTGCAAACCCACAAAGACACTTCCCTCCACCTAAACTGTTGACGTGCAAGGTAGGCATTAATCACAGCAGTGGCCAAGAGGCACTGGAGAAGTTGCAAAGATCAGAGTACCCAGAGAACCCAAACATTCGATTCGAACCAAGGACCTCCTTGCAGCAAGACAAAAGTGCTACCAACTGCGTCGCCTTGCAGCCTAACAATGAACTGAACATGTAATATTTTAATGAGATGTACAAAATAGTCTGATCTTTAAGTAAAAGGTATCTGTAAAGCATTATACATTTGAAACATAAAAAAAAAAGTATTGCACATTTGCCTTACTAAAAGAATTTTCCATCATGTGAAGATTTTAGTTTTTCAGTAAAAATCTTGCCCTATTTTTTTTTCCTTAAGCGTTCTTCTGATTCAACCCATTGTGCTGATGGGCCGCATTGGTACCATTGTTGCCTTAAGATCAGGGGGTCACACAAAATCATTCCCAATGCCACAAATCGCCTACGGACCATCCTTTTGATATCCCTTGTTTACATCAAACCATATTCATGTGTTAGAATGGCTTAGTCAAAGTCTAGACTTAAAATAAATTAAGAATCTGTGGCAAGACTTGAATAATTAAGTGCAGACACTCAACATTTAATGTGACTAAGCACGCAAAGAAGAATGGTCAAAACCTCAGTATCTAGTTGTTCAAATTTGGAGGGGAGATATTTCCAAGTTAGCTAAAGCTTTAATTGCAGGCAAAAGGGGGTTCTAAAAAGTATCAGCTTATGTGGGGCTTTATACAATCGCATGCTACACTTTTCAGATATTTTATTGTACAAAAAAACTCATGTATAATTTTCTTTCAACTTTAAAATTATGTACTACTTTATCTTGACCTATCACATAAAATCTCGACAAATATATTAAAGTTCAAGTGGTATTAATACTTTTTGCAAGGCACTGTAGGTACACACATGAGTAGTTTCTCCACACATGGCATGAGGTTCTCCCATGCGTAGCCCGTGAGGCGTTGTAGTCGGGGCGCCCAGCTCGGGGACAGGTGGAGGATGAGGCGTGACGCGGCCACACAAGCAGCAGCCACCAGTGAGGGAGCAAAGCACAGAAAGATGTGATCTAAAGAAAATCAAAAACACACATCAGCTAAAACCTGCAGAAAAAGGATTCTGTTTTATAAAATGTTTTTTTTGCAGAATATCTGCACCACAAGCCAAGTTTCTTACAAACATTTCATGTCAGTATGCAGGATGTTTGTCCGGGCTCGAAATTCCAGAGTGGTCTGTCATTTAATGTTTACCATGAATTCATAGGAGATATTTCTACAATGTTTAGGTTTAACATATAAATAGTAGGTAGGTAGGTAAGTAAGTAAGGAAGGAAGGAAAGACAAAACTCCTCACACCCTCTTCATTGAGTTTTTGAATTGCTGCATATGAACATCAAAGTCAGAACCATCAGATCTTTCTGCCTTAAGCTGTTAAAATGTTTACCTGCAGTTAAGATTATGCCCTTTACATTAGTCTTTATTTTTTATCATTTTGTTCAATTTTTTTGCTTTATATTGTCCATCTATATAATTGTTTTTTACACTAGTGTTATAGATTCCAGAAAGAATACAGTTCAATTTTGTTGTAAGTTATTTCATGACAATAAATGTTTTGATTAAAACATGCAAACCTGTTCCATTATTCCCATGAAATAAATGTTGACAAATACACAGAAACAAGTTCTCTGATTTGCATTATTCATGCCTAAACATCAAGAGTTGTGATTTATTTTTTTAATGTACCTTGTAAGGAGACTTCCAGGAAGTAGTCCGAATACTTGGCCATATATGACTTGGTCTTCTCCAAGCTGGCCATAGGCCAACCATCATGCAGATCTCCATCCAGGACGGCGATAGACAAATAGTAATCTATGAAATGAGCTGCTGTAGGAAGGTACAAATTCCAGCTGAATGTTTCCAGCAGGAGCAGCTCCATGTGAAGTAAGCCCTGCTTGGTCAGAACTAGGTTCATGGAGCTCATGGACCCCAGGCTGTTCAAGGTTTCCAGCTTTGGCACACGGTCCTCTCTTTCTTCAAATTTACCTGTAGGAACCAGAACAAAAGTGGATCTATTGGTCCTATCAACATAGTGACGAGCTACTCAAAGGCAGGGACGGAGAGATCAAAGATGCACATACTTGCCAGAAGAAGACAGGAAAGTGAGACCATGTGAAGCTGCTGGACCGTGACATCATAGCGGTCCATGAAGAGGTCCAGCAGGTAGACGGCCAGGTGTCTGGCCGCGGGGCAAAGACGGAAGCGGTTGCTGGTGATGGCAATGAGGTCTGCAAAGTATCGTCTGAGGTTCAGCTGAGGGGACTGACCTTTGTAGGAGGGCAGTTTGAGCTCCTGTTAGAAAACACATTGATTTTTAATCAATAATCCATAGTGAGGCTTAACTGTAAATGGGCTAAAATATTCAACAGAAGATTGTTTGGTTATGCATTGATTAAACACTGAGAATATACACTGATCTGGTATAACATTATGACCACAGACCATTGAAGTGCACCGTTGTGGCTGTAGGTAGTTGGCAATATTAAGCAACAGCAGGCCAGCTTTTTCAAGTGAATGAGTTGAATAAGGACCAAACAGTGATGGTATCTATCAAAGGTGGTCCAAGGAAGGAACAGCAGTAAACTGGTGACATTGTCTTGTGTAGCCAAGGCTCACTGATGCAGGTGGGGAGTGAAGGCTGGTCTGTGAGGAAGTTAATGCTGATTCTGATAAAAAGGTATCAGAATCAACAGCCCATTGCAGTTTGTTGCACCTTTGGCTGCAAATCAGTCAGGGTAACCATGCTGAGCCCTGTCCACTAACACTGGGCAATTGTGCATCAAAGCTACAACAGAAGACGGTCTGAAATTACTTTTCTCTTTTATATCACATGGTTGGTTGGGTGAGGTTTACCTGGGAAACCTATGGAACCATGATGCACTATGGGAAAAAGGCAAGCCAAATGAGGAAGTAGGATGCTTTGGGCAACATTCCGCTGGAAAACCTTAAGTCCTGCCATCCATGTCGATGGCAGGCCTTTGACAAATATCACCTACCTTAACATTGCTGCATCCATTTATGGAAACATTATTCCCTGGTGGATAGTAGCATAATGCATCCTGGTCCAGTTTGAGCTAATAACTGCCCTCAAACTCCCCAGATCTCAATCCAATAGAGCAAGTCAGATCCATGGAGGCTCCACCTCACAACGTCTAGAACTTTAAGGACCTAACATCTTGGTCCCAGGTACCTTAGCACATCCTCAGGGGTGTAGTAGAGCCCATCCCTCAACAGGTCAGGGAAGAAACAAGGGGACCCGCACACTGATAAGCATGTGGTCATAATGCCATGCCTGCCTGGTATAACATCAATCAAATACAGCATGAATTAAAAAAATCAAAAGCAATATAGATGCATTCAAATAATTATTTTTCTCTATTGCTCAATTTGATGATCAGTCGCCCTCACTTTGTATCTGAGTGCCTGGTAAATATCTGCAGCAAGTTGTCCCTTCCACCATTGGTCCTCTAGCTCCATTTAAGACAACTTCTGGAAGACAAAACCGGGAAACAGCGATTAGTACACTCATGCTATGGGCTGAAGATGCTCTCAACGTTTCAAACGTAACGTTTGCACTCAGAATTGTAACAGTTCGAAGCGTAAAGGCAACATAACCGTTCACGATTAGCGACCCGTGGTGTCAAAACTCAATCGGATTTTCCGATCCGTGACGTGGAAATGAATGATAAGTGCAGACTCACACAATGAGCACATGTGCCTAGCACTGCGTGTAGTTTCACTGGAGCAAAGTGCAGTTTAATCTAGCCGCTCATTGTTGGCTCGCAGGCTGCAGCAACACGAGTTCTTCAAACTACGCAGGTGCGTTCAAGTGCTGCTCGAAAAAACGCACTGCTCCGGGTTGTCAATCAAAACAACCGACCAAAAAACGCCAGGAGACCAAATAAATAGGATTGGTAAAGTGAAATGTAAATCAAGCTATGAATCAACCACTTTCAAAGTAATTTTCCGTTGTTGATTTATTCATCACATCATAAACGTTTTCATATCTGTCTGTAATCATTGTTTGTTTGTAGTGAATTTATTTGTTAAACTAAGGAACCCAGCTTGAAGAGTTTGTTTTGTTATACTGAACAATTAATTACAGCTGCATCTCTGGAGTTTCCCAGGGATCGTCTCTTAGATAAGGTGAGTTTTTTGTTAGGACTTGAAAGCACCACCACTTCACAGTGCACAAGACGCCGCCAATTACAGGCTAATATAATCCGTGCGTGTTTTTTAGTAATTGGATGTTTTCATCAAAACCATTAGAAGAAAACAGAAAAAAATAAATAAAAAAAGGAAAAATTAATGAATAAAAAACCAAGTCAAGCTCCTTATTCTGCCACCAGATCAAATACTTTGACTGTATAAGACGCTGTTTCGTCTGTACACCTTAAAGGTGTAGTCCCACATACTATTTCCACCACAAAACTATATATATATGAACAGGATCATATAAAATAATTAAATATCTAAAATATGGATGAGCTCGAAAAAAAGAGTCATGGGGGTGAAGTATACTTAGCACAAACTGAGCTATGGAGGGAGATACAATATGAGAAAATAGACCAATTTTTCCTTTTTCTTGGACAGTTTTTATTTTAAATTTGGACAGAAAATTAAAACTATTTAAAATTTCAACGCACCTACTGTATTTCAATTTAATACTTTTGTATTTTGGCTGCTCGATGGCGCAGTTGGTAGCACTGGATTAGGAAGGTCCTGGGTTCGATTCCCAGCTAGGGGTCTTTCTGCATGGAGTTTGCCTGTTCTCCTCACGCATAAGTGGGTTCTCTCTGGCTTTCTCTCTGGTACTCTGGCTTCCTCCCACAGTCCAGAAACATGACTGTTAGGTTAGTTGGTCTCTCTAAATTGAACATGGGTATGAGTGTCTGCATAGTTGTTTATCCTGTGTGTCTCTGTGTTGCCCTGCGATGGACTGGCGACCTGCCCAGGGTGTACCCCGCCTCTCGCCCGTAGACTGCTGGAGATAGGCACCAGCTCCCCCTCGACTCTGTATGGAAGAAGCAGGAATAGAAAATAGATGGATGGCGGGCACCTCATGCCCGCCATAAAGTATGGCAGGGGATCTATGATGCTGTGGGCCTGTTTTTCTTCAAAACTGCTGAGAACCTCATTAAAGTCAATGGTATCATGAACTCTTCAAATATTATAGAAGTGGTTTCTTGTTGGCAAAAGGGTGTCACACGAAGTATTTTAGCAGTAGTACCAATACAGGTCCTTCTCAAAATATTAGCATATTGTGATAAAGTTAATTATTTTCCATAATGTAATGATGAAAATTTAACATTCATATATTTTAGATTCATTGCACACTAACTGAAATATTTCAGGTCTTTTATTGTCTTAATACGGATGATTTTGGCATACAGCTCATGAAAACCCAAAATTCCTATCTCACAAAATTAGCATATCATTAAAAGGGTCTCTAAACGAGCTATGAACCTAATCATCAGAATCAACGAGTTAACTCTAAACACCTGAAAAAGATTCCTGAGGCCTTTAAAACTCCCAGCCTGGTTCATCACTCAAAACCCCAATCATGGGTAAGACTGCCGACCTGACTGCTGTCCAGAAGGCCACTATTGACACCCTCAAGCAAGAGGGTAAGACACAGAAATAAATTTCTGAACGAATAGGCTGTTCCCAGAGTGCTGTATCAAGGCACCTCAGTGGGAAGTCTGTGGGAAGGAAAAAGTGTGGCAGAAAACGCTGCACAACGAGAAGAGGTGACCGGACCCTGAGGAAGATTGTGGAGAAGGGCCGATTCCAGACCTTGGGGGACCTGCGGAAGCAGTGGACTGAGTCTGGAGTAGAAACATCCAGAGCCACCGTGCACAGGCGTGTGCAGGAAATGGGCTACAGGTGCCGCATTCCCCAGGTCAAGCCACTTTTGAACCAGAAACAGCAGCAGAAGCGCCTGACCTGGGCTACAGAGAAGCAGCACTGGACTGTTGCTCAGTGGTCCAAAGTACTTTTTTCGGATGAAAACAAATTCTGCATGTCATTCGGAAATCAAGGTGCCAGAGTCTGGAGGAAGACTGGGGAGAAGGAAATGCCGAAATGCCAGAAGTCCAGTGTCAAGTACCCACAGTCAGTGATGGTCTGGGGTGCCGTGTCAGCTGCTGGTGTTGGTCCACTGTGTTTTATCAAGGGCAGGGTCAATGCAGCTAGCTATCAGGAGATTTTGGAGCACTTCATGCTTCCATCTGCTGAAAAGCTTTATGGAGATGAAGATTTCATTTTTCAGCATGACCTGGCACCTGCTCACAGTGCCAAAACCACTGGTAAATGGTTTACTGACCATGGTATCACTGTGCTCAATTGGCCTGCCAACTCTCCTGACCTGAACCCCATAGAGAATCTGTGGGATATTGTGAAGAGAACGTTGAGAGACTCAAGACCCAACACTCTGGATGAGCTAAAGGCCGCTATCGAAGCATCCTGGGCCTCCATAAGACCTCAGCAGTGCCACAGGCTGATTGCCTCCATGCCACGCCGCATTGAAGCAGTCATTTCTGCAAAAGGATTCCCAACCAAGTATTGAGTGCATAAATGCACATGATTATTTGAAGGTTGACGTTTTTTGTATTAAAAACACTTTTCTTTTATTGGTCGGATGAAATATGCTAATTTTGTGAGATAGGAATTTTGGATTTTCATGAGCTGTATGCCAAAATCATCCGTATTAAGACAATAAAAGACCTGAAATATTTCAGTTAGTGTGCAATGAATCTAAAATATATGAATGTTAAATTTTCATCATGACATTATGGAAAATAATGAACTTTATCACAATATGCTAATTTTTTGAGAAGGACCTGTAATTGTGCCACTGAAGATTTTTATGAAAAACTACTATTTCCTACTATGGGATATTAACCTCACTAATTTATTTACTCAAATAAAATAAAAAAATCAGTGTATGATTATGCTACTGCACTAAAAGATGCATTTATTTTAAGGGTTTTTAGATGCTTTACTAAAGGTGCAGCAGTATAACAGTAAGCTTTAGAAACATCATTTTACTTCCCTTACAATCTTCCTCATTGTGTTGGGTGGAACATTTAGCTTCCTCATCCAGCGTTGTTTGTAACACTTTCTCTTGTTTTAAGCATTTTAATTACTACATGGACCATTTCCTGGATTGTGAAGATCAACACACGTTTGCCTTGCTTTGATTGCACATTCTCTATTATTTTCCATTTTAAAGAGTGGCAAAGAGAAATGGGCCTGTACCTAGCATCACATCTTTTGCACAGTAAAACAACATCATACATAGATTACTGCATGGAATCAGAATTCAAGTTAACTCAGTTTATTTATACGGTGCCAGGATGAACAGTTCTGATTGAAGTTAAGGATCAGCTTGTATTGTGTATTTGCCAAAGGTAGGTCATAAATCAATCCATGAATAAAATGATAGAAAATATTCTCTTAGATTTTTCATTCAGAGATTTACAGCCACCACTGTCTGTCTTGTATGTTGTTTTGACATGTAGTGGTTCTGACCCACCTCACTTAGCTCCTCATTGTTCTGGCACATAGGAGGAAGATCATGTTGGTGGGAATTGACATGTTCTTTTCCTCTCTCTCATGAAAGTGAAAGTGAGTGACAAATGTTTCCAGTGGTATCTTGAATGTTTGCCAATCTAAACAAATGAAAATAATCACATATTAAACATATGTATTCATGCGCATAGGCTGGTTAAACATCAGTGATGGTAATGCTGAGATATTGCTGTTTGGAGGGAGCCAGATTGACCAAACATCTCCTCGAAGAGGTCATCATGCTGTTGAGTTCAAATAAAGACAAGTCGATTTTAAATTTGGCCCCCTTACTTTGCACCACAACACAAATGCTGTTTAACTCAAATCACTAGAAGATATGTTAGCCTTCCAGTAGTTTGTAAGAGATTTCAGAAGCATGGGAGATTTTACTAAATTTCATATAATGCACTTTTCAAACTGGGTTTTAACCAGTTCTCCAACTGATGACATCCTGTTGTTTCACACTTCAAAAAATTAATCAGCCACTAAATTCCTGCAGGACATTTGTATAATTAGGCATTTACCTCCCAAAGGGAAATTCAGTAAAAAAAGAAAACGGATACTTGCATACACACCGCTTCCCTTTTAGATAGTTTTGTGTTTATGGCACCATTACCTGTTTTAGATCATCAAACAAGACAAAGATAACCTTAGTAAATGAAAAAAGCTGTTTTCAAATGATGATTTCATTTATTAAGGAAATAAAGCCATCCAAACCAATCTGGCCTTGTGTGGAAAAGAATAATTGTCCCAAGCCTGATTACTGCCTGATCTGTAAAATTCAAAAAATACTTAAACAGAACCTATCTGGCAACTTGAAATAGGCGAAAAGAAGGCAGCACATCATGCCTTGAGCAAAAATAATTCAAGGATATAAAACAAACTCATTGATATCTCTAAATCTAGCTTGATAACTTATACAAAACCAGTTCTGTGACTTTGGGACTACAATGAACCACAGTGAAGGCCACTATCCATAGATGAAGAAAACATGGAACAGTGGAGAACTTTCCCAGAAGAAGCCAGCTTACCAACATTACTTCAAGAACACATCAACGCCTGATTCAGGAGGTCATAAAACAGCCCAGAACAACACATAGAGCACTGCATGTCATGAGTGGAGGTGGCAAAGAACCAATGTGGGAGCAGGACATTGGCAGGCACATGAAGGATGAATACATTTTAATGAACAGACTAAAAGTTACAGGATACAAAGGAAAACTCAAAAATCAGGAGTAACAGGAAAAGCAAGATTAACAGCAAAGCAGCTGGACAAACAGACAATCCCAGGATGAGAGAACAGAAAACACAGACTTAAATACAACATAGGATTAACAGAAATACATGGAAAAACAGGTGGGCACAATTAACAGAAACACAACACAGGTGCGGATCATGACACTGCATGACACACATTTTCCTTAGCTAAGTTCAGAGTTTATGATTCAACAATGAGAAAGAGACTAGGCAAAATGGACCTCCATTTAAAAAAAATGCATTTATTTGCTTGCAATATTTATGTAAAGATATTAATTGCAAATCCCATTGTTTTCCTCTCAGCCCCAATGGGCTGAGACCTATTAGTAATACCAACTGCTCAATTGTTAACTCTACTGAGGTGGTGGAGAGTCTTGTTTGTAATAACTTGGGAATGTCCCTCTGAGGAAACCATGGCTGATCAGAGTAGGTGGCTGGTGGCATTCCTCTCTTAGGTGTCATCAGTTTCGTCTTAAAAAGCATGATTAGCATGATATAACCAATCCCGGTGTTTGCTGCAGACTTGACTCCACTATAGAAGTGACATCTTGCATTTTTACAAACATATTTGTGTTTCAAGTCTTGTTTGGATGTTTGCAGTTGAAAACATCTTCAATATGTTACTAGACAGTCAAGCCCTGTACACTATTTCTTAGCTGTTACAGACAAGGGAACAGCAGCTTGTTAAGTCAATTGTAAAATGTTTCATCTAATAACAAGAACATCTGGCTTCTCTGTGGTAAAGTATGGATAAGAGAACATTTCACTTCCTGATTGCTGTGAAAACATATTAGGTTTTTGAAAACCAAATCATGCATGGTTTTGATGTGCAACGACAGAATAGAAGGGGAGAGGAAAGGAAAAATAAGAGAGAAGAAAAAGCCAGGAGATTAAAACAATTTTCATGCTGGGATCACAGATGATAAGGCTGGCTCTACAGTGGTGCATGCTAAATTTTTAACAATAATAATCATCTTTATTGGTCATTGCACATGTACATTACAACAAAATTTGTCCTCTGCATTTAACCCATCCCTTATAGGGAGCAGTGGGCTGCCATTGTGCGGCGCCCGGGGAGCATTCTGAGGCTAAGGGTCTTGCTCAGGGACCCAGAGTGGTAATCTGTGGGAAATTTATACCACACAGGGATTTAGTTAACAGGCATGGTCTGAATGATGCAGCTGGAGACTTTGGTTAAGACATTTTGATTCAAGTCAGTCATGCATTTTTTAAATTGTTGGTACTCTGTACACTTCAAACTTTGAAGGACTAACAAAGCCAACTGTTTGAATACTTTTTTTTTTTTACCTAAAACGCAGTCATATTCAAAGTAATCCCAATTTGGACTCTGGCGCTTTATCCCAAGTTTTGCTGACATGACGCCAGGTGTGGACGAACCGCACAGATGACTTGACTGACGTACCCGCCATCTGCTGGCGGAATGCGGCACAGCAAGAAAAAAACAACAATATCCAGAGACTTGACTTCATACTTATGCATGAGACACACAAACGAAAACTAACCACATTATCTATATAAATTCAGTTAATTTTAGTTAGTTTTGTGAACACTTATTAGAGTTTCAGTTAGGTTTCATTTTTGGCATTGTCTCGTTTTTATTTTTATTTCATTAAACGAAAATGTTTTTTTTTTACTTCTAGTTTTCGTTATTTCGTTAGTTTTCGTTAAAGATAATAACCTTGATAGGAGCCCTCCTGGATGTTTCACACCATTGCCGTCGTTGCTCTGGCAGCTCTGACTCACCCACTGGGAAATCCGACCTAAGTGTAGTCTTCCTGTTGTATTTCTGACTGGGAATTTGAAAAATCTGACTTCCAAGTACAGAGAAAACGCACCATCAAACCCTGACCTGTCTGCTGTGTTCCCTGGTCTTTATCATGCTGTTTATTTATTGATGTTTTCTAACAAACCTTTGAGGCCTTCTCAGAACAGCTGTATTTAGAGGAGATTTTGTTGCACACATGTGCACTCTATTTACTGATTAGGTGACTGAAAGCAATTGGTTACAATTGGTTACACATTTTTTTATTTAGGGGTATCAGAGTAAACCAGGCTGAATGCAAATGCACACCTTGATTTTCTGATTTTGTTAGTTAAACTCATACTCGTACTCGTCGTCTTCCGCTTATCCGGGACCGGGTCGTGGGGGCAGCAGACTCAGCAGAGACGCCCAGACGTCCCTCTCCCAAGACACCTCTTCCAGCTCCTCCGGGGGGAGCCCAAGGCGTTCCCAGGCCAGCCGAGAGACATAGTCCCTCCAGCGTGTCCTGGGCCGTCCCCTGGGCTTCCTCCCGGTGGGACGTGTCTGGAACACCTCCCGAGGAAGGCGTCCAGGAGGCATCCGGTATAGATGCCCGAGCCACCTCAACTGGCTCCTCTCGATGTGGAGGAGCAGCGGCTCTACTCCGAGCCCCTCCCGGATGGCCGAGCTCCTCACCCTATCTCTAAGGGAGTGCCCGGCCACCCTACGCTTGTATCCGGGATCTTGTTCTTTCGGTCATGACCCAAAGATCATGGCCATAGGTGAGGGTAGGAACGTAGACTGACCGGTAAATTGAGAGCTTTGCTTTTTGGCTCAGCTATCTCTTCACCACAACGGACCGGCACAGCGCCCCCATTACTGCGGCAGCCGCACCGATCCATCTGTCGATCTCCCGCTCCATTCTTCCCTCACTCGTGAACAAGACCCCAAGATACTTAAACTCCTCCACTTGAGGCAGGAACTTTCCTCCAACCTGAAGAGGACAAGCCACCCTTTTCCGGTCGAGAACCATGGCCTCGGACTTGGAGGAGCTGATCTTCATCCCAGCCGCTTCACACTCGGCTGCGAACCGCCGCAACGCGTGCTGTAGGTCTTGGCTAGAGGGGGCCAGCAGGACCACGTCATCTGCGAAAAGAAGAGACGAAATCCTCTGGTCCCCAAACCAGACCTCCTTTGGCCCTTGGCTGCGTCTAGAAATCCTGTCCATAAAAGTTATGAACAGGACCGGTGACAAAGGGCGGCCCTGCCGGAGTCCAACATGCACCGGGAACAGGTCCGACTTAGTGCCGGCAATGCGGACCAAACACCTGCTCCGCTTGTACAGGGAACGGATGGCCCCTAATAAAGGGCCCCCGATTCCATACTCCTGGAGCACCCCCACAGGGCATTACGATGGACACAGTCGAATGCTTTCTCCAGGTCCACAAAACACATGTGAACCGGTTGGGCAAACTCCCATGAATCCTCAAGTACCCTGTAGAGGGTATAGAGCTGGTCCAGTGTTCCACGGCCGGGACGAAAACCACACTGCTCCTCGTTAAGCCGAGGTTCGACTATCGGCCGGACTCTCCTCTCCAATACCCTGGCGTAGGCCTTACCAGGGAGGCTGAGGAGTGTGATCCCCCTGTAGTTGGAACACACCCTCCGGTCACCCTTCTTATGAAGGGGGACCACCACCCCAGTCTGCCAGTCCAGAGGCACTGTCCCCGTCCGCCACGCAATGTTGAAGAGGCGTGTCAACCATGAAAGCCCTACAACATCCAGAGACTTGAGGTACTCAGGGCGGATCTCATCCACCCCTGAAGCCTTGCCACCGCGGAGCTTTTTAACCACCTCGGTGACTTCAGCCTGGGTGATCAAAGAATCTGACCCTGAGTCCCCATCCTCTGTTTCCACCAGGGAATGCGTGATGGCAGGATTGAGGAGATCCTCGAAGTACTCCTTCCACCGCCCGATAATGTCCTCAGTTAAAGGTCAGCAGCCTCCCACCCCCACTATAAACAGTGTTGGCGAAGCACTGCTTCCCCCTCCTGAGGCGCCGGACGGTTTGCCAGAATCGCTTCGAGCCCAACCGGTAGTCCTTCTCCATGGCCTCACCGAACTCCTCCCAGGCCTGAGTTTTTGTGCAAGGAGGAACAGGAGGAGCGCTGCCAGAGCCCTGCAAAATAACCTCCAGCAGGCCACAAATGTGCATGTGTCTCCACAAACGGTTAGAAACTGACTCCATGAGGATGGTATGAGGGCCCGACGTCCACAAATGGGGGTCGTACTCACAGCCCAACACTGTGCAGGATGCTTGGCATTTGCCAGAGAACACCAGGACTGGCAAATTCACCACTGGCGCCCTGTGTTCTTCACAGATGAAAGCAGGTTCACACCGAGCACACGTGACAGACGTGACAGAGTCTGGAGACACCGTGGAGAGAGATCTGCTGCCTGCAACATCCTTCAGCATGACCGGTTTGGCAGGGGGTCAGTAATGATGTGGGGTGGCATTTCTTTGAAGGGCCACACGGCCCTCTATGTGCTTGCCAGAGGTAGTCTGACTGCCATTAGGTACCGAGATGAGATCCTCAGACCCTCAATACTGAGCCTCATTTTGACCTGTTTTAAGGACATTACATCAAAGTTGGATCAGCCTATACTGTGTTTTTCCACTTTAATTTTGTGTGTGACTCCAAATCCAGGCCTCCATTGGTTAATACATTTGTTTTCCATTGATGATTTTTGTGTGATTTTGTTGTCAGCACATTCAACTTTGTACAGAACAAAGTATTCAATGAGAATATTTCATTCATTCAGATCTAGGATGTATTATTTCAGTGTTCCCTTTATTTTTTTGAGCAGTGTAATAAACTGTTGAAAGTTTGTCCATCTAGAGCCCACTGGTTGCCATTGTTATACTAAAAACCACAACGATTGGGGGTACCTCTCTCTGTAAGACTGATTATAACCATTGGAAAAGAGAAGGAGTCACACAGATAGCAGGAATGGAGGCTTTTTATATACATTTTCACTATAAGGTCCCCAGTCCAGCCTGTTGTTTAGGTGAACACTGAGGTCAATGCCGGTTATTGACCAGATATACCAGGGGGGCCAGGGTGGGGCCAGTGTTTTTTTTAGGGCAATATTTCATCATTTCATATATTAAGTTAGCCACAGAGCCCATTGCGGCTCTGGAGCTGCAGGTTGCAGCCCCCTGATCTAGCAGATAAAAATTGTGATCCTATCTCAATACGGCTGAAGCTAAAAGTGGAAAACCTTAATTTTCAAATCATTGTTTAAGCAAATCTGTAAAGGTAAAACATTAAGAGCATATCACCATATGTAATTGATTTAGTATTGTGTCTTCAGTCTGACAAACTGTAAGAAATGAAAATTACACACAGATGTAGTCTGTCTAATAATTAGGTGACCTCTGATGGCAGTTGTTTTCACTGAATATTATTTAGTAGTGTCAGAGTATAGGAGGCTGATTCCAAATGTATATGCCCCACCTTTTCAATTTACTAGTTGCAAAAAAAGAAGAAAACCGTTCATCCCTTCAACGTCCCAGTTGTGCATTGTTTCATGCTGCTCTGTCACATAAATCCCGATAAAATACGCTGAGTTCTGTGGCTCTTAACTTGTTAAACTGCGTAATGAGTTCCAGAGGAATGAATAATTAAGCAAAGCAATGTAAAAGCACTGAAGGCAGTTTGGCTGAAGGCATGAAGCGGCTCAGTATTTGTGTGGAGCTACAGGCCTGGGACGGCAGCAGTAGCAGCAGCAGCGCGGAGGCTAAAGGCTAACGTAGCTCACAGGCTGAAATCCCCGGATGAAACCATCATGGCTGCCATCCGCTGAGCTGTCAAGCTCTCCACAAAAGAAAAAGGTAAAGAAAAAAAAAAAAAAAAAACACTGGAGACAACTTAACATTTATTATGAATTTATTCAATCCGACAGCTTTGTCTGCGGTAATAACTCGAAGCTGCGCGAAAACGCGGTGGTGTGCGGTAACTTTATCGTCGCGCTTTGTGCTGTCTAAGTTATTTCGTCTTTGTAAGCTCCCCTTAAGCGTCACGTTAATTAGAACCGCTCAGTTCCCAACCGTTCTTGTCACTAAATACGTGTTCAGATATAAACACAGAGGCTCAGCCGCTCACTCGTCCTCTAACTTTATTTCTCTGGGTTCTCTGTGCGTTGCAGGGCCAGTTTGTATCGCTTTGTTGTGGTTAAGTTTAACTAAACAATGGACCAACGACCCCCCTGGCTGTGTTTGTGCACGGTCGTGTTAAGTTTCGGTGCATTTCTTGTTTTAGTTTTTTTTAACATG
Source organism: Girardinichthys multiradiatus (assembly GCF_021462225.1). Lineage (NCBI taxonomy): Eukaryota > Metazoa > Chordata > Actinopteri > Cyprinodontiformes > Goodeidae > Girardinichthys > Girardinichthys multiradiatus. Next base: position 40,202,593 of record NC_061814.1, on the reverse strand, counting down.
CCGCGAAAAATAAGAGTTTTTTTTAATTTGGCGTTTTTTTTAAGTGGTTCTGAGTCTTGTAGGTGAGGTAATTGCAGCTTTCTGCATGTTGTGGCTGATAAATATCCGTGTTTGTTGTGGCTGACAGTCATGTCCGCACAGTGGCATTTTTAACCAGGGCCAAGCAACAGGTGGACTTAAAAAAAAACAAGTCAGTGCAGCTTTTTATATGAGCTTACTGTTAATTATGAACCTGCATTTCAAACGCATAACCATGCTTGGTGTGAAAAAATTAAAGCACATTGAATATGTTTTGCAAAATGTGCCTTTTACCTTTTAAGCAATGCTGTTTTTATTAACTCGTGCATATTTTCAGCACCAGAAACCAGAAGAAAAATGGATATTTGCACAGCCAACTCCACAGGCCATACAAAACGACGCATCAGCAAGAAGAATAGAAACTGGCGCAGACGGCTCCACCTCAGGAAAACTGTTGTTCAGCCCCCAGCTATGCAAAACGAAGATAAGAATGGACCAAAGAAGATAGCAAAGAAGTGGGAGCAGAACAGCGTGTGGCCCCCATCAAAGGAGCCTCCCCAGGAAGCCCGCGTGACAAATGATGGCGGAAGTATGCTCAGGTTCCCCTGCTCTCAATGCGAGGAAATCTCGGAATATTCCCCCAAAGACCTTGTCAAACACTTTGTGGAAAAACACAGAGGGAGTCAACCAGTTTTTTCCTGTCATATGTGCACTTTTAGTGCCCATGAATTCTCCTACCTTCAGGTTCATCTTCTAAGCCACAAGGACACTTTTTCTAGCTGCAGCATGTGCAAAGACAACGTTCAGCGCACATGGCCTGAGTTTAGTGCACACCTGACAATGTATCACTGCTCGGACGGCAAATATTCATGTGAAACCTGCAAAAAATTCTCCACATGTGACTTTCGGATGTTTCTAGAGCACATATACAGCCATAATTTAAACATTGAAGAAGTTGATGGTGATAGTTCGCTGCACACAAAGGACAAAAATAATCTTCCAACCACTCAGACTCCATGTTGTCAATTCTGCGGCTTTGAGGCTTCTGAGAAATGGTTGATTAATAAGCACGTTAAAGCTACCCATCCTTGCCAGAATGGTAATCAGAGGAAAGACAGGAGGCAAGTTCATTCCATAGCAATGAAAGCAAATAATCCCATCCCCAGCGTAAAGACGAGGTTAACAAGAAGTACAGTTAGGGACACGTGCTGGTTGACACAGGACTGCCTTTCTCTTCCAGGGAAAGAGTTTCTGGATACATACTGCCATCTGTCTGATCCACAAACAACACTAGAGCAGACCCAGCAGTTCTTAATGCAATCTGTTGCCGTGGAAACCGACGACCAGAAGTGGACCAAGGCTCTCAAATCCGTTCTGTCGAACGTTCCTCAGAAAAACGTAGAAAATGGCATCACGCCAAACACATCAGATCTCGCCGTCCTCACAGTCAAGAACAAGATAACAGTGGCTCAGAATGGTGCTGCTTATGCTAAAAGGTTGAAAATGACCTCCACAGATAAGGAAGCTTCCTGTCCTGAAAGTACTGATGGCGACTCTCTATGTGCAAGTGACCAGAACGGATTTAATTTAAATTTTAAAAACCAGGCGCCGTGTTTGCCGTCGCAGGCTGAAAACAAACCCTGTAATGGCCTCTCATCATCTGGCATTGGCACGCTGGAAAACCGAGGGAACCACAAATTAAAGACCGATTTAGAAATCCAGGAAAACAGTCAAAAACGAGAAGAGCCCAATGATGGTTACAGGATCTGCAAGTCAAGTGATTTAAAGTTGACGAACGAAAGTGAAGGGAAGACATCTGCTGGTAGAGTCTTAACGAAAGGCAAGATACAAAAACGACGCCGGAGAAGAAAGGCAAGATTTAAAAAAGTGCAGAAAAGTTCTGAAGGGGAGGCCTTAAAGATAGTTATAAAGAAGAAAGCAGTGAAGGGGAAGCAGTGGATTTCACAAAGCTCTTTGTCTCCAAGAGAAGAGGTTAAGCTAGATGGTCATCTGGAGCTCCCAAATCATCACCTGGTGGAAAATGTTCAAAAGGTCCAACCAGTGCACGAAGTTGACCAAAACTGCATCAAAGGTTCCCCGGCAGACTCTCTGGACCAGTCTAAACAAGCCGCAGTCTGTGAATCTGTAAGGCCAACAGGGCCTGAAGATCTTGCGTCTGAAAATGAATGTGACATGCTCAGAAGCTTCCAGTTAACACATCAAGAAATTCAGGACGACACAGAAAAGTCGCAGCATTTCTCTGACAAAAGCAGGTCTGCTGAGGGAACAAGCCAGACAAATGCAGTGGCTGCATCGTTGACTGATGTGGGGATGCCTCCTGAAGATCTGATGCTCCAAACATCCCACTGCACCACTGATGGTGAAGTGATGGAGGAGAAGATAGGTTCTGCTGCTGTTATGCCACATGGTAAGATGGCAAATTGTTTCTGCACATTAGGCATGGGCCGGTTATCGGTATTAAAAAGACAAGGTTTCAAAACCGCTAAGACCACTTTCTGCTAGGAGAAAGTGCTGGAGCTTCCTCATTCTGTTTGTGGATAGAGTGCTGCCCCTCCCTCACCTGTTGGGGCGCGCTGAAATTTGGCTGTTTGGAAATATTTCGGTTCATGAAAAAAACCCAAAACTCTAAACCCAGAGGATTGCTAACACCCCTCTATGTTTTAAAAGTGCTTCACTAACAAATAGCCTGAGTAAATTACCTGCTTATATCAGTGTGTGTAAATTTATAAAGAACAGACAAGGGTAAAGTAAATTATTTTGAACAATATACCCTTAAACTACTAAATTATGAGGCTGTTTACAGTAAAAGTATCAATACCCCTTGACCTTTTTCATATTTGTCATGTTACAACCCTGCTGGAAGGGGAAACTTACACTTATTTTATTGATGTTTTATGTTATAGACCAAGCACATGATTACCTGCAGGAAAAAGGATTCGTGTTTTTCTAATTTTAACAACTACAAACCTGAAAAGCTTTTCTGATCAATTCTCTTCAGCCCACTGTCAGTGAATACTTTGTAGGACCACCTCTAGCTGTAATTACAGCTGCAGGTGTTTTAGGGTGTCTCAACCAGCTTCCTTCGAGCTCTGGCTCGGTCAGATCCAATGAAGGAGAACTGAGAACAGAAACATTCTTTCCATAGATTTTTAATTAGATTTAGTACTAGGCCGTTCTAACAGATGAAAATGTTTCAATCTAAAACAGGGGGGGGTAACTCCAGTCCTCAAAAGCTGTTGTCCTGCATGTCAACCTGGATGACAGAAGTGAAAGCTTCAGTGTGAGGCCCATACAGAACATCATGACATGCTGAGGAGGTGATTCAGCTGTTAACTGTGCTGGTTGAGCGGGGACACCGCCCTCTTAGGACTGGAGTAAACCATTCCTGTTTTGTTAGTTGTTCTGCTGGAAGGTGAACCTACACCCCAGTTTCAAGTGTTTTGCAGCCTCTAACAGGTTTTCTTCCAGTATTGTCCTGTATTTAGCTGCATCCATTTTTCCATCAAATGTGACCAGCTTCCCCAGCATGATGCTGCCACCACTGTTCTGAATCCCATACCAACTACAAAGTTGTACAATAGTATTTTTCTTCTTATTTTTCTTTGAATCCAATATTTCTTATTTTTACAGGGGAATTAAATTTGGAAGACTCCTGCCTCGAACGTCCAGCAGAGCAGAGTGATAAAATTGTTGAAGGATTAAGAAATGAAGAGGTGCCGTCAGATTCCAGCCTACATCTCTTCAGCGGCATCTGGTCACCTCAAGGTATAACGAGTCAACAGGAGTCCTCACCAGGTGCTAGACATCAGCAGCAGCTGGTCCCAAAACACCAGCTGAGAACCTTGAAGTTAGTTGCCATAAATCCCTCCCAGCTGGTAAAGCGTCCGGCGGGAGACCAGCCCGTCGTGGTGCTAAACCACCCAGATGCCGACATCCCCCAGGTGGCCCGCATCATGGAGGTCGTGAACAAGTACAGGGAGGTGCGGAAAGTCCTTCTCTCCCGTCGGACTTTGAGGGCTCTTTCTGCTCTGAGCGGCGAGGCCCCAGAGCCGAGTGATCCGACCGAGGATCTGGGGGAGAACTCCTCTGTACAGGAGAGGTTCACCCTGAGGCTGAAATTCCGTCGGCTGAGCAGAAAAAAGTACGAAATAGTGGGTGTGGCCTCCCCCAGCCAGGAAGCCGCATCAAAGTTCTCCTGCTGGTTTTGCGGCAGGATCTTTACGAGCCAGGCGGAGATGATGGTCCACCGGCAGCGGCATCTGGTGGACTGGAAGAAGCCAAACTGTGAAAAGTCTTAAACGTCACACACACTGGATGGAAAAACTCAAATCTGGAAAAAGGAAAAGAAATGTTGGAAACACTTTTTTTTGGTCTTGTGATTTCTTTTTACTTTTTTTGTTTTGATAAATTGATGATGCTTCCTGGAAGGTTCACGTTCTCAGGGTAAAAAGTTACCTTTTGTTTCTCTTCCAGTATGACTCAATACAAAGTGTTTCATTGATCTGTAATTATTTGTTGGGCGTGTACAATGTAGTTAATTTTTATTGTTTGTGTTTTGTTTCCGTCAATGCTTTATTTAAGGTGATTTAGGTACACTGTCACGTGGAATCTTTTATTAAAACACTGTAATCTGTTTATTTGCCATGCCATCTGTTTTCCGGAGCAGATTATGTACGGGTAGGCTATACAGTGTGGTAGCTGTCATATTTATATTATTAGAGGCAGAGAGCTGTAGGTTACTCAGATATACCAAATGTGTGTATAAAAAAAAAAAAGTACAATAAGCTGTTTTATTCAACATTTATTTATCCTGCTTAGATTTAGTCTTAATGCTTCTTTTATGCATTATTTTTGGACGTCAAAGGAATCGTTGTATTTTTTAATTCTTTTGTATAAACTCTTCTTGTTCAGAAAATATATTATTTACTGTGAGAGCTCTATTTTTCATGCATGTATGATTTGGATGTTTATATCCCTGATCACAAGATTGTTTTAAATTCTGTTTTTTGATGTCAAATTGACAAAAACAAAAGATCTAGAAGATTTGAGATTTCGTTGCTTTGGACTTGAAATCATGCTAATTGTTGAATTGCACTATGAAAGGAGTTTTTTTTTTCCCTGTTACCTCACCTTATTGGGCCTTAGCCTTTGACAATCTCAAATCCTGCTGTGGCTCTCTGTTTCACTAATATGGCCACTGTCCCTTTATTTAAATGGGAAATGTGTGCTAAGATCCCTGTTTCCAGAGCATCATCGATGATTTCAAAAGAATTTAACTTAATTATCCTTGTACATAGTCCTGCTTTTGGTACTGTAAAAAATAATTAACCTGAGAATACTCACCAAGTGCCTGGCAATTATTACTATGCAATAAATCTGCATGGGTGTGACGGCATTACTTATTGAACAAAGAATGAAACATTCTTGTATTCCCTTCCGAATGATGATATGAGCAGAGTCAAACAGTATAAAGAATTTTATTTAAACAAAATTTAACTGTTAAAATAAAATGTCAACCTCCCTTTTGCTGCGGTAACACTGTCTCATTCCGTATTAATTTCAGTGGATTGTTTCCTGAGCATGAAAAATCCTAATAAAACATGAGTTAAAAAGTTTTCTGGGTCTATGGTACTTTGCTTCTGTGTGGCCAGCAGTTCAGCTCACATGACCTCAGCTAAACAGGAAGTATTAAAAACGTGACTGTTTTACAGTGAGGCGGCTGAAGTTAAGAGACAGGTTGTAAACCTGTCTTAGAGAACACCTACCGGCAAAATTTCTAGCTGTAGATCATCGTTGATGTCACATTTAGTCATTTGCATTGCTTAACATGACAACATGAAACGGCTTTTAAATATATGAAGAAGTTGATGAGGTAAACATGCAAGGCCTTGCAAAAGTATTTACACCCCTCAAACTTTTTCATCTTCCAATTGGGAAAACTATTGAAGTTTGCAGATGACACCACTGTCATTGGACTGATCCAGGACCACAAATAGGCCCAGTAGAGATTGTACTTTCTGAGGCAACTCAAGAAGTACAAACTTCCACAGGAACTGCTGGTCATCTTCAACACTGCCCTCATTCAGTCTTCCTCCATCTCAGTGTGGTTTGACTCATCTACAAACCAGGACAGGTCCAGACTGTAACAAACAATCAGGTCTGGATCATGACCTTCCCTCTATCCAGGACGTATAAAGATTTAGGGTCAGCTAAAGGACAGCTAAAATCTCTGCAGACCTCACAGACCCTGCACATAAACTGTTTAGACTGTTACCTTCAGGTCGGTGCTACAGAGCGCTTTCTGCTAAAACTGGCTGCTAGAGAGACACTTTTCCCCCCAGGCTGTTTCTCTGATGAATACTTAACAGTTCCAGAACAACACCATGCATACTTTGATCTCACATTATATTCTATTGTAAAGTCAATTGTGTATATATGTACATATTGACTCTACCTCTGCTCCAGTCTCTAGTCTTATGCAGCCTCTAATGAGTTTTTTTCCTCTCCTCTCCACTGTTGCTACATACAGGGGTTGGACAGTGAAACTGAAACACCTGTCATTTTAGTGTGGGAGGTTTCATGGCTAAATTGGACCAGCCTGGTAGCCAGTCTTCATTGATTGCACATTGCACCAGTAAGAGCAGAGTGTGAAGGTTCAATTAGCAGGGTAAGAGTACAGTTTTACTCAAAATATTGAAATGCACACAACATTATGGGTGACATACTAGAGTTCAAAAGAGGACCAATTGTTGGTGCACGTCTTGCTGGCGCATCTGTGACCAAGACAGCAAGTCTTTGTGATGTATCAAGAGCCACGGTATCCAGGGTAATGTCAGCATACCACCAAGAAGGACGAACCACATCCAACAGGATTAACTGTGGACGCAAGAGGAAGCCGTCTGAAAGGGATGTTTGGGTGCTAACCCGGATTGTATCCAAAAAACATAAAACCACGGCTGCCCAAATCACGGCAGAATTAAATGTGCACCTCAACTCTCCTGTTTCCACCAGAACTGTCCGTCGGGAGCTCCACAGGGTCAATATACAGGTCCTTCTCAAAAAAATTAGCATATTGTGATAAAGTTCATTATTTTCTATAATGTAATGATGAAAATTTAACATTCATATATTTTAGATTCATTGCACACTAACTGAAATATTTCAGGGGTTTTATTGTCTTAATACGGATGATTTTGGCATACAGCTCATGAAAACCCAAAATTCCTATCTCACAAAATTAGCATATTTCATCCGACTAATAAAAAAAAAGTGTTTTTAATACAAAAAACGTCAACCTTCAAATAATCATGTACAGTTATGCACTCAATACTTGGTCGGGAATCCTTTTGCAGAAATGACTGCTTCAATGCGGCGTGGCATGGAGGCAATCAGCCTGTGGCACCGAGGTCTTATGGAGGCCCAGGATGCTTCGATAGCGGCCTTTAGCTCATCCAGAGTGTTGGGTCTTGAGTCTCTCAACGTTCTCTTCACAATATCCCACAGATTCTCTATGGGGTTCAGGTCAGGAGAGTTGGCAGGCCAATTGAGCACAGTGATACCATGGTCAGTAAACCATTTACCAGTGGTTTTGGCACTGTGAGCAGGTGCCAGGTCATGCTGAAAAATGAAATCTTCATCTCCATAAAGCTTTTCAGCAGATGGAAGCATGAAGTGGTCCAAAATCTCCTGATAGCTAGCTGCATTGACCCTGCCCTTGATAAAACACAGTGGACCAACACCAGCAGCTGACACGGCACCCCAGACCATCACTGACTGTGGGTACTTGACACTGGACTTCTGGCATTTTGGCATTTCCTTCTCCCCAGTCTTCCTCCAGACTCTGGCACCTTGATTTCCGAATGACATGCAGAATTTGCTTTCATCCGAAAAAAGTACTTTGGACCACTGAGCAACAGTCCAGTGCTGCTTCTCTGTAGCCCAGGTCTGGGGAATGCGGCACCTGTAGCCCATTTCCTGCACACGCCTGTGCACGGTGGCTCTGGATGTTTCTACTCCAGACTCAGTCCAATGCTTCCGCAGGTCCCCCAAGGTCTGGAATCGGCCCTTCTCCACAATCTTCCTCAGGCTCCGGTCACCTCTTCTCGTGCAGCAATTTCTGCCACACATTTTCCTTCCCACAGACTTCCCACTGAGGTGCCTTGATACAGCACTCTGGGAACAGCCTATTCGTTCAGAAATTTCTTTCTGTGTCTTACCCTCTTGCTTGAGGGTGTCCATAGTGGCCTTCTGGACAGTAGTCAGGTCGGCAGTCTTACCCTTGATTGGGGTTTGGAGTGATGAACCAGGCTGAGAGTTTTAAAGGCCTCAGGAATCTTTTGCAGGTGTTTAGAGTTAACTCGTTGATTCAGATGATTAGGTTCATAGCTCGTTTAGAGACCCTTTTAATGATATGCTAATTTTGTGAGATAGGAATTTTGGGTTTTCATGAGCTGTATGCCAAAATCATCCGTATTAAGACAATAAAAGACCTGAAATATTTCAGTTAGTGTGCAATGAATCTAAAATATATGAATGTTAAATTTTCATCATGACATTATGGAAAATAATGAACTTTATCACAATATGCTAATTTTTTAAGAAGGACCTGTACACGGCCGGGCTGCTATAGCCAAACCTTTGGCCACTCATGCCAATGCCAAACGTTGGTTTCAATGGTGCAAGGAGCACAAATCTTGGGCTGTGGACAATGTGAAACATGTATTGTTCTCTGATGAGTCCACCTTTACTGTTTTCCCCACATCCGGGAGAGTTACGGTGTGGAGAAGCCCCAAAGAAGCGTACCAACCCAGACTGTTGCATGCTCAGAGTGAAGCATGGGGGTGGATCAGTGATGGTTTGGGCTGCCATATCATGTCATTCCCTTGGCCCAATACTTGTGCTAGATGGGCGCGTCAATACTTGTGCTAGATGGGCGCGTCACTTCCAAGGACTACCGAACCATTCTTGAGGACCATGTGCATCCAATGGTTCAAACATTGTATCCTGAAGGCGGTGCCGTGTATCAGGATGACAATGCACCAATACACACAGCAAGACTGGTGAAAGGTTGGTTTGATGGACATGAAAGTGAAGTTGAACATCTCCCATGGCCTGCACAGTCACCAGATCTAAATATTATTGAGCCACTTTGGGGTGTTTTGGAGGAGCGAGTCAGGAAACGTTTTCCTCCACCAGTATCACGTAGTGATCTGGCCACTATCCTGCAAGAAGAATGGCTTAAAATCCCTCTGACCACTGTGCAGGACTTGTATATGTCATTCCCAAGACGAATTGACGCTGTATTGGCCGCAAAAGGAGGCCCTACACCATACTAATAAATTATTGTGGTCTAAAACCAGGTGTTTCAGTTTCATTGTCCAACCCCTGTACATGCTCAGTATGAGGGATTGCTGCAAAGTCAACGCCAGTGACTGTCCACTGTCTCTACATGCTCATCCAGGAGGAGTGAATGCTGCAAGTCTCTGACTCGATGTAATCTGCTGGGTTTCCTTAGATAGAAAAACGTTTTATCCAATTTGAATAAATAACTGAATCTGACTGCACTGTTCAATGGTTACGATTAATTGCAATGTATGTACCTGACTTTGTGAAGTGCCTTGAGACACCATGTGTTGTGAATTGGCGTTATATAAATAAACTGAATTGAATTGAATTGAATATAAAGGTTGTACTGTTGTCCAGGTTGCCCGAATTTAGCTCCAATGTCTTCCCATTAATTCTGACCAGTTTCCCTGTCCCTGCTGAAAAAAGCATCCCCACAGCATGATGCTGCCAGCATCATGTTTCGCCGTGGGGATGATTTGTTGGGACTGATGTGCAGTTTTATTGTCTTACATGTAGGCCAAAAGTTGCATTTTGATGTCATCTGACCAGAACACCATCTTCCAGATATTAGCATTCTCCTACATGGCTTGCAGCAAACTGCTGACGGGACCTTTTAGGACCTTATTTCAACAATAGCTTTCTTCTCGACACTCCTCCATAAAGGTCAGATTTGTGCAGTGTATGACTGATAATTGTCCCGGCAACAGTTTTGTCCACCTGAGCTGTGGATTTCTTTAGCTACTCCCGAGTCAACATCTAAGCTGCTTCTCTGATTAATGGTCTCTTGAGTCGGTTGGTGGATGGCCATGTCTTGGTAGATTTTAATTTCTGCCAAACTCTTATTTTCAGATGATGGATGGAATTGTGCTGTGAGATGTTTAAAGCTTTGAAAGTAGTTTCCTAACTCAACTTCCTTGGTTTTCATGATGCTGTTTGTCTACTGATGCTCTCTAACAAACCGATGATGTCTTCACAGAACAGCTGGATTTGTTCTGAGATTAAATTACACACAGCTGGACCTTTTTACAAGGTAGATGACAGGTAGTTGCACTGGATTTTATTTAGAGGTTTTAGAGAAAAGAGGGCCACACCATGTATTACTATTCTTCCACTTCACAATTATGGGCTACCTTGTGTTGGTCTATCAAATCTAAATCTAAATAAAATACATTGAAGTTTGTGGTTTTAATTGTATTTGACTAAACAGCTTTCTGTTATTACATAATTGCTGGTGGTGACAGTATAAATATCCAAGCACATATTATGGTTTCAATCACTTATTTTGATGAGATCCTAATATAATTGTGTATTTACACCCACTTTGGCATTTTCCCCCTTTGGATTGAGTTAAATATGGCCTATTTTCAAATTTTATTTAGGGTTTGAAAAGTCTGGTAAGTATGAAGAAAACTAAATTATATGTAGAAAAATAGTATTTTGACTTTATTGGTTATTCCAATTTCTAAAAAAACAAATATGTGATGTCATAAGAAATCAGTGTTTTTTTCTACATTGATTTATTTTTAATCAAAAAAACATTTTTCTCTAACTTGCAACTCTTTAACACACCAACCACTTCAGAAGCAAACGTCGGCCTTATGTTGGATTATGATTTCTGGATCCCCAACCCAGCTACCAACTATTTTCAAGGTAAATGTTTCGTACCCAATTGTTCCAAACAAACGTAGAAACTAGAAACGGGGAAAAGTCTGAAAGCTTAAAATAGTAAATGTTCAGGAATCATGCTTGTGTGATTCACTTCTACATCAGACGGTGCATAAAAAATAGGTTTATAACAAAAGAGAGAAAAATAAATCAAAAGAAAAAGCTTTGAATATCATTAGGAGAATTTAATACAATGTCAGAAAAAGAAAACAGCACCAAAACAAACATTTGGGGAAAGGTCTTACAGAATATTTCTACAGTATTTCTACACAAGACTAAGCATTCAAGTATTTTACAAAAATAATCTTTAATAGAAGTGTGAACATCTACTGCTTAAAAGGAGAATGCTGAAGCACACGAAAGAAAGTGCCAGATCCAAGAAAGTTTTATAGGTGGTAAAATGCAAAAGCTGTAATCACCTCAAACGCCCCCTTGTAAGTAGCACTATCATGATGCCTATATGCACCTAAGGAAATGGTCACAATGAAGGAAACAATAGGTGGAGCTAACGAAAATGTCATTCTGAAAAAAAATAAAAAAGTCAGCATAAAGCATAAACCACTGCTTATCATGTACAGCAAGAAGAACACTTGCTGTACTTTAAAACATTTCTCCTAACTAAACATCTATGAAGGCCAGTCCCATCCCCCATGTGGAAAAATCAAGACTGCAGTGGAATCCTGCAAAAAGCTGTTGAGCAGCTGTTGGGCTGTTTTAAACCGTAACTACCATGCAGCTGCATTTTAAACACATGCAACTCTGTGTTTACTTGGACACACTTTGAAAATGCAGTTAGGTGGGAAAGATGCAAAGAGAAAGAACACGGGCCTTGCACTGTGAACCTCAGAAGTTCTTCTACAACCATTTGGTTGAGATTGTGATCTATGGCTTTACAGGATAATAAAGCTTGGTGGCGTCTTTGGTGTTGCTCTGACTGTCGATCAGCACCAGAAGATTCCTCTGGTGGTTCTCTATGATGTGGGAGACACTGCTGAAGTACTGAAGAGTAAACAAGAGAGAAAAACATGAATTTTAAATATTTTGAGGTATATTTTTAAAGCTGGAATGCTCCGCTGTTCAGTTGCATATCTGATTCTATTAGGATGTCTAAACTTCACTCTAACACACTTATATCTACATTAACCTGCATGAATGTCCATTTAAGTTTGGCCTCGATTAAAAAATTCATTTTTTAAAATTCATTGTGAATTCATTTGTTCCATACAGGGTCAGACATATACTGTATACACAAGCAAGCCTGGTCAAAAGATTTGATTTGGGGTCCCTCTTCCAGTTTAGAACATCAGCTCCACAAGCATCATTTCTATGCAGATTTGGTGGAATCTGGGAGAAGGGGGGAAAGTTTAATTAGCTGAGCTTAAAACCAATCATGGATAATTGGTTCTTTTTTGCTGCTCAATTTATTTTATTTTCTGCTGGTCCTAAGAAGTGGCTTAGTTCACTTATGCCTTGGGCTGGCTCTGTATATGAGCTTAAGTATACACATACTGTATATCCCTAGCTAATTTGGTAATAATTGCACAAAAAAACACCACAGGTACTAGCAAGATTCTGGCTGGATATTTGAATGCCCTTCTGGTCAGAATTGGTATTGCTCATTAAAGTCGGCTGGTTTCCTGGCAAGAACTCGGTCCATTTATTTTCTATAGAACTGAGTTTCCAGAAGCTTTGTTAGTGTTAGTCTACTTTATCCATTCTAAAACCTGTTTCGATGTGTGTTTGAAAGCCTCGTCGCGGTGGGAAACCCATATTTATCGCAGTTTCAATCAGCTAGTTCAAGGTTCTGCAACCTGTGGCTCTTAAGGCCCTCAAAAGTGGCCCTAAAAACAATCTTTGGGTAAAGATGGTAAAGCACTGAGTTCTGTTTTTAAATAAAGAGTTAATAAATAAGATTAGTTCTAGTAGTTTTTCTGTGTTTTTATGAAATATGTTTTGTTAGCTGGACAAAGACTAAAGGCTGCTAACCCCAGCTCTAGTTGGTGATGTTAGATTAAAGTTAAATAATTTAGAAGCACTCTCCTTCTTTATTCCATTTACTGAAAAATGCCCTCAGCATGAAGCTGACACCTCCGTGCTTGACAATATTTTTAGGTTTGAAGCCTCACTTTAACTCCTCCAAATATTCTTCTTGTCACTGTGGCCAAATAGCTCAATCTTTGTCCAGTCTGACCATAAAACATTTCACCAGAAGCTAAATATTACTGTTGTACTTGAAGGTGTTGAGAGCAGGGGTTTCCTTTTTGATTGGTACCCTCAGTCCCTGAGGTTGTAAGACTTGCTTCACTGTGATAATGGCGTTCCAGCTACCTCCAGATTATATTTGGCTAGAGCCTTGGAGGTTTCACAACATCTCAGCCAATTTCCTTTCACCCCTACAGTAAAGACCAAAATTATTCATATTCCCCGGACCCATATAGGGATTTAACATTATTTCCGTTCAACCAAGAAGTTACTGTCTGATGGGAAAATAATTAGCCATCTCTAAAAGCCACTAGGACAATGTAAAATGTAAAAATCTGTGTGCATTTACATGTTATTAAAAATGGCATATCTAAAAAATAATGAAACAATCTTTACCGAGATTGCTGCAATAAAATGCTTCTTACAACTGCTGACCAACTTTTTTGCCTGTTTCCACTGTTAGTAACATAAAAAGATCCCTTTAAGTCTAAAGCCACCAGGGGTATGAATAAATACGTAACTTTAAGTGCAACAATTTGGGTGAAGTGGTTTAGTCATAGATTTAGTGTTTCAACACGGTAATGATCCCAAACACAAATTAAGACTAGCTTTAGAAAACCTATATGGACCTCCCTAAAAGCCCCAACCTCGACCCTATTCAAAATCAAAAGCCAGGTCCAAAACAGGAAACCAACCAGTTAGAAAGAGCTCTACCAGTTCTGTAAAATAGGGTCCAGCCAGAATGATCCCAGTAGCTTGTTGATCGGTATAAACAGTGTGTTTCATTGTACCAAGTTTAACAGTTGAACTTGTTACACTTGTCTATCTCCAGCGGTCATGAGGTGACAGCCTCAATGCAAAGACACACAGGTGCAAAAACCCATGCACCCACACTCAGACCTGAGGGCATTTTAGAGAGAACAATTAATATTCATCTTTTTGGACTGTGGGAGGAAGTCAGAGTACCTGGGGAGAACCCACGCATGCACGGGAGAACATGCAGACTGCAAAACAATGTCTCTGGCCGGGATGTCTCTGACCCAGGACCATTTTGTTGCAATGCAACAGTCCTAATAACTCTGCAGCCCCAATGAAACAGAATGTTGTATTATCATTCCACCCTAGAAAAGTTTAAAAGGATCCTAAAAATCCTCAAATTAATAGGGAATTTATCTCAAAGATAGGTGTATTTACAGTGCATTTATGACCGTAACCACACAAGCAACAACCTCTACATTACAAACTGGACAAATTTAAAAATGTGTCTTATGTTAGAAATTCAAACAAGGAAGCTGTACCTCCTCTCCTTTCTTCTCTCTTCCCAGAGCATACTGCCTAATGCTCGGCATGAAGCGGATTGGGATGTTGTAGACTCTGCCATTATAAAATACTACTAATGTGTAGGGCTGGCGCACATCCTGACCGGAGCTCTTTCTTACCATGAATGCACCGTCCTGAAACAAAAAACATTCCCAGTCAAGCCCAACAATTTTACAGACAAACACTTTCAATCACTTCTCATTCATTTCCATCAGATTCATACCTTATTTGATCGCAATAAGGCATCGTCTGCAGTCTTGCGGTCACACGTACTTGCAAACCAGGGTTTGTTATAAACATCTGCATCCTGAAATAAAAGCAGTTACAGGGCTAAAACATTTCAAATCATACCTCTTCACATTAAAGTAGATCTAAGAGCACACCTTGTCTTGGTCTGTTGACCCATTTTCAGCAGCAGCATTTCCCCTCTCAGCTGGTTCTGAGACAACAAACAGAAGAACTGGCATCAGTTAATTTTGAAGAGCAAAAGTTGAGTGTGAATAGTTGTGAACATGCTGTGCAACCCAGTGTGGACCAGAACTTACTTGGTGGTGTAATGTGTGGCAGAGGGAATCTGCATGAAAGTAAAAAAACAGCAAAACACAGTAAATAAACAGCAAGAAACTGCAGAAGCACTGGCAAAGCTTAAATAAATTGCATAGTAAAATTGTGCATTGAACGCCTTACTTTGGTCGTTTCAGATCCAGTGAGAAAGCTTTCGGACACGGTTTCTGTTCAGTGTGCATCACAGGCAGGGAGTTACCTTTGAAAACACAGGCATCCTAAAATTAGCCGTGTTTCTACTTAGTCATTAGAATAAACACAGTTTCTAAAAAATAAATATCTTCAGTTCTTTTCAGAAGTATGTATACCCTTTCAACTGTTTCACATTTTATCATGCTAAAACCACAAACCCCACTGTGACTGAGTTAGATTTTATGTTTAGATTTTAACACAAAGTTGCTCATAAACATGGAGCAAAAACAAAAATGATACTTGGTGTTCAGGTTTTTTAATACAGACTTGTTTGGACTGGATTTAATTTTGGGGTAAAGGGAGTTGAACACAAACGGCATGCCACACTTTTAGCATTTATTTGTAAAATATTTGAAAGCAGCGCATAAATGTGAAGTGGAAGGAGAATTATATTTGGTTTTCATGTTTAGGGGAATCAGAGTTAATGAGGTTGAATGAAAAAAGCACACAATGACTAATTTTCTTGCCATTTCCTAAATATTTACAATTTTGTGTTGGTCTATGATATATAATCTCAATGAAATCTGTTCAAGTTAGTGGTCATGATCTGACAACATTGTCAAAATTAATGTAATCCAGCATAACCTTTGACATTAAAATATACATTAGCCACAGAACTGAAAGTCTATTGTTTTTGTATTTCACTTACTTTCAAATTGTCTTGGTTTCATATCTTGTCTCTGCAATAAAAGTCATAAGTGGTCAGAATCACAAAATAAAAGGTACCTTATCAATAGAAATTCTTATCAAACAGCAGTCCATGAGAAAGAAAGTTTTGCCTTCAAGACTTTATTAATACATTAACACATTCCTACCGGCAATACAGGCAGCTTTGGTGACCTGTAAATATAATGGCAGATCAGATATAATTTTAATCCTGTCATCAAGTAAAGCTTAATGATGTGTTGACAGGGTAGGTAATGCTTACTCTCTTGTTAAAGGTTTGGGTAGACGGGGAGGGGGAGGACCACCTGGAGGTTTATGACAGAAACCTATGAGAGAACAAAGAGTACAAATATCTTTAAACTCTGTTTTTTAATGCTTTAATTTATACAAGTTACATATTGCTTACAAAATGGCCTCTAGATAACACAGAGTTATTCCTTATTTGAACCTATACTCACTATTATTTTGATCACAGAGTTCATATTCATCATCGTCTGTGGGTTGCTGGGCCTGTAGAATATGCAAAAATACAGTTTGTGTCCAATTTCTGCTGAGTCTAGAATTTTGATCCTGCTGTTCCACATTTGACTACACTTACAGAAGGTGTGGGTCCCCACTTGTTCAGCCTGTAAAAAGAGATTGCTATGGGTAAAATAATCAATAAAAACAGTCGTGCAATAAAACTGAGTATTTAGACTTATCAGTTCTTTGAGCATCTTTGAAAATGTCCTACCTAGGGCTGGGTTTTGGTAAAGGACACTGTGGTGGTGGACAAAATCTAAAGGAAAAACAGATGTAAGAAGTATTTCTAAATTTCTCATCACTATAAAATAAACAGTAAGGAGTATTTTAATTATTTACAAAAAACTAAATACAGGTCCTTCTAAAAAAATTTGCATATTGTGATAAAGTTAATTATTTTCCATAATGTAATGATGAAAATTTAATATTCATATATTTTAGATTCATTGCACACTAACTGAAATATTTCAGGTCTTTTATTGTCTTAATACGGATGATTGTGGCAAACAGCTCATGAAAACCCAAAATTTCTATCTCACAAAATTAGCATATTTTATCCGACCAATAAAATAAAAGTGTTTTTAATACAAAAAACGTCAACCTTCAAATAATCATGTACAGTTATGCACTCAATACTTGGTCGGGAATCCTTTTGCAGAAATGACTGCTTCAATGCGGCGTGGCATGGAGGCAATCAACCTGTGGCACTGCTGAGATCTTATGGAGGCCCAGGATGCTTCGATAGCGGCCTTTAGCTCATCCAGAGTGTTGGGTCTTGAGTCTCTCAACGTTCTCTTCACAATATCCCACAGATTCTCTATGGGGTTCAGGTCAGGAGAGTTGGCAGGCCAATTGAGCACATTGATACCATGGTCAGCAAACCATTTACCTGTGGTTTTGGCACTGTGAGCAGGTGCCAGGTCCTGCTGAAAAATGAAATCTTCATCTCCATAAAGCTTTTCAGCAGATGGAAGCATGAAGTGCTCCAAAATCTCCTGATAGCTAGCTGCATTGACCCTGCCCTTGATAAAACACAGTGGACCAACACCAGCAGTTGACACGGCACCCCAGACCATCACTGACTGTGGGTACTTGACACTGGACTTCTGGCATTTTGGCATTTCCTTCTCCCCAGTCTTCTTCCAGACTCTGGCACCTTGATTTCCGAATGACATGCAGAATTTGCTTTCATCCGAAAAAAGTACTTTGGACCACTGAGCAACAGTCCAGTGCTGCTTCTCTGTAGCCCAGGTCAGGCGCTTCTGCCACTGTTTCTGGTTCAAAAGTGGCTTGACCTGGGGAATGCGGCACCTGTAGCCCATTTCCTGCACACGCCTGTGCACGGTGGCTCTGGATGTTTCTACTCCAGACTCAGTCCACTGCTTCCGCAGGTCCCCCAAGGTCTGGAATCGGCCCTTCTCCACAATCTTCCTCAGGGTCCGGTCACCTCTTCTCGTTGTGCAGCGTTTTCTGCCACACTTTTTCCTTCCCACAGACTTCCCACTGAGGTGCCTTGATACAGCACTCTGGGAACAGCCTATTTGTTCAGAAATTTCTTTCTGTGTCTTACCCTCTTGCTTGAGGGTGTCAATAGTGGCCTTCTGGACAGCAGTCAGGTCGGCAGTCTTACCCATGATGGGGGTTTGAGTGATGAACCAGGCTGGGAGTTTTAAAGGCCTTAGGAATCTTTTGCAGGTGTTTAGAGTTAACTCGTTGATTCAGATGATTAGGTTCATTGCTCGTTTAGAGACCCTTTTAATGATATGCTAATTTTGTGAGATAGGAATTTTGGGTTTTCATGAGCTGTATGCCAAAATCATCCGTATTAAGACAATAAAAGACCTGAAATATTTCAGTTAGTGTGCAATGAATGTAAAATATATGAATGTTAAATTTTCATCATGACATTATGGAAAATAATGAACTTTATCACAATATGCTAATGTTTTGAGAAGGACCTGTACATTGTCACACAACATTTGACATACCGTATTTTCTGCAATTTTGTTAGAAAATGTATTGTATTTTACAGGGATTTTATGTGTCAGACCAACACAAAGCATAGCATAATTGTGAAGAGGAAGGAAAATTATACACACTTTAAAAAAATTCTTTACTACTACTAATGAAAAGCATTGTGTGCACTTGAACCACCTTTCACTGCAATCAGGAGCTACTTCTTGGGGTATATCTAGCTTTGCACAGCTGCTGAAGCTTTTGTATATTCTTGGTTAGAATAGAGAAGAGCATCTATGAAGATAAATTTCAAGTCTTATAGGAGATACTCTATTGGATTTAGGTCAAAACTTTGACTGGGCCATTGTAACACTTGAAAATGCTGTGATGTAAACGATTCTGTTGCAGCTCTGCCTGTATGTTTAGGGATGTTGTCCTGCTGGAATGTGACCCTCTGACCCAATCTTAAGTATGTTGGAGCCTCTAACATGTTCATACAGTTTTTAGATTTTTATTAGTGAAAAATGTTAAAAACCCTGAATTATTTTCCTTCAACTCTACAATTATGCACCAGTTTGTGTTGGTCTATCACATATAATCGAAATGAAATACACTTAAACTAGTGGCTGTAATAAGACAAAATGTGAAAAAGTACTAAGGGGTAATAATACCTTTGCAAAGTGCTGTATAAACAACATAAACATAAATCACTGTGAAAAGCTGACTGAAATGACAGTATCTATTAATTATTACTTCATATGTCTCATTACTATGCAACCAAGACTCTTTTAGGTAGTTTGTCTTTATTTCTTGTACAGTTGCAGCTGTTTTGATCATTGGGGTATATTTCTCCAACATATGACCAGATAAATTAGAGAGATTCTAGCAGAAGAAATACTTTTCTAAAAGATAATTAATAGATTGTTGGATAATGTTTGGGGGTTAGTTGTTGAAATTTGACTATTTAAGAATTACACTATTGGTCACAAGTTTTAGAAATGCTTTCTAATTAAATGGTTTTCTTTATGTTAACGACTATTTACATTGTACTTAGATTTTCACTGAAGGCATCAAAACAGTGAATGAACACATATGGAATTATGTAGCAAATGAAAAATTGTACAATAACTTTAAAAATGTTTAATATCTTATATTCCTTAAAGTAGCCGCCCTTTGCTGTGATGACTAAAATAAGAGGTTCACTGACAGACGGCTAAAGGATAATATTATTATCCTTTAGCTGTCTGTCAATGAACCTCTGGAAAGTTCTTTCAAGACTCTTTGGAAAACCATTTCAGGCAACCACCTCATGAAGCTCATGGAGAGAATGCCAAGAAACGCCAAGAGAGCAAAGCAGTAATCAGAACAAGGGGTGGCTATTTGGAAGAATCTAAAATATAAAAATGTTTAGAGTTATTTCACACTTTTTGTTTACTATATAATTCCATGTGTGTTCATTCATAGTTTTGATGCCTTTGGTGAGAATCTACAATGCAAATACTCATGAAAATAAGGAGACCAATTCAGTGAGAAGGTGTATCTAAAACGTTTGACCAATAGTCTATAGAAAAAAAACTGCTTACAGTCTGCTTACTGTGCCCTTCAAAAGTATTCACACCCCATTATTTTTTTTCACATTTTGTATCAGCACAAACAAAGCCTTCAAGGTATTTTATGTGACAGACCAACACAGAGTTGTGCATTATTGTGAAGTGGAAGGAAAATTATTCATGCTTTTTTGCTTTTTGTTACAAATGTAAATCAGAAAAGTATTCTATGCATACATATTCCTCTTTTTGATGCCACCCCTAAATAAAGTGATGTGCAATTGCCTTTTAAAGTCACCTTAATCAGGGATGAAGTGGTACAATTTAAACTGAGTTAGGTTATAAAACAATATCACAAGCTTTGGACATCTCACTTAGCGCTTTTCAATTTGTCAACTGCAACAGCTCTGGTAAGATGACACTAAAAGTTAACTTTTTGACCTAAACGCAACACGGTGTGGAGTAAAAACTAACATCACCCTGAGCATACCATACCCACTGTGAACAGCGGTGGCAGCATTATGCTGTGAGGATTCACTTCTTCTTCAGAGACAGAGGGGTTAGTCAAAGTTCAAGGGAAGATGGATAGGACTCAATACTGGAAGAAAACATGTTAGAGGCTGCAAAAGAACTGAGACTGATGTTAAATGGAATGGTTTAGATCGAAGTATATTTAAACACAACTTAAATCGAACCAAGAATTTATAGCAAGAATTGAAAACTGATCTTTGTGGACACTCTCCATCCAGGCTGGTCTGTTATGACTATCCACTTTAGAGTTACACACTACTTAGTATTGATTTGTCATATTAACGTTCAATTAAATGCATTGAAATGTATAGTTCAAATTTAAAAAGTTGTGTAAAATCCTCTGCTAATGTACATAGTGTATCTGGAGCCACATCAATAAAGTCTGAAACTGACCTGCTTTTCTGGGGAGGTGTAGATGCCTCCTGTAAAAGTGACAAGAAAGTATAACAAAATTTCGTTCCACATATTACTGTTCCTGTTGAATAATTACTGTTTATGAACACATAGTGAAGTCAAAGCAGCTTACCTGTTTTTCAGGTTCTTCATATAAATCTGTTAAAAACCAAAGGCAGAATCAGTCCTGTAGCAGAAGAGTCACCTTTGTCTTTGAAGCCAACAATTGTGATACTTTTATTCTTCTTTGACATGCAACTAAATCAACTGTCAGAAATTTCCATTTATACTTGATGGGTCTTTACATTTTATAGAGTATATAAGCATCTTACATGTTTAACTAGGCTTATCCTTTTGCTACTGGGCTTAGCTTCACCCTCAGCCTTTAGCCATTTGGCTTTGAGCCACTAGTCTTAGTTTTACCTAAAACTACCTGTAAGACTAGTTAAGAAAAACAGTAGTCTTGTTTAAACCTGATTAGCAAATGTTGTTCTCCCCGTGTATGAATAGGTTCTCCCACAGTCCAAAAACATGACTGCCAGGTTAATTTGTCTGTTTAAATTAGGTGTGAATGGATGTGTGCAGGGTTGTTGGACTGGCGACTTGTCCAGGCTGTACCCCACCTCTCGCCCGCAGACCGCTGGAGATAGGTACCAGCTCCCCCACCACCCAAAATGGAAGAAGTAGGTATAGACAATTGATGCATAGACATTCATAATAGCAATTAAAAAGAAGAAGAAATATTGAAAAAACAAATGTTTGTTAAAGGTCACACATTGGAAAAGTCAAGGCTATGACTGCAAATTCTAACACTTATATAACTATTGTTCTAGGGTTGGTCCTTTGATTTCTAAAATGTAAATACAACTTCCCCTTTATGTTGATTTGTGTTAATTTTGCTTGTAATTAAATGGACAAAGATTAGGCCAGTAACAAGTGTACATTGTAAGATATAACTGCTCAGTGACATGAGGCATTATGGATCTATGTAATAGTTTTTTCCAACATAACCAAGGTTTGGCTTCTAGCGAACACTGCTAGTGAGAAGCAGGACCTAGTTACTGGTAGCTAGCAAGTGGAATATGCACAATTAAGGAGAAACTTTATTTTTACAACCAGCTCTACACTACTGCTTGTTTTCAATTACAGAATTTATCCTCAAAGTTCTTTGCCTAAGCTTGTAATAATTGACTTTACTTTAAACTATGGAAGTTTCTTGTTTAACCTAAGCTGTAATCAGCTTGTGGCTAATCAACTTTGCATGTGGCTGATTCCGTTTGCTGAAAATTAGCCACCGTGGTTAATAAATCTGAATCAAGAGAGAGCACCTTATGTGTGGGAGTTATATGACCCAATGGAGATTTTTGAAGGAAGGTTTGGGTGAGGCAATGGGAAGGAACTCAAGCTTTTGATAGCTGCTTTGACATCCAACAAACTGGGCCAGAACGTCAGACATAAATGAGTGAAGGACATGCTGATTTAGGGTCGGTTATAGTCCAGCTTTGTGGTTCTGCCAATTGAACCTCAAAGACTGCCCAAGTCCTCACTTTGGTCTGGGTTCTTTGTTAGAGTCAAGGTTTTTGGGAGTTCAGTTATGAGGACTGCTTTCAAGTGGGACTTTTTAATTTTAATCATGGATTCCCTTCTGGATTTATTTAGTCTGATATCAAAGATCCAGTTATCTGTGGGTGGCTTCAATATAAACCTTACAAAACAACAGATTGGAAAGTCAGGGAAAAAAATTAGACTAGCTTAGTTTTTGGGAAATATGCTGTATTTTAGCTGCAGAAAGTGTTTATTTAGTTTGTTATGTACACTTAGAAAACTCTAGCAGGTAATTTAAGGTTCTCAGGAGAGCAGAAAGTATTTAAAGATAAAAAGTCAAATTTCAATGGTTGGTACCTGCTGTACAAACAGCTGATTACCTTTTATGTGCTATTTCAGAATAACCTGATTCATTTAATGTTTAACAGTACTCACAAATTCTGCAGTGGATTTCAGATTTGCTTCCATGTATTTTAAAAGCTAAAAGTAGGGTGTCAAATGATCAACATTAATCAACTCCTGGAAACTGGTACCCACCATCAGGACTGGATGGACGCTCTGGTATAGTTGGAGGCAAAGGTGGATAGTCGTACCCTGCTCGCTTTTCACCTTCCAACGTAGGACGTGATGAGAGGCAAAACAAGAAAAAGATTTGTCAAAGTGTTAATATTTCAAATATGAATTAACATTTTCTGGTGATGGTGTTCATATTGCTCTTTTCTATTTTTCTGTGTACATCTTACTTGGAGATGAATTCTCTGTGGGTTCTATGTAGTCATCCTCAAAGTTGGGATCTGGGTCTATGTAGTCTTCCTGCAAAAGAAATGGTTTTCATACACTTAATGGAAGGCATTTAATAATATTCAGGACAGGTTAAAATGAGGCACAGAAAGCTGCTTCACTTCTTTGTCACTCCCTTGATGGGGGGGTTCAGGAGGAAGTTGTTTGGAGACTTTAAGTGGGCGGAGGGGCTTCCTGGGGGGTCGGCTTGGTCGGGCATGACAGCTGTCTGGAACGAAGAAGAAAAACAAGAAACGTAGCATCGAGATTTGCATGAAGACATATTTCTGATGTCTTTGGTGCTTTTTTTGACAGCATTTCGGCATATTGGGGGAGTGTTTGCTGCAAAACAGCACTTGAAAATTACTTACATTGTGTGTAAAAGATTAGTCAAGAAATCTGATACTTTCTGGTAGCAGCAAAAAGCAACAACGAAAATACAGTATTCACCAAGATATTCCCCCCTTGGCAAGGAAGCGAAGGGACTTCTAGTGAACTCTCTATGGGGTGGGGGAGGCTCATAATTGTCGTCAGGTAGGTCATCGCAGGGGTCGTTCTGGAAACAACATACTTGTTAACATACGTGGTTTAAGATATATCTTAAATCAAAACAGCAAAAAATTACTCGCTTTTTATTTTTACTGATATGACTTACATATTCTGGATCAGAGCAGTGATCATTTTCTCTGGAGTCTGCAAACACAGAAATTCATTTCATCATAAACGGAAACAGAAACTCATTGAATTCCCAGGACACCTAAAAAACCCCAGTAACAACAGGTAATACACAGGTGTTGGAACCCTTTGTCTAATTTTGGAAAGATGCATGGCTTTGAGTACACCGTGCCGTTGTTGGGGTAAGTGGACCGTGTAATCTAATCTCCTGGACCCTGAGATACACTTTCAGCAGAGGGATTTGCGATGCATTTTAAACAGAAACTGCAATAATGTAGCTCAGAAATATTCTCAGACAAACGCTGAGGAAGTGAAACTGCAGTTAACCCAAAGTTCACTAATCTGTTTAAAAAGTCCTGATAACAACATTTTTATTGTCTTAATTGAAACCAGTGTGTGTGAACTTTGTGTGGTTGATCATATTGGGAATATTTAATACATTTTCATTTATACAGTCATTCAGGGTTAGGATTTTTGACGATTGCTATTTCTTGTTAGTTTGGGTATATGTAAAAAAATGCTGCTAATGGCTGAAGTCTTACCTCTGTAGTCTCTGACAGGAACGTTCGGACGTGGTTTGTTTTTCAGTCTGCCATAAACAAACAATAACAGTGGAAATAATTATATATGATCATGGATTATTGACTCCTGCCACATGTGTGAAGACACGTTTTCTTTTTGCCAGAGCAGGTGCTTTGGCTGTGAGATTGTAAATGTATTTACAGGTGACTTTCAGTAAGAAAGACTATAATTTCAAAGTTTATTTATTTCAGACAATTATTTGAAAACGTGAAAGCAATAATAGATTTGTTACACAAACTGATGCATTTCAGTGTTTATTTCTATTAATGCCGTTGATTATGGCGTACAGCTAATAAAACCCATACTGATTTTTGAATTTGAATATTACATAAGACCAATGAAAAAAAATTTTTTTTAAACAGAAATTTTAGCTCACAGAAAATCTGTTTCTTCACTTTACAGTATAGGCACTTAATATTTGGTTGGGGCTCCTTTTGCATAAATTATAGGATCAGTAAATTGTGGCAAGGAGGCGATCTTCCTGTGGCGCTGCTGAGGTGTTCAGGAAGCCCAGCTAGCTGTAACAGTTCTTACATTTCTTGGAAGTCAGCAGAGCTAACTTTGGATTTACTAAAATACAGCAGACCAATGATGGCCGCTGACATGACCCAAATCATTCCTGATTGTGGAAGCTTCAATCTGGAACTCAAGCAACATGGATTCTGGGCCTCTCCACTGTTGCTACACACTCTGGGACCCAGATTTCCAAATGCAATGCAAGATTTGTTTTAATCTGAAAAGACAACTCTGGACCACTGAAGTAAGACGCTTCTGAACTTGTCTCTGGTTTTGGAGGGGCTTAACACAAGGAATGAGACAGTTGTAGTCCATGTCCTGGATATGTCTGTCTGTGGTGGCTCTTGAGTCCAAGCCTGGCTTTTCTACAACATGCTTATAAATGGGCTTTACTTCACAATTATCCCAATGCTGTGGTTATCCCTGTTGCTGGAACACTTTTTTTCTCCCACATTTTTCCTTCCCCTAAATCTTCCTCTAAACTAGGTAAACTAACTTTTTCCTTCCACTATTAATGTGCTTGTCGGTGACACTCTTGTGGCTTCCCAACATGGAAGGTGTCAATGTTTTCTAGACAACTGACATGCAACAATCTTCCCCATGATTGTTTAGCCAATATCATAGGACTTCTGTAATTAAAAAACTTTTTCGTAGTTACTAGAAACAAAATCTTGAAATGCTCCATTCTTTGTTTAATGAAACTATACAATGTAGGAGTCTCACTTTGTGCACTGAATTACTGAAATTAATCAGACTCGAGAGCATATTTGCAAGGCAGGGTGAGAATGAATAGCATCTGTGGTATGTGCTGGCATCTATGCTCATGTGTCTTGCGGCAGACTCATTTCAAGAAAGGAAAGTGAGAGAACAGCCATCTGTTTTAGGTATTTTTGGTCCATGTGCTGCTCTCTCTTTCCAACGTTTGTGAAAGAGGAATTGGTATTCTCCAGTGATGCAAACCACATGGAGAATCTTTAGATCAGCACATTTCTAAAATAATTTCCACCCATATCAAACAAATGTTGACAGACATGTTTCAATCATGCATTTCTCTGGATGTTAGAATGTAGCTAAGCAAACTTTACTTATAAAACAGTGCAACTCACCAAAGTTCTGAACAGGTATTATACAAAAGCATTACAACTGTAGAACCAAGAAGACATTGAAGTCGGGACATTTCAGAGACTGACCTTTTGATTTTATTCAGCAGACTGCCATCATTTTTCTTGATGTCTTGAACCATTTTCTGAAGTTGCCTGAAAGACACAACACTGTCATTCAGAAATATGTCATCGGGACATTAATTTATCTGTACAATGTGAAGAGGTTTTTCACGCCATTAGGGTCATAAACTGACAAAGGTTTAGCTTCTTGCTGCTGCAGAAAAAACACCTTAAAAATGTTTTGTTTGCAATTTTTTAGACTCCTGGTCATTTACTAATTAAGTGGCCAGGAGTGCAACTGTTAAAACTTAAAATGAATTTCTTACCGAATCTTCGCTGTGGCAGGAGCCGCAAGTTTATTCAAAGTATCCATATTTACATTTAACCCAAGAGTTGACATGTTCCGATCCTAATTCCTCGCCTAGGTTTGGACCGTGCTGCCGGGTTATTGGCAGGTTAGAAACTGAATGCTCCGTTTGATTATCTGTCTTTAAAAAAATGGGAGGACTTTTGTTCCAGTTGCCTGATTCAGAAAAAAATTACTTCTCGTTTTTGACCACACTTTCTTGCATCACATGTTGTTTTGTGATTGTATTCAACGTCGGCATTTTCCAGTAGAAGAAACAACAATGTGAACAACTGCATAAATCCACATGGAACTTTATATCACAATTAAAACATAATTAAATAATATATAAACAAAGGGACTGCTTCGGTTTTGGTGCAACATGTCAAAATGTGAAGCCATGAAAATGTAATCATCCTATGCTATAATATTATAACAGCATTAGAACATTCTATACTTAATAGAGTGATAAAATACACATCTACATGCAGACTGACAGACCAGTCAAAGTCTGGTCATGTCTGTTGTATCATGGAAAGTATCATGTTGCAATCCCAAGTTTTGCTATTTATAGAAACCTGAAGAAAAAGAGTCATCAGCATGTCAGAAAGATGATCACAACATTATGCTATCTGTGGTTGGCATGGGGTTTTCTTTTACATGACTTTTTATTTGCTAAAATAATTGCTGGTACAGCACATGAATGCTGTCATTAGTATTGACTGAGAAAACAGGAAACTGTTTTGTGAAACATCCATATCATTCGCTGACCAGAGTTTTAGATGTTTAAGAAATTGTCCACATATGATTCATGGGAGAAAAACTGTCTTTAGATGCCGAAAAAGGACAAGATACTTCATATGGTTATTCTGTGAGGTGAGTAAATACTGACATACTGTGAGTTCATCTCCCATGTTCATTATTAAATCTAATTTTAAATTCTGAGTGTTAGATATTTCAATTATCAGATTCCTTATCTGTGGAACAAGCTGCCAGTATTTTTTATTTGTAAGAATGACAACATGTCTGCTTTTAGGACTAGACCTTTTATTTTTGATAAAACTCATATCTAGAGTACGTATGGTTATGCTGAGCTATCTTTGTTGTTTTTGTCCTGATATAGGTTTAGATTTCTGGAAGACATAATGACCAGTGATATTTCTCTTACAATACTCTCCATTCATGCGTTATTGCCACGTTTTGCTCATTTTTAATTTTGAGTTTTCTCTCTGCTTTTTCTCTCCACGGAAGTTACATTTGGCCCAGTGTTTCTGTGATTTGTTGTGGCTATTTACTGGACAACACCTTTGATCGAGCTATGGCTGCAGTTCAATAAATGTACTCTCAGTTTTTTTTTTTTCTCATAGAAAGTACACCTACACCAGCATTTCTATGCTTCTTTGTGTTTTTTCCATGGACAAAGACTTTGACAGAGCTATTGTTGCAACTAACCCTGTCTACTCTTTTGTTTTTCAGTCCCACAAAATAGGTAGCCCCTAGAATCTAGCTGTGTCTCATTCCTGTATAAAGTCATTGGTTTATTAATTACTTTAATTAACTATGTGTGTGGTTTTGTTTTTTGTTCCCACAGAAAGTACTCCTAGCTCAGTGCTTCCATGTTTACCTGAACAGAAACAATGTTGGCACTATTGCTGCCATTACCTGTGTGCTCTTTGTCAAACATACACCTGGTCTAGTGCTCGTGGTTTTTTATTTATTTGCTTCCTGCCCTGGCCCAACCTCCTATTGGTTGTAACAGATGGTCACACTGAGTCTGGTTCTGCCAGAGGTTTCTTCCTGTTTGAAGGGAGTAGTTCCTCTCCAGTGTCAGCAGATGTCTTTTCAGGATGTTTTCTTTACAGATACATTTTTTTAACCAACTTGCATTATGTGCTCAGCTGAATTTGGCTGTATTGTATTGTGACCACATGATTGCAAAGGAATGAAAAAGATTGATCTGAATTGAATTGACCTGGACTGGAATTGGATTATTAGAAATGAATTATAGCTGTTAGTCCTGTATAGCACCCTGAGATATTTATTGTGATGTGGTGCTATATAAATCAACTGAACTGCTTCACTATGTCACAGAGTAGATTTGTATAACATAGTCTATGCCCAACCATGTGAGACAGTGAAACATGTTGCAACATCACTGTCCTGAAGCATGTGAGAAATACTTTAAGCTGTGGTTATGTGTAGCTGTTGCACAGAAAACGACAGATCAGTGGTTGTTATTTGGGTTTAAAATTTGGTTTCCTGGTTAAACAGGGGCACAATGAACCGTAGAAATGCAGAAAATGGAAAAGTTAGGTGAATGGTACAAACAACAATTTGTATTTGCCAGGAGCAATCTACAAAACCACTAGAACCTGAATTCACACAGCCCAAGCTGATGATTGTACATTTATGAAGGAAAACATTCATAGTTTGAACTTTATGCTAGCAGAACCATACGGTTTGTGTCTTGGAGTGAGAAAAGATTTCATAAACATTGTAACTACAGATTTTCTACAAGGATTGTCCTTTAGTTTAGCACCAGCCATCTTCCCATCAACTCTGACCAGCTTTCCTGTCCCTGATGAAGAAAAGTATTCCCACAGCATGATGCTGCCATCACCGTCTTTCACCATGAGGATGAGGGCAGGGTGATGTGCAGTGTTACATTTCCTTTACAGAGATTGTCTTCACGGGTTTGCATTTTTACCATGCTGTACGTTTTTGATAACACTATTTTATGAACTAAACATGCTTTAAACCTCTCCACAACCCTATCTCTGACCTGTCTCCTGCGTTCCTCGGTCTTCATGGTGCTTTGCATTCACTAATGTTCTCTAACAAACCTCTTAGGCCTTCACAGAAGATGTAGATTTATACTTAGCTTAAATTAAGTGGTCTCCTTGTCCTAATTAGGTGACTTCTGAAGCCAGTTGATTGCACTTAATTATTTTAGGGGTATCAGAGTAAAGTGGCTGAGAATAAATGCACATTGAAGTCTTTAGTTGTAATATGACAAAATGTGAAAATGTTCACTAGCTATGAAAACTTCATCTAGGCACTGTACAGTAAAGAAGCTGTGGTCATTTTTGTAAATAGAAAATTATGAACTTTTTCTTAATCTGCATGCATATTGTTTTTAATCCTGTATCTTTAAGCTGTATATATAGTCCAATATCATTGTCTGGGCCTGACTGCCTCTAGTAGAAGACATCTTTGTGAAATGTAGATGATCTCTATCATTCTGCTGACCCCATCACTGCCACCTTTTGGTTTAACAACCTTACATAATTGGGATTCTTTATAAAAATGTTTATGGAAGTGAATTGCGTTTTGAATTATTTATGTATTAATTTGTTGACATTTTCTCATGGCTTTTATTTTTTGCGCAGTTGCAAAATTACGTTAGGGCTCCACCCGGGCCCAGTTTCAGGAAGCGGGGTTAACAAGCTCAGAGTAGAAAGCAAATACCCTGAGTAGACCTACTCCACTCTATCATACCCAGGGTTTTCGGTTTCAGAACATGGGGGTTAGGCACGAGCACGAGTAAATAAGAAGCCCTCTTCAATGGAAGACAGAAAACACAATTCACCATGGCAACGGGAGGAAATAAGAAGCCTTGCAGTATGTATTTCCTGCTGATGGAATTAGAAATATTAATGACAGCATGCGGAGAACATTGACACCTATTTAAGAAGAAAATCAATACTGTTGCTACAGCACAATAGCGAGAGATAGCGTGGCAGAGACAAGGTCAGCGCGTAAATGTGATTTGACTGAGAATTAAAGTTGAATCCTTGGCACTATGCTTATTCAACATCCTAAGTGTGTGTGTGTGTGTGTGTGTGTGTGTATTAAATGTGTGTCTAGGTGCAACCCAGCAAACACAAAAAGAACGTGGTAACAAATCAACATGAAATATAAAAATCCAGTTAAATCAGGTAAGGTCCACTTTTAAGCTATTGCTCTGTTTAACCTTTACCAACTGAATTTCACAGCATTCATTGGACATGCAACTGAAATTGAGATATTGTTCTGTCCCTAAAACTCCCTGTGCTGGAGCACATAACTGCTGTATTTTCACTTGCAGGCAATAAGGAACACCTAGTGAAATGAAAGGAATATTGTTTGTAGCCTGGAAGTTATTGGCAAATCAGAAATTATTATGAGCACTCAGTGTAGATTTACAATAAATATGTCATGCACAGACCCAGGCCACTTGGCTTCCACATTGCTGATTATGTGACTGGATCACATATTTAATAGAGAACAGAATAGAACAGCTAATCCTTTATTGTCCCACAGTGGGGAAATTTGGATGTGTCAGAAACAAAGCAAAAGGCAATGAAAGCATTCAGGTTCATACATCACTAAAACCTCAGAAAAAGTTGCCAGACTAAACGCTATAAGAACCAGTTGGGAAAAAAAATAAAAAATCAGGCTGTATAGTAAAGGAGAATAAAACCCAGCATAAATGACATTTATTTTTGAACATATTTTGTGGTTATCAACAAGGCATGCTCTGATTAATGAATTTAGAGGTGCAGCATATTCAGGTGACATTAGTGACAGCATCAATGTAAAAACTGTGCAATATAATACTTCAATAAAACATAATCTCCTTTATTTATTGAAGGAGCAGTGAATGTAACTGTTATGTATGCAACAAATTAAGCCTGGAAACCCAAAAATGTATGACTAGATAATGCTTGAAGTCTTAAAATGTGATAAAGATTAAATTACTACTTTCACTGATGCCCGCAGTTCTGTGACATTCTTCTTTTATTACTTGCCCAGTTTTTCAGATCAGATTGCAAAGCTACTTGGAGGTCCAAGGGGCTCCTGTTTAAAATAAACTGTAACTAAATCTAAGCTATTTGTGTCTGATGATAATGAAATAAAACACAAAGTCAATACCCCGGTGTTCAGTGTGACAAGTGAGGACACAAACCACTTTGCTAAGAGGACAATCTGACTTCACTGAATGTTAGTGATTGATATCATGAGCACCTCTGCCATACAGTAGCAGTATACGATAACATTCCTGACTTTATTTTAGATTCATTGCACACTAACTGAAATATTTCAGGTCTTTTATTGTCTTAATACGGATGATTTTGGCATACAGCTCATGAAAACCCAAAATTCCTATCTCACAAAATTAGCATATTTCATCCGACCAATAAAAGAAAAGTGTTTTTAATACAAAAAATGTCAACCTTCAAATAATCATGTACAGTTATGCACTCAATACTTGGTCGGGAATCCTTTGGCAGAAATGACTGCTTCAATGCGGCGTGGCATGGAGGCAATCAGCCTGTGGCACTGCTGAGGTCTTATGGAGGCCGAGGATGCTTCGATAGCGGCCTTTAGCTCATCCAGAGTGTTGGGTCTTGAGTCTCTCAACGTTCTCTTCACAATATCCCACAGATTCTCTATGGGGTTCAGGTCAGGAGAGTTGGCAGGCCAATTGAGCACAGTGATACCATGGTCAGTAAACCATTTACCAGTGGTTTTGGCACTGTGAGCAGGTGCCAGGTCCTGCTGAAAAATGAAATCTTCATCTCCATAAAGCTTTTCAGCAGATGGAAGCATAAAGTGCTCCACAATCTCCTGATAGCTAGCTGCATTGACCCTGCCCTTGATAAAACACAGTGGACCAACACCAGCAGCTGACACGGCACCCCAGACCATCACTGACTGTGGGTACTTGACACTGGACTTCTGGCATTTTGGCATTTCCTTCTCCCCAGTCTTCCTCCAGACTCTGGCACCTTGATTTCCGAATGACATGCAGAATTTGCTTTCATCCGAAAAAAGTACTTTGGACCACTGAGCAACAGTCCAGTGCTGCTTCTCTGTAGCCCAGGTCAGGCGCTTCTGCCGCTGTTTCTGGTTCAAAAGTGGCTTGACCTGGGGAATGCGGCACCTGTAGCCCATTTCCTGCACACGCCTGTGCACGGTGGCTCTGGATGTTTCTACTCCAGACTCAGTCCACTGCTTCCGCAGGTCCCCGAAGGTCTGGAATTGGCCCTTCTCCACAATCTTCCTCAGGGTCCGGTCACCTCTTCTCGTTGTGCAGCATTTTCTGCCACACTTTTTCCTTCCCACAGACTTCCCACTGAGGTGCCTTGATACAGCACTCTGGGAACAGCCTATTTGTTCAGAAATTTCTTTCTGTGTCTTACCCTCTTGCTTGAGGGTGTCAATAGTGGCCTTCTGGACAGCAGTCAGGTCGGCAGTCTTACCCATGATTGGGGTTTTGAGTGATGAACCAGGCTGGGAGTTTTAAAGGCCTCAGGAATCTTTTGCAGGTGTTTAGAGTTAACTCGTTGATTCAGATGATTAGGTTCATAGCTCGTTTAGAGACCCTTTTAATAATATGCTAATTTTGTGAGATAGGAATTTTGGGTTTTCATGAGCTGTATGCCAAAATCATCCGTATTAAGACAATAAAAGACCTGAAATATTTCAGTTAGTGTGCAATGAATCTAAAATATATGAATGTTAAATTTTCATCATGACATTATGGAAAATAATGAACTTTATCACAATATGCTAATATTTTGAGAAGGACCTGTACAGTGAGCATCATATCGGACACTCTGGTATACAGAAGAGTTTATGGTCCAGTGACTACAAGGTGTCCTGTGGCTGCAAAATAGGCCCAGTGCATAACCCTTCCAACACCATGATTGAAAGCTGGTGTGAGGTGTTTGGGTTGATATGTTGTGCTTGGTTTTCATCAAACTTGTTGCTGTGGATTATGGCCAAACATCTCTGGACGACATCATCTGTTCAGACGACGTTGTTGCCTTAATGTTTACCGTGAGAAAAGGCTTCTTTTCTTTTCTTTCCAAATAACTGTCATAGTATTACTGAGGTGTTTTGCAATTTAACAGAGCATTATACAGTCTGACCTCAATCTGACCAATGTTACAACATTACCATGGCAATGTGGCAACAAACCAAAAGCTTCAGATAATCTGCTTCTTTAGAGGTGGTCAAGCTTGCAAAGGATCAGTTCCTAAAGTGCATTTCATCAGCGCCATCTAGTTGTTACTTACCCTGATAATTTAAATGAAAATCATTAGAATGAACTTAACTGAACATCGTTACCAAAGTGAGCTGTCATTGCATTTTTGAGGATTTGTTTGCACAACAGTAATCCCTGGTTAGGACCAGATGTGTCATTTCTTTTTTTCACTAGTACTATTATGTCCTGAAATCTGCTACTTTATGGATGAAGGACAAAAAGAGCACAATTAATCTGTTAGGTTTTATCGCTTTTTCATTTTCTGCATAAATGTAAAATAAAGAAACCGTTACTTACGGCTGCTGAAGGAGGCTGAACTTCCTGATATCATTCTCGGACAGATTCTGTAGGAACATCAAAAAAAAAAAAAAAAAAAAAAAATTACAGATGCATCTCAGATGCATGACTTAGAAAATTATCAAAAAGGAAATGTATTTTAGTAACTGTGTGCTCTAAAACGTCCTTGCAGACGGTTGCAGTGACTTGGGACTTGATAAAACCCAGTGGACCAACACCTGCAGATTACATGGTTCCCTAAATAATTGATTACTGTGGAAGATTTACACTGGAATTCAAGCAATGAGGATTCTGTGTCTTTTCACTCTTCCAAATAAAATGTAAAATCTACTTTCATCTTTAAAGAAGACTTTGCACTACTGAACATCAGTCCAATCTTTTTACATCTGAGTGGGATGGTTCTTGAAGCCATGACACCGGCTGTAAGTATTCCCGAAACACTGGAATGGGGGTTTGTTCCACAATCCTAAAGATGCTACAATCCATGTTGTTTGTGCAACGTTTTCTACCACACCTTTTCCTTCCACTCAACTTTCCGTTATTGTCCTTGGATGCAGAACTTTGTGAATTGCCAGCTTCTTTAGTGATGAACCTTTGTGGCTTTTCCTTTTTATGGGTTTGCGTTTTATATGTAAGTCTCACTTTCTGAATAGAACAACCAAATAAATAAAATTGTATAGATATTTGAATTTATTGATATTTACGTTTGAAGGAGGCTGTCTTCAGTTAAACCAGTTTGAGTAGATGTATAGCAAACGCATTAGCATCTTACGAACAGTAGATGGCAGCATATCTCTAAAGGCATTGTCACAAACAGGTCTTACTTAAACATTTCATGCATTTATTGTACGCTTATTTGACAGGTGAAGTCTTCAGATCAGAGACATTTACAAACATTACATTAATATATTACATTTTCAACTGTCATATTACTCTTTTATCGACTAGATTAATACAGCAACTAAATCAGAAGCTGGAATAGCTAAAAACAATCACAAAGGGAACAGAATTTCTAACAAATAAAACAAAACAAATAATAAGGGTGCTTGGTTTTCCATGTTAAATGAAAAAATTAAATTAATCTAATAAAAACAACCAGAATGATCAAACATTCAAAATGAGTTTACATGCCTATTATACTGTACTTTATTTAGGGACATTTCAACATGTGTGTTGTTGCAGAAAGATAATTGTCATTCCTAAATGAAAGGAAAATGATTAGCATAAAATATGCAACAAGCCTTGCTAAATAATGTATTCCTCTCTTCATTCATAATTCATGGCTCCAGGTCGTTATTCACTCTAAGTTGCTTCTGTTTCTAAATTGCTGTAATGTGATGAAAACCCATGACAGCAGATTTCTGAAAGACTTTGTGTTTTAGTCAGAGGGATGAGCAGCGACAGAAAAGTTTGACCTAAGATGGGTTACACATGAGATACACATAAAACATAATGTAAATATCAATGATGTAGAAATGGGCCAATATGAGCTGATTATCGGAGTATTACTTCTATCAAAGCTGTTTAAAGATCCAATGAAATATTTCATGTGGAAGAGCTTTGCAAAGCAGCTCGCCCCACCTCAGTGTGTTGATATGGGAAACGGGGCAACAAAAGAATGTATTACCTCTAGGAATAAACCCATAGGATAGCTGGGAGACCTTTAGGCAAAGCTTGTGACTTAAACATTTGTAAATCAGAGAGAGAGAGATCACTTAATATGAAAGGCTTTACCTCCTTCAAAGAACTGAACCTTGGCCTCAGAGAAACACACTTAATCATCATACTGGCTTACAGGACAGCAAAAAGCATCTGTATAAAATCAGACTTAGCCTTTTGACACAGAATAAAATATCAAATAGTTCTCTCCAGTGGATACTCAGGTATTACTCCAAGCTTGAATTATTTATAGGAGTGTCTGTGCTTGTTTAAATGAGACACAGCAGCTTCTTCTTTGCTCTACAGACGTGGACTCATGTCTGTAGAGCAACATTCAGCTTTATTTTAATTCGTAAAGTGCTTTTTCAGGTTGAATGCAGTCCAGTACATGACCAGAAAATACATCTATGTGGTCCTTCTTTCATTGGATGTAGTAGAAACACCTTCTCAGTGTTGCCACCTTAATGTGGTTCTCCTGAGGGCTATGCTTTGTGAGACTTGGGGTTTCTTGAAGGGTCTCTCATTGAAAATTGATAACAGAGTACTAGTCAGTCTTATAGCGATTTGGGAATCTTGAAGAGGGAAAACTATATAAATTGGTGAATCCCTTTCCACTAAATCTAACCTCAATCACAAACTGCATTTATTAATGATTAAATTATGGAGTGGTTACTATCCAATGTGTAGTCATGAACCAGAGAACTTTGGCAGGTTTTCATCACAACTGTAAAGGGGTTTCAGACTGTGGAGCCACAGAATTGTGAAGGGGCTTAGAGTTGTGTCGCCAGCTATTATTGAATTATTAGAAAGTGCCTGGTGGTCGAGCCTTAGCTCCCGGGGCTCCACATGGGTTCACCACCTGCTGGGAGGGAAGATGAGGTTGGCCAATCATGTGAGCTGAGTGGGAGGCGAGGGAGGGCAACTAATCACAGCATCATAATCAGAACATGTTGAAAGGATTAGATATCCTTTCTGGGCTGGGAACACCTTAGCATCCCTTACAATGAGCTGGGGAGTGCTGCTGGTGAGAGGGAATGTTGGGGTTTCCTACTGTTACATTTGTGACCAAATCTTGGAAAAGTTGAAGATGGATGTATGGATGGATGGAGGGAGTTGAACAGCATATGCAGCCTCCAGAAAATGTTGATAATTTATAGCTGATTTATAAATAATAATGTGCCACTAATCTGTGCAGGATTCTAACATTTTTAATCACTTATGCCACATAGTCCTAACAAAAAAAAAGACTATAAATATTCCTGCTGCATCATCTGTGGCAGATAAAAAGACTAACGAGTGTTTATCTAACAAACTCATTTTAAAGCTGCAGCATGAGAGAAACGTGACTTAAACAAGCTTTTTCAAGCTAACACAGGAGAGACTTTGCTCCTCTGTACCCTATGTGTAAGGAATACCAAAGACGATATTCAAAATATATATATATCTATATAAATATATATAGATATATATATATATCTATATATATATATATAGATATATATATATATTTCTGCTTGTTGGATAAAATAAGAAGCTTAAAAGCACTTAACTATGGAAGCAAACAGTTTTTGAGATTTTAACATGTTATGTTAGAATTTTCAAGCACCACAAAAACATGTTCTGGGCTGCACAGTGGCACAGTTGGTAGCACGGCTGCCTTGCAGCAAGAAGGTCCTGGGTTCAACTCCCAGCTGGGGTTCTTTCTGCATGAACTTTGCATGTTCTCCCTGTGCATGCATGTGTTCTCTCTGATTTAGAAGGTCAGAGGTCCCTCACCAAGTCCTAAAATAATCCAACATGGCTGCCATCTAAAAGGTGGCGATACCTGTGGTAATAAACAGCTTATTTGCTCTTCTGACAGTTTGTTTCTCATTAAATCCGTTAGACACATGGTTTTGTTGAACTTCTGTCAGCGAACATGTTGCTGCAGTATTTAGCTGCTCAAAATGCACAGATTTCTGTCATTATTAGCTTAAATTGCTAGCCTGGTCACTGTAGCTGTAAACACAGTTGTGGCATCATTCCCACATAATAGTTCAAACATGTAAGGTAAAGGAATGCAAAAACAAAAATCAAAGATTTAACCAAATTTGATGCTATTCCATTCAAAAGTTGTTGAAACAATACAACTATTTGTACAAGATTTATGAAAGTATAGGCAAGAGAGGTAGCTTAGTGTACATACAAATACATATTGTTTTATTTTTTCCACTAAAGTTTATCTATTTATACTTGTCTGTATGCTGTGAGCATGTGAAACTAAAGTCAATTTCCTTGTTTGTGCACAGCTATAGCTACCACACACACCATTTCCACCTTCACAAATACCTCAGGCAGTTTTGTTAAGTTTAAAAACCAAATTAAAACAATAAAAACTTGGATTGGTAGCAATGATAAACATGGCACCTGTATATGTTCAAGTAGGCCCAGTAGCAAAAAAAACTCTGTTTCTTTTCTGTATGTAATTAACTTATCTGGCAAGAAAAAAGTGTTGTCTGAGTGTAAAATCTCAGTTTCAACCAAAAGCAGGCACATGGAAGGGGGCCATTGTTTCTGTTCATGTGTGGTTTGCTGCTGGAATGACAACCAGCTAGCAACGCTGCCTTTGACAGGTTTGTTCAAGTTGTTTTTGCTAAAATTGAGTTTCATATGGCCACAGACAGAACAGCTTCTTAGCCACATGCCCACAATAATACCTCTGGTTCTTTCACAGCAGCTACACAAGGTTTCCTGACAGCCATAAGCTAAACTATCTCCAACATGTTCACGGGTTGCCTTTAAATGATCCAGAATTACAGATGTTAAAAGCTAATACCTGGGTGAAGTGTTTTTTCCCTATATAACTCCAACATTTGGTCTGTTTTTATCTTTTTTCCATCCCACAGCAGCTGTGTTGTCCCAGACTGGGTCTAGTGAGGATATGATTGGATTCTATCAACAGCTAATCTGTTAAAGCTGTTTGTTCCTTCTTTTAAGAGACAGACTGTTTGTATTTTTAAAAAACCTTTAATGTTAAGGCTATTTCCTTAACTGGATGCTTGACACAACCACCAATAAATCATGTAATACATTTATTTAATGTGTTGCTATAAATGTATGCATGGGCTGTCCTCTCTGACTGGCCTTTGTTTGCAGTGTTAATGTGATACACAAAAGCTAAAAGTGACTTCCTTACAAAGCTGCCAAACGCAAGCAGCATCCCAGAGATACAGGGTGACACGTCTTTGATCTACTACAGGTCTACCTGTGTGAGTAAATCTGACTTCAAAAAGAGAGATTACCTTTATCTTCACTGTGCTGACTGGCTGTCATCCTTAGCCCTGCTGTAGTATTCAGAATTAGACTGTATTTTTCACACCTTTCATTCTACCTGCTAAACCAACAGAGAAAGTAAGAGGCTAACTTTTACCGTTCTTCATGGCAGAGCCTGCTTTTATGCAATGTCTCTCATGTTTATATACAATCAGCATGAATGTCGTATTAATTTCGGACAATTAATCACTTATTGGAACAGTTTCTTTTTTAGGGTGGAACAACTACAATCACTTCTAAAAATGAGAACCGGGTGCACAACTTTTAATTCATTGTTCATTTTCTTTAGTTTCATAGAGTGAAACTGTGCATGTTTGTGTTTTATCTTGTTTTATTTGCATGGTTTAATTTAAGATGTAAGCCTTTCCCTTTTTCACTTTAGCCTGTTAATTATCCATGAATAAGGAACACCTTATGATTTGAGTAACCAATGGGGAGTCAGCAGGTGGGCAAAAACTTCTGAGTGGCATCAAGGAAAGGTATTAAGAGCAAAAACAAGGAGCAAAAGGGAGAGACGTCTCACCCCCTGTGGGAAGGGGTGGGGTGGGGAGAGCAACAGCAGCAGGAACAGTAACGGCAGCAGCAAGTGGAACCAGTCATACCAGGGTAAGGAGACCCATACAAGGGGGAGGGCACTCTGAACAGGACAAAGTACGCAGAGCCTACCAAATCATTTCCCCCTTGCCAACACAAGTACTGGGGCTTTCCTCGTCTATTTAGGCGATGCCTACTGAAGGTCTAAAGCCCGAGAGGAAGTGCTCAAGAGACCTGCAGGTTTCTTCTAAAATGTTTGCTGCCTGCACATGACTTTTAGTTTGTACGTTTAGAGTCTTCAAAGCACTTTTAGATGCAGACTATGTGGTTATTGAATTGCCTTCGCTGCCTGATTAAGAACATTTGACCCTGATTTGACAAAGGCTACAAAATATATATATCTCAAAAATGCTCTGACAAAGTAACAGATTTATTTTTTGTTTTGCTTTATTTTTTGTCACACTTAAATGTTTCCAAATATCACACAATTTTAAATATCATGGTGAGCTGAGTAAAAAAAAAAAAAAACAGTTTTCAAATAAAGACTCATTTTTTATGGGAGTAGAGCTACCTAAACTAACCTGTGAAAACCTAATAGTCCCCTTGTTACATCTCAAATGTGGTGAAATACATTTTTTGGTTCATTTTGACTAACCACACTTACTGCCAAACCAGTAGAATCAAGAAATCACCTAAATGAAACCAGTCTGAGAATATAAAGTAGGCTCAAAGATCTCCAAAAGCAATAGATAATGCCACAATCTCATGAAATTCAAGAATGGATGAGAAGTGCAGAGATTGACATATATCAGTCTTAAAAGCATTGGAAAGCCATTTCTAAAGGCCTGCGACACCACCCAGGGCCCAGGACTTGGAACATGTTTTAAATATATATATATATATATATATATATATATATATATATATATATAATAAATATGAAAAAAATAAAAGCTAGAAAAAATAAAATGGCAAGAAATTCTCTTGTATTAAATAAACAACCGTATGATTTGAAAATTAGTGGTTTAAATAAAATTTGTGGATTAAAATAGAAACATATATATCTAATTAAACAATCAATTATTAAACAAATCTCTGCTTTGTATTATTTTGTTGCAATTACCGGCACACTAATTTAAATTTCTAGCTACTTTTTGGCCCAGTAATTATTTTATTTAGCCATTTATTTGTTTCTGTATGTATTCTTAATAATGGCAAGATGGCCCCTACATTTTATGTTGCCTTCAACAAGCTTTTAATACATTTCCAGCTGGATATTTGACCACTCTTGGCACAAATGGTAGAGTTCATTGTAACCGATTTCCTTGTAAAGATGGTGCTTTTAAGCATTGTCCATAAATGTTGAATAGGGTTCAGATCAGGGCAGCTGCGTTAACAGCTGAGTCCAGCAAGGAATCAGGAAACAGGAAGCCTAAATACTGGAAATAATTATCACTGGACTATGAACAAGTGAGACTGATTAATTGAAGGTCGAACTGCTGTAAAGAAACATGAATTCAGGGAGCTAAGTGAAGAAAGGGCAAAAAATAAAGGGAACACATCACAGAACAGATACAGAGAAACTAAAATGAATGCAACTAAAAACCAAAGTATTAAAAAATGTAAGGCTTAATAGGACAAAGGATCTCAGGAGCAGATGTTATATTAAAAAAAACAAAAACAGGAAGTTGTCAAGGTTTGAGGTTGTGTGGGACCAAAACGTAGACAAACACTGGGCAGCAGCATGATGATAAAAATGTTTCTTTAATGAAAGGTTTCCAAAAATTACATGGGTTGACAACAAGAAAATGTGCATAACCAGCAGGGAACCGCAAGGTAGTTAACGGTAGGAACCAGTTGTCAGGAATTGTGTTTGAGGAGTAGGACCAGGATGCAGGGAGATACTCGGGAACCATATGGTACAGTTAAGATCCATTCTTTATTGGAAGGCTTGAAGGGCAGAGTTGACAGTGCAGACTTAATCGAGCCCGGAGAAACAGGTCAAGACAGACAGGATGTACTGGACTTACTGGGAGCTGAACAGGAACAGAAACCTGACAGGCATGGAATCAGGAGCATAGCAGGACACGGCGAGAGAAACAAGTGAAACTGGTGAGCTTTCATACAGAGGGAAGTGAATAGTGAGACAATGGCAAGGAGAGGCAGGTAATCAGGGTGAGTACTGATAGGTGTGATGACCAGGTGTAGGGAACTGAGGGAAATGGGTTACTATGGCTACGGGGAAACTGAGATACGGAAACATGAGGGGAGACTGAACTAAACAACAAACTCAGGGAAACAGATCTGAAGGCAAACACTAACTGGGCAAAGTAGGGAACGAGAAACTAAACAGAACATAAGCTAACATTAATAGTAACTCTAGAAGGAACTAAATCTAAGGACATGGAAAGAACTAAAAGTAAACAGGCACAAGAATACTAAACGAGAAACTGAAACTAAGTAAAACAAAAAAGGGAAATAACCATAAGGAACAGACAAAGGGAACTGTACTACTAATAATAAACCCAAGGGAGAAACAGTTCTAAGGAATAAACAAATGAGTAAACAATAACCAAAGGGACCTACGGATGAGGGAAGAAGGAACTACTAAAGGATAACAGAAGGACTAAATAAACAGAACTATTAAACCAAAAGGAACAGAAACACCTAACTGAAAAAGTAAACAAACCCAAAATGGCAGATCCTGACACCAGCAAGAGACAATGAGAATCAGTGAGTTTTTAAACAGAGGGAAGTGCAATGTGGAACCTATGAGAAAGGGAGGCAGGTAATCAGATGAATACTAAACAGGTGTGAGGAGCAAGCTGCAGGAAACTGAGGGGGAAGGTATCTGAAGAAAACTAATTAACAGGGAAACCAAAACTAGATAACAAAACTCAGGGAACAGATCTAAGGAAACTATCAACAAACATGAAGTATGGGAATCTGGAAAATAACAACTAACAAAAATAACGTGAGGACATGAGGGAACCTAACTGAGAAAAGTATCCAAACACAAAACACTAAGTGACACACTGCAACGAATGACCTAACAGAAAGGAAATAAACATGAGAGACTAGAAAAGAGGACTGAACTGAAATAACAAAACCCAGGAAAAGTAGATCTAAAGGGAAGCACAAGAACACAAGAATCTAACTAAACATAAGTAAACAACTAATCTAGAAGAAACAGAAAAACACCTAAGAGAGAAAAAGTAAATCAAAAAACCCAAAATGGCAGATCCTGACAGAAATAAAGAAAATAGCTTAATTCA
This sequence comes from Girardinichthys multiradiatus, assembly GCF_021462225.1. NCBI lineage: Eukaryota > Metazoa > Chordata > Actinopteri > Cyprinodontiformes > Goodeidae > Girardinichthys > Girardinichthys multiradiatus. Next base: position 40,159,934 of record NC_061814.1, on the reverse strand, counting down.
TCTAAACACAACTGGTAAATGTGACCCAACAGCTCAATCTGTCCCTGGTCTTATTATAAAACATTTCTTCTGAAGGTATTTTTCTTGTCCATGAGGACAGCCTCAGATTGTCCTTCATCCAGAGCTCATAGACCAGAGACTTCGAGATTCTTGGGGTGTTCCTTGAACATCACTAGCAATCCCCTTTCATCTAAAGGTGACAGTTTGGGTTAGATGGTTGAAACTTGGAGACAACAGTTTTCCAAAAGGACAATGACCCTAAATGCACATTATAACTGGTTTCGGAAAAAACAAAGCATAAAGCTTCTAAACTGGCCCATAGCACCACCCTCAATCCTTGGAAATCAATGGACTATGCTTAAAAGCCATGTTCATGCCAGAAAACTAATAAAATTAAATAAACTCCATCAATTCTGCTAAGAACAGTAGTTAAATACCCAGTTAGATTATACACTTGTTAATGCCTTCAAAAAGCCTGGGATTGATAAGTTACTTGCTAAGAGACTGTAAATATAATTTTAATCTTATGTGAATCAGTAAAAATATATGATAATTTCAAACCTACAGTGCACCCAATTCATGTTTTTAAATGTTTGATTTCTTAGATCATTCTAACTCCTAAATAGCTCTTCTATTGAAATATCTCCTCACTGAGCACCAATAAAGACACCCATCTGCTTTACATTGGTTAAAATGAAAGCCTTCCTAATTATGCATGATCGGGGTTTAGAATATATCTATAGAAACATGTGGAAATGTTCTCTATGTTTCCCAATATTTTTTCCTCACTAAAACATTCAGCCGGGATGTCTCAGGATTTTTCTACATCAGACGTCCATCCTGGGCTGTGATGAGATTTTCACAAATGTAACAGAAAATCCTGCCAAAATGCTGAGCATGCTTTTACAAAATAAAGGAATAGACATTTCACTGCCAGATGAAAATATGGTTGGTCCAAATTAGAAGAATAATTTGAGCAGAAACAGTCATGAAACAAAGTGAGCCATTTTACAATCATGCCTCCAGAACAAATTCAGCTTTTACATTTGGTTGCTGTGTTCATGTTTTTGTACACGAAAATGTGTGTGGTTTTTGACTGAGGGAAATGATCCACCAATGTTTGGGTTTTGTTTTTCTTTTTTGCTTGTGTTGACCTTTTCCTTGTTGTTCATTATGTTCTTAAAGTCTTGCTTTACTCGGTTCATTTCCCTGTGCTCATCATTATTAGTAGGTGTTGCCTTATTAGTTAATTTCTTTGTATTTAGTCTCTTAGTTTATTCTCGTGTTCGGTTCTTTGTACATTTCAAATTATTTTCTGTTAGATTTTTTCACCCTGGTTTGATAGTTTGTGTCCAGCTTTGTCCAGGTTAATTAGTCTCCTTTCTTCGGTTTTCACTATGCCACAGCTGCTCCACATTTCCTCCGATCAGTCCATCTGTTTTTTTGTCTTGTTCCACCCCTGCCTCAGTGTTTATGCTCCAGACTTCTCTCTGTTCTCTACTGAATTCTTGTTTGACTCTTCGTTCCATGCTGTTCCATTTCCTGTGCTTCATGTCTGTTTTCTGTGTGTAAGGCCATTGTGTAAATTTTCATTACTGAATTATTAAGGTATTCAGTTTTACCTCAGTTTCTCTCTGCATTTGAGTCCATCATCAAAACGCAACATGACACTCAGAGCTTAGAAAAAACCTCCTTCTCTCAGCTGTTTTTGACACCAAGGTTGACATTTTGATTTTATTGTATTTGCATTGTGTATTACAGAATGATTTCACAGTCAGATAGTTTTTGTTTCTTACCTACTCATTTAATTCTTATTGTTTAATGAGATATTATTTTATTGCTCTTCGTTGAATAATTGTGCAGCACTTCGGAGTATCAGTTGTTTATTGTATATTCGTTTGTCGTCGTCGTTTGTCGTCTTCCGCTTTATCTGGGTCGCGGGGTCAGCAGACTCAGCAGACTCAGCAGAGACGCCCAGACGTCCTTCTCCCCAGACACCTCCTCCAGCTCCTCCGGGGGGAGCCCAAGGTGTTCCCAGGCCAGCCGAGAGACATAGTCCCTCCAGCGTGTCCTGGGCCGTTCCCTGGGCCTCCTCTCGGTGGGACGTGCTTGGAGCACCTCCCGAGGAAGGCGTTCAGGAGGCATCCGGTATAGATGCCCGAGCCACCTCAACTGGCTCCTCTTGATGTGGAGGAGCAGCGGCTCTACTCCGAGCCCCTCCCGGATGGCCGAGCTCCTCACCCTATCTCTAAGGGAGTGCCCGGCCACCCTACGGAGGAAGCTCCTTTCAGCCGCTTATATCCGGGATCTCGTTCTTTTGGTCATGACCCAAAGTTCATGGCCATAGGTGAGGGTAGAAACGTAGACCGACCGGTAAATCGAGAGCTTCGCTTTTCGGCTCAGCTCTCTCTTCACCACAACGGACCGGCACAGCGCCCCCATTACTGTGGCAGCCGCACCGATCCGTCTGTCGATCTCCCGCTCCATTCTTCCCTCACTCGTGAACAAGACCCCGAGATACTTAAACTCCTCCACTTGAGGCAGGAACTCCCCTCCAACCTGAAGAGGACAAGCCACCGTTTTCCGGTCGAGTACCATGGCCTCTCACTTGGAGGAGCTGATCTTCATCTCAGCCGCTTCACACTCGGCTGCGAACCGCCACAGTACATGCTGTAGGTCTTGGCTAGAGGGGGCCAGCAGGACCACGTCATCTGCAAAAAGAAGAGACAAAATCCACTGGTCCCCAAACCAGACCCCTCCGGCCCTTCACTGCGTCTAGAAATCCTGTCCATAAAAGTTATAGAAACACCGGAAACAGGTCCGACTTAGTGCCGGCAATGCGGACAAAACTCCTGATCCGCTCGTACAGGGACCGGATGACCCCTAATAAAAGCCCCCCGATTCCATACTCCTGGAGCACCCCCACAGGGCATCATGAGGGACACAGTCGAATGCTTTCTCCAGGTCCACAAAACACATGTGAACCGGTTGGGCAAACTCCCATGAGCCCTCGAGTACCCTGTTGAGGGTATAGAGCTGGTCCAGTGTTCCACGGCCGGTACGAAAACCACGCTGCTCCTCCTGAAGCCGAGGTTCGACTATCGGCTGGACTCTCCTCTCCAATACCCTGGCGTAGGCCTTACCAGGGAGGCTGAGGAGTGTGATCCCCCTGTAGTTGTCACCCGGTCACCCTTCTTATGTAGGGGGAACCACCACCCCAGTCTGCCAGTCCAAAGGCACTGTCCCCGTCCGCCACGCAATGTTGAAGAGGCGTGTCAACCATGACAGCCCCACAACATCCAAAGACTTGAGGTACTCAGGGCGGATCTCATCTAACACCGAAATTTCAAATTCAAGTTGATTTAAATGCCTAACAAATATAAAAAAATAAAACATATAAAATATGCAGTTTCAATTAGAACATATGATTTCTTTTTATTGAGGCACGTAGAAATGTTCTACAGCTCTGTAACATATCTGTCTACAAGGATGCAAATTAAAGAAACGCTGCTTTGTTTCATGCTTCACGTGGGGATGGTAAGTCACAAAGCAAGGCAAAATCACCTTTTAAGTGCAACGGGTGTTTACACTTTACACTGGACTGATTGCTTGAGCTATCAGCAAATATTCACACTATTGTCACATCCCAGATTCTGTCAAGCTGTGCTCCAGCTCAGCAGTGGTTTCAGTTATATGCCAAAATCAGCATGCTGGAGTTGCCACAGAGAAAACAGTACCTCAGTGTTGCTGAATATCAGTGGGCATATTGCTTCTCCAGGGATATTTGATCAAAGCAGGAGATCATTAGTGTCATTTGGATATGTAAATTAGTAAATATTATTATTGTCAGTCCATGTTGTTGAGACAGGCTACAGATAAGATAATACAAGACCAGCTAATGGGGATCATACTTATTGGTTGAACATTTGTTTCAAGCCTTAAAATAAAGGAATCTTTTATTGAATTAGCATAATCCCGTTTATGAAACCAGATTATAATTTAAGTAAATGTTTTCTGTAAAGAAAAAGAAATGACACAACAAATTTTTTTTTGAAAAAACAAAACAAAACTGGAAAGCACTAGAGATGCACCCATCAGGCTTTCCAGTCTGATGATAATTTCCAGCTCTTTTTTAGTTCTGACCTGCTGATTACAATTATTTACCTTATTCCTGGTGGTACTGCTGTAGGAATGATTATGTTACCAACTCCATAGTGGCAGCTAGAGTAAAGTGATTTGTTTTGGTACAGAACTGGTACCGAGAGCTGAATTTTTCCCTAAAACATTTAGCTTTCATTATGGTTGGGTACCATGGTCTGGTAAACAGTCAGTAGTTTGTCAAAATTTCTTCTTTTTTTGAGTGTTATAATAATACTCCTATGAACATGTCCTGTCATGGTCCTATCATGTCCAAACAGGCCCACTTGTTGTGCTGGTTGTAGCTGGACAAAACCAGACAAAGACAGACAAAGCTTAAGGTGTGGCTTCAGCAAGCAAAAGAAACCTCAAAAAGCCCCACAAAGGCTCCTTTTACTTGTGAGCTAAAGCCCAGCGAGGATCAGCCCAAACACCCTATTTGTGCTCGGGTTGATTTTAGGTTTCAGAAATGAAGAGTGACTATAAAGAGTAGCTATGTCCTTTTATGATCGTTAATACTTTATCACTGTATGACATCCCAGCAGTCTTTCCATCTCTGACCGCATTCACAACCTCAAGAAATTACCACTGAAAAATTGTCAAATACACAATTTATTCATAAAAATTTTTAAAAGCAACAAAAATGCCAAATCTGAATTAAATTATATTTCCATCTTTGTTTTTGTCTGTAGCAGATAAGTGGACTGGGCAGATAGATATGATGGAAATAAGTGATAAGAATCAATTTCCTCGTCTCACACCAACCCGCCTTTGAAAGAAAAAGGTCCTAGTATGACAATCGTATCTTGTTTAAAATGTAGAAGCTGATGTCCCCATATGTTACGTTTTACCCATATTTGCTATGTGAGGGACTGTTTGTGAACATGTATAAAAGCTGGACTGGACATTGCCAACAGGATTCATGCAGTGTATCTTGTCATCTGGGAATATGGTGGATGACACATTAAAGGGGAAAAAACTGTTCCTTAATACCGGCAGTAGTTAAAATTTTAAACAACTGAAAAAAGTTTATCAAAGTTTGTGTTGTTGGTAATAGAATGAAAAAGGTGGAAGTTCTTAGTGTTGGTGCATTTAATGAATCTGATTTTTCACCATTTGACCTGCCAGCGATAATCAGAGCCGTTCCGATTCTAACCTCTGGCCAAATAATCGGTGCATCTCTAGTAGGTAGCCCTACCAATACCTTTAAAATGAATACATTTTTTTATTCATGCTTTGCATTTTTTAAGGTTTTGAAGCATATTTTTGCCTTTCTTTGAGTGGACCATACAGGTCCTTCTCAAAATATTAGCATATTGTGATAAAGTTAATTATTTTCCATAATGTCATGATGAAAATTTAACATTCATATATTTTAGATTCATTGCACACTAACTGAAATATTTCAGGTCTTTTATTGTCTTAATACGGATGATTTTTGCATACAGCTCATGAAAACCCAAAATTCCTATCTCACAAAATTAGCATATCATTAAAAGGGTCTCTAAACGAGCTATGAACCTAATCATCTGAATCAACGAGTTAACTCTAAACACCTGCAAAAGATTCCTGAGGCCTTTAAAACTCCCAGCCTGGTTCATCACTCAAAACCCCAATCATGGGTAAGACTGCCGACCTGACTGCTGTCCAGAAGGCCACTATTTACACCCTCAAGCAAGAGGGTAAGACACAGAAAGACATTTCTGAACGAATAGGCTGTTCCCAGAGTGCTGTATCAAGGCACCTCAGTGGGAAGTCTGTGGGAAGGAAAAAGTGTGGCAGAAAACGCTGCACAACGAGAAGAGGTGACCGGACCCTGAGGAAGATTGTGGAGAAGGGCCGATTCCAGACCTTGGGGGACCTGCGGAAGCAGTGGACTGAGTCTGTAGTAGAAACATCCAGAGCCACCGTGCACAGGCGTGTGCAGGAAATGGGCTACAGGTGCCGCATTCCCCAGACCTGGGCTACAGAGAAGCAGCACTGGACTGTTGCTCAGTGGTCCAAAGTACTTTTTTCGGATGAAAGCAAATTCTGCATGTCATTCAGAAATCAAGGTGCCAGAGTCTGGAGGAAGACTGGGGAGAAGGAAATGCCAAAATGCCAGAAGTCCAGTGTCAAGTACCCACAGTCAGTGATGGTCTGGGGTGCCGTGTCAGCTGCTGGTGTTGGTCCACTGTGTTTTATCAAGGGCAGGGTCAATGCAGCTAGCTATCAGGAGATTTTGGAGCACTTCATGCTTCCATCTGCTGAAAAGCTTTATGGAGATGAAGATTTCATTTTTCAGCATGACCTGGCACCTGCTCACAGTGCCAAAACCACTGGTAAATGGTTTACTGACCATGATATCACTGTGCTCAATTGGCCTGCCAACTCTCCTGACCTGAACCCCATAGAGAATCTGTGGGATATTGTGAAGAGAACGTTGAGAGACTCAAGACCCAACACTCTGGATGAGCTAAAGGCCGCTATCGAAGCATCCTGGGCCTCCATAAGACCTCAGCAGTGCCACAGGCTGATTGCCTCCATGCCACGCCGCACTGAAGCAGTAATTTCTGCAAAAGGATTCCCAACCAAGTATTGAGTGCATAACTGTACATGATTATTTGAAGGTTGACGTTTTTTGTATTAAAAACACTTTTCTTTTATTGGTCGGATGAAATATGCTAATTTTGTGAGATAGGAATTTTGGGTTTTCATGAGCTGTTTGCCACAATCATCCGTATTAAGACAATAAAAGACCTGAAATATTTCAGTTAGTGTGCAATGAATCTAAAATATATGAATGTTAAATTTTCATCATGACATTATGGAAAATAATGAACTTTATCACAATATGCTAATATTTTGAGAAGGACCTGTATGTCTCTAATCTTTATCCTTTTGAAAGGCCCACTAGTAACCGATTGGTTAGTTATCTGACAGAGGCCTTAAGGTTTTATTGAAAAAAGTCTGGTATTTCAAAAAGCTTATGATGCCATGCAGTTTAACAAGGTTAACAGGGCCTTTGGAAAAGATACTGTACAGATCTGCAGCTTCACAGACCCTCCACCATACTTAATAATGGGCTTAAGGTGCTCTTCTGCATGTTTGCTGCTGAAAAACTCAATAGTCTTGTCTGGCCAAAGCACAAGGCTGCAGCTGAAGTCCGAGCAGTATTCTGCAAGTTCCACATGTTTACGTTTGTGATGATAGGACAGAAATAGTTATTTTCCTGTCATGCCTCTGGTACAACCCATTTAGAAAAAAACTAATGCTTGTTACAAGAACTTGTAACTGGGAGTTTTGGAGTTTTTGGCGCTCTTACAATTTTCCTGACCGTGTGTGGTGGCAAGATAAACCTAGCTCCTTCTCCAGCCTAAACGGCCAGTAGCTAAAAGAATTGAGTCTCTATGTTAAGTTTTGTTTATTGCCGAACAATACAAACGTCTTAGAAATAAGAAGCAGGATTACTGATGGCACAATCTCTGAAAAAAAGAAAAACAAAAAAAGCGATCCAAGAGTTTTCAGAGAGAGCTTCGAATCTGGATTATTGCCTTCCTCTGAGCCATTCTACTGTCATGGCTGAAAAATTTATTTGGTAAACAAAAGTCCACCATTAACCAACCGATGAGTGTATAACCAGGAAACGCTTGGTAACTTTGAAAGTAGTTAGACTGATACGCAGTGCAGATGTTCACATCAGGCAGCGGTTTACTTTAGCCTAATAGAGCTCTGTTGAATCTCTCTCAATGTGGGATCTATCAGCCAGTACACATGCTGTATGTATATGTATTTTTCAGCTCTGCACTGGCACCTTGCACATCAAAGCCTCTCCTCTGAAACATTCATAATTTGTTTGACTGATCATGTTCCCTGTTGAGTCTCAGCCTGTGAGATATAAAACTTCGCTCAAGGTGAGTAAATAATTTGAGAAGATCCTTCCTCCCATCACCAATAAAACTCTACAATAAAAACCTATAAATACACAGTACTCCCAACGCATATATGTTTCACCTTATTTATATCTATTCGTTCTATGTATTAAAGTGGCAGGTAGTATATATATAGTGCCTTGCAAAATTATTCATTCTTTTTTAACTTTTTTTGGGGGCATTTTGTAAGGCCATAACCACAAACATCAATCTGTTTTATTCAGATTTAATGTGATGTGATAGATAAATAAATTATTTTACATTTAAAAATCTATAAAAAGTGACACTAACATGAAATCAGCCCCTTTTACTTTGATACCTCTAAATTAAATCCAGTGACACCAACCGACTTCAAAAGCCTCTGATCTGTAAATAGAGTCCACCTGTGTGGAATTTAATGCAGGTTTAAGCACAGCTCTATGATGGCCCCAGAGGTTTATTCAAGAACATTAGTGAACAAACAGCAGCATAAAAATGGAGATGTTTAAAGCAGATTATATAGCAATTAGCACAATATGTTTGGTTAAAGGTCTCAGAAGTGAAAGGCTAAAAACAGGAACTCCCTTGAAGTTGAAATTCCAAGTGGAAAAATCAAAATGTCTCACTAATCCTGACCTCAAAACCTTATATGGCAGCTCTGTATTTAGAACACAGTGATAGTGACCATAATTAGCCATTTATTTGCACTTGTGGTGGTTTGTATCTCATGAAATGTGTGATACAAATAAATACACCTTCATTTGCTTGTAATGCTCATATTAGCTAGCTTTTTACTGATTGAACACAATAATATGCATAGGACAGTTTTTCAGACTTGGACTTTCTTTTGCAAGTACCGCTAAACTCACCCAAGTACCCTGGTTGGTATTTCTCCCCCTGTTTGAGAACTGTGGTGTTGGGGAACATGTTGAATCCATAATTCAAAAATGGAAAGAGTAACTCACAATTGCAAAGCTACCAAGACAGGGCCGTCCACCTAAACTGACTGGCTGAGGAAGGAGAGCATTGATCAGAGAAGCAGTCAAGAGATCCACGTAGTTTTCTGAAGGAGCTCGGGTGGTAAAATCTATCAAGAGTATTAGTCATGCATGTCACAATTCTGCACATCACTCTGAACACACCACCTTCATTATAAAACATGGCACTGGCAGCGTCATGCTGTGAGGATGTGTTTCCTGAGCAAGGAGAGCAAGCTGGATAGAGTTGATGGGAATATGAATGGAGGTAATAACAGGGCAATCCTGGGAGAAGATAAAACTCAAGATGGTAGTAAACATACAGCCAGAGCTAAAATGGAATGGTTTGCTGGAATGGTTAGATTGACCTAGTCAAAGTCCAGACCTACAGGGGTTGGACAATGAAACTGAAACACCTGTCATTTTAGTGTGGGAGGTTTCGTGGCTAAACTGGACCAGCCTGGTAGCCAATCTTCATTGATTGCACATTGCACCAGTAAGAGCAGAGTGTGAAGGTTCAATTAGCAGGGTAAGAGCACAGTTTTACTCAAAATATTGAAATGCACACAACATTATGGGTGACATACCAGAGTTCAAAAGAAGACAAATTGTTGGTGCACGTCTTGCTGGCACATCTGTGACCAAGACAGCAAGTCTTTGTGATGTATCAAGAGCTACGGTCTCCAGGGTAATGTCAGCATACCACCAAGAAGGACGAACCACATCCAACAGGATTAACTGTGGACGCAAGAGGAAGCTGTCTGAAAGGGATGTTCGGGTGCTAACCTGGATTGTATCCAAAAAACATAAAATCACGGCTGCCCAAATCACAGCAGAATTAAATGTGCACCTCAACTCTCCTGTTTCCACCAGAACTGTCCGTCGGGAGCTCCACAGGGTCAATATACACGGCCGGGCTGCTATAGCCAAACCTTTGGTCACTCATGCCAATGCCAAACGTCGGTTTAAATGGTGCAAGGAGCGCAAATCTTGGGCTGTGGACAATGTGAAACATGTATTGTTCTCTGATGAGTCCACCTTTACTGTTTTCCCCACATCCGGGAGAGTTACGGTGTGGAGAAGTCCCAAAGAAGCGTACCACCCAGACTGTTGCATGCCCAGAGTAAAGCATGGGGGTGGATCAGTGATGGTTTGGGCTGCCATATCATGGCATTACCTTGGCCCAATACTTGTGCTAGATGGGCGCATCACTGCCAAGGACTACCGAACCATTCTTGAGGACCATGTGCATCCAATGGTTCAAACATTGTATCCTGAAGGCGGTGCCATGTATCAGGATGACAATGCACCAATACACACAGCAAGACTGGTGAAAGATTGGTTTGATGAACATGAAAGTGAAGTTGAACATCTCCCATGGCCTGCACAGTCACCAGATCTAAATATTATTGAGCCACTTTGGGTTGTTTTGGAGGAGCGAGTCAGGAAACGTTTTCCTCCACCAGTATCACGTAGTGACCTGGCCACTATCCTGCAAGAAGAATGGCTTAAAATCTCTCTGACCACTGTGCAGGACTTGTATATGTCATTCCCAAGACAAATTGATGCTGTATTGGCCGCAAAAGGAGGCCCTACACCATACTAATAAATTATTGTGGTCTAAAACCAGGTGTTTCAGTTTCATTGTCCAACCCCTGTAATTCTAATTGAATATCTGTAGCAAGACTTAGCAATTGATGTTCACAGTTACTCTCCATCCAGTCTGACTGAGCTTGAGCTGTTGTGCAAAGAAGTTAAAATTTGGTAGAGATATGCCCTTGGAGTTATAAATTACAAAGAAAGGTTACTACAGAGTATTGAATAAGGAGTTCTGCTGTTTGCTTAACAGGCACTTTTACTGGGATGGCAAACCGATCTTAGTTGTGGGGTCCTAGTACATCACAGTTAGTTTCTTTCAGTTCTTAATTTTTATCCCCAGTCCAAAGTTTTAGCTGAAATTATTTATCAGAAACACACAATGAAAATAAATGGAACAAAAGGCCTGAGAGTTATTCTCAAAGCAGAAGTTACAACAGATTTACTGACTTCTGTATGAGGAAGGCCAAACTGTGGGAAGTAAAGCAAGCAACTGTGTTCAAATCAGTCATGCCCATTTCTTGTACTGTCTCTGTTTCTCTACTTGTTTGGATTCACATTGATGGTAAACTGTGCTCTTCTGGTTTGTGAAGAAATATTTAAGTAATTAAACAAATAGGGAAATACACACATAAACAAAGAAGTGGAATGAAAATGTGCTATAGTAGGTTCAGCTGTTTGTTTTCTTTTGTACTGCAAAAAACAATTATTTTGCTGTTTTAATACCATAATCCTGATTTGAATAATGTCTTGGGACGATTTGCCAGTTTTATGCTAGAAAAACAAGGTGAACAACACTACTGCCCTGAATGTAATCGCCTGTGAGATAAAACCATTATTTCTGCAGAATTAAAGCTAGAAAAATATAAAAAAATATTTATATTCTGACTCACCAGAAATCTGAGTCCATCAATTTTTAATCTGGTCACAGTTGCAGCACAGTCTTGCATGTTATTCTGATGGTAAACACAGAGAATTTAATTCAGCAACACTTCATGTCAGTCACCTGAGCCACAACATGAATCCCTGATCTTTTAAATGTTGAGGAAAATAGGTTCTCGCCATCAGCTTCTTGCCTCCTACTGAAATGTTTCTTGTCGTTCCTCTTGAACCCACCTTGCACATAAAAAGGGCCAATTTCACCTGGTCCCATCCTTCACACTCTTCTCTGGACGGCAGGTTCATGTCTGTCACCGCAGGGAACCTCTGAGCAGCAGTGTGCTTCTGAGCGATGTGGGAAAAGTATTCACAGCGAGAGTGCCTTAGAATGGAGATGCACACCCACTTTCATTCTTCATCATACATAAATACGGAATGTGCTGGAACTGTAACTAAAACACAGATGAACATTTCCCTATTAACCGTCTTCCGGCATCAACAAAAGGGAAGCTCGAACTTCCTGAAAAATATTCTATATTAAAACTTACAAGAAACCAAATGTGTCACAATAGGGGAGATATGTTTACACATCCCAGCTCAGGGCTTATTTAATGTAAGGAAATTTAAATGTATAATTTTTTACTTTAAGGTTAAATATTACATTTCTAATCAGCTTCCAAGAAATATTTTTTACTTCTGTAGTGAACAAACACACTTCAGATTTGATAATACAGGATAACACAGTTTAACATTGCTACCGTCTTGTGTAACTTATTTTAAAAAGACATTTTCAGTTACATTTTGGAATATTTTTATTTTAAAAATGGGTTGCCAGTGTGTTTAATAGATTATTACAGTGATCAAAAATTCCCAAAGCCAATCCACAAGTGAGCTCTAAAAATAGCAGTATTTCTGATCAAGAACCAGTTGGGAAATGAAAAGATGAGAGAGAGAGAGACTGAATTTATCTCACAATGGAGAAATTGTCCTCTGCATTTAATTTAATCTGCATTTAGGGAGCAGTGGGCTGCCATTGTGTGGCACCCCGGGGCATTCAGGGCCTAAGGGTCTTGCTCAGGGAGCCAGAGTGGCAGGCTGTGGTAAATAACATGCTCTCAAACCACTAGCCCACTACATCCCATCTCACATCAAGATAATTGTACTTTACTGATGAGTAATAAATAATACAATAAAGACCAAATGTCATTTTCTAGCACTAAACCTGCACATACCCTAGTTCCTGAATTATCCTATCCCTGTGTACTCAAAGGCCAAAGTTATGGCTGAACGTAAGTTCTTTTGAGAGCAAATATCAACATGAATGATGTTGCCTTCAATGCTTTTACATCAGGCACATAGTACTAAGTGCAGTTCTCATTTTAAAATGAGAAAAACCAGCTTTCATTCAATTTGTGGTAACAAAAGAACAATTTTGAGGAAGTGCTTCCCTTAAATATAACTCCAGCCACACAATTTGACCATATGAACATTCATTTTTGGCAATTTTTGAAGATTAAGTCAAAAGATTAAAAAAAATAATAAAAACTAACTCAGTGGTTACGTTCAGCTATACAAGCTAATATGAAACCAAACATGCTGTCAGGCTCAAGTGCACTTCCCGTTTGGTGGGCACCGATCCTGCGAGTGGAAAGTTATAAAAAGGAGGATTGGGGGATGTGCATGACAGATGCCAGCAATAATCTGCATAAATTAGGCATTAAGGGGCAATAAAAACAGGTGATAGATGACAAACACCTTGTCATGATCTAGAGGTGTGGGTTCTATTTTTCATTTGGGTTTGTGTTTTTCAGTATTTTTCTTTCTGTGTTATGCTATCAGGTTTTACCATATTCAGTTATTTTTGCTATATCAGTTTACTTCTCTGTGCTCAGACTTGTTAGGCGTGTCTCATGTTTGTATATTTCTTAAATTTATCTTTGTAGTTCATTCTTGTCTTCTTTATATTTTGAGTTATTACTGTTAGTATTCTATGTTAGATTATTTCCAGTATCTTTGTTCAGCTCCATTCATTTTTATTTGGCTCCACTCTCAGTCACTGTCACTTGATAATCAGCTTTACTCAGTTCACCTGCTTCATGCCAATCAGTCTCCTTGTTTTCGCCTGTCCACTATATTAACTGTTCTGTGCTGTTTACTCGTCGCTGGAGAATACTGTTTGCTCATGCCATGCCTGCTCATGTTTATGCTTGCTTGTGATCATCACATGCCAGAATGTACGTTTTAATTGTTCTTAAATATTTCAACTCCACATTTTGCTGCTGGCTGCCTATCTGCACTTGGGTCCTCTCCAAGATGATATTCTTGACACATTGAAAGATATACTGGTTGATATACTGCAATTCAACAACCCACAATGGTGGTACATTATTGGCAATAAATGACCAAATGAAGTCAGATTTAGATCCATTTACAGTCCAAATTTTAATATTCAGTTAATATTCAGTTGTTCAATTAAATTCAGTTGAGCCTAAAATGCAAATAACATTTTCTAAGGAAGCCCGTCTGATTACACTGAGTTATTGGATTTTGCTGTCATATCTCATCTGGAGAAACATCTGAGAAGAACCGCTTGTTTTTAACATGAAGAATACTCCAGCAGAACCAGCCTCAGTGTAAATGCCCATCTGCCACGACTGGCTGAGGGTTAAAGGAACAGGAAACAGACACAAAAAACAAAAGAAGCACTGAGCCAGGAAACCAAGTAGTGTACACAAAGTTAATGTTAGTGGTAGCTGCATCAATTTCTTTGTCCAGGAATAAGATGCAGCTAAAAAAAGAAGGCCTGGACCATGTATACTTTCTCTGAAAAAGAACAGCAGAGCAGGATCACAACGTTAATGGCAGCAATAACTCTTTTGGTGACTCTATCCAGGAAAAACACACAGCTATGGAGAATCACTGAGCAAGGAGTACCTTCTATGGTAGTGTAGTACGAGGAGATTACACAAATTTAATGGCAGTGGCAGTCCCAACAGTGACTCCACCCATAAAAAAAAACTAAACACAAAATCACTTGGCCAGGAGTACTTTCTGTTGGTAAGAAAGTCAAAGAGAACAGACAAAGGTAATAATAACTCTGTCTAAGAAAGAGACACAGCTAAACTCAAAAGTACATGGCCAGGGGTACCTTCTGTGGGAAAGAAAAAACATATAACACATTGTTAATTGCAGCAAGGAGGATAAATTTAATAATTGACAAGAGCATTAAACCCATTAAAATGCATGCATCAACTTAAACATAATATGCTTGTGACTGCAAAATGTTTTAAAATGAATGACAGTTTTTTTTATTGGTTTAATGCTTGAATATGATAAACATAACCTGAGGGCACTTACTAGACCTTATTGTTGTTACAAAGACATAAATAACAATATGCTAACTAAGAAAATATTTAGAGTTGTAAGTGTATATTGCTGAACATTTTCACGTAGAATTTCACTTTTCCTTAGGCAACAGAAACAATTAAGATGCACTACTCATTTAGATTATGGCTAATAACGACTGGGAAGAAATAGGGTTAGAGGTTAGATTTGACCAAAGTCTTACTCCTTGGAATAAAAATATAACAATAAAGCTGTAATTTATAGTACCAAACCCAAGCTATGAGAACATCAGATCTGGATGTTTTTGCAATTTCTGCACAATAATGAATGAGATTATTATATAAAGGGTCAGCATGTAGGTCAGAACCGCAGGGGGAGCAGAAAGAAGTAAAACAAAACACACACACACACACACACACACACACACACACACACACACACACACACACACACACACACACACACACACACACACACACACACACGCGCACACACACACACACACACCAGCTGCGCACGCACACACACAGCTGGAACACCAAATTACAGTCAGAAATCAAAATGGGGCAGGGGAGAGATTAGGAAAAATGCTCTGAACAGGGTCGTGATCAAAACTGCTTGCTAGACCTTTTTGTCCCTTGCCGTTTCATTGTTGAATAGTGGAAAAAAAAACTAGTAATGCAAGCTGCAAGCTTTAAACTTGTCTGTGCGGTGTTGATGCAAGCACTTTCCCTTCATTTGCTGAAGGGTTTGGGTAAATATGCAAGTCAGACTTCATGGTATACACAGTTTCAAAGTCATTAGAAATGTTGACACAATTCAAAGTCCTTTAAATTAGATGCAAGAGAAATGATGAAGTAACTAGAGGTTTCTTTGGTTGCATGCAGCACTGGGGAAAGCGTTGCTGTAGTTTCCCCCCACCAAGATTGCCTCAATCTAAGTTAAAAGAGTGCCACACATTATTCTAATAATAAAGTTTTAGGGGCAGAAAAAAATTAAATCTGTAAACTAATCAAATTTAGCCTTTCGATAAATTAGATTACTATTGAAAAGTTTGTTTATTTCAGCAACTCTATTCACTAAGTGAAGCACATTATATAGATTAACTACACAGAAACCGATGTTTGTAAGCCTTTATTTCTGTTAAATATGACGATCTTCCTCTTACATTAAGGTGACATTGCATTGGTAATTGCCTCTTTTCAACAGGAATACGTCAGATGGATTAGTGGAAGCATATTTATGACAGAAAAAGGATTTAGAGAGCACATCAGCTACAAAGATCATAAATCTCATCAGGTGAGGGAATTTTGTTTCGTCAGGAAAAATTAGCTGTAGCAGCAGCATGTTTTTTCTCCATGTTTTGCCAAACGTTGGAATGCCGATGTTGTCTGAGTATTCAAACTTCTGTTCCAATCCATCACTTGTGTTGCATTAGCATGACATTACATTTTAGAGTGAAATGATGTGAGAAAACGAACTGTACACCGACTTATAGTCATGGGTGGTGTGACGGACTGTGTCTTTGAATTAACATTTTGATAGCTGTAATATTGTTGTATTGTTTGGATTACACACAGACTTGGCTCACAAGTGCTTTTAAATCCCTCCCATTGGTGCAGGTTGGTTAGGTCTGTAAGATAATGCACTTAGATAACCTTCCTCCTGTCACTGTTCTCCTCATTGAAAATGTTATATTTCTAATCTTCACTTTTGAGCTAAAAACTTAGCTATTACTAGTTTTGTTTAATTCGGACATTGTGTCCTGCACCAAAGGAAGAGTTTGGTGTTCTCAACATAACATCATTACTCTTCGGCAACCTCAGCCAGTGTTTTTAGCTGCCTTGCGCTTGCTTTTTTTTTTACATTATTTTTATTAATGTCGGACATAGAAATAAATATAACTATAGTGAGCTACAAGCCTGGACATGACAGGTAGTAGCTCAAAAGCATTTATAGTTTTCCGTCACCTAATCACCTTAAATGTCTTGTGACATAACTTTTAAAGGTTTATTTAAAAGGTATGTTTAACAGCACTACTTGTCAACATCATTGTGTAAATGTAATTGACCTACTTTTCACAAGATTTACCTGTTATAGCTCAAATAACCACATTTACATGTCCGTACAATAGTGTGAGGAGCCAAATCAGGTTGAATTTAACGTCAGCTTCTCAAAGTCTGCCTAAGGTTCGTTGAATATGTGGTTTTGTTTTACTTCATGTCCCCATGTGGGGAGAGCATTTCCAGTTTTCTTTGTCAGATCCTCACCTTGTCTCTTTCTTGACAAGTGACTGTTTTGTTCATGTCAGCCTAATGTGTGAGTTGTCTCTCTTCTTGAACTTCCTGTTGAGTTGAAATGTTTTTTAATAATGATATAAAAACATGAAAACTTACAAGGATCAGGCAGGTAACATAACTTGGATAGGAAATAAATGAAAGGCATAAATGGGTAGCAAGCAGGATATTTAACAGGAGGAACCGGTGGAAAACAATGATAATCTGAGAGTATAAATACTGAGATTGGTTGGAGAATGGAGCAATGAACCAGGGGAACTAATCAGGAGGAATATGAGGCAACTGGTGATGCTGAACTAATGGAGGGAGGCTGATTAACACAGATGAGCAAGAAATAAAACAACTCAATATACAGGAATATAAGTAGTAAACAAGGAGCTAAAGAACATAAACAGGGAGGAACTAGATCAATAAGGAAATACAAACTAAAACATGAAACTCAGGAATTCCTGAATGTAATCTAAACACAAGAATGAAATCTAATAAACCTGAATGAACTCAAACAAATCAAGAGAGAACATAGCAGCGCAGAAAAAGCACATAACTCTTCAAAGCTGGAAAGACAAAAGAACATGATATTGAGGCAAGGTAGATATGTATTGATTTTCATAGGTCTGGGAATTGAAACAGAAAGTAGTTACTCGGCACTGGATAAACGTTTTTACACAACTGGAACTGTGATAAAATGGAGGTGGACCCAAGTTTATCTTGCCAATCTGCACAGAGCCGTAAAACTCCTTAGGGTCACCAAGGCCTTATAACAACCATTATACCCAATCTAAATGCCAACAGGTTGTTTCAGAATCAGAATCAGCTTTATTCGCTAGCAAGATATCTGAGTTCAGTTCACGTTGCTCAATGAAAATTTTTTAAAAATGCATATATAAAAAGGGAAATATAAACAAAAGCATTTTTTTGGTATATATGTACATATACAGTGTCTTTACAAAATAAAAGGCCATGGTTGAATTGGTGCAAATATGATTGGTATCAATCTGTTAAGTGTTCACCAGAGAAACAGCCTGGGGGGAAGAAACTGTGTCTATGGCAGCTGATTTTTACAAATAGCGCTCTGTAGCGCTGACCTGAAGTTTAAACAGTTTGTGACCAGGATGTGTGGGGTCTGCAGAGATGTTAGCTGCCCTTTATCTGAACCTAGACTTGTACAAGTCCTGCATGGTGAGAAGGTCAGCCTGATGATCCTCTTTGCAGACCAAACTGTTCATTGTAGTCTGGACCTGTCCTGTTTTGAATCAAACTGCACAGTGATGGACGAACACAGGACAGACAGAACAATGGCTGTGTAGGAAATGACCAGCGGCTCCTATGGAAAGTTGTACTTCTTCAGCTGCGGCAGGAAGTACAGTCTCTGCTGGGCCTTTTTCTGAACAGCATCTAGGTGTGAGGACAACCTCAGGTCCCGACAAAGGACGGTTCC